>NC_087493.1:727500-1455000 GCF_036417665.1 Passer domesticus | reverse complement strand
GCTGGAGCCGGGGCTGCCCGCTGTTGTGGCCGCTGTTGTGACCGCCCCGTTCTCCTTCAGGTGATCTTCGGGCCCATGTTCTCCGGGAAGAGGTAGGCGGGAGCGGGAGGCGCCGGGCGGGCGGGCAGCGGGCTGAGGCTGAGGCTGAGGCCCGCTGGCACCGTGTCTTGCAGCACGGAACTCATGCGGCGAGTGCGACGGTTCCAGCTCGCCCAGTACCGGTGCCTGCTGGTGAAGTATGCCAAGGACACGCGCTACAGCTCTTCAGGGGTCTCCACACACGACAAGTGAGCTGCCGGGGCAGGAGGACACGCCGCTCCACAGGGCTGCCCGGCCTGCCCGGCTCACTGCCTCCCTGCCCGCAGGAGCACCATGGAGGCCCTGCCCGCCGGGCTCCTGCAGGACGTGTACCAGGAAGCGCTGCGTGCCGCCGTCATCGGCATCGATGAGGGCCAGTTCGTAAGTGCATGGCTGGGGTGGGCTTGCTGGGCTCTGCGGGACACATCAAGGGCTGTGTCCTTTGTGGAGAGGGCGGGAAGCAATGCCCTGGGGCGGTTTGGCCCATGTGGCTGTGCTTACAAAGACTCCCTATAGTCCCTGCAGACAGGAGGGCGGGACTGCAGCCCGGCACATGGCTGTGATTTTCCTTGTTCCTGGTGCTGCTGTCTGGGCATGCACTGTGGGATCTGGAGCCAAGTGCTGCTCCCCATCCTTCTTTACGATGTGCCTGTACCCCTCCAGTTCCCAGACATTGTGGAGTTCTGCGAGACAATGGCCAACACTGGGAAAACCGTCATTGTTGCTGCTCTGGATGGGACTTTCCAGAGAAAGGTAAAACACTCATTTTGGTACCACAACTGCTTTGGGACCCTCGTGGAACCCACCCAGCAGCATGCTCCTTGATGACTCACACAGGCCTTTGGGAGCATCCTGAACCTGGTGCCACTGGCAGAGAGCGTGGTGAAGCTGAACGCGGTGTGCATGGAGTGCTTCCGGGAGGCCTCCTACACCAAGAGGCTGGGAGCTGAGCGGGAGGTGAGTGCCTTGGAACAGAAACTGTTTCACTTTCCCAGTCCTGCTGGTACAGAGAGGCTCCCTCCAGGGAGCTGGGCTCTGCAGCCACTCCCCAAATTTCCCTGGCAGGTTGAAGTGATAGGAGGAGCTGACAAGTACCACTCTGTGTGCCGAGCCTGCTACTTCCGCATGCGACCCCAGCAGGCCGGGCCAGAGAACAAGGAGAACGTGCCCCTGGGGCTGAGGCAGCTGGAGACAGCCGTCCCTCGCAAGATCCTCACTTGACTGCTGGGATAACAGAGGGCAAGGGAGCTCAGTGCTGTGGCTCACGGGCACCAGGCCTGCCTCTCTGTACTTTAACAAACTGTTCAGTGCCTCAGCCCTTCCTACCCAACCTCCCCGCACCAAGCGCCACAACTGAGGATCCACCACGCCTGATGCTGGTGGAAGCTGAAGCAAAAGCCTGGCTAGAGTGAGTTCCCATCTCAGAACAAGGAGAGAGACCAGCACAGCTACTGGTGCTGCCACACACAGGCCCTGGGGCACTGCACGTGGAGCCGGGCCGCAGTGCTGCCACTGCTCGCCGTGGCTCTGGCCAGCTCTCCAGTGCTCTAAGCATGCTCAGGCTGCCACTGCTGCTTCTGCTGCCTGTCCATGCAGCCCTTCTCTCTTATGCACTTGCAAAATTCCTGGTTTCTCAAGATAATGTACAGCCATTCGTGTTTTTAATGCAATTTTTAACTTCCTTCCTTAACAGTCTGAGGTAACTTGTCCCTTGTCACAGAGCTGTGGCACAGTTTTAAACTGACACACACGTCAGCACAGCCCTGGGCAGGCCCCCAGCCTCTCTGCCAAGCATGCTCCCGGGTGTCAATTATTGAAACAGAAGGAGGCCTGGCAGCTGACTCTTCTGAGGCGTTGAACCTCAAAGGGCTGCCTGTGTTCTAGCAGGCTGTGGCAGACTCGTTTGGAGGAACTGGTCCCAGGAAGAGCCTCCTCCAAATTCAGGGCAGTTTTTCTCAGGTTCAAGGCTGGTGCTGCCATTTTGGTGCTATGTTACCTGTGAGGGGTTTGGAGGCTCAGAGTTTCATCTACCAAGATTTAGACAATTATTCTAGGGAAGACCCAGCTGCCTGGTAATGGGGCTCTCCTGAGGAGCTGCTTCTCCAGTCTAGTCATGTCTCTTGCTTTCTTCTCAGCCTTCCAAAATTCTCGAGGCTGACTCTTAGTCTGCTCTAAGCTGACTGAAGGATCCTCTTTCCTCTTTGTTAGACTCAGATTCTGGAAAGTTGTTGTTTCCTTATTGCCTGCAAAAGTGTGTTTTTCTCCTGCAAGTGTTTTTTGCCCAGCATCCACAGGCTCCGAGCTCCAGAACAGCTTTGTTCTGGCCAGGCCAGACCTCTGCATCTGAGTCCAGGGTTGCTATTTGCCTGTGCCCTGGAAGGCTCCAAGAGCTACCTGAACACCCCCTGCTGCCCCCATGTTTCAGGTGAGAGTTATTGTATTCACAAGCACTTGACTACCAGGCCTGGGCTTTCCCCCTAGGGCTGGGGAAGGCTCTGCTGCTGCTTTAGGTTAATAAATAATTTAATGAACCTCTGCGTGTATTTTTTACCAGAGCATTCCGCTAAGTCTTCCTGGCAGTGACCAGTGAGACAGCATGGGCTAGTTGCAGGGTGGGAGGGCTGTTCACAGGCCTGGTGTTGGAGCTCTGCTCAGACCAGGCAGCATGAGGAGGGTGACCTAAAAATAGCGACCAGCATGAGTGTGCTGTTTGCAGCACAGCAGTTGGCAGGGCTGCACTCCCCCACCTGACACCCCAAGCCCTGGAGGGGCAGAAGGCAGGAGCCTTTTCTGCTTCCCCTGAACCAAAAGGCACATGGTGGCTCACATAGTGGCTTGGTGAAAAAGTTTATTCCAACCCTACAGTGACAACTAGTCAAAGGCTGGCCCCAGCAGTGATGGCACACACGGCTGCTGGGAACAGCTTTACCACAGCACAGCAGCAAACACAACCTGAGACAATGGCCCACAGGCTCCTGGTGTGGCAGGAGTGCAGGAGGGAGCTGTGGGCAGAGAGCAGGAGCTCAGCCTCACAGCTGCACTTGGGCAGGCACACAAGGGAAGGAAAGTGCTCCAGGATGTCCTCAGCCACAGCCCTGCTGAGGGATCTCAGTGCTCACTGCTCCCACAGACCCCAAATGGCATCATCCAAGCATCAGCAGCTCTAGTGCAGGCTGGAGGAAGGCACAGCATGGCATTAGAGAAGAGGGGGCTTTGGCAATAGCTGGCCCAGAAGTAGCCGCTGGGGAAGGCAAGGGAAGGCTGTGCAGGCAGGAGCTGGGCCTGGCTGTGCTGCAGCAGCGAGACAGCATGTGGGGAATGCAGCCAGCAGGGCTGAAAGGCACCAGAGACAGGATGCACCAGGGCAACAGTCACAGGGGCAGAGCCTGGCCAGGGTCAGGGGTGTGAGCTGCAGCCCACCACCAAGGCACCACAGCAAAACCAGAGGCTTGTACGTGCCAGGGCTGCCTGCACACCCAACCTGCAGCTGCACTGCTCACCCAGCAGCTGCAAATCATTGTGTGCCAAACCACCTACCAAATCACACAATGGGCTCTGGACCCTCCAGTCAGGATCCAGCTCTGGGACCAGGCAGAAGCCCCTCCTGCACCCCATGAAAAGGCCCAGTCACCTTAAAAAAAGCAGCCAACACCCTCCCGCCCCACTGTCCCCTCCAAGTCACAGATCCCTCCCTCCCACCCCACGGAAGGAATTGCACTGTACAGCCGTCCCGCGGGTGCCAGCCAGGGCTCAGTACACCGGTGGTGGCTGATAGCCCTCCGGGGCCTCCGCTGCCTGCGTGAAGGGCGGCTGCTGGTAGCTCTCATGGCTGATGTTGGGATAGCTGGAATAGGGAGTCGGAATCCCCGGGCTGGGGTCAGCGTAGCTTTGAGCAAAGTCCTCCACCCCCATTTTGTACCTCTTGTAAGCGAAGGTGAGCAGAAGTGCCTGCAGAGAGAAGGGGAGCAGCATCAAGGCCGTTCCAGGCTGTGGGGGCAGGGAGCCCCTATGCACTCCCCCAAGTGGGGCAGAGTGCTTCACTCACCCAGGAGAAGATGGAGAAGAAGCTGAAGGTGATGGCAGCGCGGGCAGAGTCCGCTCCAATGTACACATCCTCAGCCTGTGTCCAGGACCACTGGTTGGTCAGGAAACAGAAGCCGATGAACCACAGGAAGGTCCAGAGACCTGGTGGGGGGAAGTGGCATGAGGAACCAGGGCCGGTCCTGCTGCTCCTGGGCAGTCCCGGGCCCAGACCCTGCTCCACTGTGCAGGCTGGTGCAGGCACCGGGCCAGGGCGGCTGCTCCTCGGGGCACACAGCAGCAGCAGGGGCAGCAGCAGCAGCAGCAGCGCGTGGCCCGCGGGCAGCACGCCAGACGGGAGCGACTCGGGAGCGGCTCCCTTCGCCAGGCACCGGCAGCCACGTCACGGGACAAGGCGGCCATTGTGGCAGGCACCGCGGGCACAGCCCTGCCCGCGCCCCGGTACCTGAGAAGCCGAGGTCAGCCAGGACCAGGTACTTGCGGTCCGTAGTGTTGCTTATCTGGGGGAAATAGATGTCCACCATGAAGAAGAAGATGCAGGCGAGGAAGGCGAGGACGCCGATGCCGATGCCGTAGCGACAGGCGTCCTCGTTGTGGTTGAAGATGCAGAAGAGCCGGGGGTCCTCAGCCCGGCTCGTGTAGCCATCCCCGACTAGGCAGGCGAACACGATCAGGGCGAAGACCTGCGGGGCGGAGCCGATGTCCGGTGGGCGGCACCGGGGCCGGGGGAGCCCTTCGGGGGCTGCCCGTCCCGGCGGGCAAGGGGCACCGGCCTGCGGTAGGGAGGCGCCGTCCCGGGGGGGCTCTCCCGTCCCGTCCCGTCCCGTCCCGTCCCGACTCACCGCGCTGACGATCCGCGCCACCACCTGCGGCTGCTGCACGAAGCGGACCAGGTCGAAGGCACCGCCGGCCTTGGCCGCCCCGTAGGCGCCTCCGCCGCCCTCCATGGCGTTCCGCCGCCGCTCCTGCGCGGCACCGCCCCGGGAGGGCCGGTCCTGCGGTCCGGGGACGCCGGGGCGGGGCGGGCGGGCTGCTCCGGCGGGACAGGGGCTCCCCCGCCCGGGCGCAGAGCGCCGCGCCGGTCCCGCAGCGTATCTAAGTGTCCCGCTCCGTCCCTCCTGACGCCCCGGTGTAACGGGGGACGGCAGCGCCTAGGCCGCCAGTGAGCACAGCCGAGGGGAAGCGGGGCTTCTAGGGGGTTCCCGCCGCCCCCACCCGGTACCGGGAGGCGGCAAGAGGGACAGGAGGGACACGCTCGGCAGCCCCCGCACCCACGGCCCGGGCGACAGGCGGCGGGAGCGCCGGGGAGCGTTCCGGCGGTTCCCGGTACCGGGGCGAGCGGGGCCTGGCGGGAGCCCCGGGGCGGCCACCTGCCCCGAGCAGCCTTAGCCCGCCCCGGGGTGGAGGAGGCAGAGCAGGGCAGGAAGGGGACGGCACTGGGCGGGGAACACGGTGCGGGGCACAAGGGTCTTTGCACGACGTGTCCTCCTAGGGTCGCTCCGGGACTGGGGCTCGGAGGCTTCGTGCCCGAGCCGGAGGGTCCCGGGACGGCGGGCGGAACCTCTCGGCCGCGGTACCGCCCCATCCGCCCTCTCTTCCTTCCTGAGGCCGGGCTGGGCTGGATCCGGGGTTAGTCCCTGTTTGCCCCGCAGACTCCGCGCTCCCGGCTGCCCCCGGCCTCGCACGCCGCGGCTCCGGCTCCGGCTCCGTGCCCGTCCCGCAGCGCCGGGGAGCCGCGGAAACCCGGGGCTGGGAGGGGCCGGGACCAGCGACGCTCACCACGGCAAGGCCCGGGTAGGAGGGACCCGCTCGGCCTCGCAGGATGTCCCAGCCGCCCTCCATCACCCTCCTCGTCCCCGAGGGCACCGAGAGCGATGGGTGAGTGTGACCTCCCCCCTGCCGTGCCCTGGGACCTCCATCCCAGGTACGATTGGCTACGACTTCGTGCCCTGCAAGCACCAGGTGTCCGTGCCACCATGTCCCTGTGTTCCTTCAGCCAGGAGCCCAGTCCGGACAACGAGAGAGCCCTGCACACCTCATTCCACCAGCTTATCCTGGAGCAGAGCAGCTTGATCGAGGCAGGTCTGGAGCTGGAGGTGCAGGAGAGGGCCAGAGGTAAAGCACTGCATCCTAAGCCAGGGCAAGCTGGGGACAGTGTGTGTGCCCCGGGCTGTCCCTCTTGGGCCAGCTGTGTCAAAATGCTGTGGCAAAAGCATTCGTGGGAGCCTGCTGATGCCTTGGCCAGTGCAGAGCAGGGCAGTCCAGGGAGATCAGATCTTGGGACACAGAAAGCATCCCTGGAGAAAGGGGTACTCTGGGCAGAGCACACACCGAGCCTCTGTGCTGGAGCAGAGCAGCAGGGACATAGGGATGAGCCATGGCCTCTCTGCATCCTGCCTTCCTCCTCCCAGAGTCCCCAGCCTGCTTGGCTACTCCAGAAGCCTGTGCCATGGCCTGGCCAGAGCCCGGGCAAGGTGAGGAGCACCCCAGCTACTCCTCTCCCTCCCTGCAGATCTTGGCCAGCATGCCCAGCCGCACCATCGGTAGGTGCCACCCATGTTCCCACCCTTCCCCAGCTCTCAGAGCCCCTTGGAGCTCTGCCTGCTCTGCTCTCCTGTGGCCACCCACCCCCTGCTCTGCTCTGCTCTGCCCCACAGGACGCAACCTCGGGGCCATCATCTCCCAGTACTGCAACCGCACGGCGCGGCTGCGGCGGCGCAGCGGCCGCCCGCCCCTGCAGCAGCTCTGCCGCGCGGCACGGCCCAGCCTGCGCCACTACGACCTGGACACCGACCCCAGCAGGCCCACGCTGGAAGGTGAGCCTCCCCCAGACTGTTAAAGGCAGTGCTGGCCACTGTCCCTATGCTGGGTTAGGGACAGGCAGGCCGTGGCTGGCCGTGTCCCACCGAGCCCCTTGTGTCCCAGAGAAGCGGCGCCTGCTGGTGAAGGAGCTGCTGAGCCTCTCACCCAGCCAGTGCAGCCACATGCTGCTCACCATGCCCCTCAGCCTGGCGGAGAAACGCATCCTCCGGTAAGACCCCTTCCATCATGCCAGCAGAGCAGGGCTCCCACAGCCGGAGCTGTCCCAGGACCTGTGGTAGCCTCTGACCCCCCTCTCTTCTGGGCAGGCGGCAGCTGAGTGGGCAGAGGGGCCCAGTGAGGCAGCGCGCCCATCACTGGGCCCCCTTCTCCCCCTGTGGCTGGTCCAAGGTCTTCGTCAGTCTCGTAAGTCAGAGGCACAGGTCTGCACAGAGGCTGGGAGGGCTCCAGTGCAGGCTCCAGCCCCACTGCTCTCCCATTTTCCTGTCCCCAGGGCTGCCGAGGTCTCTGGTACAGGCTCCTCTCCCTGCTCCGCGCTGCGCAGCCCGGGCACTATGCCCTGAAGCAGATTGGTGGCCGCTTTGGCTCCAGTGTCCTGTCCTACTTCCTCTTCCTCAAGACACTCCTTATGTTGAACTTCTTTTCATTCTTCATCCTCTTGGCCTTCGTGGTGGTCGTGCAGGCCGCGTACCCCACTGCATCAGTCAGCCCCCAAGCCTTCACTGGCCTCGAGCTCCTCACAGGAGCGGTAAGCATGGCCCAGGCACCCCCAGGTCAGGGGCTGTGCCAAGCCTGGCGGGCAGCCCCACTTTCCCACTGTAATAATACCCCACTTCTTGTCCTTGCACAGCCTGGGCCCCAGGACCACCGGTGCTGTGGGTGCACAAGGTGGTGCTGCCCCAGCCCAAGGCTGTGTGTCCCTGAGGCTGGCACAGAGGTGCCAGGCTAAGAGGGAAGCTGCAAGCACTGCCGAGGTCACTGTGGGGCCATGGTGTGCTTTCCTGCAGGGCTACTTCACGCACTCGCTGCTGTACTACGGCTACTACAGCAATGTCACCCTGAACGACCCCTGCACCTCCAGTCCTGAGGGCAGCGTGTGCCCCCTCCCAGGCCCCCTGCTCCCGTACAACCTGCCGCTGGCCTACCTCTTCAGTGTTGGGGTCTCTTTCCTTGTCACCTGCATCCTCCTGGTGTACAGGTGGGTCAGTGGCACCTGTGGCACTGCCAGCCTTCCCCTGCAGCCAGCCCCAGTCCCTGATGCCCTTCACCTCGCTGCAGTGTGTCCCGCTCTTTTCGGGAGAGCGTGGGAAGCTCCACAGGGGACTTGGCCATCAAGGTCTTCTGCGCCTGGGACTTCAAGGTGATCCAGAGGCGCTCGGTGAAGCTGCAGTGCGAGAACATCTGCACCCAGTTGAAGGTGGAGGAGCTGAGCAATGCAAAACACCCCAGACCCAGCCTTGCTGGTGCTTTGTCCCTCACCCCTCTGGGTCCTGGTGCTGCAGTGGGGCAAAGCCTTGCCTCAGACCCAAAGGGGATTTGGCAGCTCTGTGCTGCTCTCTTGCAGGAGCTGCTGGGGGAGCAGCGCTCCCGTTCCCACGCCCAGAGCCGCTGCCAGTGCCTGGGGCACTGCCTCGTGGTGCTGCTGGCCTGGCTGCTGGCCCTGGGCTCGGTGTCGGGCTGCGTGCTGGCTGTGCACTACTTCTCGGAGCACATGCACGTGGTGAGTGCTGCCTCCCACCCTGGGATCCCCTGCCCTGGGGTTGGAGGGACAGGGCTGGGGTACTAGGAGAGAGGCAGGGACAGCCCCATTGCAGCTGTGCTCCTGGCCTGGGCATTTGCCACTCTCCCCAAGGACACCACACCTGGCTGCCAACAGCTGTGCCCTCAGCCCAGTACCTGCTCACCAGGTTCAGCAGGAGCAACGAGCACAGGGCAGTGGCAGATGGCAGCAAGAAGCCATTCTGCTGGTCCTGCCCTTTGTGGTGTCCCTCCTCAATGCCTTGATGCCCCACCTGTTCAACTTGCTGGCGATGTGGGAGAGGCAGGACTCCCCAGTGACACAGGTCTACGTGGCAATCATCAGGTGGGCTGGCTGGGGCTGTGGTGGTGGGAGCATTCTGCACCCGTGGCAGGCAAGGAGGCTTTGGGGCCAGGCACCCCATGTGTGGGGCTCAGCCCCTCCATTCCCTGGGCTCAGGGACTTCTGGCTCTGCTCCTGCTCCCCAGGAACCTCATCCTGAAGATGGTGACTCTCAGCCTGCTGTGCTACCACTGGCTCAGCCGCAGCGGTATCTGCTCGACAGAGGAGGTCAGCACCACTGCCTCAGGGCCGTGGAGGGCTGGGCCGAGCATGGGGTTGTGCAAGGCTCTGGTGGCATCTTCCCCATTAGATATCAGGAAGAAATTCTTCCCTGTGAGGGTGGTGAGGCTTTGGCATAGGTTCCCAGAGAAGCGGTGGGTGCCCCATCCCAGGAGCTGTTAAAGGCCAGGTTGGACAGCACTCAGAGGAACCTGGTCTAGTGGAAGGGTGTCTCTGCCCATGGCGGGGTGGGGAAAGAGATGAGCTTTAGGGATCCTCCCAACCCAAACCAGTCTGTGATTCTATGCCACGCTTGATTGTCTCGCCAGTGCTGGGAGACGTGTGTGGGGCAGGACCTGTATCGCTTTGTGGTGATGGATTTCATATTCACCTTGCTGGATACGCTCTTCGGGGAGCTGATCTGGAGGTAACGTACCCCAGGACGTGTCCCCCCACCAGTGTGCTGTCCCTGCATGGTCCCAGCTCTCTGGTGCACCCAGGCTCTGCTGCCATCAGAGGGGGAAGGTGGGATGTGAAGTCCCCTCAGGCAGCATGGGAGCAGAGTTCATTTCCACCCAGGCTAATTCTGGAGAAGAGGCTGAAGATAAAGCGGAGGCCGGAGTTTGATATTGCCCGAAATGTGCTGGAGCTGATCTATGGGCAGACCCTGACCTGGTGAGATGTTTCTGCCTGGTGTGGCTCCTTCCTCTGCTGGCAAATGCCTTGTAGTCCCCATGAGCCCTGTGGGTGCTGTAGCTGTGCCCACCACTGCATCCCCTGGGGCTCAAACCCAGGCAAGCTTGTCTTCCCCCTGCTCCCAGGCTGGGCATTCTTTTCGCTCCGCTCCTGCCAGCTGTGCAGATGCTGAAGCTGCTGCTGTTGTTCTACATCAAAAAGGTGTGATTCCCCCCCCTCTGCAACTCCCCACAGGGTGAAGCTGCGGTGACACTGTGCCCTGCCACCATCAGTCTCTGCTGCAGTGGGGTGCCACCCGGAGCAGCCTGCTCCTTGTGGGACTGAGCGGGGCTTTCTGGGGACACCACATCCCCAGGCTCACTCACTCCCGGTGGGCTGGAGGGAGGGGACAGCAGGGACTGCTCTCAGGAGTTGGCAGCCCACAGGACACTGCTCCCTATCCACAGACCAGCCTGATGCGGAACTGCCAGTCCCCCAGCAAGCCATGGCAAGCATCACACATGAGCACTGTGTTCATCACTCTGCTGTGCTTCCCCTCCTTCCTGGGTGCAGCTGCCTTCCTCTCCTACACCATCTGGTCGTGAGTACCCACCAGGCCATGGCTCAGGGCACAGGACCCCTGGCTGTGTGGAGAAGGAGGGCTTGGCGAGACCATGGCCCCCGTCCCTGGCATCCCCCAGCTGCAGGCCATGAGGTGCTGCCCCAGGCAAGGGAGGTGCCTTCCTGCTGCTGGCCCGTGCTCACTTTCTCCAGCTGTTCCTGGTGCAGGATGAGGGATGAGGACTCCCTTGTCCAGTCCTGGGGATGCTGGGGACAGTGAGGCTGGGTCCCTGGAGGGCTGGACATCTGTCTGAGACAGGCAGTGCCCTGGTTTGGGGCCAGCAGTTGCTGGGCTGCCCACTGCTCTGAATGCCCTGCTGGTCTGTTTGCTCAGGGTGCAGCCATCAGAAACCTGCGGTCCTTTCCGGGGGCTAGAAACCATCTACGAGTCAGGGAAGAGGTGGGTGCTGGTGCTGGAGAAGTCCAATCCCAACATCACCTGGTTTGCCCGGGTCTACCAGCACCTGTTGGAGAACACATGCCTTCTATTCTTCATGTCTGTGGCCCTGATGTGAGTATGGACCCGAGCCCAAAGCTGAACCCCACGCCCTCACTTTGAGGGTCCTGCTGTCACAGCCCTGAGCGGGGCTGGGAGCCAAGGTGTCACTCCAGAGCCCTGTGCCCCATCCCAGTGCCAGTTGCACAGAGTCCCTCAGCTTCCTGCCTGGCTGCCACCATTCCACCCTGCTGTTGTTGCAGAGCTGTGATCTACTTCAACATCCAGGTGGTAAGAGGCCGCCAGAGGGTCATCTGCCTGCTCCAGGAGCAAATTGCCAACGTGAGCACTGCCCCTGCCCATCCCTGCTGCTTCACAGCCTGCTCCAGCCCCAGCACTGCCAGTGTGGGCTCTGGCCCTCTCAGCCACCCCAGTGCTGCTCACTGCTGTCTCTGACATTGCAGGAAGGGGAAGATAAGGTGTTTCTAATTCAGAAGCTTCACTCCGTTTATGAGCAGAGACACAGGCGTTCCTGAGCCCCAGGTGAGGCCAGCATGAAGGGCAGTGGGGAGGGGCTGCCAGGGCACCCAGAGCTCAGCCATGGGCACGGATGCTCCTCTGCCTGTCCCAAGGGATGCATGATCCTTGGTGTTACTGAGGCCCAGGGACAAGAAAGGGGATGGAGGCAGGTCTGGGATAAGGACCTGGGATCTTAGGACTCCCCAGTGACACAGGCCTACGTGTCAAGCTCCACAGGAAGGAATGGGATGGAATGGACTCTGCTTGCAGCTGGGATTGAATCTGTCCATCACAACACAGCGCTGGAAGCTGGGGGACCATGGAGTGCTGGAAGATCCGCCTCTTGGCATGGCCAAGGACATGTCATTGGGAATGCTGCATCGCAGGGTGCAGGTGCTCCTGCTCCTGGAGCTGCTGGGATGCAGTGGGTACAGAACCCAGCCTGCTGCCACACCCCAGGGCACAGCTCCATGCAGGACTGCCTCACCTCACAGCCCTGCTCTGTGGGGGCTCACTTCCTGCAGAGAACCGCCCTTCAGCTCTCCCTCCTGCCAGTGTGCCCTCGGCTGTTCTCAGAATCCTTTGGGGACCATGGAGCTTTGTCACAATCACCTTCACACTGCCTCGGGGCAGCAGGCACAGCCCAGCTCCAGCCCAGTGCCTGGCTCACCAGGAGAGCAGCTGGCTGATTGCAGTCCCACAAATAAGGTCACTGGGCCACCCGCAGCACCCACTGCACTGGCTGGTGGGATGGACTTGGAAGAATCACCGAGCTGCTGAGTGCTGGGCTGGGCAGGGACGCTGGGCTCAATTAAAGCGCTGCTGCGCAGGAGTGCTCTGGCTGGTGTCTGGACCTGTTGGGCTGGAAGCAGGCAGGGAGGGTTGGTGTGTCAGGGCTGTTGGTGGTGACTCGGCAGCAGTGTCAGGGTGTGCTCGGGCTCCTTGGCACTGCCTGCTTTCCCACGGGACTGCCTGGGGCAGAGCCCAGTTCAGCCCACACTGCTGGAGGGAAGGCCACTGCCACTCCCCTTGCCACTCACCATCACGGTGCAATAGCTGCAGCCCCCAGCGCCAGGAGCCCTCCCTGACATGTCATGCTGTTGGCAAGCCCTGGGATGGAGCTACCCCGGTGCCTCAGTGCTGACAGGCCCAGGGCAGGGTGTGCTGTGGCATGTGCCAGGCATGGGCAGCCACCAGTCCCCTGTGACTTGGCACCAGGGCTGCCAGCTGAGGCAGCTGCTTGCCCAGCTGGACTGGGCCACCAGTGAGGGCACAGGGTGTTACCAGCACAGACAGACAGTGCTGATAGCGTGGGCACAGGGCAGGTTCTCTGTACAGCCCCAGCTCTTCCTGGCGTGCATTAGGAAAAGCATTGCTCACAGGTCAAGGGAGGTGATCCTGCCCCTCTACTCAGCCCTGCTGAGGCTGCAGCTGGAGTGCTGTGTCCAGTTCTGGGCTCCTCAGGACAAGAGGGACATGGAACTCCTGGAGCTTAGCTGTGCTTAGCTCAGCTCAGGTGCTGCTGCAGCCTCCAACCCCACTGCAGGAACCCCTCCTGTGCCTGGAGCTGCCAGCATGATCTGGCCTTTGTGGCTTCTGCTTATCTCTTCCCTAAAAGCCCAGGATTTCCCTCCAAGCACACGGCAGCCACCAGCCTGGAGAGTGTGGTGGGAGTTTTACTGTCAAGTCCCACAGGGATCCAGTCCATCAACAGCCCAAGGCACTGCCTGGGCTCTGCTCCCAGTTCCAGGCAGGGCAGCTGCCTCTTCACCACCTCCTCCTGTGGCAGGATGGTCCTGGGCTGCGGGGCTGGGATCAGCAGGGGTCCTTGAGGGCGCTCCGAAGCCACTGCAGGACATCGGCCAGGCCGGTGCCGTCGCGGGCGCTGGTCTCCAGCAGCGTGATGGGCTGCGTAGCACAGGACACGATGTCCTGCATGCGGAACAGCGACTTCATCTCCACCAGGGACATGTAGCAGGGCAGGTCACTGCAACGAGGACAAGGGAGCTCAGGCAGCAGCCAAGCACGACGGCTCCCTGCCCGGCGCAGGGGTCTCCTGCAGCCTGGGAGGTGCAGCAGAGCACAGCCACTGCTCCCAGCCACCCCACCCTTCGGGTGACCCCCTCCTCACATCTTGTTGAAGAGCACCAGGACGGGCACAGAGGCGAGCGGCGCTGCAGAGAGGACTGAGAGCAGCTGCATGCAGGACGAGGAGACCTGGCTGGGGTTGGAGGCATCCACCACGAACTGCAGGGAAGAAGGGAAAGCAGGGTGCGGGTGTGCCGGCATCAACCCCGGGCCGGGCTGGGCCCGAGCAGGGCACGGAGGAGGGAAGTCCCACCACGGGGCGAACCCGGACGGACCGACCGACTCGTGCCCCGCGAGCCCCTCTGGCCGCGCCCGTCCCTGGGGAGGGCGGCCCGGGACGGGCTCTCGGTGCTGCTCACCAGGAGAGCGCTGCACTCGCTGTAGTAGCTGGGCCAGATGGGGCCCATGCAGCCGCCCAGCTCCCGCACGGTCACCCTCCGTGGCAGCCGCAGGTCCGTCAGGTTGGTGCCCACCTGCGGGACGGGCACCGGCAGCGCGGGCTGCGGCCGTGCCCCGCGCCCGCCCGGCCCCGCCGGGCCGCACCTACCGTGGGCAGCGTGGCCGGGGGCTCGCCTAACTCCGCGGGCTCCTCGGCGCTCAGCTGTGCCTCGCGTTAAGGACACGGCGGCTCCGGGAACGGGCCGGCGGCGCGGTCCGCCCGGCCCCGGCCCCCGCCCCTCCCCGCCGGCCCTCCCCGGTGCCCCGTGCCCACGGATATGGCGCAGCCGCCGCACCAGCAGGCTCTTGCCGCCGCCCGCCGCCCCCAGCAGCAGGAAGGTGGGCGGGGAGCGGCCCGCGGCCATGGCGGAGCCGCCCCGCGGAAGCGGCGCCGCCCCGGCGGAAGGCGGAAGCGGAAGGGCCGCGGCGGGGCGGGGGACGGAGCGGGCCGGAGCGGTCGGGCCGGGCCGGGCCGGGCCGGGCGGACACCATGGGGCGCGGCGGCGGCACCTTCGAGCGGCTCCTCGGTACCGGCGCGGCTCCCTGGGCGGGCGGGACGGGAGGCGGGTCGGGCCCCGCAGCGCTCGGCCCCGGGAGCCCCGGGCCCAGAGCACGGCGCGGCTGGGCCGGGTCGGGTGGCGGTGCCGCAGCCCGGTGCCGTCCCGGAGGAGCGGCAGCGGCGGGGCGGGGTCACCGAGCGCCCGGGGTGTCTGAAGCGGGAGGGTTGGTGCTTCCCGGGTGCAGTCCGGGGTTTTTCCCCAAGCCCCGGGCAGCGCCACGCCCGGGGCGCTCCCGGGCCCGCCGGCGGTGGAGCGGAGCCGCGGGCAGCAGCGCGGCTCACGGCCGCACCGTGGCTTTGCTCATTGCAGATAAGGCCACGAGCCAGCTCCTGCTGGAGACGGACTGGGAATCCATCCTGCAGATCTGCGACATGATCCGTCAGGGAGACACGCAGTGAGTGCTGCCGGGGCTTTGGACGTGCTGCGGGCACAGCTCTGCTGTCTGTGCAGGGAAGGAAAGACCCTTGGAGGGTCTCGGACCTGTAATCTCGTTATACCCTTCCATAAGAGCATCAGAGGAGCTGTACAGCACACCCTGACGTGCTGGTGTGCATCCCAGAGCCTGCAGATTACCCCTGCCCTGAAATCCCTAGGGAAACTCAAGCTTGAGTGTGCTTATTCCCTCCCAGTTTCACTCAGTGAATCATGTACCCCTGAGCTAGCTGTGTCCTTCGTGCCAGGGTAGGGATTGGTGGGCTGTCAGCAGCAGGTGGGATCTCCCCTCAGATTCTTGGTCCCCTGAGAGTATGTCCCCTCTTCCCCTGTCCAGAGCGAAGTACGCCGTCAACGCCATCAAGAAGAAGGTGAATGACAAGAATCCTCACGTGGCCCTGTACGCGCTGGAGGTAACGGCACCTGGCTGGGAGCACAGCGGGGGCTTCCTGCTACCTGCCTTCAGGCTGCACAGCTCCCTGCAGCCCAGCAGGGAGCCAGCCTCTCCCTGACTCTGGCACTGAGGTTTTGGGGTGATCAGGCCAGGGCCTTCATGCTTTAGTTCCATCTTGGCTTTGGAATAGGCGAAGCTGAGACTTGGGCTGCTCTCCCCGGGGTTGGTTTCCACAGAGGAGAAGGCCCCCAGCCCCCCAGGGAGGTGAAGGACAGCTGGTTCCCAGTGCAGGGAGTGGATTGGCATGACCCCAACACACCCCTCTGCTTAAGTACTGCCCCGTGTTCAGCCTGCAATGTGTGCTGGGACCCCCACAAGTTGCAGGGGAGGCAGGAAGCTGTGGGCTGATGTGGTCTTGGCCCTTGCAGGTCATGGAGTCAGTGGTTAAAAACTGTGGCCAAACAGTCCATGATGAGGTGGCCAATAAACAGACCATGGAGGAGCTGAAGGAAATACTCAAGGTAAATAGATTTATTGTACTGACATTTTTTTTCCTGTGGAAAAGCAGGAGCAGCAGGAACAAACATATGTGTCCTCTCTTTTGTTCTCTTTGGATAAGGAGCAGAAGGGAAATTGGAAATGCACTTCAGAAAAGAGCAAATTATTGTGTGGTGTGAAAGGGAGAGTGTAGGCAGTGAAGGAGGTTTTCTGGGAAGAGGAGATGTGGTTGGGGCAGAGGTTTGTCTGTGCTGTGAAATGGCAGGAATTGCTGAGGGGGCCCCAGCCATTCCATGGTAAATGCTCCTGGATGCAGCACTTGGGTTGGGACAGTAAAGAAAAACAGGTGATGGCCTGGCACCTGTACCAAGGACCTGGGCACTGTTCCTCTCATGGAACAGTGTGAGACACATAGGCAGGTAAAGCAACAAAGGAAAAACCAGCTGGAGCTGCCTCTGTGTCACGGCCGTGTCATTGGCCATGAGTTGTTCAGGAGCTCTGCAGGATGTGACCATAGCTGCTGGCACTGATGAGTTGTTGCAACAAGGTATCACCAGTCTGATGCTTGCTGGAGCTTCATGTGTCCTTGGACTGGAGAATTCCATTAGTGAAGTGGAAATGAGAACTCCTGTCTCCAGCTCCCAGCTCAGAGCAGCAATGCCCAGACATGAGCTCATTAGCATCATACTTCTGTCTTCCACCAGAAATAAACAAACAAACAGGTGACCCAGATCCTTGGAGGATGAGCTGTGTGAGTCTTGTCACCTCGCACACCAAGCAGGGCGTCTCTCCTGTCACCTTCCTGTTAGGGCTGACTCAGTCTCCCTGCAGGATCTCCTCCTGAGGCAGGAACACTGCCATAGCATGACAGCCAGGTGTGGTAGCACAGCTGCTCCAAGAGCTGAGGAGGTCAAATCAGATCCAGGGATTTTGTGTTTCTCTCAGTCTTTGCCTGCCTCAGGAGTTTCACAACTGCCCCACTCTCCTCCCACACTTGGAACTTTTCTGCTTGTGAACACCCAATGCTGGTAAAACAGTCCAAGTTCTCATGAGGTCCAGGGCTGTGACATGTATGGAATACCAAATGTTCTAGAAGTTGGAGCTCCAGGAATTGTCAGTAAGTGATGCTGTGTGGGCCGAGGTCTTGGCTAAAATCAGAGCTTGACAGTGCTGCTGTGCTTCCTGGGGGAACAGCCAGTCATGTGGATGTGATCACTTGGGCAGCTGATGACACGGCAGCTCTGAGGCTGGCTGAGGTCAGAACAGGCTTGCCAACTTTTCTCCAGTTCCCTGAAGTGTGATGCAGTTGCCCTGCCTCCAAAGGGCAACTGTCCCAGCTGTCCTCACTTTGTCACATCCTGAGATGGCTTTGAGTACTGCTGGAGTGGAGGTGCTGGCACCCTGCAGGCACCCCCCAGTGCTGTCAGGGGGCAGGCAAGGTGGGCTGTGCTGTCCTGGGCAGCTGGGGCTCCCACCGAGGCCTGAGTGTGGGATGGGTGCCTCTGCTGAGGGGCTGGACAGAGCTGCTGGGCACTTACTCTAAGCATCAAGGCACAGCTCTGTTCAGTTGCTCTGTGCTGCTCAAAGGACATTGTGCTGTTTGTGCTGGAGGGGGCAGTGGGGCAGCTGAAGGGGTCTGTTTGGGCTGTGCATGGTCCTTGCTGCAGGTTTCTGAGAGCTCTTACCTCTCCTGAGTACTCTGAAGTCTCTCTTTCCTGAGTGGTATTGCTGCCTTCTCTTTAGGTGGTTCACACATTTCAGGGACATTTTCTCAGGTGTTTTTTCTCCTCCCGTTCTGTGCAGAGGCAAGTGGAGACAAGTGTCCGCAGTAAGATCCTGTACCTCATCCAGGCCTGGGCTCACGCCTTCCGCAACGAGCCCAAGTACAAGGTCGTGCAGGACACCTATCAGATAATGAAGGTTGAAGGTGAGGACTGTGCCCACAGGTGAGGGGACATCTGGTGAGGCAGCTCTGCTCTGCAGGAGCTTTGGCAGTTCTGTGCCTGATGTGAGCAAAATCTGGACTTGCAGCACGGAGCTCTTCTTTGGTTCCCAATACCCAATGAACCCTTCAGGGTGACTGAACCCTGGTGCAGACATGAGCAGGGCAGCCTTGCTCCAGGCCTCCAGCCCAGCCTTCAGGGCTGGCAGGGAGACCTGAAAAGCAGGAGCTGCAACTGTTCTTGGGGAGACTGGCAGCAAGTCATTGTGTCCTCTAAGAGGGATTTGCTGTAGGGCAGTTCCTTCCTCAAGGCTTTTGTTCCTACTCCCAGGATGGGTCCACAGTCCCACTTGCTGACACTGCTGGTGTGACATTTTCCCTTCTGTCCCAGCACAGCAGTGTCCACTTCAAGGGCAGGGACACGCTGCTGCCTCTGCTTCCTTCTGTGCACCAGAAACTCTGCTGGCAGTGGCACAAGCTTGGAGAGTCAGTCCAGCATCCTGAGCTGGTGTTGCCAAGCTCTAGCCCTTGAAGAGCTGAAACTCACAGCCCTGCCTGCCCATCCAGTGGGCTTTGTATCCCCCTCACATCAAAGTACTGAGAAATAAAAAGCCTTATCCAGAGGCCTGTGATGTCCCATGTGGATGTGTAAGGGAAACAATTGGGGATTTCCTCAGACCATGGCTGAAGGGAGCCTGCTTCAGGTGTGTCAGAGGGAGATGCTGGTCAAGACAAGAGGTGGTGCTGAGCTGGCACCTGTGGCATGAGCTTGCAGGCACACGGCCTCCCTGTGCCAGAGGATTCCTCTCACAACATTTCTCCTGCAGGGCACGTCTTCCCGGAGTTCAAGGAGAGCGACGCCATGTTCGCTGCAGAGAGGGTGAGCTCTGTGGTGGGGGGAGCAGCTGGCACTGTGAGACAGACCTGCTTTCCCATCCCCTTCAGCAAACCTGCAGGTCTCACATTCCTTCGTTTTGTGTGGATTGGAGACCTGGCTGGGAGAACTGGCCAGGACAGAGAGTCGGGCCCATCATTCCGCCTGCTCACTGGCCTTGCAGCAGCTTGGCAGGCTGGACGTGGCAGCAGGGCATGGCTGAAGTGATTGCTGTGCAGACAGTTTCCTAGTAAATCTTGTACTGACTGGAAAAACATCACAGTCTCAAAGGAACATGAGAGGAGATTACTGGGGATTAATATTTCCCATTGAGCTGCAGATGCCCCCAGTCTCCCCCACAAGACATGAGAGCCCTGTTAGCCATCAGAGCTCCTGAAAGGTCCAGTGCCAACACACTCCTCCCTCCTTACTCCATTTCCCTTGACCCCTACAGGCTCCAGACTGGGTGGATGCAGAGGAGTGTCACAGGTGCCGAGTGCAGTTTGGTGTTGTGACGCGCAAGGTGGGTGCTGCTCCTGGGCTCCTTGCTCTGCACGGCCCTTGGGACTTGCAGGACTTGCTGTGTGAAGTGTGCTGGGACAGACCATGTTTCCTGGCTGCTGGCAGGGAAATGAGTGTCTGATTGATGTTGGCTAAAGGAGAAGGAATGTCTTGCCACCACACTCATGTCTCCTGTCCTTCACAGCACCACTGCCGAGCTTGTGGGCAGATCTTCTGTGGAAAATGCTCCTCCAAGTATTCCACCATCCCCAAGTTTGGGATTGAGAAGGAAGTGAGAGTCTGTGAGCCCTGCTATGAGCATCTCAACAAGTCAGTACTCTTCGTCGTGGGTTTCTTTGCCTGTGACAGCTGGGACTTTGAGGGGGGAAGCATGGTGTGGAGCTAGCTCCCTGCAGAGCACAACAGGGGCTTCCCAGGCTGGGCTGGGCCCTCTTCCTTCCTGGGAGTGGGGTTTGCTGCTGGAACATGGTGCAGAGCTGGGCTCTGGTGCAGAGAGGGGAGCATTCAGTCCATACTATCACTTGTCACTACAGGAAAACTGAGGGTAAAGCTGCTGCCACCTCTGAACTGCCCCCTGAGTACCTGACCAGCCCCCTTTCTCAGCAGTCCCAGGTAAGCAGCTGCCCCACAGATGATCTGGTGTTCCTGATGCATTTCTTGATGCCATTACTGACCACCTCCTTATGTTTCCACTTCTAGCTTCCTCCAAAGCGTGATGAGACAGCTCTGCAAGAGGAAGAGGAGCTCCAGCTGGCTATTGCCTTGTCTCAGTCAGAGGCTGAGGAGAAGGAGAGAATGGTTTGTTCACTGCTGGGGTCCGGGAGGGATTGTTGCTCTTCAGCTCAGCTGTGCTGAGCCATAACAGATCTCTGGATGTGTCCTGGTGTGAGCAAGGCTGAAAGCCTGTGGAATGAGAGGGTGAAAGCAGAGCCAGGCACAGACTGTGTTTGGGTTGGTTTGGAGAAGCCTGGACTCTCTCTGAGTTGGCAATTTTCTCTTTTGCAGAGGCAGAAAACAACCTACTCCGTGTACCCTAAGGCTGAGCCCACTCCTGTCACATCCTCGGCTCCCCCAGTCAGCACACTCTACTCCCCACCTGTGGTATGTCCATGGCACGTGAAGTGGCTGGCCACAGGCCACTTCCTGCCCTGATTGTGTCCAATTTAATCCCCATACTGAGGGAAAATGTTTGCTCCATTCAACCCCTTGCTCGTTCACTGTGTTCTGAGCAAGAAGGTGTGTTCTCAGCCAGGACTTGGGTGCCTCCACTGCCTCCCAGCTTGTGTCCCCTTTGAGGCTCAGCACTGGTGGTCATATGTGGCCAGCTCCAAGCTGAATACCTGTGTGGGACCTGGGGATCTCTGGTTTTGCTGAACTGCATTTCTCCATTTGTCTCTTTCCAGAATTCCTCTGCTCCCTTGGCCGAGGACATTGACCCAGAGGTAAGAATCCTGGCCCTGCTAGTCTGCAGCACAGGCTTGCTCCTGCGAGGCAGCGGTGCTCATCTTCCTTGTCTTCCTGGCAGCTGGCTCGGTACCTGAACCGCAACTACTGGGAGAAGAAACAGGAGGAGGTTCGCAAGAGCCCCACACCGTCAGCACCCCTGTCCCTGACAGAGCCAGCTGTGCAGCCTGGGGAAGCCCACCCTGCCCCTCTTGGAGTGGTTGAGGTAAGAGGGGGCCTGGGCCTGGGTCTGGCACCCACTGAGGGGCAAGAAGCACCTGACTCTTGGGCTCTGCAGGCCAGCTGCTGGCTCTTGCACTGGGAGGTCACAGCTGACTGGCTGCTCCATCCTTTCTTCCAGCAGCAGTACCAAAATGGTGAGTCCGAGGAGAACCACGAGCAGTTCCTGAAGGCACTGCAGAACGCGGTCACCACCTTCGTCAACCGCATGAAGAGCAACCACATGCGAGGCCGCAGCATCACCAACGACTCTGCCGTGTTGTCCCTCTTCCAGTCCATCAACAACATGCACCCACAGCTGCTGGAGCTGCTGAACCAGCTGGATGAGCGCAGGCGTGCGTGGGAGCCAGGGGAGCTGCTGGCCCTGGGCGTGGGTGGGCGGCAGCCGGGGCTTCCACACTGCCAGGGCTCAGCATTCCCGTGGCGCAGTCTCACTGGAGAGAAGCTGCTGTGCAGTCCCAGTGCTCTGTCCCCGTGTTCCTGAGGCTGTCCCTTCCCTCCCCAGTGTACTATGAGGGCCTGCAGGACAAACTGGCCCAGATCCGGGACGCGCGTGGGGCTCTGAACGCGCTGCGGGAGGAGCACCAGGAGAAGCTGCGCCGTGCCGCGGAGGAGGCAGAGCGGCAGCGCCAGATCCAGCTGGCACAGAAGCTGGAGATCATGAGGCAGAAGAAGCAGGTGAGGCAGGAAAGCATGTCTGGGGTACTGCAGGCTGAGCTCGGGGCTGGCTGCCCTGGTAGGAGGGGCTGTGTGGTGTGGTGGCTCCCAGCCACCACAGCCCTGTTGCCACAGGAGTACCTGGAGATGCAGCGTCAGCTGGCCATCCAGCGACTACAGGAGCAGGAGAAGGAGAGGCAGCTGCGCCTGGAGCAGCAGAAGCAGACCATCCAGATGAGAGCCCAGATGCCAGCTTTCTCACTGCCTTACGCTCAGGTACAGCTGCTGGGGTAGGCTCCCTCTGCCACGTTCCAGGGACTGCAGCTTTAAGCTGGCTTTCCTTCTCCCACCAGCTCCAGGCCATGCCTGCAGCCAGTGGGGTGATCTACCAGCCCTCTGGGCCCACCAGCTTCCCTGGCACCTTCAGCCCAGCTGGCTCCGTGGAGGGCTCTCCCATGCACAGCGTGTACATGAACCAGGCTGCACAAGGGGGAGCTGGGCCCTACGCTGCCATGCCTGGCACTGGTACGTCAGCAGCTCAGCTTCTGGGGGTAGGGGAGAGCCCAAGGCAGTTGCTCCAACCTCTGCTCTCTGCACCCAGATCCCAGCATGGTGAATGCCTACATGTACCAGCCGGGCGCCAGCAGTGGGCAGGGGCCTCAGCAGGGGCCGGCAGTGCCCACCACCACCCCTGCATATTCGTCCTACCAGCCCACACCCACGCAGGGCTACCAGGCAAGTGAAGCAGTGCAGCCTGCAGCCAACTGGGACAAGGGCTGGGGGGTTCTGTGGGGCTAGGCAACGTACCTAAACTCAACAATGAGATCTCTGAGCAGGACAGAGGATGGGCTGGTTGGTTCCAGGTCTGCTGTGCTGACTGTGGAAGTGGGCTGGAGTTAGATCTAGTTCTGGGCTCAAGGGCCTTGTCTGGAGAAGTGAGCCATTGCTGTCTGTGCCACCTCTGACCAGCCTCTCCCCACAGACTGCAGCCTCACAGTCACAGAGCATCCCAGCCATCTCCCAGGCACCCCAGTCAGGCACCATGGGCTACATGGGCAGCCAGTCTGTCTCCATGGGCTACCAGCCCTACAGCATGCAGGTGAGCACTCCAGTGTGGGTGTGGGGGCACAAGGCATGGCTGGGCTCAGCCCATGGAGGCAGTCACCCACCAGTGCCCTGTGGGTGCTGCATGTACCCCAGCCCCTCTGACGCCCACCCCCTCGTTCCCATAGGGTCTTATGTCTGCCCTGCCAGGCCAGGACACAACTCTGAGCAGCCTGCCAGCCCAGCAGTCCTACCTGCCCGGGCAGCAGCCCCTCTACCAACAGGTGAGTGCCACCAGCCCAGGGGCTCAGGACCCAGTGGGGCTCGTATGCTAACGAAGCCACACACTAACAAAGCTGTTTCCTCTGCTGCAGGTGGCCCCAGCTGGGGGGCCCCCCCA
Organism: Passer domesticus; assembly: GCF_036417665.1. NCBI lineage: Eukaryota > Metazoa > Chordata > Aves > Passeriformes > Passeridae > Passer > Passer domesticus. Next base: position 1,431,979 of record NC_087493.1, on the reverse strand, counting down.
GCAGCAGCCCCCAGCAGCGCCTGCCCCCGGGCAGCAGCCCCCGGGCAGCGCGGAGGCCCAGCTCATCTCGTTTGACTGATCGCGGGCACAGGGCTCCAGTGTAACACTACTCTTCATCCGAAATCACTCTGTACTTCGACTACTCGTCCTGCCCCCCGGCCCCGTGCCCCAGGGGCGGTGGGGCCAGAGGCTCCTACTGCCAGCTTTGGGGACCAAGGGGCAGGGGTGCAGCCCCCCACGCCCTGTAGCTCGGGGCAGCAGCCCCGGCTCACCCACCTACCCACCCACCCCGGCAGCTGGCGGCCCCGGGGCCGGGCGGGAGCTCGGCCTGCCCCTGTCGTTGTCCCGGGGCTCGTGGCAAGGGGCCCCGAGGGCGCAGCGCTCCTGCCCAGTCCCGGTGCCAGCTGTGCCCCATCCCTGCTGTGCCCCGCTCCCTGCAGCGCCCTCGCGGCTCCGGCGCTTCGCTGGCCGGGCCTGTCCCTGTCCCGGCGGAGACCGAGCGCTATCGGTGACAATAAAGTGTTGGAACAAACTGCGGGCTCCTGTGCTGGGCTGGGCATCCCCCGCGAACGGGGCAGGTGTTTGCCGGGGGTGGCAGCGGCTGCGGGGGCAGATCCCAGCACACTCCAGCCGCAGTAGGGCCAGCTTCAGCTCAGATTGAGCTTTGGCCACGTAAATTCCCTTCTTACAGTGTCTAGAATGTTTCTATGCTGTAGATGCATAGTCCTAAATTATTAAGCTTTATGTAGCATTAGAATGTATTACTGCAGTTAGTGAAAGTCAAAAAGGTAAAATGACAAGGCTTTCAGACTTTTTGTTTCTTTTAATTTGCCTTCGTTATGCTTCAATTTTACCGTTAACCATGCTATGTAGTGTAGAAATATAACCAGTTCTCCTTCCAAACATTCCAGAGAGGAAGCAATTTCTGTTCCTTCAGACATTAAATTTTTTCTACTCCTGTTTAGAAACGATAAATAGATTTATCACGATTGATTTCGCTTTCCGGTCGGCCCGGTCTGGCCTACATCTCCCATGGCGCACCGCTGCGCTGCCGCTGTGTCGCCGTTGGCTGTCCGCCGGTGCCGGGGCCGGCGCGGGGCGCGCCGGGAGCGCGGGCGGAGCGGAGTCTCGGTGTCCTCGGGCCGCCATGCTGCCCGCCGCGCTGCCCGCCGCCCGCCGGGCGCTGCTCCCGCTGCCGCCGCTGCCGCTGCCGCCGCGCCGCGGGCCCCCCGCCGGGCTGCGGGCGCTCGGCACCGGCCCCGCGCGGCGCTCGGAGGCGCTGGCCGGGGCGCCGCTGGACACGGCCGCCAAGGAGTACTCGCCCAAGGTGCGGCAGCTGGTGCGGGACATCGCGGGGCTGACGCTGCTGGAGGTGGCCGATCTCAACGCGCTGCTCAAGGTGGGTGCGGGGCCTGACCCGGCCCGGCTCGGCCCGGCTCACCCCGGCCTGACCCGGCCCGGCCCGGCTCACCCCGGCCTGACCCGGCCCGGCCCGGCCGCGTGCGCCGCCTGACCGGCCGCCGGTGCCGCTGCTCTTCCCGCAGGAGACGCTGAAGATCCCGGACGTGGGGGTGATGCCCGCGGCGGCCGCCGCCTCCCTGCTGCCCGCCCAGGCGGCTCCGCAGGTACCGGGAGGGGCGGGAGCGGGGCCGCGGGGGCCGCGGGGGCGGGCTCGGCCGCGGGGCTTCACCGCGCTCCGGCTGCTTCCAGGAGGAGGAGGAGGTGGTCCCGCTCAAGAAGGAGAAAACTCATTTCACCGTGCGGCTGACGGAGCTGAAGGCTGCTGACAAGGTGAAGCTGATCAAGGAGGTGAAGAACTTCGTGCCTGGAGTGAACCTCGTGCAGGTGAGGAGCTGCTGCCCCAGGCTCTGGTGTTTTGCCCCAGCTCCAGCAGCCTCGGCTCTCTGTTCAAAGGGGAGCCTGGATTTATGCATTCAGAAGCATAGCCTGCCTGTGTGCTTCTCAGTGCAGAGACGTGGGGAGCAGGATTTGGTTGCACCTTCATCTGGCATTTTCCATTGTCAGAAGCAGGGGGATGAAGGAGGAGGCTCAGAGATGTCCATGCCAACCTCAACTTCTCTAAACCTGAGAGCTGCTGTGCATGAGCTTTCTTGCAGAGCTCAGGAGTAGCCAGCATCCCTTGCTGCTGCTCTGTTTGGCTTGCCTTTCCCAAAGCAAATGCATTTCTGAAGTTAAATGAGTCTCTGTAACTCACACATCTTGCAATCCAAGCTTCCAGCTCTTTTCAGGGCCCTTCATTTTATAGGTGGTGCTGCTTCTTTCCTTGGAGGAGACAGGCCTCAGCCCTGGGCAGTGTCTGAGCTCAGGCCCTTGACCTTGGATGTGGGCTCAGCATGCTGGGTGATAAAGCTGCTACTGCTGAAGCATGTAATGTGCTGCACATCTCCAGGGTGATGCTTTCATATCTTGGGGTCAGAAGTAGCACTTCCCAGTATTCCAGCTGCAGTGTTGAGCATTGCAATGTCTGCTCCTGCTGTAGCCCAGGAGAGCAGAAGTGTTTGCAGATAATCTTCTGCCCCCCAATTCTCATGGCTGCATTGCAAAGCCAGTAGAGAAGTCAGTGGCACAGGTACAAGTTTGGCTGTCTCGTGGGGATAATTTCCTGATTGTCAGTGTGGTTCCTCTGGAAGTTGTTCGTCGATTATTGGTCCCAAGCAAACATGAAAATACCAAACTCTGTGAGGGACCCGATCAGCAGATAATTAACTGGAGAGCTGATGCTAAGTGAGCTTGTCTTTGCATGTGGCACCTGCTGGATGAGCTGTTTGCAGTGCCAGTTACTGCAGCTAAACTTAGGTGGGATGTACCCAGGCCTGGCATGTCGGGTGAAGCACAAACACACAACACAAACAGCTGTGGAGGTTCTACCTGCAGAGACTCTGTTCAAGGTGGAGCCAAAGCCCTTTTATTGTAAATTTTACTGCCATCCAGTAAGGATGTTTTTACAAGGTTTGCAGGTGGATCTGCCCATGGCCTGTAGGGCTGCTGGTGGTGTAGAGGGATGCACATACAGTTACTACCTTGGGGACAGGTGGCACCCAGACATCAGTGCTGTGGCAGGAGCTGTGTGATGAGACAGGTGCACACAGAGCACCAAGGCTGGCTGCACTTCAGGAAGCTCATGGGGAGCTGCCCAGCAGATGCTTACCCTGTCACCACCAGCCCTGGGCTGTAGCTGGACTGGGAGCCTGCTGCCTCTGCCCCATTGCTGCTGCTGCATGGGTCCCACCTGACTTGGGCTCTGCTCTTCTTCCCACTGAACACCAGAAACAGCTGCTTCCCTTGACCAGGGCTGCTTTAGGATGGAGTCACACCTTCCTGAGCAGAGTTCAGAAATTAATAACCTGTGTTGTATTGCCTGTGCTCAGTGCAGTCCAAATCCTGTCCTGGTGAGCAAAGGCATTCCTGCCCCACTGCTCACACATCTGTGCCTTCCAACCCCAGCAAAAAAAGCGTTTTTCTTCCACCACAGATACATAGGCATTGAACCCAACAGGAATCAAAAGGACAAAACCTTTCTGCCAGTCCGCTGGGTGCTAAACCCCCCCAGTGCTGTGGCAGAGAACTGCTGTGTGCAGCAGAGGCTTGTCCCCCTGGGCTCACTTCCTTCTCAATAGCAGCACTGCAGTAAATTCTTTAAATTAGCTCAACAGTTTTTCAGCTTGTCTTAAGCATTGCAATGCTGCTTAGTGCCAGTACTTTTGCTTTAAAAGTCCCTAAAATGTCAAAATACTGTGTTGTCAAGTAGTCTGTGCTGGAGCTCTGTTTTAGGCAGTGCAGCTGTGTCCACACCCTGCACTGGCGTCCCCCCCTGCTGGCACAAGTATGTGAACCAAAACATCGTCAGTGAGCAGAGCCAGCCCAGCACCAGGACCTGGTGGGAGAACTTAAGGAAGAGGTTTCCCAGCAGATGTGTCCTTGCTTGTGCTCAGGGTTAGCTGCCTTCTGGTGGGACGTGCTGTACTTCAAGTGCAAGTCTCGGGGTTTGTGCTGGTCAGTGAGTTTCCACGGTTGGCTTAAGCAGAGGTCAGGATCATGGCTCTAAATCCAGTAATCCAGTTAGTGAAAGCCTGTTTACAAGCCCTGTACTTTGTCCCTCTCACAGGCAAAGAAGCTGGTGGAGTCCCTTCCGCAGGAGATCAAGGCGAATGCCTCCAAGGAGGAAGCAGAGAAGATCAAAGCAGCGCTAGAGGCAGCAGGAGGGACTGTTGTTCTGGAGTAGTGTCACCATGGGGAGATTGGTGCTGCAGCTGCTGCCCAGGCGGGCTCCGGACCTTTCCGAGTGTACGTGGCACAGTGGGAGCACTCTCCCAAAGAATGCTGTATGGTTTGGCAGAGCTGCTACCTCCTGCCATCACCATGAACTCTACTTATAAATACCCAAAAAAACCTGTAAAATGATTCATCTTTCTCAAGTGCCGATTATCCCCGTGCTCCCCATTTCATGGAATCAGAGTGGTTTACGGTGGAAGTGACCTTGAAAGATCATCTCGTTCCAGCCCCTTGCTATGGGCAGGAGCTCCTTCCCCTAGGCGAGGTTGCTCCAAGCCCCGTGCAGCCTGGCCTTGAACACTCCCAGGGATGGGCAGTCACAGCTTCTCTTCACGGCAGCCTGTGCCAGGGCCTCACCACCCTCACAGACAAAAATTTCTTCCTAATGTTTAATCTAAACCAATTCTGAGTTTGAAGCAGTTTCCCCTTGTCCTGTCACTACACGCTCTTGTAAAAAGTCTCTCTCCATCTTTCTTGTAGGCTCCCTTCAGTTACTGGATGTTTGTACCAGCGCATCACCCACCTCCTTACTCTGCCTTTTGCTGATGTCTCACCTCTTTTAATTATTAACGAGAAGAACACACTTCCACAGGTTGTGGAGAGGCGTGCGGGGTGGGAAGGTGTGTTCTGGAGCTGTGATTGTCTGTGCGCTCGGTGCGTGCAGGCTGGTAGCGCTGCCGTGTGTACCTGTGCTCCCGCACCTCTTCCCTCTGTCTTCGGCTGATGGCTTCACCTCCCATGAGTTGATCCCTTTATTATTAACGGGAAGAGCCTGCCGCGGGCTGGAAATGGGGATGTGTGTAGGGTAGGACCGGGGATTCCGCAGTCCGTGCTTGCCGGGCTGGCCGCAGGCTCGGAGATGCGAGCCCCGGGCCGGCCCCACCCCCTTCCGGTACCGGGAGGGGGCGTGGCTTAACGGGAGGGGGCGTGGTCGTGCCCCGGTGAGGGCGTGGCTTGTGGCAGAAGCGGCGCCCATGGCGGAGCAGCGCGTTTCGCGCTGGTACTTCGGCGGCCTCGCGTCGTCCGGGGCCGCCTGCTGCACGCACCCCTTGGATCTGCTGAAGGTGAAGCGGGGACACGCCGAGGGGCGGCCCTGGGGCGTGGGGCGGCCGTCCCGGGGGATGGAGGGGGACTGTGAGAAGCTGGGAGTGATTGCGGTGCCGTGAGGGGATGGGGAGGCGGTTACGGGGGCCGGTGGGTGTGAGCGGACGGTTACGGGGGCCGGTGGCGGTGAGGGCTTGGGGGGCGGTTGTGGGGGCAGGTAGTGCTGGGGGGCGGTTGTGGGGGCAGGTGTCTGTTGTGAGGGTCCCGGACGGGGTGTGAGGGGATGGGGAGGAGGTTGGGGGTGCTGGGACTGGCTGTAGGGGTTCTGGGACTGGCTGTAGGGGTTCTGGAGAGTCTGCGATGAGCGGGGAGTAGGTCCGAGGGTCCTGGAGTGGCTCTGGGGAACTGGAAGTGGCTGTAAAGGGATGGGGAGGCACTCCGAGGGTCCCGGAGCGGCTGCGGGACCGGCCGAGGGGGACTGGGCTGCAGCGGGGGGAGCGGCCGGGGCGGGACGGGGAGCGGCTCTGAGGGTCCCGGAGCGGCTGCGGGACCGGTTCTGAGGGACCTGGCTGTGGGGGTGCGGCTGTGAGGGTCCCAGAGGAGTTCTGGGGGGATGGGGAATGGCTTTTGCTGGAGGGACGGGACTCGGAGTGGCTGTGAGAGTCCTGGAGTGACTGTGAGAGGATGAGGAGCTGCTCTGAGGATCCCGGAGTAGCTGAAGGACTGGCTCTGAGGTACTGGGGAACGGCTGCCAGAGGAGGGGAGAGGGCTGTGAGGGTCCTGGAGCAACTTTGAGGGGATGGGGAGCTGCTCTGGGGTTCTGGGAAGCAGGCCTGAGGGTTCTGGAGTGGTTGTGATGGGATAGGGAATGGCTGTGAGGGTCCCAGAGCAACGGAGGGAGCTGGAGAACAGCTGTAGAGGACTGAGGAAACAGCTGCTGGGGGGTCGGTTCTGAGGAGCCGATTCGTGGCTATGCGGGGGCATGGCTGAGGGGTCACAAAGACCCTGCATAGGGGCATGGGTAGATGTGTGGCTGAGGGGTCCAGAGAGCTCGGGGTGCCAGCTCTAGGAGCTGTGGAGGGTGCCTTGGGCAGGCCTGCCTGGATAAGGCAGTGACTCTGGGGCCGGCAGTGTTGGACACTGGCCCACTGGGCTCTGAGCCCTCCGGCCAATATGTCACCTAGGCGCCGCAGATGACCTGGCATGCCTGCTCCTGCACAAAGGGCGCCGCGCGCAGCCCTGTGCTGCCAGCACCCACGGATGGGGCAAATGCCAGCGCTGCCCAGAGCCTTGTGCGCCAGCCAAGTGGCGACGAGCCTGGCAGCGGAGCAGGCTGCAGAGGGGGAGGGAAGAGGCAGCCCAGGACAGGGCTTGTCCTTCCCAGGGCCGTGCCTGTGGGTGAGGCTGGGACACACAGCCCCTTCCCACCCCACGGAGAGAGGAAGATGTCCCAGGCACAGGCCCAGCAGAGGAGCCAGCCCTGGCAGGGCATTGCCACCTCCCCAGTGCTCGGCCTGTTGCCTTGCCCAGCTGGCCCTGTCTGCCCAGTGGAGGTGGCTGCCAGCCCGTGGGAGCTTGTGTGGGGTGCCTGGCAAGGCGCTAAGAAAGGGAATTAGTCTGGCACCTGCCTCTAGGTCTGTCTCTGAGCCAGCGTGATGGCTGAGATGCTTGGGCTGCATCCCCATGCTGTCCTGTGTGGATGAGCAGTCCCTGCATTCCTGTAGGTGTGAGCAGCACAACCTAGCCAGCTGTTTTTGCCAGATCAATAATCATTCTGATTATTGAATACAGACCTGCCTTTGGCCATGTGTTCCCCCGCAGCAGAGGCTGGTGCCAGGCCTGGGGAGGCACAAGGGGCGTCAGGCTCTGGCAGGGGAGGGGACGAAGGGCACTTCATTGTACCTCTGGACTTTGGTCCCAGTGAGAGGCCCTGGCCAGCCCACCTGCAGAGTGCTTGTGCCCTTAGGCCCACTCTGTGCAGCTGCTGTCTACCCATGGGCTGCTGGCCCTGCAGCAACCAGCAGTGACCACAGCCTGGCCAGCCCGTCCCATGGCTGCCTGCCCTTCCTGCAGACCTGGTACTGCAGGCAGTGGACCATGTCCCTACATAACTCTGCCTGCCCTGCCCTCTTCAGCTGCCCCAGCCTGTGAACAGCCACAGGCTCTGGTCCCTGCTGTCCAAAATCCACCTGTGGGGATTGCAAGCAGGCCCCTGTACCCTTGCTGCTGCCCCATATGGGAGACACTGGCTGTGCCCAACATCCTGCAGAGTGTCACACGACCCAGCTGTGCCACAGCTTCTCTAGTGGCCTGATCCCCTGTCAGCAGCCCTTTGCTCTCCTTATCTCCTAGGGCCCTTTGACCCACATGTGGCCTCCGCAGTGCTCAGAGCATGCTCCAGCATCAGCCCACACAGCTCCTCTGTCCCAGCCAGCTTCTGTGCCTGCTGCCGTTGCCCCTGGTGATGGTGGGAAGCCTTGGGCTGCTGCAGGCAGGAAGGGGAGTGCCTGGCCAGCTGTGGGGTTCTCTTCCTGCCTGTGTGATTCCTGCACTGAGGAGGAGGGAAAGTGGCTCTCGGGGGCCTGCTGCATTGCATGGCTGTGATTTCACCAGCCCAGCTGCATCCCCTTGAGCAGCTCCACAGAGGGCACTTGCTCACTCTCGTCCTGTTGGGTGCATACACGCACACCTTCCACCCTGAGGTGGCCAGAAGAGCGGGCGCCACCCTTCACCTTGGGGCCGGCTGTCAAGGGCAGGGCCTGGGAGGTGCTGCAGGTGCCTGGCCACTCCTCTCTGCCTCACTGCCTCCACCCCTCCTGCCAGGCCGGGCCAGTCTGGTGCGGGGTGTCCGTAGCTCTTGCTGTTGGCTCCTGTGCAAGTGCTGCTAACCTGACACACGCTCCGATCCACACCTGTTCAGTGCCTTGTCTCCCTGCCCAACGCCGGGGTGGGCTCACACGCTGCACTATGCCCCAGGTGCACCTGCAGACACAGCAGGAGGTGAAGATGCGGATGACGGGGATGGCGATGCACGTGATCCGCACTGACGGCTTCCTGGCCCTCTACAACGGGCTCAGCGCCTCACTGTGCCGGCAGGTGAGGGCTGGAGCTCCTGCAGCACCTGCTGCCGCTGACCAGCTGCCCTGTGCCAGGACACAGCCGCTCATTTCCCTCTCATCCAGATGACATATTCCTTGACTCGCTTTGGCATCTATGAGACCGCAAAGAACCGCTTGGGCAACCAGGGGCCTCCCCCCTTCTACCAGAAAGTGCTCTTGGCTGCAGTAGGAGGTGAGCCAGGCAATGGGGCCCTTGGCCCTGGCTCCCTCAGGATGGATAAGCAAGCCCCTGACCCAACTCTTCTTTGGCCACAGGTTCCACTGGCGGATTTGTGGGAACCCCGGCAGACATGGTGAACGTCAGGTCAGTTCTGTCTGCACAGCCGGGGCTTTTGACCCGTGCATGACGGCATTTGGAGTGCTGGCTAGTGCTGGGGTTCTGACATCTCTCCTGGCCAGCTTGCCCCCTGCTCAGTGGGCCAGGAGCTCTGTGCCCAGGATGGCCAGAGCTGTTCTGCCTTTTGGTGACAGCGCCCAGATGTGTGTGACCCTCAGGGGGAGTGGGACTGAGGGCAACTTTCTTGGCCCTCTGTAAACGGGCAAGACAATTCCACTGCCCTGTGCTGGGGTCCCCGGTGCTGCGGGGGACAGTGGGGTACCGGCTGCCCACTCACCTGCGGTGCTCTGCCTTCCAGGATGCAGAACGACATGAAGCAGCCGCCGGCTCAGCGGCGCAAGTGAGTGAGGGGCCGGGGCTCGGGGCGCAGAGGGGCGGGAGGCCGGGAGCGGCCGCGGGGGGGCAGCACCGCACCGGCGGCGGGCCCGAGCACCGCACCGGGGGCACCGGGAGCCGCCCCGGGAGCCGCCCCGGGAGCCGCCGGTGCCCGGGGGAGCGGCGGGGCTGCCGCCGTGCTGGTGAGCCTCGGGCCCTGACCCCTTCCCCTCTCGCTCCTTCCAGTTATTCCCATGCCCTGGATGGCATGTACCGTGTCCTCCGGGAAGGTGAGGCTGTGCCAGCCGTGTGGGTGAGCCTGCTCCGGTGTCCTAGCAGGTGCCGGGTTAGGGCACCCTGGAAGTTCACTCAGCCGGGGCAGGGAGAGGGGCCGGGGGATGCCCTTGGGGCTGGGGGTGTCTGGGGGAGCGCAGAGTTTGGCATCTCCTCATTGTCTGGCTGAGGCAGGGGCTGGGCAAGGTCTGGCAGGGCCTGGCAGCCTGCACATACTTGGTGGGAAAGGGTGACCTGCTGGGAGCTGCAACAGAACAGCACAGGAGGGTGGAGCAGGTGGAAGAGAGCACAGGAGGTCGTGGTGTTTTGAAGGACTCCCTACTCCTTCAGCTTGTTTGCTATGGTGTGCTTCAAGCAGGGCTGTGTGAGGAGTTAGGGACACAGACTGGGCATGGAAGGAGACTCCCAGGGTAATGGAGTCTGAGTGAAGGCAGAGAGCTGTGCTGATCCAAATCTGTCTGTCCACAGAGGGCCTGAAAAAACTCTTCTCAGGAGCATCAGTGGCATCGGCCCGTGGGGCCCTTGTTACTGTTGGACAGGTAGGACAGCTCTGCTGGGCACTAGGTGACGAGGATAGGGACGAGGATGGTCCCTGGTGTGGCAAGGAAGGGGGAGCATGTCGCTGATTCACTGTGTCTCTGCAGCTTTCCTGTTATGACCAGGCCAAGCAGCTGGTTCTCGCAACTGGATTGCTGTCAGACAATGTCTTCACTCACTTCCTGTCCAGCTTCATCGCTGTGAGTAGGGCCGGGGTCCGGGGGCAGCCCTGGGGCTGGGTTTGCCTGCAGCCAGGGTCAGAGCACCAGGCTGGGGCTGCCAGAGCTGCTGCTCTGGGCTTGGCTCAGCACATGGCACCAGGAAGCTCCCGGCCTGAGGTCCCAGTGTGGCTCTGAGTCTCTCCAGTGACCACAGCAGGTGCTGGCACGGAGGTCTCCTGACTGGGCTGACTCTCTGCAGGGCCTGTGTGCCACATTCCTGTGCCAGCCTCTGGATGTGCTCAAGACCCGCCTCATGAACTCCCATGGGGAGTACCAGGTGAGTCGCCCACCTTGCCCACCTTGCTGCTGCCTGTCCTCCCATCTCTGTGTGCCAGCTTCTGCCTCCCAGCCCCTCCCACCTCATCTCTCACACTCTCACTCCAGGGTGTCGTCCACTGTGCCATGGAAACTGCCAAGCTCGGACCACTTGCCTTCTACAAGGTACCTGCCTGGGGGCGCAGGGGGTGGGCAGGCTGGGCTGAGCTGGGTGCAGAGGTTGTGGTCCAGAACAGTCCTGGAGCACAGAGCCTTCCAGGCTCTGCTGTGGCAGCCCAGCTGCTTCCTGCATCAGGCCTTTGTGTGCCCGGCCCAGGCTTGGCCCCGAGGCGTTGCAAGCCCTGGCCTCAGTGGGGCTCAGCCTGGGCCCAGGCACCACAGCTGTGGCCCCGTTGCACCCGTCAAGCTCCCAAACAGCAGTGCAGGTGCCAGAGGGGTTGGCACATGGTGCTGAGCCCTGGGTGCACCGTGGTGCCATGGTGTGACAGCGCCTGCTCCACAGCCCAGCCCGCGTGACCCACGCCTGCCCACTCGTGCTGCTTCCAGGGTGGGGCTGCTGGCACAATCAGTGGCAGGCACACACTGACTCTTTCCCTTCTTGCTGTCCCCTTCCAGGGCTTTGTTCCTGCTGCTGTCCGGCTTGTTCCTCAGACTGTTCTCACCTTTCTCTTCCTGGAGCAGCTGCGCAAATATTTTGGGATCAAAGTGACCACCTGAGTGTGGGGGACTGGACCCTGCCTTGCCCCAGGGGGGGTGAGCATGTGGGTCACCCCCAAGATCCCAGAACCCCTCTCTGCTCTCTGGGGCCAGTGCCATTCCCCCTCCTCTCAACTCTACTCCTGTGCCTTGCCAGCACCTGTGGCCAACCCCGCATTGCAAACTCACCCCTCCTCTCACCCCCATTCTCAGCATCTCCACTTCTGCATTACTGCTTCTGGGGGATTTTGTGGGGGGGGGGGGGGGGTCTGTCTTCCCACTTCTCTACTGGCTCTGAGTTGTGTCCTTGCCCCCCCTCAGCCTTGTCCCTGATGTGCCCCAGAAGCAGGACTGTGCTGTCTCAGGGAGTAGGGAGATCAGATGCCTGGCTCTGTCACAGAGCCCGTGGGGCTGGGGCTTGGGGCAGTGTGTGTGAGGCACTGTCCTCCCTCTGCCTTTAGCCCCCGTGCTCCTCCCAACCCCAGTGCAGCTTGGACCTCCTGCCCTGCTCCTGGCCTCCCACCCTCTGCTTCTGCTTGGCCAAAACTCCTCAGCACCGCTGGCTGCTGGGCTCTTCAGGGATCGTGCCTCATACCAATGATGGTGGGGAACAGGGCCTGCTAATGCCTGCTTGGGGACCCAGTACTCGCTTACCACAGTGCGCCTGCCCCACACTGCATCTGGTCTGCGTGGGGGCATCCCCCACCACCACTCTGCAGCCTCTCTCACCTTGGTGCTGAGCAGACCCCCACTCCTCACCCCCCACTGCCCAGTGTGTGGAGGCTGTGAGCACCAGCCCCTCTGCTATGGCACCTCTGTGTGTGCTGGCCCCAAGGAATCAAAGAACTGGAATATCTGAGACCTTGATGTATAATAAAGAGTGAAGGTGGCACAGGGCCTGCTGTCCTCTTAGGAGGGGAGAGATGCTGCACCCCCTTTTCATGGCTGGGAGCTGAGCCCCAGAGCTGAGAGGGTAGCAAGGCTTGGCCCCTGGCGCTATGCCAAGGGGGTCCTCACCCCGCTCTGTGTCCAGCACCCCTGGCCCTGTGTTTAGAGGGAGCTGCAGAGGGGCAGGCTCCACAGCCGAGCTGTGCCCGGTCTCAGCTGGACAGCAGCTCCAGGGTAGGGCTGTGCCAAGGGCGCCTGTCACCCCTGCCGGAGCTGCCTCCTGGATGTGACACTAATTGGGCTCCGGCAGACTGGCACAGCAGAGCAGTGAAAGCTCGTCACCTTAACAAGGCCTAATGATGCTAACTGGCAACAGCACTCTGGGCTTATGCCCAGCCAGCAGAGGCCATGGGCAGGTGAACGCTCAGGGAGCTGGGCCCTCTCCTCACAAGTAGCTGGGGGCTGCCCTGCCAGGCTGTGCTTCCTCACCCCCCACATCCTGCAGCACTGCTCCTGGGGCTGATGGGTGCTGCTCTGTGCCATGCAAAGGGCCAGCAAGGAGCAGGACAGCGATGGAGCCCCGTGGCCCCCCAGCAGCACAGAGCCCTGCTCAGCCCCATGGTGGCCAGCAGCACAGCTGGGCTGTGGTCCCACCAGCTGTCCCAGCCCTGCGCTCCCATGTGCACATTCCCTCTCTCCATATCCCTTGTGGCAGCTGAACTGCAGCAGTCACCCTGGCAGGCAGGACAGCATGTGCCAGACACAGCCGCGAGCACAGCGCCCACAGCTGCAGTGCGAGGGCACTACTCATCTCCTGCGCCTCAGGGAGCGCGGGGCTGGCAGCAGCCTGTGGCTGTGCCGCCTGCCCCTGCTCCCACCCTGCCCTCTACCAGGGCCCCGCAGCTGCCTGCAGGGGCTCCCCCGGGGCACCCCTCTGCCCGCAGCCGGTGGGACTGGGGGCTGCCCGTCCTCCCCCAAAGCCTCCCTCCTGACCTGGAGGGGTGCCGGGCCATCTCCAGGGGGGCAGCTGTGGCTCCAGTCCTCGTGGCAATGGCAGGACAGCCGCAGGCCCCAGCGTGTGCCTCGCTCCTGTGCCCACACCCACGGGGAGCTGCAGCCCGCGGCGGCCGCGCAGCCTGGGACCCGAGGGAGGCAGCTCTGGGGGAGCCGGAGCTGGGCTGGGCTCGCCACCGGGGCGCTGCTGGCTGTACCGCTGCTGCCCACGGTAAATGTGCTCGTGCCGGGAGGCCGGCACAGGGCACCCCCCGGCCGGGGCTCCCCCGGCTCCCTCTGCCGCCCCAGCCAGCCCGTCCCGGTGCGTCGCTGTTTCTGGGCTGTGTTTACCTGCAGCGGGACAGCGGCGGCAGACACCGACCCGTCCCCGCCGGCGGCGGCCGGAGCGCGGGGGTTGAGGCGGCCGGCGGCGGTGCGGCCGAGATCCGCCCGCGTCCCCGAGGGTCCGAGCGGCTCCCGAGGCGGGGCTGCCAGCTCGGGGCACGGCAGGAACGGGCGGCGCGCTGGGACCGGGGAAACCTCCCGGGGAACGGACCCCCGGCCCGCTCCCTCGGGGCTGGCCCGGTCTAGCTGCCCCCGCCGCTCCACCCGTCCCCGCCGAGCCGAGTCGGTGCCTGGGAGTGGGGCGGGGCAGGGACAAGCGACAGTGCCCGCAGCTCCCGGGAGCGACCGCCGGTGATGCGGGGGGCAGCGCCAAGCACTCGGGCGGGGCTGGGGCACCGGGCTGTGCCCCCCTCGTGCCGGCGGGAGGAGCGGGGCGGCGGGACGCGGCTCCGTGCCCGCGGTCCCTCCCCCCGAGCCGGTCCCTCCCCCTGAGTCGCCACAGCCGCTGCCGTCGCGGCTCCGCTAAAGTTTTCGCTGAGCGCGCCGGACCCGGTCCCCGCCGGTCCCGAGATGCGTTCGGGAGCCGCCGCGAGCCCAGCCCCGACAGGTACGGGGAGAGGAGGGGAGGGGAGGGAGGAGGGCAGGGAGCGCCCAGAGTCGCGGTCTCGGAGCTCGGGATGTCGCATGTCCCGTCGCGGGGACGTGGATTGCAGTGACGACTGCGCAACCCCGAGGCCACGAACCGAGCCCCGGGACCCCAGAGCAGCAGCTCCCAGAGCCGCCCCGACGCTGGGCGCCGGCCCGGGGGAAAATGAGCCCCTGGCTCTTCTGGGCCTGGGGTTCCCGCAGGGCTGTGCCCGCTTCCCTTGCGACCGCTGCCGCTGGCATCCCTGGGCAGGGGCGCTGCCGTCGGGCTCTCAGCACCCCTGGGCTCTGCCGCGGCTGCGGTGAGCCCCGGGCCACGATTCCAGCCGAGCTCCGTCGCTTTGGGAGCAATTCCCGGGGCAGCCGTCCGTCGGGGTGGGACGCGCGTGGTCTCCCTGCCGTGGGCACAGCAGTGCCCATGGCTCTCCTGCCGAGGGGCCGAAGCAGGGGACACTTTGCCAGGTCCCAGCTCGCCCCAAGCTCTCTGGGTATTACGGGGGCCTGGTGCAAGTGCCCTTTGTGACTCTGTCCCGAGCTCTGCTGTGTCAACACGGTGTTGGTAAATGGCTTTGTTTAACCAGGACATGTCGGGTATGTGACCTTGCCGTCCTCCTGGTTGCAAGTGCATCTCCAAAGCTGCTGCGGGTCCCCTCTGCCCGGCACTGCACTTCCCTGGGGTGGTGAGGGGAGCAGGGACCGCGGGGTCAGCCTGCTCCCCTCGCAGAGTGGCCTGAGGACAGAGCATCAGCTCTGCTGAGCCCTTGCCGTGCGTCCCCGGCGCAGCGCCCGCCGCGGGAGTCCTGACCCACACCAAATTCAGTGATTGCCCCTGTGATTTTGTCTGTGCATCAGCAGGAAAATTTAGGGCCTGCAGGACCCCTCGTCAGCGTGTTAGTGCTGCCCCAGCTGCCAGCTCCTATGGCTTCCCACCAATCCTGCTCCTTTCTGCACACTGTGGTGCATTTATTTTTTTTTTTATGTTCTGTTGCCTAGAGAGGGGAAAAGAGAAAAGGCTGAACAGAGAATAGGCAAAATGTGGATTAAAAATAGTTAATGAAAAAATGTGACCACAAACCCTGAGCAGCAGCACAGGGCTAAAACCAGCCACTGAGCACAGCATCTCCATGCACCTCACTGTGCCAGGCAAGCACAGGGGCAGGGGAAGCCGGACAGGGGGGAGAGGGGATGGCTGCTCAACTCCATTCTCCTGTGCTCCACCACTGCATCCTGCTTTGTCCTGCGTCCCCATGCCCTCATTTATCTACCCCAGCACTGGGGTCGAGTGCACATGCCTGTGGTGCCAGTGGATGGCTGGGCACGTGTGGCCCCTCAGCCCCCCCGCCTTGCTGGGGCTGCCCCTGGCTGTACCCGGGGCTGCAGATCTGTTTGGCATGCGGGTGTGGAGCTCCCAGTGCAGGGCAATGTGTGCACTAGCCTGTCTGCACTGACCTTTTCCTCGGCTTTTCCCAGCCCTGTGCCTCCCCTGTGAGACGCTAACCACACGTGTCGCACCATGCCTCTTGTGCCTTCCTTCTGTGTTTCACAGGTTTTTGTGCAATGTGATGAACAAAAACACCCCTTTCCTTGAGCAGGGATGAGGTGCTGTGTGGCTCAGCAACCCCATGCCAGAGCCAGCTGGGCAGCAAGGTAATTTGGCTGCTGCCAGGCTGTGTCATGATCCCTCCGTGGTGCAGAGCAGCTGAGCAGGTGCTCTCGGACCATGTCTTGTGGTGACTGGGCAGTAGTGGAGGTGATGCAAAGAGCATTTGTCCTCTTTGCATCCTATGCTCCTGTTGATGAAAACATCGTCAGGGCTGGTTTGGGTTTTCTTGGTCCAAGGTGACAGAATTCGACATCACCAGTGCCTGGTGACATTGGCTCTCTCCATGTGCCATTGCTCAGGGCTTCCACAATCATGCAGCTCTGTGCAAACAAGTCACAGCCTTGCAGCACAAGGGCTGTTCCGGGCTGCTCAGCTGCTCCTTTGCTGCCAAAGTTCCTTGTACTTAGTTCTCAAGGAAAGAATGGAGAAGGGGAGTAGGAAACATCCCTGAGCTTCCAGCACAGACATGGGGCAGGGACGATGCGGGACAGACCTCCTGAGCCTCCCTGCCACGGCCACCTCCCCCAGCCCTGCCCCGCTTGCCGCGGTCCCGGGTGGAAAGTGGAGCAGCATCTGCAGGGCCAGGCTGGCACTGGCATTGCATCAGCCCTGGCCCAGCACCGTCCCCTCCCCTGCCAAGTGCCAAAGCCCCTGCCGTGCTGGCATGTAGCTCCAAGCTCCAAGCCAAGCCAGCCGTGGAAGGCACCGCATTAGCACATGGGGGGCTAATCCCTGTGTCCAGAGGCTGCACAGCCCCCACAGCTGCCTCCGAGCCAGCGGGGCTGGGCTGGGTGCAGGGCTGGGCTCACAGGAGGCCAAGTCCCCACCCCCCCAAGGAGACAAGAGTCCTGTGGGACCAGGCTCTGGGGGCTGCGCCAGCCTCTCTGCACTTGTGCTGGGCTGTGGCTGTGCCAAGGTGCTTCCAGGTCACGTTGCAGATGCCCATGAGTGTCCTGTGGAGACTTCACGAAGCCACTGATCCACATGACTGGTGGCCACAGAGGTCCCAGATGTGGAGCTCATTCTCTCACACATGCAATGGCAGCAATGCCAGAGGGGCTGGGGGGGCAAAATCCTCAGGGCAAACTGGCCATGATGGGATGAGGAGAGGGTCTCTTCCTGGGCAGGGCTGGACTCAGCCACCACTGGGAGTCCATGCTGGTACAGAGCTGCTGCAGGGTAGCATGGAGGCTGCCCACCCATTAGTGGGGAGCAAAATCCCAGCACAAGCCTTGTCCCATCCATGCCCTCTGTCTTGCTGCAATTCCATGGCAGCAAGGTGCTCAATTTGCCCTGCACCCTGCCCGGGCTGGCCCCTGCCTCCTGACCACCCTGGGGCCAATGGCAGCTGCCATGAGCTGCAGGTCAGCTGGGACCACAGGGGCACCAGTCAAGGGGAATGGGGGTCCTTGCTTTGCTCCTGGGGCTGCAGGGGTTGGCACTGCTGGCTTGGGAAAGGCAAATGCAGATGCCAGCAACAGCCACACTCTGAGGGCAGATGATGAGCCCTCTGGCCCCCAGCACCAGGGCTACCAGCAGTGGTGCTGCTCGTAGCCATCCCAGTGTTGTCTCCTTGTTCCTGCTCTCCTGGCACAAGGTCTCTTCTTCACAGCTGTGGCTCCGAGTGGAGTCGTACTGGGTGTTTGCAGCCTGGCTCCATGAAGGTCAGCAGCCACAGGACCGTGACACAGGAACGTACCCCGCTGTCCAACACCAGCATGGGGCAAAAGTCCCCTGGACACCTGTTGTCATGCACTGCAGCCCCTCAGAGGCAGCAATTCACAGGCCAGGCACCCTCCACCCACTGCTTATGACTTGGTGTGGTGGGGGATCCCCCAAAGCCTGGCCCCAGCTGGGGATGAGGTGCCAGGGCAGGGAATGTGGCACTGGGAGCCAGCTGGGCACAGCAGAGTGAGAGGAGGTGGTGAGGATGTGGGGCCAGGTCCCTTGTGCAGAGCTGCCTGTGGCACCCAGGCACAGCTGGCAGGGGCTGCAGCAGGTCTAGCTGGCAGAGCTGCTGCCGGGCAGTGCCAGCTCCAGGGAGGTGCCAGTGCTGCCAGTGGTCCCAGCCATCCCAGACCTTGCTGTTCCACCACACAGAGCCACTGCTCCCTCTCTGCTGTTGCCCACTGGCAGCAGACCAGGGAGAGCTGGTCCACGGCTACTTCTGCACTGCCAGGTCTCTGCTGGAAGCAGCCCTGTCTGCAGGGACCCCTCGTCCTGTGGGTAGCGGGGACCTGGCATGGTGCCACGGCTGTGCAGTGCCACAGGCAGCTGGGGCAAAGGGCCTGGGCAGGGTGAGGGGGAAGACCCGTGCCGGGGCTCGGAGCATGACTGGCCCCCGTGCCAGGACCCCTCACCCAGTGCAGTCTGCCCGGCTTGGCCACGATGGGGCCAGGCCGGGGAACGGCTGCCAGATGGGGGGAGTCCAGGGCAGAGGCCTCCCTGCTGCTAAATCCCACTGCAGCAACTAAAAATAGCGACACCTCTGCCCCAAAGTTGCTCCCCGGCTGCGCAGAGGGGTTGACAGCGAGCCACTGTGACCCATGGACCTGGAGGAGCATTCCCAACAAGGGCAGGGACTGATTCTTGTCCAGGGTCGGGCACTGACATCTTCCCATGGGACTGGGACATAGGTGGCATGGGACAGGTAAGGATGATGATGTGCTGGAGGGGGGCACAGGGATGTAGGATAGGGCTAGCAGGGGAACAAGGACAGGGATGCTGGCATGGGGGTGTGGGAGGAAAGAGACAGGGATCCTGAGGTGGGATGGGAGAGGGACTAGGACAGGGATACTGGCTGGGCAACAGTGCTGCTGGGGTGGGGCTGGGGTGATGACAAAACCAGGAATTCTGGAATGGTGAGGTGGCTAGTGGGCACCCAAGAAAGGTCCCTATTCACGGAGCCCACCCAGTGAGAACTGTCCCAGGAGACAGCTTCCTCTGTCCTGGGACTGGCTAAATAAGGCCATGGCAGGTCCTGCTCCCCGAGCTGCATCTGGAGCCCCACGCGCTGATTAATGAGCTGCTCCGGCAGCCACTTGCGGCATGGCAAGTGGGTCTGCACGGATGGAGGAAACACGACTTTCCCAGGGATAAAAATAGGCACAGGCAGAGCAGCGAGCCCTGGGAGCAGACTGGTCGGGGAGCACGACGCTCTGGCTGGTGCCCAAGGGGGAGCCCAGGGCTGGGGTGATGCTGCAGTGCCTGTGGTGGCCCTGGCACTGCTGTCCCTCCCATCCCCCGGCTGGGCTGCCCTCACCCCACAGAGCTGGGCTGTGCCATGGGGCTGCTGCCATAATGAACCCTTGTGGGAAGAGCTGAAATCCTGCTCAGGAGCCCCATAACCGGCTTAGGGGGATGGAGGGAATTATGGCACCTCGTGAGCCAGGGCCTGTGGAGCACCCGGACCCCACGTCAGGCAGGCCCCACGTCACTGCCCGGAGCTGGGGGTGATGGACCCACAGGGGCACAGCCCAGCTGAGCTTGTCCTGGGGCCAGAGCAGCCCCACGAGCCAGGATCCTTGTGGATTAATGGCCAGTGTCCCCATCCCTGCTGGCCCTGTGCTCTCCGTGGCTCCCTGGCCACTGCCATCCACAGTGGGTGCTGCTGCCACACCATGGCTGGGTGTCAGTGGCCCAGGCAAGAGAGTCCATGGAGACAGGGGATCCCAAGTGCCAGCCTCTCTGCCTGAGAGGGTGCTCAGGTGTGAGGAGGAGTCCCTTCTGCCATGGGGTCTGCATTCTCAGGACTTAGCAATGATGCACAGCTGGGTCCCAGCAGCAGTGTGGGGTGGCACCAGCCCAGGTTTTCTGTGGGGGTCTGGAGTCAGCAGTGCTGCTGCACTCCAGCCACACAGGGGCTGAAACTGGCTTGGCAGGCAGAGAACCTGCATGGTCACTGTCCCCATGCCTTCTTGGGGAGGATAGTACAGGCACTTGGTGCAAAAATGAGTGAACAAATATCTGAATGTGAGCACCAAGCAGGGTCGGGTGAGGATGGGGACAGGAGTGAGGCACCATGACTGTGCCTGGCTCTGTGCCAGAGTGGCTGCCTCCAGCCCCACCTGCCCTAGCCCCATGTCCCCCAGCTGTGTCCCAGGAGTGCCCGTGACCAGGCGTCTTGCACAGGGCTGCCCACATGCCAGGGCCGTCACCACCAGGGTGGAGAAGCTGCTGAGGGCCAGTAGGAAGCCGTGTGCCCTGCGCTGTGTCCCATGCATGTGGTCCAGAGGAGGAATGTCCCAGCCACGTCTCCTCACCCTCCTGGTGCTGCTGCTCTGCTGCCAGGTAAGGATGTGCTGTCACACATGAGGGTGCTCTGCCCCATGCTCCACGCAGGACTGCCACCAAGCCACCCCATCCCACTGCCTCCCCTCACCCTGGCACAGCATCTGATGCCCCTTTGTGCCTCCTCATGGCATGGCATGGCTCAGAATGGCACGGCATGGCATGTTCGCCTGCACTCGCCTGTGCCTGTACCCCAGCTGGGGTCACTGCCTGGCACAGCGTGGTGACCCCTGCGGGCAGGACACGTGTGACGGTCCCTGGTGCCCGCAGGGTCGCTCTGCCCAGATCACGGATCACGTTGTTGAGAGATGGAAGGAGTACAGCGAGGAGTGCCAGCGCAACATGAGCCGCCTGCCTGCGCCCACAGGTCAGGGCCCCTGGGGTCCTGGAGGGTTCTGGTGGGATGGGGCAGGGGCAGGGTCCGAATGAGATAGGGATGGGGCAGAGCAGCCAGCATGGGGTGCTGCAGGATGGGGGACAGAGCAGAGGGGGCAGTGGAGGGTGAGGCCAAAGTGCCACCAGCTCCTGTCCTTCTGCAGAGCTGGTCTGTAACCGCACCTTCGACAAGTTCTCCTGCTGGCCCGACACGGCGCCCAACAGCACAGCCAGTGTGCCCTGCCCCTGGTTCCTGCCCTGGTACCAGAAAGGTAACAGCGGGGAGGCGCGTGTGCACATGCAGCTGTGCAGTATGCTCACACATGTGAGCAGCTGTGCAGTGTGTTCACGTCTGCAGCTGTGCAGTGTGTGCAGCTGTGCAGTATGTTCACACGTGTGCGCAGCTGTGCTGGGACACCTGTGTGCAGGTGCTGCTGCGGGCAGTCACACCTGGGCCAGTGGATGCTGCCCATGGGGGCGCTGGGGCTGGCATTCCTCACCATGCCCTCCCCTCACAGTGAAGCACAGACACGTCTTCAAGACCTGTGGGCCAGATGGACAGTGGGTGACAGGGCCACGGGGACAGTCCCTGCGTGATGCCACACAGTGTGAGCAGGATGACGAGGACCTAAAGGCGCAGGTGGGCAGACCTGGGCAGCAGGGGTGTGGGGGTCCCTGCCTGCCCCCCTGCCTGCCCTCTGTCTGCCCCTGCCCTCACTTGCTCCCTCCTTTTCCAGGAAAAATTTGCCAAGACCTATGGCAGCTTCAAGGTGATGTACACTGTGGGCTACTCTGTGTCCCTGTGTGCACTGCTGCTTGCCCTGGCCCTGCTGCTGGGCTTCAGGTGGGAGTTTGGGCATGGCTGTCCACAGGGTGGGCAGATGGAGGCCAGGGGCCCATGCACGGGCATTGACAATGGCCCCCAAATCTGCAGCAAGCTGCACTGCATGAGGAACTACATCCACATGAACCTCTTCGCCTCCTTCATCCTGAAGGGCGTCTCCGTGCTGGTCATCGACGCCCTGCTCAAGACCCACTACAGTGACAAGATTGATGGCTACAACGTGCAAGTCTGGCTGAGCGACGAGGTCAGCGCAGCACCAGGAGGACAGGGACAGGGAGAGGGACAGGGACAGGCAGTGCTGTGGGGCTGGGGGTTGGCTGGGCTGGGGGCACTGGTGGGGCTGGGGGCACAGGCAGCGCTGCAGCCCTGACCCCTGCCTACAGGCAGCTGCAGGCTGCCGGGCAGCCACGGTCTTCATGCAGTACGGCATCGTGGCCAACTACTGCTGGCTGCTGGTGGAAGGCATCTACCTGCATAACCTGCTGGTGGTGGCCGTCTTCTCCGAGAGGAGCTACTTCACCCTCTACCTGTGCATCGGCTGGGGTGAGTGTGGCTGGGCTGGGCCCCCTGACCCTGTGCCCTGCTGTGCCTCACCCATCCTCTGCTTACCTCCCCTCAGGGGCACCCATGCTGTTCCTCATTCCCTGGGTCATTGTGAAGTTCCTCTACGAAAACATACAGTGAGTACCAGCTCCAGCTGCTGGCTGGAGGGGGGCACAGGGCACAGGTAGGTGCATGTGGGACTGTAAGGACATTGTGATGGCCCTGGAGTCACTCCACACCATTGCCCATGGCAAAGAGCAGGGTTCTGGCCTTTAGTGCTTGCTTGATTCAGGCCGCTAGTGCCATGCTAGTCTCCAGCAGCTGCCTGGTCAAGGGGCTTCCTGGCAGTCCCCATCCCTCCATTCTGCAGGTGCTGGTCCACAAACAACAACATGGGCTTCTGGTGGATCCTTCGCTTCCCCGTGTTCCTGGCCATCCTGGTGAGCCCACTGCAGCCCCCTGCTCGAGTCTCTCTCACAGGCCCCAGGATGGCTGTGAGAAGAGCTGCTGAGGGCAGGGGAACAGAGGTGTCCTGTCTGCCCCTCCTCTGGCTCTGCCTGTGCAGATGGCTCACTCCATTCCATTGCAGATCAACTTCTTCATCTTCATCCGCATCATTCAGATCCTTGTTTCCAAGCTGCGTGCACACCAGATGCGCTACACTGACTACAAGTTCAGGTGGGTGCTGGGCACGGCTCACCCTGTGCTCCCAGGGCACACAGGCCTGCGTGCCCACCCGTGACCCCGTCCCACAGGCTGGCCAGGTCCACGCTGACCCTCATCCCGCTGCTGGGCATCCACGAGGTGGTCTTCGCCTTCATCACAGACGAGCACGCCCAGGGCACACTGCGCTATGTCAAGCTCTTCTTCGACCTCTTCCTGAGCTCCTTCCAGGTGAGCCCAGCCCTCGCAGGCCAGCCCACCATGGCGAGACTCAGTCTCAGGAGGGACTAGACTGAGGTCTGGTTATGCTCTTCATGCCTCTCCTCCCCCTTCCCAGGGTTTGCTGGTGGCCATTCTCTACTGCTTCGTCAACAAGGAGGTGAGCAGGACAGCGGGGGCACGGGCAGCAGGGGCACAGGGTCACTCTGACAGCTGCTGTCCGCAGGTGCAGGCAGAGCTGCTGAAGCGGTGGCAGCGCTGGAAGCTGGGGAAGGACCTGGCTGAGGAGTACAAGCACACCTACAGCCATGCACCCAGTGCCCGCAATGGCGCCGGCAGCACCTGCGAGAAGCACCAGCTGGTGAGTGGCTGCACCAACGGGCTGGGGCGCAGCCTGGTCCCCCAGCCCAGCTCCCAGCGCCTGGAGAGGAGCGGGCGCAGCGCTGCCGAGCACCTCGCCCTGGGGGGCCATCACCACTGCTATGAGTTTCCTGAGACCACGGCCGAGAGCCACTTCTGAGCCCGCAGCCAGGAGGGAGGGCTGTGCTGAGCCGCCGGCATGCCACCGTGCCCTGCCCCGTCCTCGCCGGGTGCTGGCGGGCACTGGGACCTGCCACCCTGTGGAGGGGCACACGGACAATGGACACAGTGAGGCAGGCAAGTGGGACCCGGACCTCTGGAAACGGGAACTGTGGGGCCAGGGGGATCTGTAGGGGTGGGAGTTTGTCCTGTGGTGCTTCCCTCGTGCACCTTCTAGTCCCTGTGCACAGTGCTGTAATTTATCTGTCATATCTGTAAATAGGTGTGGGCCCGTGCCGGGCTGCAGGGCCAGCTCTGTGTGTGCCTTGCTGTAGGGACTGGGGAAACTGGGGAACACTGGAGACATTGGACATTTGTGGACTATGCTCCCAAGCACCCCACGGATGCTCCCAAGCCACAGCCCTGGATGGGGGAGCTGCGTCACCTGGCAGGGATGTGCTGCTCCAGAAAACAGCCTCGCTGCCTGCCCCGCTGCCTGCCCGCAGCCCTGCTGCCCCTCTGCCCGCCCCACGCTGCCGCACAAGTGAGCAGGGCAGACATGCAACAGCAGCAGCCGCTGCAGCGCTGCCGGCCGGGGCTCCAGCTCCCCCAGCACGCGCTTTCCTTTGGCCGCTAATCGGCTCTGTCCTCTCGCTGCCAGGAGCCCTTAATTAAATCATTTGGCTCTGCCCGCGGCACCCCCGCTCTCCGGTAGCTGGCCCCGGCCGTGGCCGGGCATCAGCCGCCGGCAGCGCGGGCTCGGTGAGCAGCAGCGGGGTGCGGGGCTGCGAGACCCCTGTGCCGACAGGCCGGGCGGGCTGCGGCGGGCTCACAGCGGTGGCCTAAGAGGCTTGTGCTGCGCACATGAGCGCTAAGCCCGGATGCCGCAGCTTTGGGCACCACAATCGCCTGGTGTGTGGGGATTAGGCCGGTGCCGCTCCCCGGCTGGGTTCACCCTGCCCGAGGGGTGGCGGCGGGCCGGACAGCCGCCCTGCCGTGACCCCCGCAGCCCGTGGACCTGGCCATGGGCACTGACCGTCACCCATCCCTCCGCTCCGCCTGGCCCCGGGCGGGTGACGGTCCCGCACACAGCCCGGCGCAGGGGACGCGCTGAGAGCTGGCGCTGCGCCCCGGCGGTCCCGCCGTGAACACCGGGCAGGCGGCAGCCCCCCGGTAAATCGCACCCTGTCGCAGCACCGCCCGCCCGCACGGCCGTGGCCCTGATTCCCACGGCTGCCCTGACACCCACGGCTCCCCTGACACCCACGGCTGCCCTGACACCCACGGCTGCCCTGACACCCGCGGTTCCCCTGACACCCGCGGCTCCCCTGACACCCGCGGCTCCCCTGACACCCACGGCTGCCCTGACACCCGCGGTTCCCCTGACACCCGCGGCTCCCCTGAGACCCTCGGGAGCCGTCGGGAGCCGCGCTGTCTGCGGCGTGCTCGGCCGCAGCGAAGCACCGGTGGGGCTGGCATGGCACGGCCAAATAAGCGATGGTCCAGGCCACGCAGAGCTTGGCTCCGGCAGCACAGCCCAGCCCAGCCCACAGTAATTTTCCTCTGTTTACTCGACAACTTGCTGTCTGCCCTGGCCGAGCAGGACCCGGCGCCCAAGAGGCAGAGCAGCGCTGGCAGCGCGGACGGGAGCAGCAGAGACGGGGAACAGACGGTCTGGGCTGCGGGGCTGTGGGGCGGGGGCGGCAGCACCGTGGGGCTGTGAGGACACAGGGACTGTGGTGGAACGGACGAGGGGAGGGGAGCACAGTGCTGGGGGTCTGCTCAGGCCCCCAAGTGCAAGGATGGGGACAGGAATAGAGAGAGGAACAGGGATTACCCCGCTTACAGCCATGGTGCCAGAGCGGCCCCGGCAGCCCTCGCGGAGCCAATGGCCCCACAGCCGCTGCCGTCACTGCGGCCTTCCTGACGTGGTAACGAGCCTAATTGAGGCAAATTGCTGGAGCACCGAGCAATTTCTGGGAAGGTAAATATGGTCATGGCATGGCACGGGGCCGTGCCCTGCGCCTGTTGCTCCAGCGTTGCTGTGGCAACACCCCATTGTGGACCCCAACCCCGCTGGGGCCAGGCTGGCCCCCAGACCTTGCCCAGCAAAGGTGGCCCTACGTGTGCCACACAATGATGGGGACCCTTCAGGGACCTCGAGTCAGCCCCAGCCCATGGGTGTGCTGTGGAAATGTCCTGTGTCCCCTGGTGCTGAGGGGCAGCCCCCAGCACTCCCCATGTCCCACAAACCCCCAACAGCCCAAGGAGGGATGGTGTCTGCCGGTGCCTAGGAGCCCCGTGTAAGCACACGACGCCTGCCTGCACCAGGCCATGTCCGACAGCACCCAGAGCTGGGCACTGCCTGTACTGCAGGGCTGAATCCACAGCCCTGTGCCCTGGCTGCCTCCAGCTCCCCCAGAGCTACATGCTGTGGCCAGCAGCTCCCCAATAACCACGGGAGCTACAGCCCCCAGGATGGTCGGGAGGCAACTCCACTCCTGGGACCTCCCTGGAAGTGGGGTGGGCCCCGGCCCAAGGACACAGCTCTTGTGGGACTGCAGGACCATCCTGTCCCATCGCTGCAGAGCTGCTGCAACGGCACCCCTGCCTGCCTCGGTCTGGCACTGCCAGCAGTGCTGGCACCCATCCTGTGCTGTGTCCATCCTGTGCTGTGTCCATTCTGCCAGCGCTCAGGGACACCCCCACCCCGAGGAACAGCTCAAGCAGCACAGCCTGCACACGTGTGTGCACACGTACACCACGCGTACATCACACACACACCCAGCACACATACACCACACACACGTGCACACATACAGCACACATGTATACCCTACACACATGCACTTGCACACAGACATGTGCAGACACACACACGCACACGTGCACACAAACACACGTGTACTCACACACGTGCACACACACACGTGTGCACACACACACGTGCACACACATAATCATGTGCGCACACACACAGAGGCAGGCGCCACCCTCGGCTGCCCGATGGGAGCCACTTGTTCCTGGCATGCAGAGGGATGAAGGCAGTGACAGCAGCCTGACCAGACTTGCAGGATGGCTTGGGTGGGAAGGGACCTTTAAATGTTCCCTGGCCCAGCCCCGGCAGTGAGCAGGGACACCTGCACCACACCAGGCTGCTCAGAGCCCCGTCCAGCCTGGCACTGAGTGTTCAGAGACGGAGCAGCTAAGCACCCCCTGCGCTTCCAGGCAGCCCGTGCTGGAACCTCACTGTCCCAAGCAGAGACTCTGCAGACACCACAGCGCAGCCATGGCGTCGAGTTCATCCCAAGGCAGGGACTGGGGCTGAGGCCGTTCCTCACCCCCAGACTGGTGGCCTGGGCTGTGTCCCCAGCCAGTGCCTTCCTGACACAGCCAGGCACGGCGGGCAGTGCCCCCACCCCAGCACGGCCAGGCACCCCTAGGCACGGCGCCTCGCAGGAAAATTCCCACTTTATCAAGGGAATTGAGCACCACAAATTGGTCTCCTAAGTCGATTCTGCTTGCTGCCAGGCCTCTTCCCCACCACCTAATTTGATGACAAACACGTTCCTCTCCTCCTCCCACCCTTTAATCTAATGAAGAGCACTGTGTCCAAGACACAGAGAAATAAACCCTGATGAGGTCGATTTTTATAGGTAAACAGCCTGATTTCTCTGGCCTGTGGCCTCACTCCTCACACCCCTAACACCCACCACCTCCCCCTACCGCCTCACCATCCTTGCCCTGCAATTTGACATCAGTCTTTATAAAAATCACCTGCTTATAGAATGTTTTTTGTACATTTCATTAGAGCTTGAGCAGCTGCTTTGCCTCTGGCTTTACCGTGCCCGAGCAGAGGAAAACAAGGCAGGAGCTGGTGGGGCTGCAGCGGGGCCCTCGTGCCCAGGGGCATGTGGGGGTCCTGCAGACCTGGGATGGCCCCAGATGGGTGCCCAGACAGGGGGACAGTGGCAGCTGAACAGGAGCCTGCCTGGACACAGGACATGGCTCTGCACATGCTAAGAGCCAAGAGCCAGGGCAGCCCCACTGGCCTGTCAGGCTCCCTGAACAACCACAGGGCCCATCCCACCAGAAGAGTGAAAGGAGGGGCTGTGACAGTGACAGGCATCACTCCCTGTCCCCTCCTGCCTGCAGCTGCAGGGATGCAGGGCCTGGGGTGGCTCAGGAGGCAACAGGGGCTGAGTTTCCATCTTGCTGTGCCAGAACCAAGCAGCAGGAATGTTTTGGTGATGGGAAGTAAACAGGGTCGTGGCAAGTGTCAAGACGCACTCCAGCAGAAATTCTAGCAATGCTAAGTATAGCCTAAATGCCATTAAAGCAGGAGAGGGAAGAGGATATGAGGGTATTAATAGTCTCAACATTTAAATCCTGGGTGCAGCCACAGCTCCCGGGATGCTGGCTGCACAAACCCAAGGGCACTGTGCCACCGACACACTGCACCTGCCTGCAGGGAAACCGCCAGCCCCAGCAAGGCCAAGGCCCCTCTGCAAAACACAAACACAGCTCCTGCCCTCTACCCCTTGTCCATGCCCCAGAGCTGGGCCAGGCTGCAGCAGCACACCAAGGCAGCCCCAAAAGGACACCAGCGTTTATTTACAACACTCCTCAAGTGACATACCACAGAAATGAAAGGGTACAGTACAACTCAAGGACTCAACAAAGGAAAGGTATTGGCAGCCCAGGTCCCTGCAGCCCTCCCCACAGCCGCTGGCACTGCAGGCCTGGCAGCCCCATCCCCGCCAGCCCGGAGCACAGGCGGGCAGGGGGCTGCCAGCCCTCCCCAAGGAGCAGCCTAGCCGCTGGGGCGGGCAAAGCTGACACAGTCACTCTCTCTGGCTCAGGCAAGGACGCAGGAACCATCCAGGCAGTGCCAGGAGCGAGTGGCTTAAGGAAGCACCTGGGAGTGGTTCCAGCACCTGCGGCACCCAGGGCGAGCTGAGGGGCCGGGTCTCTTCCAAGGGCTGCGTATCTGGAAAATGGTGTTAGTACAAAACTGCAGCGTTGCCAGGGCAAGGAGCTCCCGAGCCTTGCTCCGTGCAGCCCCACGGCTGCCCCCACAGCCACTGTCTCCTGTGGGGCTGCAGGTGGTACAGGTCCCTCTGAGCACCTCTCAGAAGCCTGCGGCTGGTGCTGACACTCCTCCTCTCCATCTGTAGGGAGAGGAACACCTTCCCCTCCAGCACCACAGGGACCAGGCCTGATCTAAGCAGGTAGAAAATGCGGCCTCAGATGTGGCCCACGTGCTCTGGCAGCAAGCAGCCCAGGCAGCAACTTGCTGCCACAGTGGAACTGGGAGGAGCCTGGCTATGGCCTCCAAGCCCTCAGCTGCACAGCAGGGCTGGGCAGGGGCTGTCCCTGTGTCTGGAGGCACAGGAATAGATTTGACTGTGCCACCTGCCCTGGGCCAGCCCCAGCAGTGGTGGAGCTTTGGTGCACAGGGGAGAGCGAGGCCCCGTGCTGCCCGATCCAACAGCGCATCTGCCTCGGCCCTGCCCAGCCTAGCACAGAGGGCAGCGACAGGAGGGGAACAGGGGATCGGGTTGCTCAGCATGAAGTGGGGAAGGGCAGTTTGAGGCCAGAGAAAGCTATGAGCGGGGGGCTGGAATCCTTTGCAACAGGCTCTGGGCAGTCTTGGTGAGGCCCTGAGCATCCTCGACCTCAGGCAGCTTCAGAGCCAGCCCCAGAGCTGACTGGCTCTCCCACAGGCTTTTAGGAGGACAGACCAGAGGAGGAAATCAACACAAAATCTCAAATTAAATCTGCTTGAGGACCTCAGGAGAGCAGCCGACCCGCACGGAGGACCTGCTTTAGGACTTCTTCGCATCCTGTGTGCTCCTCCTCTTCAGATCACCCAGGTCGACGGGTTTAAACGCTGCAAGGGAGACAGGAGAGACTTTGGGGGCAGAGGCAGCGCAGCCCCCGCCCGGCGCGCACAACCCCGGGCCGGCACGGCCAGAGCGGTGCCCCCGCGCCCCGCACCTTTCAGGCTGGGGTTCGGCATCTTCTCCACGTACTCCTCGACCAGGCCGCGCTCGGAGCCCATCTGGCTGCGCAGGTCGCGCTCCACGCACTGCCAGGCTGCCGGGACAGGGCAGGGCAGGGCCGGGGCCGCTCGCCTCGGCCGCCCCGAGCCGCCCGCGCCCCCGCCCCGCGGCCGCCGCCCCGCTCACCCTCGTAGATGAAGCGCACGTTCTCCTCGTGGGCCGGCGTGAAGATCTCGCTGCCGGCGCCGGGGGAGCGCGGGCCGCCGCTCCGCTTTCCGTTGTACACCACCCGGGACACGGGGGAGCTGCAAGCGGAGCGCGGGGGGAACTGAGCCGGGCCCGGGGCCGCGCTGGGCCCGGGGCCGGGCGGGGCTCACCTGGCCATGTCGGCAGCGGCGCTCGGCGGGGCTCGGCGGGGCCGGAAGGGGCTCGGCGGGGCGGCGGGAGGAAGGCGAGGCCGGGATAGGCCGCGCGGGCCCCCGCCCGTCGCCGGGCAACGCGCGCCCCTCACCTGGGCCCTCCCGCCTGCGCCAGCCGCACAGACGGAAGCGCCGCAGCGCGCAGGCGCGGCCCCGCCCACTCCAGGCAGCGGCCACACCCCCGCGCCGGCCCTGCGCACCGCGCTGGCCACGCCCCCGGCCCGCCAGGCCACGCCCCCGCACGGCGGTACCGGAGGTGGTACCGGAGACGGTGCTGGGGGTGGTACCGGTGATGGTACCGGAGACGGTGCTGGGGGTGGTACCGGTGATGGTACCACAGGTGGTACCGGAGGTGGTACCGGAGACGGTGCTGGGGGTGGTACCGGAGGTGGTACCGGAGATGGTGCTGCGGGTGGTACCGGTGATGGTACCACAGGTGGTACCGGAGGTGGTACCGGAGATGGTGCTGCGGGTGGTACCGGAGGTGGTACCGGTGATGGTACCGGACATGGTGCCGCAGGTGGTGCCGCAGGTGGTAGCGAAGATGGTACCAGAGGCGGGACCGGAGATGGTGCCGCAGGTGGTGACCGATACGCTTTATTGCAAAAGTACAAAGTGGTTCCCGATCGCAGTACCGAGCGCTGGTGCCCGCTCGCCGCCCGGGCCCAGCCCGGGCGCAGCCCCGGCCCTCGGGCAGGCGCAGCCCCCCGGGCCGTGCCGGCTCAGCGCAGCGCCGTGCCTCCCAGGAGCTGCACCAGGTCCTCGTACTCGGGGTCGATGAGGTCCGAGGGTTTCTCCCCGTCGTCGGTGGTGGCCTCCAGGCTGGCCCCAAGGGACAGCAGGTACCTGCAGGACGCGGAGCTGAGCCGCCGGGCCCGACAGCCCCGGGACCGGGCAGCCCCGGGGAGCCGCACGGGCTCGGCTGCAGCGCCGTGCCGCCGGTGCCGGGCCCCGCAGCCCTACCTGGCGATGTCGGCGTAGCCGTCGCTGCAGGCCATGTGCAGCGGCGTCCAGCCGTTCTCGTCTCTCTGGTGGATGTCAGCGCCGTGTTTCACCAGGAGCTTGACGCAGTCCAGGTTTCCCGTCAGCACGGCTTCATGCAGGGCTGCCATGCCTGGGGGGACAGCGGGGGTTAGCCCTGGCTGCGGGAAGGGCTCTCCACGCTGAATGCACAGCTCAGGAAAGGGGTGCCGGCACTCTCCTTCTCAGGGAGAGGACTGTGGGGAAAGAAACACAGACTGAGAAAGCCAGAGGAGCTGCTGTGGGTTCCTGTTGCCCTTCTGCAGCACAAATACCCTGTCTGGGATGGTGCAGCACCCAGTGCCCCAGCTAGCTAGGACAGAGGGAGGGAGGAGGAACTGCCCCTTAGAGCAGCTGCTCTGAGCACGGAGACATGAGGAGAGTCTCTGGCCTTGTGCTCTGCCTGAGTTTCATAAGCTCATCACTAATGAAGAATCACTATGGGCAGAAAGAAGCCTGGGGTCATTTGAGCCTCCGTCTCCATGGCCTTGTGAGAGCAGAAGCTGAACCAAAGCACAAGAAAAGGACAGATCTGGGCTCTGCATCAGCCTCTACAGATAAAGGCATTCCATAAACAGTTTCTGGTGAGGCTGTGTGTACAGAACACAAAGCTTTCCCCGAGTCCCTGGAGTCAGACATACAAGAAGGAGCAGTGCCTGTGAGAAACAGGCAGAGTCAAGAACAAATGCAGATCTCCCAGGCAGGGGAAAAGGCAAAAGCCCAGGGTGCTGCCAGAGCTCCCAGCCTGTGCTGGCTGCCGCCCTTTGGGGTCCCACCGCGCTGTGGGTGCACAATGGTGCCGTACAGGGGGCCAAGCTCCCCCGTCCCTCAGCAGGCGCTGACTCTGCTGCTGAGGGGAGATGCTGGGGCCCCGGGCTGGGCTCTGGGGCCCTGCTGGGCCCTGCTCCTTGCTAGCGAGGGCCTGGCTTGCCCCAGTGCTGCTGAGGGCTGCCCACAGCCCAGCCCCGGTGTCCCTCACAGCCCCACCGAGCTGTGCTACCGCTCTGCCCCGCTCTGCCGACCAGCAGCACTCACCAGAAGGGTAGATGGTGTCCAGTGTCACCTTCCTGGCCCGTATGAACCTGCCCACCTGCTCCAGGTCGCCCTGCTTGATGTGGTCCTGAAAGACGACGTCGTTGGGGAAGTGCACGGTGCGCGAGGCCCTGAGGCCCGGCATGTACCGGCTGTACCGGGGCGTGTACCGGCTGTACCGGGGCACCGTGGGGCAATAGTCCCTCATGCTGACGGCAGCCTTCAGGCACAGCGGCATGGGGGCTGCTCGGCACACAGCCCGGCCCCTCACTGCCCTGCTGCCCTCAGGGGCTCTCCTCGCCGCAAATCCGTGCCGGCCCTGCCGCGCCTGGCCGGGGTCCGTGTCCCTCGCCGCAGGGAAGCGGCCGCCGTGCTCTCCCGCGCTCCCTGACTCACATGCAGGAGGTGGCACCGGCACTTGCAGCTCACCTACAGGCCCTTGGCCCAGGACTGACGATTCTCTGGGAGCACTGCGTTATAAAGACTCCCCCAGGCTATTTTGGGGACATGCAGCTCATGCTATTTGCCATGATGCTTCGTAATCGAGCCGCCCAGGCCTGCAGCCTCCCACTTTTGGGCAGAAGTCGGTGTCTCATCTTACCACCCACCTGTTGATGTGCCCCCTCCAAGGGGTCAGATCTACTCTTGCGTGAGTAGCCCTTCAGGGGAGCCTGGAAGCAATTTCCCAACATCAAGCCCTTCTGGGGAAAGGGGCACGGGCACAACCAGCAACGCAGGGCACCGGCCACTCATGTACCAGCTGGCCAGTGCAGTGTGGGCATGCCAGGGCTGTGGGCACAATCACATCCAGAGCTGTCACCCTCCTGTAGCTAGAGAGGACAACTTGAAAGAACAGGAGGAGCTGTGCTGCCCAGCACAACTGTGACAGCACACAGCCCAGCAAGGAAGCACAACCTGAGTGTCTGATGTCCCCAGTGCCCTTGCGAGGACAGAGGTGCTGCTGGTGATCCCAAGACAGGTGCAGAACCAGAAGCCTGCACTGCTGGTCCCTGGTGTTTCTTGTCCCACTTGAGACAGGGAAGCAGCTGCTGCTGAGGGCAGGCTACTGCAAGCAGCCTTAGAGGAACAGCAGAACAGCACCACCACCAGACAGCTCATGCTGCTGGTACACTCCAGCTACACTGTAGTGACCCAAAACAGAACCATCTGCCACAGAGGAATTATCCAGGTCCATCAAGGGTTTAAGCAAGCTCTGTTTTCTCCCATCAAAGTTTGGGCATGTCAGACATTTAAGCACTTTGTGCTCTGTCATGCTGATGGGGATTGTCCTGGCAGGTCAGTCAGAAAAAAATCCCTGTGCTGCTTTAGGAGTCAGGGGTTTCACTCCTGCTGCAGACCCCTGCCCTGACCTAGCAGCACAGTCAGCCACACACCTCAGAACTCCTGCACTTGTTTATTTGCTGGCAAATACATTGATCTCTCGGCCAAGCATCTGCTTTGTGGTTAGCTGAGCCTGAACACAGCATGGGGCATCCAAGCTCAGCGCTGGGGACAGAACACTTCCAGCCTCCTTTCTTGGAACAGCAATTAGGCATGTACAGCAGATGGCTGTTAAGCTGCAGCTCTGCCACAGGGAGCCCTGGGCTAGGAGAGGCACCTCCTCTAAGCTGGGCACAGTGGGTCTCTGCCCAGGAGGAGAGCCACTGCAGAGCCCAGACTCTGTCACTGTTTAACTGGCTGTGCAAAATAGACCTATTGGAGCCAAATTCTAGACAGCACCTTTCAGTGGAGCTTCACTAATGAGATTCCCTTCCTCCCCACTCCAAAAGACAAAGCAGCTGCCACCAACCAGCCCAGGCCACCAGCACTGCTGGGTTTGCTGGGGTGCAGCAGTGGCCACTGCCTACCTTCAGTCATGCAGCCCTGGAGGGAAGCACCTTCAAAGGTCTGCCTCCATGTAACTGCAGGTACAGGTCTCACACACACCTGGCTGCTCTGTCAGGGACAGCCCTTCCTCATCCCGTGGTGTGGGGGCCTGCTCAGCCCCAGCCCTGGTGCTGCTGTGTCCAAAGTCTGGTGACATCAGGGCTCTGCTGGGGCGTGGCAGAAGGCTGGAGCTGGAGACAGACACCAGTGTTGTCCAGCAGCCCTGTGCCACTGCTCCAGCACACATCCCATCCGCTGAGACACAGAGGTGCCCCCGGTTGTCCTCTAGCCTCACCATGCCCTTCCTGTGACATTTATAGTGTATTTTCTAACCAAAATTCCTTCAGCAGCAAGCAGCAGGTTTGGAAATAGCAGCGTGGCTCACGGGGTCATGTGAGTCTGACTAGCAGAGCTGCAGCAGCCCTGGCTCACTTCTCCAGAGCCATGTCCCCTCAGCCCAGCCAGCTGGCCCAGGGGCTGCACACTTTCAGAGCCAAGCCACGGCCTGCTCACTCCCAACAGAACACCAGCCCATGGAATCCAGACAGGACACAGCACTGGGATGTTCTTTTCCTTTACTAACCACTTGGAGAAAGTGACACACAGCCCATTGCAGCAGAGTCCCTTGAGAATCATCCTACAACTCTGATCTCCCCTTCCAGGGTAGGCTCAAATATTCTACACTCTGATAAAGACAAGGAGACATAATAGTATTAAAATCTCAACTTTATTTGGCCATCAAATTCAGTACCAATGTTATTGTAGCAGAATGCTAAGAACCAGCCTGATGCAGCTCAGGCCTGTGAGGCACTCCCTCAGTCACATTCCCAAACCCCAGTAATTGCAAATGTCCTGTTTGATCTGTTTATCAGGCCCTCCCCCACCACCCACTTGCCGGGTCAACCCACTCAAAATAATTCATGAAAGGGATTGCAACTCTTGTCTTTGATCAAAAGGATGTCAACACAGCTGGTGAGCCAGCAGCCACCTCCACCCTCAGAGCCTGCCACAGCCAGTGCACACAGTATTCCACCCCTCCAGGAGTTTGGAATAGTTATCTCCAAGTGTCTTAAAGGAGAAGGGAAAGGAAATGTCTGGCTAGCATGAAGAGAAGCCCCTTCACGTACACCTTTCCCCAGGAAGCCATCAGCCTTCTGCCCCCACATATACTGAAGGCCAGCTCCAGGGAAGAACAGCTGACACCATTAAGGACCCTGCCAGGTGCAGAAATCAATTAGGGACTTTAGTTTTAAAAGAAAAAGAGAAAAAAGCTGTCTGGAAGATGTTAGTGGCAAGGCTCCAGATTGTCAGGCTACTGAACTCCTGGTACCACCTCACAACCTCCTGCTGCCCAGAAGAACAGAGTTCTCCAGACAAAAGCTGTGTACAAAAAAGTACATCACAATACAAAAAAGAGCCCAGCTGGCTGGGCTGGCTCCCTAGTGACAGTTCCCTTTTCAAAAGCCAAAAGAAAGAAAAGGTAAGTGTACAGACAAGTGAGGGTAAAGTGTTACTTTAGAAGCCAATCCCTGGATTTCCAGTCATTTACCTTCTGCTTTAAATCTTAATGGGTTTCTGACTCACTGGGCTGCATCACAGCAGCCAATTTAGTGTCTGATTTTTTGGGTGATGTAGATCAGTCTTCTCTTTACAATTCATCCTTTTGGAGTTTCTGCTCATCCTCATCACCTTCCTCAAGTTCAGTTTCTTCATCCGTCTCCAGGTCCTCGAGATCCTGTGGAGGTTACAGACAACTCCTGGTTTCTGGCACACGAAGCAGATCCAGAACCAAGCACTGAGCAGCACCCTTCATCTGGCCACTGCTCTCTGCTGTCCTGCTAACAGAACATCCAGAGGCTTCTACCAAGGGCTTCACATTCAGGACATTAAGGATTAGGAACCCTTGGAAGCTGGCACCTGTACTGGCCTCCCCACAGCCTCCCAGCAGGTGAGAGCTTCCAAGCAGACACACAGGTACGTGGCACTGATCACACAGCCCAGCTCCAGGTGCTGAGTGCCCCAGCAGTGCTACCTGACACCCACAGAGTGATCTCCAGGAAAGGAGCCCACTGCAGGCCCAAAGATCACACCTGACCACCTGAACAGATCACACTGATGTGGGCACTTTGCTCACCAGCAGTATGCTCTCCTGACATGTAACAACACAGGATCTTATTTAGGACTGAGGATTCAAGCACAGAACCATGCTCCCTGCTCCCAAAGGTCCAGAGTACTCCATTCACATTACTCACGTCATCAGCTGCTGCCCCATCCTGACCTCCGCTCTCCAGGAATTTTTTGAAGCCTTCTAGTGTCCTCTCCCCATTATAGTCAATTACCTACACAGGGAAAACAAGGATGCTGGTTATGGGCACTACAGACCCACACCCCTGGAGAGGAGAATTCTCTTTCTGAGCAACAGTGAACATGCCAAGCAAAAGGGAATTTAAAAATTCACCTTCACCCATATGAGACGAAGGAAAACAGCTCAGCCACTAGACTTCAGAGATCACTGCGAGAAAGAATAGCCTGCAGATGAGCACACTGTCCTCTATGCTCCCTCTTTTCCCCATTCCCACTTCCCCCCAAACTCTTTCCCTACAGCCCAGACCCCACAAAGGGTCTTGGGTGTCCTGTAGACTTGCTGTGTTCCATCCCACAGAATGCAGATCCCTCCCACAGCTCCTGTCCAGAACGCCTGGAGCAAGCAGCGAGCATGCTGTGCTCCCTGGCTAGCAGCTGCCAGCCTGGCTGCCTGCTTACATTTCTGCCAGAGCCTGCAGGGAAGAACTTGAGTGTGGGGAAGCTGTGGATTTTCACTGCCTCCACTTCATTAGCCGTCGAGTCCATCTTGGCAATGACAATGTTCTCGTGGTCCCTGTAGGTTTCTCCCAGCTTGTCCCAGATTGGGGCCAGCTGCTTGCAGTGACCACACCACGGGGCATCTGTTAATTACAGAGACATAGCTGCACCAACAATCTAACGAGGCACCACTCCTCCCCAGCCAGACAGTTCTCACTCATCTTTGCAACCAAGGCACTGCTTTTGGGGCCCAGGCTGCAAAAGGCTTTTTCCCTAATCCTGGTCACAGAGTGTTTTGGCAATCCTTTCACACCAGTTACTTGCAATCAGCTGTAGAAAGATACTCACAGAACTCCACAAAAACATTCTTATTCTCATCAAAAGCAACTTCTTCGAAGTTCTTCCCAACCAGAACTTTGACAGGCTGCTTGTCCCAGTCTTCAGGAAGATCTTGACTCATTAGGTGGGGCTGGAATAAAAAGTGAAATTCAGACAAACTGTTTGCTACATAGCTACTTGGACCAATCATGCAATCACACATCCTGGAAAAGCCAGGTTTCACCACCCCACTGGTGCCTCAGTCACAGGCTGTAAGCAACCAGATGAATTGGTCACTTCCTCTTCTCCCACAGAATCTTGTTCCCACCCTGCCCCAGCAGGAGTAGCAGGTGCTGTTGAGCAGAGAATGACACCAGAGCTCTGCAGCAGGAAAGCCCCCAGCACTGCTGACAGCCCCATTCCCAGAGGGCCGGGCTTTGCTGCACCCTCACTGCTGGCTGATCCACACACAGCCCCTCCAGCATATGGGAGCTGACAACTCTTTTCCCCGTGCCACAGAATTCACACCTTCCACAGACTGCTGGCAGAAAGAGCAACTGGATAAACAGGACAGTCCCCACGGGGAGAGCACAACTGCTTGGCCATGCCCAACTCCCTCTTCCTGGCTCACCCTCCTGCAGCCTCCACGCCCCAGCAGCTTTGCCCTTCATTCCTAATCACGAAGCCCATGGGATAATCCATGCAGAAGATGGAGGGACTTCTCCAGCCCCTCACAGGGAGCATTTCTGTTCCCTCTCAGCTACCTCGCTCACCACTACTACTGTTTGTCCACATACCTTGATCTGGCCTGCCAGGAATTTGTTACAGAACTCTTTGATCTTGTCTGCTGTGAGCTCATTGGATTCAGGTTTGTATTTGGTCATTTCTTCCTCCAGGGTGATCAGACGTACAGCTGGGCACTCTTCCTTCTTCAGGCCAAAGAACTCCAAAATCCTCTGGTTGTCACTGTGGTCACTGTCTATGAAGATGAACAGGATCTTGGGAGGAAAGAAGTGAAAGGCAGGAGGTGAGTGAGCATGAGTACCTTGTAGCTGCTGACACTTCACACGCACACTCCCACCAAGTGTAGCTGAACTGGCTCTTTTCCTCCCCTGTCCCAGAGGAGAGGGCTGGCTTAGTCCTCCTCCACAGCTGCTCCATGGATAAAGACAGTGCTACACTTCTCTGCAGGAGGTGGGCGGTCTCCCAGCTCATGATCCAAGAAATCCATCTCACCTTCCCTTTGAAGTTCCCAGCTGCACTCTTGAAGTTGTCCAGCTTCCCTTGATAGTCAGACACACTTTTTGGTAGGAAAAGCAGAATATGAGTCTTGATCTCTCCTCCAAATATTTTAGGAGCAGTCTGAGGAGTAAAAAATAAACTTCATTTTTGGAAAAAGAGGCAAATCAGTATCCAGACCAGTTTAACCCCACTATCCTGAGCAGCCCACAGCAGCCTCCAGTACTGCAGGATGCTTTGCACAGCAAGCTCAGACCTCATGTATTGTGTCCTTCCCACTCCTCCATACCGCCAGAGTCAGCTCCCAATAAAACACGACCATGCAGTCTACAAATGGACCATTGCTATGGTCTTGCAGCAGAGATGGGAAGGGCCCTGTCAGGTATCTAAAGACCCACCTGCTCAGTGAACTCTATGACCAGAGGCAATGAATTAGACTTGATGAAGTTCAGCAGATTATCTTTTGTGAGATCCCCTTCAAAGTTGTTCTGGCCTTCATCAAACTGCAAGAACAGACACTTTTCATTAGAACACTTGTGCATCCCACACAAATCTCTCAATGCCTCTGCACTGGTCACTGCCCCAAGGGATCTCAGCTGCACTCCTTCTGAGCAAACTTCCATCTCAACAAGGTTAGCAAACATCCACTGAAAATCTGGACCAAGGTGTCCATCTTCCTTGCAAGCAAAGCTTTAAATCACCCCCCACCAGAAGGTAAGCAGCAACACCAGCCAGGCTTGATCTCAGCCTTGGTCTGCACCACTGTGAGAGCACTAATGGTGCAAGAAGAACCCCGAGCAGCTGCCTCCAGCCCTGCAGCAATGGTCAGAGCAGGCACTGCAGCCAGACAGTGCTGGGAACATCTGACAGTAAAGCCTGCAGCAAACAGTGATTTCCTCAGCTCTGGGGAATTCATTCCAGCCCCTGTTAGGGACAACAGCACATGCTGCACATCACAGTGGAGGTGCCAGGTCCTGCTCTACAGGGCCATGACTGGTATCATCCCTGAGCAGGATTCCCAGAACCCTCTGGCAGCCTGAAGAGGAACAGCTGCAGAAGGCCCAGCAAGGTTAGACAGAGGATGTGCAGAAGGGCACAGCAGTGCCCTGGCAAGGCCATACTCAAGTTGTTGACAGAGGGAAGAGTGTGGACTCAGATAACCTCCTGTTGAGGGGAGGCACACCAGCCTCAGTGGAAAAGCTGAGGAAAACACTTAGCATCGGAAAATAACTCCACAAACACTCTGAGGAGTTGTGCAGATTGCCTCAGCGCCATCAGCACAGCTGTGTGAGGGCCTGTGCAAGTCTGGACAGCTCTCACAGAATAAGAGAAGAACAATGAGCCAAACCCTCTCAGTTCAGACTCAACTAAAGGTATTGAGCCAAAGCCCAAAACCAAAACAGGCCATCAAGTTCTCCTGCCCTGGTGTTTGATTACTGTGGGTGCTTTCCTCCCTGTTTTAAAGTAGATTTATCCAGGAGCTCTCATTTCACTGCCATGCCATTGCACAGGAACAGAGAGGAACCCAATGGCTGGACAGATCTAGGCTGCTCCTTCCATGGAGCTGAGCACTCCTACCCCACCCCAGCCTGGCACAGCATGGTCACTGCTGTTCCCAACACACACAAAAGGCTGCCAGGCCCAGAACTCTGCCCAGCCCAGCACTACTCAGAGCAGGGACACAAAGCTACTCATGCAATAGCTCACAACTACCAAATGAGACAAGAACAAAACACTGCTCCCTCCCTTCTCCCCCCATTCTGCTAATGCATTTTGAGTTAATTAGCCAGATCTTTCCTCAGCCATATTGACCTGAGGGACTCTGACTCAGAATTTAAATCTACAAGCTTCTATCACCATAAAAAAAACCCTACAGTGTCAGAGGTATAGTAGAATAAAACAATTATTTCAGGTGAACAAAAAGAAAGTCTTGTGTTAGGTCAGGCTGGGCAAAGTCATGACTGATGACATTACAGGTGTAGTAGATCTGAACCCAAAGCACTCTGTCCTGCCCCACAGCACCTCTGGGTGAGGAGCCACCAAGCCAGAAGAACCTCTTCCTGTCGGCTCAAACTTGGAAATTCATCCCAGTGACAGGGATTCCCATGCCTCCATAAGTGCATTTGTGATTCTGTAGGTAGTCAGCATCCCTCTGCACATAATCCACTGTCCCAGCCCAGTCAGCTAGAACTGCAAATCCTCTTAGGAGCTTCTTTGGAATCCCTGCACCGCAGAACCCACACCAGGGACACAGAGCAGCTCTTGGACACAGCAGGGAGCAATAGCAGCAGAGGTCAGCAGTGGGCAATGAAAAGCAACTGTGCTAAGACACACTCAGACAGCAGCATGGCAGCCAGAGAGCTCATCCGCTGTTGCTGTTCTCTTGGGCCTGTCCGAGACTGTGACCACTGCTGCACTGCAGAGAGCTGAGCAAAAGGGCAGTGAGTGAAGGAACAAGCTGCACCCAAAGCCCAGCAGCTCTGGGGGAAGAGCACAGGGCTGGGGGACTGGCACAGCTGCACACTGCGGGCCCCCAAGGCTCCCCTACCCCACAAAGGGGCCACAGGCTCTGAGGCCCAAGAACAGCTACACCAGCAGCACAGGGCCTTTGCTGCTTTGTCCAGGACTGATCTTGTTGGAGTTTGACTAATTAAGGAAAAGGAAAGAGACAGCAGGCACCAGTGTGGTGCCCAGGCTTGGCACCAGCCAGTACCTTCTTGAAGAGGATGACACCATCCTTACTAATCTGGTACTTGGTGAAGACATCAGCACTGGAGGAAATCCCAAAAGGAATATCATCCACAGCTTCTGCTGCCAGCAGGAACTCCTTTGCTGCCTCTGATGTTGAATCCTGGGGAGTAAAGAAAGGTGTCTCAGAGGAGCCACACCACCTGAAGCATTCACATCCCAGGGCTCAGCCCGAAGAACTGGAAGATCAAGGAAGGCAAGACAGCAAGTATTGCATAAGGCACAGAACCTTCCCCAGCCAGGAGGGAGCAGGGAAGGCCCTGGACACACACAAGAGCATCTCCAGGGGAAACACAAACTCTACCTTGAAGAAACCAATCACCACCACTTCACTGGAGTCCACCAGTGCCTCGGCAGCAGCCACATCAGCCAGGGTGGCAGCAGCTGGGCCCGTGCGCTTCTTCAGCCAGCTGACGATGTCGTCTGCCTCCCTGCCAGCTGCACAAGAACAAGGAGTCACTTTCCCCCCAAGCTAAGGCCAGGGCCACAAAACCCTCAAGCTGTGAGAGAGAAGACCTTTCAGCAGCTGGTCAAGAGATCAGCAAGACTCAAGATCTCATTTGCGCAACTCTTTCCCTTTCACTCACAGTGTAATTAAGCTTATCCCTAATTGATAAGTCAAGGTACAAGGGACTCCCAGGAATCCATTCCTCTCTCACCTCCTGCCCCGTCCTTAAACTTTGACCAGCCATGTAGCACTTTTCCATGACCTCAGTACTAGTGCTATTACAGCACCTTTTCCTTCCAAGGTCTCTATTCTGCATGTAACCCTCTGTTACCAGCACTGTGGGGCCTGGCTCGGCTGAATTCTGTCTTGGCCTTCCTTGCAGCTCTCTCACACCCCGCGTTTGCCTCCTCCTCGCCCACTGGCCCAGGTGTGTTTCCAGCTCTGGGTACTGCACATCTTGACTCAAGTTAAGCCACGCAAAAAACCAAGCTCAGGTCACTTTGCCAAAAGCAACTTCCTCCACTCTGGGTGCCCTCAGGGATCTCTCCAGAGGGAGGCCATTAACAGCTGGCCTGCTCCCCATCAGCCCAGCACCATTCCCAGGTCGTTGTCACAGTGGACCTTGTCCAGGCACAGCAGCACAGCCCCAGCACGGGGCCATGTGCTGGGACCCGGCGCCACGTCGCTGCCCTCTGCACCCTGGCGGCGCAGCCCGGTTCCCCTGGTCGTGCCCCTCCTCACCCGTGTACTCCTTGGGCGCAGCTTTGTCGCCGTTCTTGAAGAACTTGATGGTGGGATACCCGCGCACGCCGAACTGCTGCGCCAGCTCCGACTCCTCCGTGGCGTCCACCTTGGCCAGCCGGATTTCCGAGCCCTCCGCCTTCAGCTTCGCCGCCGCCTTCGCGTACTCGGGCGCCAGCGCTTTGCAGTGCCCGCACCACGGGGCGTCTGCGGGACGGGGCGTCAGCGGCGGCCGGGGCTCCCCGACTGCACTCCCGGGCGGACCGGGGCCCGCCGGGACTCACGGAGCCCCGGGGTGGAGCGGGCCGGGGCCGCGCAGCCGCCCGCCCCAGCCCCGCACCCTCCCGGGGGAGCCCGTCGCTCAGCGCCTCTCCCCCGCCCGACCCTCCCGTCCCGCGGCCGCGCCCCGGCCCCCGCCCGCTCCCCCCGGCCCGGCCCGGCCCCGCCGCGCTCACAGAACTCGACGAGCAGGTATCGGTGCTCGGCCAGCGCCTGCTCGAAGGAGGCGGCGCGCAGCACCAGGACGCCATCCTCCTCCTCCTGGGCGGCGGCGCGGGCGGTGAGCAGCAGGGCGATGCAGAGCAGCGGGAGCAGAGCGCGCACCGCCGCCATGGCTGATGGCGGCCTTCGGGACGGGCTGGCCGGAACGCGCGGCCGCGGCGCCGCCTCCCCCTTATAAACCCGCCCCCGCCGGCCGCCGCCGCGCGCTATTGGTTGCGCGACCCGCCTGCCATTGCCCGGCGCCGCTTCCCCGGCCGCCGCGCGCCGCCCATTGGCTGGCGGTCCGGGCACGCCCCTCTCCCGCCGCCTCGGGTTGGCCGCCGGCCCCGCTCCCCGCCCGCGGGTCTCCATTGGCCCATTGCCCCGAGATGCCGCTCGCGATTGGTCGGCTCCACCGCCTCGCGTGGCTCCTGCCCTCGAACGTGGCACTAGGGAAGCGCCGCTGGGTGGCACTGCGCGTGCGCGCGGCCACGAGCGCGTGGTGGATCCTGACTGGGCCGCGCGCCCCACGTGACCAGCCCGGCGCGCGAGGCCCGGCCCGCCCCGGTTCGGTTCCGTTCGGCCCGGCCCGGCCCGGCCCGCTCGCTCGCCCCCTAGACACTGCCTTCCCCTCGGGTCACGGCTGCCCGCCCCGACCCTGCCTGTCCCCCGGCGCTAAGCTCCCAGCTGGCCGGGCACCGGCCCCGTTTCCTTCGCTGCCAGCGCGCCAGTCACGGCGATGGGCCGGGGAGCGGCGGCGCTGGCGTCCCCGCGGCACGCGCGCCCTCAAGGCGGGCTCCGTGTGCCGCAGGCCGAGCGCGGCCCTGTGCGGAGCCTGCCGGGGGAGCCGGCACGGAGGAGCCCGGTGCCCGTGGCAGGGCACAATCCGGTCACTGGGCTCTGCCTGCGCTGCCCCGGCACTGGCGGGGTCCCGGCTGCTGCTGGCCTGCGCTGGGCG
The DNA here is from genome assembly GCF_036417665.1 of Passer domesticus. NCBI lineage: Eukaryota > Metazoa > Chordata > Aves > Passeriformes > Passeridae > Passer > Passer domesticus. Next base: position 1,388,823 of record NC_087493.1, on the reverse strand, counting down.
GGAACGGGCCCCGGGCGGCTCCTGCGCACGCCGGTGCCGCGGCGGAGCGGGGCAGGCCGCGGGCTGCCGGCCGGCCCCGGGATCGCCAGCGCGGGGCTGCTCCGAGCTGCTGCTCTTTGCTCTGGGCAAGGGGCCGCGCCCGGAGCAAGGAGCTCGCCAGCTCCCCGTGGGGAATCCGGGTGCTGCCAGGGGCTGTTGCCCGTTCAGGAGCGGCGGCCGGTGCTAAACCAGACGCTCTTGTCAGGCCCGGGGAGAGCCCAGCGAGGTTGTGGACGGCAAAGCTGAGCACACGGTGAGGGCACAGCGGGCACCCAGGCCGGGCAGGCACCTTGGGCTGGTAGGGAGGGAATCAGCGGCTGCCTGTCGGGCTCCAGGGCTGGAAGCCTTTGCCCCGGCTCCTTGCTCTGCCAGAGAGCCCTGCAGGATGCCTCTGCTGAAAGGGCACACCTTGCCCCGAGGCAGCTCTGCAGGAGCACTGCTACTCAACTCAGCTGCTGCGCCCACAGAGCTGCGGTGTCAGAGGGAGCTGCTGCAGCCTTGGAAATGGGCACAGCCTGGGCTGCTCCTGCACAACTTCTGGCCCGGGTTCTTAAGGTGCATCACCTGAAAGGGACTAAGGCTTTACTTCGGGAACCACAATTCAAGCAAATGGTCTGTTCCACCCAGCCTGTGACTGGAGCCACCCATCCCCAAGTGCACTCATGGCATGCTCCAGGCACAAGAGCCCAGCTGTCACCCTGCCAGAGAACAGAGGCCGAATCCTCAAAGCTGGAGCACAGCACAGCTGTCCTGCCCCTCCAGCCCTCCTACCATGGTAAAACGATCTAACAGAAGCCTTGACACCCTGGGTGTGGAAACTCTTGCCAAAGCTGGGGTTGCATCAGCTGGGTGCTCATCTGACCCTACCCACAGAGTGGCTGTTGGGGGCCAGCACAGGGGGCCTTTGTTCACAGTATCAGGCACATCTGGGCTCTATCTAACTGACACTCGGAGGGTGAGGCCTGTTCCCTGCTCCAGTCCCCACGCTGCTCTCCATGGCCCCTCACTGTGCAGAGGGCTGGGGGGGCATAGCTGGGTGCTGTTCTCTGTGGCAAACAGAACAAGTGAGGTGCCTGCTGGAGTGGGCACTGCCCACAAGCCAGCTCCTACCCAGCCGACTCTTGCCTTCAGTCCTTGTCTTTTCCAAGTCCCATCATCTCCTTTAGCAGTTTCCCAAGGCCCGAGGAAGGGGCCTGTGCTGTGAGCTCCAAATACAAGATGGAGTCCTGTTACCTTCACAAGTCTGACCAGGAGCAGAGCTGAGTCCCCTCCTCCAGGTTCTCTCACACCATGGATTCTATAAAGAGCTTTTCATAGCTACACTTTCCTTTATCCTTAACACAAACATGCCACATGCTCTGTAAACATCCGCAGGCTCTTATCGTGCTGCCTCTCCTGGACTGCGTTTTCTCATCGCCTCCCTCATTCCTGTGACTGCACAGGAATTTCCCTTTGTGTGTGCAGCTGGAGCAGTCGTGTTGTGGGTTCAGAGCTGCCTGCTCCTCTGCTGGCAAGAGGCCCCCCTTGGAAATCCCTGTTTTCACAGCCTCACACACTCCACCCCTCACTGTGGGCAGTGCAGAACAGGGCAAACAGCAAGGGACAGATCCCGCACACATATTGCCATGAGGCCTCTCCTGTCCCAGATCCTGTTTTACATTCTAGCAAACCCAGAGATCCTGGTCTTCTCCCACCCTAAGTGTCTGCAGAAATCCCATTCAGCCACTTCATGCTGAAGATACAGCATGGACAGTACACGGTCAGTTCAAAGATTTTATTTAACTGTCATAAAAGGAGAAGCAGACGATGATTCCAAACCTGTTAACCTGGGTCTAGGACTTACAGACAATACACACCAAATCAAATTAACCAAAAAAATTCTCTAGGGGCAGGGCGAGGGCAGTTAGAGGCAAAGACGTAGCTATGAGAAGCCACATATACTTGGTCCCAGTTCTAACCTCAATGTGGTAGATCCAAACCGAGGGCTGCAGAGGTGGCACATGCCTGCCCAGCCCCAGGGCCTTGCAGGGGCCCCTGGGGCTTCTCTGCCCCAAGAGCTGCAGCTGTGCAGCCAAGGGTGGAGCCCGGCACGCTGCAGGTCAGCGGCAGGCACGGGGGCCGAGTGTCAAGGCAATAACTACAGGCCAGGCACAGATTTTAAAGGCAGAACAGATACATAAGGCATTAACCGCTTCAGAACACTTGTCCGTCGCAAGCTCTTTGTTGATGGCATCAGGAGCAGCTGCAGAGACAGACTCGTCCATCCTCAGCCCAAAACGGCCAGGAGGGCAGGGCTCTCCTGGAATTTCAGTGCTTTGCAGCTACCTGGGCTGCAGCGAGAAGTGCGAGGTGATGGCAGCACTGGTGACCCCTGCACCGCCCTGGCCTCCAGCCCCTCTGCGCCGCGGGGCACCCGAGAGCGCGGGGCAAGGCTGGGCCAGCCAGGCCAGTGCTCGGGGTGCCAGGAAGGGCGGCCAGGCGTCACCCAGCATGTCACACCCTCCCCCCTCTGGAGATGTCCTGTCTCGGGTGAGGAACGGACCAGCAGTGAAGTGGGAAGTTGTGAATCTTTCCTAATAACACATGAGGGGCGTGAGGAAGCTGAGCCCATGCCAACAGATGGGGAGGGCAGGTGGCGTTTAAAAAGTGTAACAGAGGCAGGACCCCCTCCCTAGAGGATACATGTTACACATTTAAGGCATCATGGTTACAGGGAACATCCACAAATGAAGCTGCCCAGGACACTGACAGGGCGGAAAGGGCAGGCAGACAACACTTGAGCCAATAAACTGATTTGACAGCTGCCTGGCACCAAAATTCTTCAGCTACTTGGAGGCAGTAGCTACCCTGAGCTGTGCGCAGGAAAGCCAAGCACAGGATCCTAACAGGGGTTCCTCCCCTTTGGCACCTCCTGGATAAAGGAAGGTGGGAAGCAAGAAAGGGCCTGGCAAGGGAGTGGGCACTCCCCTCAGTGCTGGGGCAGCACAGCCCCAGGACGGGCAGCTGGAGACCAGATGCAGACAGCATGGTTTGGTCAATGCACTCAGCAATTCTCTGGGGAGGGGGCACATAAAAAACTGAGCTCTCTGGTCAAATGATAATGGGGGTGACAGGTAAGAGGGTTCCAATGTCAGCACTTTGGTACAGGGGGGGAATTCTACGGTAGCCACTGTCTGATTCACGCTCTCTGGGGTTTGGCCTCAGGAAGGGCTAGTCCTTCCAATCCTTCTTGATGGTCAGGTTCCACTCCCAGGACAGGTGGTCAGTCTTATCATCATCTGTGAACTTGGATTTGATGTTGTAGCTGCCCCGGGCGAGCATGCCCTTTGGGGCCTCTTCCATGGGGGTCAGAAACTCGTACTCCTCTGCTCGGGGGCCATAGCTCCCAACCATGTATTCAGTCTTGTCAACTAAAAAGACAGAAAGAGGCATATGGAGGCTCCATAGAGGCACCAAGAGGTTCAGGAGCCTCCCGTGCATCTGGGGCAAGGCTGAAGCAAAAGAAAGGTCTGTTACTGTTACAACAATCCCCAGAGCAGCTGTAACAATAGGAATCTCACCCAGCTCAGAGCTCTCTTCCCCCCAGGAATGGGCCCCTCCTGTGGGGAGTGACCTGTAAGCACTGGCAGTGCTGTCAGCTGTGACCTGCTTCCTGCCAAATTCAGGGGGGAATGTGCTCTGGGGGAATCACATCACATGCTGTGCAGCCAGAACCATGGGCTGCCCCACCACTGCAGGCCCAGGAGCTCTGCAGAGCTCCACGGCCCCGTGGCACTGAGGACTGTCCCCTCCCGTGAGGAGCTGCGGGGCAGCCCCTGTTACAGCAGCAAGACGAGCAGGAAGCCCTTACTCACACAGAGCAGCACCAAGTCAAAGAGATGCACTTACTTTTCACACCTTTCCGGAATGTGTGCTGGATGTACTTCAATCCTGACACAATCTCCCTGTTTACCTGCAGAGAGAGGAGCAGGGACTGAGCAGGAGGTCTCCACTCATGCTGCCCACGCATGCAGGAAGAGCCCATTCCTTCAGCACAACCCCACTTGCAGGGCATGTGTGATCCCCAGGCCGGCACCGGTGTTCCGTTCCTTCCGTTCTCAGATTCCTTACCCTAAAGGAGATTTTTATCCGGTATTCCACGCCCTCCTTCAGCACAAATGCTTGCTTCTTGTAGCTTTCTAGATCACCTACAGAGACAGGAGAGGGTTGCTCAGAGCTCCTTTGTGCTGTGCTGTGCTCTGGGGTGAATTTCCCTGGCACGAGCAGCTGGGGCAGGAGCTGCAGGGCCCTCTCTGCTGCCAGAGCCAGGCAAGCAAGACACTGCAGCACAACCCTGCAATCAATTCCAAACTGTTTGTTTGCAGATGTTTGCTCCAAATCTGTCACCATTTCGAAGCTGCCATGAATGTCACCATGCAGGCTGGAAGAATCTGCCTGCCCCATCTGGCCCCTCACACCTCTACAAAACACCCAGGTGTCACAGAACTGCTGCTGGGCTCCAGGTACAGAACCCGCTGGGGCCCAAGCACTGTACTCTGCTGTCAGCGCTCCTGACACAGGAAGGCTCAGCCACCTTTCCAGCAGTGCTCCTGCCAGCTGTGCCCAGGAGCAGGGCTGGCATTCCCTCCCAGCTCACCTGTCAGGTCCAGCTCCAGGGGCCCTGGAGCAGTAGCACAGACCAAGGTCAGTTTGGTCACCACCACATTTGGAGCATTGGGATCTAGAGACAAGAGATAAAGCTGTTTAACACTCATCCTCGACATTGGCCAGCACAGCTCCTTTTCCTTCCAGAGAACTTTCTGAAAGAGCACAAAAACCAGCAAAACCAGGCTCCAAATCTGTAAGGGTCAGGGCTTCCAATGCACCAGGCCCTGCCCACAGTACTCCACAAAGGCAGAGTGCCACCCCTGCCCTTGAATCCCAGAGCCAGCAATGGGCACGGGGAGCACAGGCACAGCTCTGTGGTCCTGCCCAAACAGAGCTGGGAGAACAGCTCCCAGCTGGGAGCAGAGGCAAGGCCAGAAGGGACCAACACACCCCAGAGCTCACCTGCATTCACGGTGACGGCGCCCAGCAGGGCCTCCTTGTACTTGCGCAGGCTCTCATCGTCCTTGTCCAGCTCCTGGATCTCCTGGATGCTCTTCTGGGCAGGTGGCTTATAGTTGACAGAGTGCTCATCCTCCTCATTCTCAGCTGCAATCTGGGCCAGCTGCTCTGCCGTTGGCTCCTGCTCTGCCATCCTCACACACGTGACCACACTGAAGGAGAGAGGAGAGGTGTGACTGCCCCGACCAACCACTCCAGCAGCAGGGCTCCCCAGAACTGCTCTGGTGTCACTCTGCAGGCTCCCACTCTCTCTGGGGCCCTTCATGCTGGCCCCTGGGAGACACAGCCCTGCCAAGGCTCCCAGGCCCTGCAGAACCCTCCAGAGGCCAGGTCTCATCTTCAGCCTGCAGAGGCCCAGGCAAGAGTGAGAAAAAATTCAACCTCAGTGCTTTGCTTGTAATGTAAATACCCCAAAGCCATAGGGAGGACATTCTCCTCCACAAGATCAACCAGGTGAGGCTTTCAATTGGAATAAACCAGAGCCCAGAATAAACCAAGTTCTGCTCTCCACAACAGGATTCCAGCTAAGAACAGGCCTCTGTCTCACCACTGGCGTGAATACCAGGAGCCTCTGCTGGGACCTGGTGCTCACGTTTTGTAACTGTCATGCCAGTGCTCTGTGCCAGATGCCTTAGCAGAGTGGGATGAGACACCTGGCTCAGCCCTTTGCAAGGATCTGTGGCACACACAACCAGGGAAACAGACAATTAAATAAACAAGATGTGGAACCTGGCTCAGCTGCCCAGGACTCTGCCCAGGAAATGCCCAGCCACACCAAGGGCTAGGCAAAGGTCATGCCAACACTCCATTAAAATCCTCGTAAAAGCCAATGACACATTCAGGAATTCTGGTGTTCCACAGGGCACGTTGTCTGAAGGGTTATCCTATGGCAAATACCACCATGGACTCTCTAAAGACTCAGAACTCTCTGGCACAGCCTTAGAAAGGCACTGGGGCATGATGTGGCACCATGGGGCTGTACCAGGGCTCTGGCCTTGCGTGGCACAAGCATCTGTGCCAGGAGCTTTTCCTGCTGCAGCTGCACAGCAAACAGCTGTCCCTTCGACATGGCATCCTCCAACATCCTCACACTGAATGGTGTGGAAATTTGTCTTCAAAAGGGCATTTAGTCTCATGTCACAGATGAACAACTGATGAGATTTCATGCCAGTGTCTCCATATCAAACCCAGGCCCTTGCTTCTCCCAAACAGCTGCCAGGCTTGAGGACTCCCAGAAGTGCTGAGCAAACGCTCACTTACACACCCTGCACTGCTCCATCTCCTCCCTGCATCCTGCCCAATCCCCTCCTCATGTCCTTTGGCTCACCTCTGGGCTAGATTATACCTCCCATGGTCCACAGCTTTTTCTAACACTCACACCTTGCTCTGAGGATACCTGCAGCTTCCAGGAAAGAGACAGAATTTCAGCTCTACAGAATTGAAGTCCCAAATTTGTGGTGACTCCCAAATTCTGTGACTGAGCCTTCTGTGAGAGCACACTGATGGCAGAGGATCCACTAGCATCCACACACCTATCTCCAACAGTGGTAGGGACACTTCTGTGCAGGAGCATCCAAGGGCACCCTCCACCTTCCAGTTTTCAGACCAAGCAGAGACAAAATCTCTCACAGACAGCCAGATCAGGGACAGCAGGAGCCATGGAGCCTCTGCTCCAGCACCTGAAGCTCTTGGAGCCAGTGCTCTGTGAACAACAGCACCAGTCCCAGTGCAGCTCCCATGGCTGGGAGACAGCTGCACTGACTGGGAACAGCCTTGGCGTTCACAGCCCTGACTGCCAGCAGCTGGTCACCTCCAGGAGCCAGAATCCTCTCCTGGGCAGTTTGGAAATGCACTGGTTTGGTGTCAGCACAGAGCTGCCACTCCTCGACAGCTGACCCCCGTGTAACACAATGGTGACAGTTCTCTCCCACATATCACTAGCCCCATCTCCACCAGACCCACGAGGAGCCCCTCCCACAAACTGGTACTTAGCAACCATCACGACACAGGGGGCACAAAAGAAAGCCCAAACCCACCAAAACCCCAAATCCCCAGCTCTTGGCTCACGTTCCTGTGTTCCAGCCTTACTTCTGTGATCCACAGCTAAAGAATCATGCATACCCAGCACACAGATTAATCACAACCCACCCCAATCTTCTCAGGATTTCTAAGGTGACAGGAGCCCACCAGGACTGAAAACACCGCAGGGGACCAAAACCAGCATGATTCCAGTCAGCACTGCAGGCCAGGGCTTGGCTCTGGGGAAACAGCCCTCACCTTTCCTATCAGCTTACCCACAGGGCCTGGGGATCCCCCTGCCCCATGGAACAGCACAGCCCCCCAGGAACTGCCAGGGCTGCAGGAAGGGACCCCAGCCTGTGCTGGAAGCAGGGTACAGAAGGGCTCCTGGACCTTCAGAAACAGACCCCAGCTCACAGAAGGTCCTCAGGATCACAGCAGCCTGTAGAAGGCAGCAGGAGGCCAAATTCCGACCTGGGAATTTGCACTCTGCCTTCACTGCTCCCTCAACCCAGCAGATTCTTCCGGATTCTCAGCGTGTTTAGTGCAGGACAGAGCAGCTGCAGCAGCCAGCGCCAGAGCCCCACCTCCTGCCAGCAGCAGCGGGAATATCCCTGCTGGTGTCTGAGCAGACAGCGGGAACCAGTGACTCCTGGAATCCGGACCCACGGCAGCAGCGAGGCCAGCATTAGTCAGAGTATCTTCAGATGAGCTAATCGGCTTCCGACAGCCATCAGGCCTGGGCGCAGCCGCGGACGCAGCAGGGCCCGTTCCAGCAGTCCCCACCCTTCCTTCTTCCCGCGCCGCCACCCGGAGAGCTCGCTGGAATGTGACCCAGCAGTAAGCGCTTCTCCAGGGCCCTGTCCCAGCTGCTCTGCCAGGACGGGGAGCCAGAACAGCCTGAACAGCCTGGCTGCTCCACACGGGCAGCTCAGAGGGTTCCAGGGCAGCACAGGGGACTGGGGACACAGGAGCCCAGCTGGCACCTCCTGAGGCTGGGCGCTGTCAGGGCATCTCCAGGTACCACTGCTGCACCAGCTGCTCTGTACGAGCATCCAGGGAATTCTCACCCCACCCGATCCCCCCGGCTGTCTCACTGCCCCAGGCGGGAAGGACTTGGGAACAGCAGGACACTCTGCTGCCCAGCGGGGACTCGGCAGTCTGAGGATGGAGGATTTCTTTTTCTTTTTGCTCTGACATAGCCCTGACCTGTTGTTCACCTACAGGGGTGAACTGTGCAGAGCCAGGCTGAGGGCTCACAAACAGCTCCAGAAGCACAAAGGCCACTGGCAGTGCTGCACCAGGGATGCAAACCAGCACCGTGGGTACCTGGAGCCGGGACTGTGACCCACCCCTGTGTGCCAGAAGCCGAACCCACAGCAGTGAAACTGTCCCCACTCTGCAGCCATGGAATAAGCTCCTTCACACTGGAAAAACGCTTGGACAACCGGAGCAACAGGGCGGACCCGGAACCCTCAAGTGAACCGGCGCGGCCAGGGGCTCTTCTCGCCACAAACAAACGACGGTCACGGCTCTCGGGAAAACGCCGCTGCGCCCGGTGGAGTGATGATGGCGGGGCAGCGCGGGAACCGCGGCTCCCGGGCAAACCCCCGCCGGGGCTCGAGGCGCACCCGGCCCGCGGCGGCCGGGGTGGAAGGGCCCAGCCTCGCCGGGAGCAGCCCGGTTCTGGTGCAGCCTCGCAGTTCCTCATTCCGTGCCGAGCGGCCATTTATGGGCAGCCCGTGCGCGCCGCAAGCACGGCCGAGCGCGGGAGTGTGGGACCGGGCGATCCCTGCACCGCCCTCGGCCCGGGCACCGGGCACCGGGCACGGCCCGCCGGGAGCCGCCCCAGCTCCTCAGGAGAGCCCGGGCCGCCCGCCCCGCCCCCCGCTCCCCACTGGCCCCACCGGGGGGGCGGCGGCTCCCCCGGCCTTCGGAAGGTCGCGCAAGGGCACCGGGGCCCCGCGCCCGCCCCTCGGCCGCGCCCGGCCCTTCCCGCGGCCCGCGGCCCGCGCGGCGCGCCCGCCCCGGCCCTTCCCGCCGTGCCTCCCCCCCGCCCCGCCGCTCCCGCCGTACCGGTCTCGCTCGCTCCGCGCTGCGCTGCCAACGCCGCGGATCCGCCCAGGCCCCGCGCGCCCCCGCACTTCCGGGACACGCCCGACACTTCCCGTTACTCGCCGCCGCGCCGCCGCCGCGCTTCCGGCCGCGGACCGCGCGCTGATTGGCCCGGGGGGGCGCGCGCGGGCGGGGCGGCACGCACCGGATGGGCGGGACCGAGGCGGAGCGGGGCGGCACCGGCAGGGCGGGGCGGACAGCGATCGGGACAGGACCGCGGTCTGCGAGCGGGAACAGGGCCGGCGGGGCAGGATGGGACCGGGACACGGCAGAGTGGCGCGGAACATCACGGTATGTGCGGGAGCGGGACGGGGCGCAGGCCCAGCGCGGCAAGGCAGCAGCCACAGCTCTAGACATGGTTCTATTTTATTACGGCAAAGGTGAAAAAGCCACCTTGGCCCAACAGGCAACCAGAAAAATTTATCCCAAAAATAACTCGGTACAAAACAGGTCTGCTGAGAATTAAAAAAAACCTTTACAGGAGTTAAAACCTATCCCAGAACGTAAAAGTAAAACAAATCCCATCCTCGGTAGTAGTAGCCACAGCCGCAGCCCCTGCCGGGAGTGTGGAGCAAGATTGGAGTCCTTCCCTGTGCCCACTGCTGCCGCTTTAGCTGGTGTCCATCTGCAAGAGAGGGAGGAATATCACCACAGCCCTGGCACAGCAGCACCCCTGCACCCGAGCCCCCCCAGCCCTGCGGGCACCCGGCTCTGCTGAGCCCCGGGCACGGGGCACAGGGACGGGAGGGTGCACACTGTGCTGAGCACGACAGCAGAGCACACCCCACCCCAACTCTGCTCCAGGGCTTCCCCTCGAGTCCTGCTCATCACACTCCTTCCATGCTCTTGCCCTGACCTATCCTGGTCCTGAACCACCCACTCGGTGTCCTTGTGGCCTTTTTGTTGGATCCTGGCCCAGCTATGGCACAGGCTGAGCAAGTTCCAGGTACAGCTGCAGCCTGCCCGTGGCTCATTTCTGCCACCAGCATTACACCCTTTCCCCAGCAGCACACCACACAGCTCTTCCACATGAGATTTTCCTTTGTCTTCCCATTCCTGCAGCCTACCAGCCGTGTGAGTTTTGTTCTGCAGCTGCTGCTCATAGTGGCTGCTCCAGCTATGGAGCCTGGCAAGAGCAGAGCCTGTTCCTCTGCCATCAGGAACAGGTGACAAACTGTTCTGGAAAGCGAAGCTCAGGCCCAAGCCAAGGCACAGTTCAGCTTCAGAGCGAGACTGCTTCAGTCCAAGGAGCTGGAAAAAGCTTTCTCTTTTTGGCCAGCTCCAGACTGCCAGTGCTTTCCAGGATGAGATGCTGTGGGGAGCCCACTACCATGCCCAAAGCAGCACTTACCCTGGCATTGTAAGCATCCAGCTGTGCATCTAGTTCTTCTGCAGAGAGCTGCTGTTTGGAAGTTCTTCCAGCTCCTCTGCCTCTCCCTCTGTTCCCGCCACGAGTCCCTCGCCTGTTGCCTCCACCTCCAAACCCCCCCGAGACCCCGCGGGTTCTGGTCATGCCACCTCTGTTTACACTGCAAGTTTTAAAAACAGCATTTTAGTGCCTTCAGTGAAGCCAAAGAGGACCCACACTCCCTCCCCAGCAGGGAGGGGTCCTGCCCTTCCCGCCCCAGTGCCCGGGCAGGGGCTCCCCCACCTCTGTGCTGGTCTCCGCTGCGTGTCGATCTGTGACGTGACCAGCTGGATGTTCATGGGGCGCCCTGCGGGAGGAGAGCAGCTGTGAGCAGGACACACTCACACAGGGCAGGGGGGACTGGGGGAGGGAGAAATGCACGAGGGGAGGGACACGGCTGTGCGGGGACCCTGCCCAGCCACGGGAACGCCGCCTCACCGTCCAGGGGCACGCCGTTGTACTGCTTCATGGCCTTCAGCGCGTCGGCCTTCCTCTCGAAGTGCACGTCTGCCGTCCCCAGGCTGCGGCCAGATCTGTCATAGTGCACAGCTGCCTTCTTCAGGGTCCCAAACTCCGCAAAGAGCTCCTGGGAGTGGGAGAGAAAGGAGCCCATCCATCAGTGCTGCCAACACTGCAGCACCCCACAGACACGCTCGGTGTCAGTGCTCGTCCTGCCGCCTCCGACAGCCGGGACAAACACCCAGTGGCACAGCGGAGCACAGCCCATCTGCAAGACTCCAGGCAGCTGGCACAAGTGGCAAAACCAAGCAGGACTCCACGCTTGTGTCCTGCAGGAGGCACATTCACACCCAGTAAAGCAGATTCAAGGGATGCTGACCTGTTTTGTTTTGTTTTTTTCCCAGGGGAACTGGAGGTCTTTGTTGAAGATGAATCAAAGTGGCAACAACTGAAAATACTGCAGACCCCAGACACTTTCTCAGTGGGGAATGACCACGTGAGTGCAGGGATCCACAAAACCATGGCACTTTTACTGCTGGACTTGTGCCCATCAGGAACATACCCCAAAAATGGAGCCCAACAAAGTCCTCTGCTGAGGTCTGCCCTTTGCTGCTACAAAGGCTGGAAATAAAGAGGCAGCAACAGAGGCACCAATTCTGTTTCTCAGGCACTACATGTGGGAAGGCAACAAGGTTACTGCACTGCCTGTGTCAGCCTGCTCCCGAGCCACAGCAGGGCTCTCAGCAGGGCTGCTGCAAGAGAACTGCACAGGGCACCTGGCAGATGCTTTCTGGACAGAATGTGGCAGGCGAGGCTGTGTCAGCTCTGCCCAGAGCCCGGGTCAGCTGCTCCTGCCTCAGAGGACACAAAGAGGGACATGCACAGCTCCTTTGTGGCCTCTCACACCACATACAGAGCCGTTAGCACAGGAACAAAACCACATCTGAGGCAACGCTAAATTATGGGGCTGGGGGCCAAAGACATTGAGCCAGCCCTGCTGCTAAACAAACCCCAGTGGGAGCTTGTGCAGCAGCACGAAGAGAGTCCTGGCTGCACACAGGGCACAGGGGCTGAGTTTTACACACTGCTGCCTCACTGCAACAAACAGGAACTTATTTAAACCCAGTCTGAACTTACACGAGGGAAAGAACTGGAGTGCAGCACACTATGAGCAGGGGACCTGCCAGAGCTCCTTTCCCATTCCCCACACACAGCCAGATGGGTGGGGGAAAGGCTGAATGAACGAACTGATGAGGAGAGTCTGGCAGCAGTGGTTTGGTTTTCCCTGGTGAGGCCACAAGAGCCAGAGGCCAGGGTGATGGCAGCACTCTGTGGTGCAGGACCCCTGCCAGGGACACAGGTGGCACTCGAGCCTGCACAGCTCACAGCCCACTCCTGACCCTGGGACACCCCTCAGCACCCAACTGCAGGCACTGTGGGCTCTGACAGCCCAGCCAGGCATGGCCATGACAGGCGGAGGGCAGGACACCAAGGCACAGGAGCAGTTCTCGTGACAAATAACTGCCTGGCTACACTGATGGCTGCATCCTTGGGAAGCCCCTGACACCCACCAGAGTGTGGACTGACAAAGCAGCAGAGCCCAGGGCACAGTCAGGGACAGCTACAGCTGTGCAGAGCAGGAGCTCACAGAGCTCACAGTGATCCAGCAGTCACAGCCTCGCTCCCCCTGCACCAGGTACTTACAAAGCACCTATAAACCGGATTTTCCAGCCCCCTGGAGACCACCACGATCGCGGCAAAGCAGGCATATAGTACCAACCCCAGCACCAGGGATTCACCCGGGAATCCTCGGCCCCCAGCACAGTGGGAGCAGGGCCGGCGGGGCTCCCGCCGGCACCCGACCGGGGCCAACAAACGAGGCCCCGCTCCCCGCGGCGCCTCCCCGAGCCGCACCTGGATGTCCGCATCCGAAACGCCGAAGTCCAGGTTGGAGACGAGCAGCTTTCCGCCGGTCTCCACGCCGGCCCCCGCCCCGAAGCCGCTGTCGAACAGGTCGTGCTGCCACTTCTCGGGGAGTTGCTTCGGCTGCAACGAGACCGGGCCGTGGCTGACCGGCGCCAGGGCCTCGCAGCCCGCGGCCGCGCCGGGAGTGGACAAAGGGCCTCCCGCGTCCGCGCCCCCGCCCCGCGCCGACCCTCCGCCCCAGCCCGCCGCGCCGCCGCGGCCCAAGCTCCGCCTGCCCCGTCCGTACCCGGCTGTAGGGCGCGGGCCGGTTCCTGCCGCCGCCCCGGGCCATCACCGGCCGGTTCCGCACGGGGCCGCCGCCCGCGCGCCCGCCGCCAACGCCGCCCCGGCCGGGCCCGCCCCCGCGTGCGGTGCCGCCCCGGCCCCGGCCGCCCCGGCCGCCCCGGCTGGCCCCACGCTGGCTCCGGTTGAGCTTAATGATGTCGTCCAGGGACATGTCCATCTTGTCGGCCATGATGGCGGCACCGCTCCCACCCGCACTTCCGGCCGCGCTGCGCCCGCGCCGGAAGCGGAAGAGGCGGGGCCGAGGCGCGGCGCGGCGGGCGCGCGAAGCTCTGTGGGGCGGGCGGCACTTCCGGCGGGAGCGGCACCGGGAGCGGGACGGGAGCGGAACATGCGAGTGCGCGTGCGGAGCTGGCACGGAGTCGCGTCTTGGCTGTGGGTGGCGAACGACGAGAACTGCGGCATCTGCCGGATGGCCTTCAACGGCTGCTGCCCCGACTGTGAGTGCGGGACCGGCACCGGCACCGGGCACCGCGCGCGGGGCGGGGCTGACGGTGTGTCCGTGCCGCAGGTAAGGTGCCCGGCGACGACTGCCCGTTGGTGTGGGGGCAGTGCTCGCACTGCTTCCACATGCACTGCATCCTCAAGTGGCTGAACTCGCAGCAGGTGCAGCAGCACTGCCCCATGTGCCGCCAGGAGTGGAAGTTCCGCGAGTGACGGCGGCACCGGGCACGGGGACGGGCCGTGGCCCGCCCCCGGCCGGCCCGGGCCGCTCAATAAACGTGCGACGCCAGTCGCGTGTCCGTGTCTGTGTCCGGTGCCCGCGCTCGGAGCGGGGCCGGGCGCCCCGCGGCCCCGGTGCTACGGGACCCGGCCCCGCCGCTGCTCGGTGGGCTCTCCCGCCCGTGCCGCTCGACGCCGATGGCTCTGCCGGAGCCGATGTCGCTGCGTGCTGCCCAGCCCGGCCCGCGGGGCTCTGCCCGCCGTGAGCCCCGGCGCTCGCGCTGGGCACGGCTCGTGCTCCCGCCGGCTGCGGAGCCCCTCAGCCCCGCGGTGCCCTGCCGTGAGCGCCGGAGCGGGGGCTGCCCTGTGCTGCTCCCGCCGTGTGACCGTGCCTCCCGCAGTGCTGTGTGTAACCGGGGTCCCGGAGCTGCCGGGACTGCCCGGTGTAAGGCAGGCCTGCCTCTGTCCCTGGCCCCCGCGGGGTGTGCGGCTGCCTGAGCGGTGCTGGTGGCTCTGGGGTGACAATAAAGCTGCTCGGGATGGCTCTGGCTGTCTGTCCTTGCAGGGAGGGGGGAGCCCTCCCCTCCCTCCTGTGGTGCTGAGGCTGCTCAGGTAGCCAGCAGAACAAAACCCCGTAGAGGATGGCCCAAGGCCTGTGGGAGCTGCAGGGCACAGTGCAGGGCCAGCAGGGGCCAAGGGCTGTGCAGGGGGCAGGTGACACTGTCCCTTGTGCCCCCAGACAGAAAGGCCCTGCTCCCCCTTGTGCTGCAGGGGACCTGGCACAGCCTCTGCCCAGCAGGACACGGACTGGGGGCACACAGGACAAGGGGTGGCAGCTGGCCCTGGCAGAGGCACCCTGGGACAGTACCCAGGATTGTCACCCCCAGAGGTGCTCCAGAACACAGCAGCCAGCCTGGCCCACGTGGCTGCCGTGCTCATTAGGAGAGAGCCCAAGGAGTCCCCCCAGTGCCCGTGGCTGCAGCTGTGGCACGCGTGGACCTGCCCTGCTGTGCCAGCCAGAGCCCAGGAGGGGCCAGCAGGTGTGTGGTGGCTGCCATGGAGCTGCAGGGATGCAGTGTGAGTGTGGTGCTCCCTCTCAGTGCACTGGGCTGCAGCACGTGGGCCCTCTGCCCCCCTTCTGCTAGCTGGGCTCCAGCCCCAAAAAGACCAATGCACAGCTCTTGAACATTTTATTAATGATCAGCAACAAAAGTTTACAAGAGAGAGGACACCAGACAGAGCCTGGAAGGACCATCTGGCACAGTGCAGTGAGCTGCTCAGGATACCCACCACAGTATCCTGGAATGTAAGAGGGAAAAGGGGCTCACAGCTCAGGACCCATTCTCCCAGCCCTGCACTCCCCTCAGCCATCAGCATGTCAGCCATCAGAAAACAACCCCAAACCTTCACCTGGCCAGGTCCCAGGCTCAGGTAACCCACTGGGCACAAGGTAGGCTCTGAGCATGGTCCATCGGGTCCTGCTGCCTTGCAGATGGGAGAGCTTTGGGAAAAGGCCCCAGGATCCCTGTGCCTTGTGTGGGGAAACACCTGGACACAGCAGCACCTGCCCCTTCAGCAGCTGCCACCTGCAGCCTGGCACTGGGGCAGCAAAGGATCTGCCTTTACCCAGCTCAGCCCACAGTGGCTCTGGCTGTGGGCAGGGGCAGGAGCTGAGAAGAGGCAGCACAGTGAACCCAGAGCCCAGCACCACCTCTGGCAGCCAGCCCCTGCAGGAGGAACCACAGGAGCCCTGTCCTGTCCCCGAGGCTGCTCTGCCTGTCCAGCACCCACACACTGCCCAGGGGCTGCTCTGCAAGACAGAGCCTGCTCAGGGCAGCCAGGGCAGGGCAAGGGGCACGGGCAGCTCCTCCACTGCCCTCCCACTGAGAGCCAGAAATGGCAGAAGGTAAAAGCACATCAACATGTTAAAACATTAGTTATAATTAAAACCTTTTTGTTTTGTCAAATCTCCTCCTGGGAAAAGGGACAAGGACTGATTAACGGAGATCAAACTAGGCAACGGAACCCCAGCTCGTTATGTCTGCATAATTAGTGCAGGAGCAGCTAGGACAGCAGAGGGTAGGACGGCACATCCTGCGTGCCAGCAGCGCTGCCCCTCTTCAGGGCTCCTTTCCTGAAGAGCAGTTGCTCTGCCAGAGGGTGAAGTTGCAGCACTCTGTGGCTCACCCATCCCCACTAGTGCTTCTCCTCCTCCAGCCTCCTCATGGCCTCCAGCACAGCCAGCTCTTTTGCTTCTTTCTTCTGGTTGCGAGCTTCAAACTCCAGCCTGCAAATACCACACAATGCCCTAAGATTCTCATTCACACATGATGCTTGTAGACAAAACACCTGGAGCAGGGGAGCATCGCCTTCTATGCTGCTCAGTTCTGAGAGCACTTCAGAAACCCCCAGAGTCTCTCCCAGAGCTTCCCATGGCTGTTGCCAGCATTCTGCAGTCCTGGACTCCCACACTGGTCACAACTTCTGTCTCCCTCTGTGGAAGAAGCTGCTATTCCATTCTTGGGCTGTCCTGGGTGTTGTAACACCAAAATCTTATTTATCACTGATGTGAGCCAAGGTGCTGAAAGTGAAGGACTCAGGCCTAAAAGGCCAAAGCTCTGAAAGAAGCCAACATGCTCTTTCACCCAGGATACAGCAAAGGAAATTTATCATTAAAGGAGGAAAACCAATAAATGTGCCGTGCAGCATGTTCTGACACAGCAGAGTTCAGCTGTTCCCTTCCCTGTACAGATTGGTACAATCACATCTACAGCCTGCCCAAGCCATGAAGGAGGAAGCCAAGTTTGCTGACTCAGATAACACCTTCTCTCCCTGTCTGGCCTCATCCATCAGTCCCCAGACACTCTGGATGGAACAGTACGTGACAGAACCAGAGACAAATCCAACCTGTTCTTGATGATTCTTTGCACAATTAGATCTGTGGTGAGATTGCTGCCACTGTCCACCAGCTGGAAAATGCCACGTTGCTTCGGTTCCTGCAAACAGACACAGACAGGGCTGTGCAAACACACGGGGCCTGGGTGTGCAGCTGAGCTGTGCAGGGTGACAGGCAGGATGCAGTGATCTCCTCGGAGGCACAACAAACACCCCCTGAAAGCAAAGCTCCACGTACACAGGACCTGCCCAGGACAGAGAGCAAAGCACACAGGATTTCTCAGTCTGCCATGAAGGCATCAGAAACTGGCAGAGCAAAACAGTGCTTGGGAGAGTGGAGCTGCTGGGAAAGATTTACTGACTGCTGCACGTAGCTGCCCTCAGGGGTGGATGAAAAGCTGCATCTCCTGCCAAAGCCTCCTCTGCAATACACCACCTCAGTCCAGGAACACAACCAGAGCCAGGTTCTGTCTATCAAATGGTGACAAAGCCACTGGCACTTTACCTCATATGGATCAGAACCGTCCTTGTCTGGCACCACCTCAGTCATCCCATGACAAACAAGTGCTACCTGAAGGAGGACACAAAAGTCACCGACAACATCCAAAAGATAACAGGGACATTTCCTGCCACTACTCCCACTGAGCACAGCCAGGAGACCAGCACAGCCACCCTCCTGCACCAGCAAGGCAGTCCCAGTCTGAGCAGGACACTCCCTGCTTGCAACCCTGTGCTGTCCTGCACCACTTTGGCTCCCCACACACATCTCCACATCCATCCATGTGTAAGGACTCACCCTGAAGTGATCCAACAGATCAGCAGTGACAGCATAGGGAGCTCCAATCACCACCTCTGAGACATACTAAAAAAGGAACCAGGCAGAGTCCAGATTTGAAAAAAAACCCCATCAAACAAAACCCCAAAATCCAATCCCAAGCCAGAAAGCAGCTGCTTCTTAAAGAGACCTGAGCAGGTCACCTGGCTATAGAGTCAGAAGTTCAAACAAGGGAACAGAGAAGTGGGTTCAGCAGCAACTGATTGTCACACAACAGCTTTCTGTTCCTCCATAGAATGTCCTTTCTGTGCCTACAGAGCAAATCCAAAAGTTAATTGCTCCAGGCACACATTTCTGGGGCTCCCCATAATTTTGTCCCAGGCATTTTCTCCCCTGCTGCAGGGACCAGAGTTTTCTGGTGGCACATGTCTGAGCCACACAGGTCCCTACGTGGCATCTGGCCCTGTCACTGCCAGCAGTGCATGGGTCACCAGCTTGGATCAGCCAGGATGGCACAAGAGCCCAGCAGAGCCTCCCAAGGGTTCATCAGCACCTCTGGCAGCCTCAAGTGATTCATCCTGTCTGTCTTCTCAGGGCACACCAAGGAACTCCTGCAAGGTCACTGAACACAAGTGAACACCAGCAGGCTCTGGGCAATTCTGGAAGAGTGCAGAGACACCAACTCACCCTGCAGGCCAGGACACTGAGGGTTCTCTCGTGGATGTTCATGATGGGATAGTTCTTCCCTTTGTAGCGATTCACCTCCTACAGCAAAGCACCAGGCACAGTCAGAAGGGAGACAGAGCAACTCCTTTCCCTCCTGCTCCCTCCCAAAATGACATTCCTGCACTGGTCAATACATCCCTGTCCTGTCTCAGGGAGCACAGCCTGCCTGTTCAGAGAACAGGCCCAAGCTGCTCTGCCTTGGGACAGATTCTACACGGACCTGATCAAAATGCAGCCCAGCAATGATGTAGGGTTTCTCTGCCAACTGGTGAACCTTCTCCAGGAAATCCACATGACCAACATCTGCAGATCTGTTTCAGGAATTGAAACTCACATGGAAAAGAGAGGGAGGAAGACAGAAACAGAGTCACTAAAAAATGACAGTGGGGGACAGGAATCCCTAGGATTTTATTCTTGCACTACTTATTGCCTATTTGCAAGAACAGCTGCTGCCTCCCTCCTCAGGTTCCACTGATTCTGGGCAAAAGTCAGTGACTTTTTCAGCTCCACCTTACATGGACTCAGCTTTGCCTCTATCCAGAATTTCTACTTGTTCCAGATATTCTGGCACAAAGCCTCAAAGCCTGCCCCAGGAACAGCGTGTCACCTCCAGAAACTGTGGCAGCCAGTCCTCACCATAATCGTTAAGAGTGTTGAGAGTATCCATCTGCCTCCCTGAAATCCAACAGCCACAGATTGCTCCACAGAGGAGCTATAGCTTCTTTCTCAGCATCCTGTGACTAAAAAACTGCCAGGAAGAACTCGCTCCTGACTCCTCCTTCACATGCAGATACAGAAAAGAAAAAATAAAATGAGGCAAACATGCAGTCTGGTGCCTGCCAGCATGAGAACATCAAACAAAGACCACTGTGCAGCCAAAGAGAACCAAGGATACGGAACAGGTCGAAGGCTCCAGCCACATAGATGATGGTGTCCCCCGGCTGCGGCTCCTTCCCCGACGCAAACTGGATGATCTTCTGGGATGTCTGCAGGAACTGCGAGACGCCAGTCCAGGGACTGTGACCTTTGGGCCCCTGTGGAAACACACACCAGACATGGCTTCTTTTCAGGCTCTGGGAGGAGGTTTGGACAACGCAGAGCACAGTGTTGGCCAATCTGCTCGTCTGAATTTGCTGGCAACTGGAACAACTCCCAGCACCTTGGACTTTCTACATTCCTGGCATCGAGTGTTTAGATAATTTTGCAAAGCCCTTTATGCCCTGTCCAAATCATCACCTCAGCAGACAGCTCAGGAGATGCCAAGAGGAAAGCTCAGGAAGGAGGAAGACAACAGGGCAGGTTTGAATTTCCATGAGAAGCAACACGTGCTCAGGAGACAACACGCAGCCAACCTACGCTCTGCCAAGCCTCAGGGCACCTGCCTGGCCCCTCAGCTCTGAGGAGAGAGCTCGGTCTCCACCACATGGGAGCTGTGCAAACAGCCACCAAGTCACCTGCTCTGCCACCCAAAGCTGCTCCACGGGACTTGGCAGGACACAGACACTGCAGCTGAGGCCAGAGCAGGCTCTGCAAAGGGCAGCACGCAGACAGCTCAGCTGTCAGGGTCACGTAGGGTCCCTGATCCATTCTACCCATGCCCCAGAAAACAGCCGTGCTAGAGCAACATGCCCCAAAACACCTACTCAAAACCCCCCAAATAGTGGGGAACTAAGGAAGATTCTGACAGGTCAGCAAATCCCCTGTGAGTAAAAAAGACTTGCTCAAGCTGCTGGTGCAGCTCATTAAGTAGGGACAATCCAGCTCCCAAGGAAATAAACAGGGCTGGCTCTTTAGGAGTATTGAGAGCCTGGAGCTGGCAACTGGAACACCGAGAGGGCTGCACTGCCCTCGAGCTCTGCACCAGTGTGGCCATGCAGCTGCTGTGTCCACACCTCCCAAACCTAACACAACACCTGCAACACAACACCAGCACTGGGAGGAGCATCCTCAGAGGCTGTCCCCAGGCTGGAACCATGGGCACTTGGGAAGTGGCAGGAAGGAATTTACAAGCAAGGAAGGAGCCCAGCACAGCAGGCTCAGAGGGGACAGCAGCCCTGTGGTCCCACTGAAGGACACCTCGTGCACTGCCCTGTGCCACACCTGCCCCTCACACCCTCTGCAGGCGCTGCCATATGGGGACAGCAGACTTTCACTGAGACATTACTGCTACACGTGGGAGGACAAACAAGCCTGCAACAGGCCAGAAAGCACACTGGAAATCTTTCTCAGGCAGGACAACAACCAGACGTCCACGACCAGAACTCACATTACCTTCCCAAAGTTGTCAGTGTGCTTCCGATAGTCTAGGTCCTCATCCTGAAGGGAGATAAAGAGTCAAAATGTTTAAGCACTTGCACAGCTCATCCGACCAAGACATGCTTGTGTGTGGGAAGTGCTGGGAAGGCTAGACTCAAAATGCACACCAGGGATCCAGGGCACTGAATGCTGACAAACTGGTTAATACCTAAACCAGAGTCCTGTCCCAGCATGAGTCAGAGGAAATGTGTCCTTATCTGATCCCAGCTTGGCACTGCCAGCAAAGGTGGTTCTTGCCCAACTTGCAGCCCCAAGAGTGCTGCACAGCTGCATCCTCCCTCAGCCCAGCAAGCCCCTGACAGGACAGCATCCCTTCTCCTGCCAAAGACCCTCACAAGAGGCAGGCTTAGGTATCTGCAGCAGCCAGCAGCACCGGGCAGATCTCGGTGTCAACTCGTGTGCTACAGCTAAGCCAATTTAACAGCTCAGCACACCAAAACATGTCCCTCAATTTGCCTGTGGGTCACTTGTTTCTGCAGTTATCCAGGTGATTCTATTCACAGATTACTTCATTACTCAGTAAACTCAACTCATTACCTGACATAAAACCACTGACTTTACTTTTCCCTGGTTAGGTTAGCTCCCAACCAGAGAGTGAGCTGAGGAGACTCAAGAAAGGTCTGATTAGACTCAAGACAACAGAAGGCAGAAGCATGAAGCTCAGTAGGAAGGCAGAGGAATTTCTAACTCTGGCAGCACCTGGCTGACAGATCAATGTGCCTGCACTGTGTTATTTCACCTTGGGAGAAGTCATGGGCTTGCCTGCAGCTCCCCTAACATTCCCAAGGCCCACACTGATCATGAGGCATCAGAGTCTGTCCCATCACTCTGTGATCTCAGACACGTTGAAGCAAACATGAGCAGGCTATTTTGCTGCCACTGCCCGTTCTCCAAGCACCTGGGAGCCAGGCCCAGGAGCTCTGCTCCTCTGCTCTGCCCCGTCTGGGGAGCAGAGGGGAAGAGCTGTGCATGCCCTGTACTCCACCTCCCACCAAAGCCCTCTGACTCACTATGTTGCTGTGGTGAGCCTTAGTCATGAGCAGCATGCGGCCAACAAGATCAGTGGTGGACACGCCTTGAGTGCGTTTGCATTCCCTGCGGGAGACAAGCAAAGGATGAAGCAGAAGCCACAGGAGCCAGAAGGCTCTGTCTTCCCACCATTGCCACGGGGACCCCTGTGACACCTGATAAATGCAAACCAGGGGCTGTCCTAAGGAAGCCTTCCTTCTCAAGAACAGCATTTTTTTGCTGAGCCTCTGCATCATCCTCACGTCGCGGCAACTGCTCGTGTGAACGCTTCCCTCACTCAGGCTTCCCACCAGAGCCAGCTCTCAGTGAGGCTTTAAAACCAGACCAAGCCTCTGCCAGGAACCAGATAACCCCACTGGGCAGGAATGTCTGCCCCACTTCCCTGAAGCCAAAATGCTGGGAGCAGCTGAAGCTCTGACACACATACAGCCAAATTCAGGCATGACCTGAAGAGTGGTATGTTCCATCTGACTTCCCTTCAAAGCACAAAGTCCCAGGAACTCTGCCCAAAACAAGATAAACAGGTAAGCAGCAAGAGGTTACCTGTATCGCCCTGCTGTCTTTACTTCCTCATAGGTGTCCTTGCCATCGATAGTTAAGGTGATGTCATCTGCAGAGAGAGAAAAGCCTCAGAACTGTACCCAAGCTCTCCTGCACAAAAGCAGCAGTTGTGCAGGTCCCACACACCTACAACTCTGCAATCCAAATCCCTGTGCACGCATAGGGGACATGTCCTGTGCCACACAAAGATGTCAGGGGTTTTTAAGACTACTGTGTCTGTGGAGACAAGGATATTCCTGGACCTGAACACCATTACCCATCTGGTGCACTGCTGGGTGCCCTGCAGCAGCAGGCACAGCTGATTGATTATTGTCTGAATGACAATAAACAAGCACTATCTGTATCAATGCTCAAAATGAGCCTTTTAGCTCTTCTGGGACTGGTTTTAACCCTTGGCTCATGTTACAAGTTTTCAATCAATGGAATGTTCTTCCTCTCAATGACTGCACTCCCACAGTGACATCCAGGACCCTTCTACTGAGGCCATTCTGGTTCATCTCTGGCACATGGCTCCCAACTCCCTCTGCAGAAACACCTCTCATACTTTTGGGGATGGTACAAAGGCTTCCAAAGCAAAAGCTAAGCTGGTTTCCCTTTGCCAAAAGAGTCAGAGGGCAGCCCATGAGTGTGCCTGCAGAGTGGGGTGCCTCAGTCCTGCTCAGTTCTCCTAAAACCCCACAGCCTCCCCTCAGAGCACAGGCACAGGAGGGCACACACTGCCTGGCATGCCAGCAGAGGCACAAACAGGGCTGCTGTCACCACCTCAGGTAAGCTCAGCTATTTCCAAATTCAGCTTTTGCACAAACACAGCCTGGCGAAACTGCCGGTGCAGGGGTGTTGCTCAGGAGAGCACGAAACGATTGCGACAGGTCAGCAGGTGGCAGAGGGGACAAATGCAAGCAGCTGGAGCAGGGGCCACGAGCACTCCCCTGCTGTCATCACCCCTCACCACACCCTGTAAGTGATCACGTACACCAAACACACTCAAAGAAGTTAATGAGGAATTTGATAACCACTCCATCCACGTGAAAAAAGAATATTTATCTTCTAAAGATTAAGGATTTATTTACGTTTTGTGAAATACTTGGCTTATCAACAGCAGGTGGCTGGGATCAGATGAGAGATACACGAAATGAGTGCAAAGACTACTCCTGGTCAAAGTAACAAAATTGCTTCAGAGGGGCAGGGAAGAAGGGCTGAGGCTTAATAAGCATTGGCAGCTGCCCAGGAAGGGACAGAGTCCCAGAGCAAGAACATTTCCTCAGAACACTGGTTCTCTTTAGCAACTGTACACCAAAAAGTGTTCACACTAAGAACTAGGTCTCTGGCCACACAGTCAGCTGAGCCACTGAACAGCTTATCAGCTGGATAAAGAGAGGAGCTTTTCAGATCTAACCTTGTCCCAGGATAAGTAGAAATAAGCATGGTTGTATTTCTGCATGCTTTCCTTTTCAATAGTGTTTTTCACACTTAAGTTTTGTAAATGGCTTTGCACAAATTTCTGCTGGTGCTAAGGGCAACCTTGGGATAATTTTAAATGACACATTTCACCTTTGTAAGTTCAAACCAAAGGCCCTGTCCACTCTCGAGATTTTGAGCACACTGATGTTTCTCCAGCCCATGCAACCAGAAGCAGCTGTGCTGCCCAGTGCAGGTGCTGAGAAGGCAGAGCTCTGTCCCCCTGACCCTGCAGCCCCCAGGACGCTGCTGGTTTTCAGCAGGGCACCTGCAGCACACAGCCCATGTTAGCACAGCCACTGCCCCAAACACCACTCACCCCCATGCACGCAGAAGTCGCAGCTGTACTTGTCCAGGGTTTCCAGCGTGGTGACGTAAGGAGCTCCAGGAGCAATCTCATCCACCCACTTGATGGCCTGCACCATTTTGTACCTCTCCTCCTGTGTGAAGACGGGGGGACCCTTGTGCTTGGCAATCTCCTCTGGGGGAGAAACGAAATTCCAGTTAGAAGCACGTCCTGCAGCTACAGTGGCTCTCAGTCACTGTTCCACTCCTTCCATGGGCAGGTGAACTTCACTGCAGGCTTATCCTCAGATTTGGATCAGTCCGTGGTAGCAAAGGAAGCCCCAGATGGATCAGGAAATATTTTGATTCAGTTGCATTTCTTAAACATTTAACAAGAGCCCTATAATTCACTCAGAGGGCAAAAGGTCTCAGTGCTTCCTTGTACCCAGATAGTTCTTCCTGAGGGGATGAGCTGGGCCTCCCCCTAGGAAAAAATTCCCTCTTAAACAGTAACTTCATACTACATCTGGTTCATACTGGAAATTCTGTATCCATAAACTCATTTAAAATACATCTTCACATGACAGAATTTGTTTCTGGCACTTAACTTCCAGATGGCCTTGAAATGAGTTTTCTCCACAAGGTAACTTGTTTTGAAATCTAAGTTCTGCACCTCTTACCAGCAAAAGCAGACTGATTTTCAGCTGTTTCACATAGCACAGAACACAGATTAACCCTCGGAGCCTGCAAGGTCTGACCCACCTAATCCTCAGTCCAAAAATGTGACAGGGGTAACTCCACTCCCAGAGAAGGGATGTCTTTCTCTTGGAGGCTACTGATCCTGGAGCAGATGCAGGATGAAGCCTGATCCTATCAGGAACTCTTGGTTCTCATGGGGCTAATGCTGCCGGGCAGTTTGAGGGGCTGCACGAGATGAATCCAGGTAAAGGCTCTTACCATCCGTGTGGACCCCAACGATCAGGTAATCGCCCATGGCCCGCGCCTGGCGCAGCTGGTTCGAGTGGCCATAGTGCACCATGTCATAGCTGCAAAGAGAAGGGCCGGTCAGCCCGGGCACACCGGCACGCTCCGGTGCAAGCTGCGGGCTCTGCCCCAGCTTTGGGGCTGAAGGTCTCTGCTGCCGGGCAGGGCTGTGCCGGTGCGGCCCGGCCCCAGGCCCGCAGCAGCGCTCCCTCCAGCGCGGCGAGCCGGCCCTGCTGCTGCAGCGGCCGGTCCCTGCCCGGCAGGTGCTGGCTGTAGCCCGGAGGAACGGACCGGCCCCAGGAACGGCGCCCGTTAAGCGGCCGAGGGCGCTCCCGGCCCCGGAGCGGTCTGTGGCCAGCTCCGCCCGCCGCCGCTCGCCCGGCGCCGGAGGCGGCTCAGCGCGGAGAGCGCCGCGGGCCCGGGCCCGTTCCGCCGCGGTGACAGAGGAGGCGGAGGCACCAGCGTAGCCAACACGGTTTATTTCTGCGGCGCCACGACATCGCCCGGCCCCGCGCCCGCCCCACTCACCATCCATCGCACCAGACGCGCACGGGCCGGTGGCCGCCGCCGCCGCCCGCCGCGGCTCCGCCGCCGCCCGCCGCCCCGTTGCGCAGCATGGCCGCGCTGTCACCGGCGCCGCCCGCCCCGCCCCGCGCTCAGCGGCTCTTCCTGCGCCGGGCGCCCTTGGCGCAGCCGCGGCCGAGCCACCCCCCGGGCCGCCCGACAGCCGCCTCCGCCCGCTCCCGGGGCTGCTCCTGCTCCCGGGGCTCCTCCCGCTCCCGGGGCGGCGCCACGGGTTTCCGCGAGTGCGTGCCCTCCTCCCCGGGGCGCAGCGGCTCGGCCAGCGCGAAGATGGGGTCCCGCGCCCTGCGGAAGGAAGGAGAGGGCGGCGGTGGGCGCTGCAGGCGGCCCCGGGCCGGGGCTCCCCCGCACGCGGCCCCGCCGCTCACCGGTCGTAGCGCGGGATTTGCAGCCCCAGCTCCGCCATCAGCAGCCGCATCACGTCGTCGCAGCGGCCGTGCAGCTTCAGGGCGGCCAGATCGTCCTTCGGGGTCCACTGCGAGGAGAGCAGAGCCGGCTGCAGGCGGCTCCCCGCGGCGGCAGCGGGGGCTCCTGCCCCGGGCCCCGCACATCCACGGCCCCTTGGCTCACACCTGGCCAGCCCAGCGCCGGGGGCTTTATCTCACCTGCAGGTTCACAATATACAGCTTGGGCCGGCGTGTGGGGGGCTTGCTCATGCACCAGAGCCGCGGGTATTTTTTCAAAACCTGCCACAAAGCACAGAGGATCAGCACAGCCACAGGCACACGCAGCCGTGAACCGTATCAGCGAGAGGAAAAGGAATGTATTACCAGGAGGGGAAAGAGGGAGGAAGAGAGACTATCACAGATGTTGGGCGAATCCTGACACCAGAGTTTACAGTTGTCTGTTTGGGAGGAGACTGCTCAGCACCAAGGTGTATCACCAAGAGGGAATGCTGCTAACAATCTTCACCGAGTCTCTAAAGTTACCTTTAAACTGGAACCCAGACAAAGAATCACATCTGCTTTGCTTGCAGCTTCTGTTGCTGCTTCCCAGTTCAGGGGCTGTCTCAATGTCCCCTTCTCCCCAAAGTGGACGATTGTATCTCTCAACTGTGCCCCACACTTGTGGCACATCCTGCCCGTGT
This sequence comes from Passer domesticus, assembly GCF_036417665.1. NCBI lineage: Eukaryota > Metazoa > Chordata > Aves > Passeriformes > Passeridae > Passer > Passer domesticus. The sequence continues at coordinate 1,362,048 of NC_087493.1, read as the reverse complement.
GATGCCTGTGCAGGGCTGTGCGCTCTGTCACATCAAACACTCGCACATACTCTCGGTTGGGGGTGCAGGAAGTGCAGACCTGGAGCAGGACAAAAGCAGAAACCCCATCACATTGTCAGCATCCCACCCACTAGAAGCCAGGAGCAAACCTCTTCTCTTGGAAGAAAAGCATTTCTGTGGACAAGTTGTAGACAGAAGCATCAGGGATCAGATGCTAACTTGGAAAACCTCAAGGTTTTTTTGAAAACCAGCTCCTTCTGAGCTAGTGGCAGATCAAGAGTTTACATTCTCTTTTTGTGAGGCCACTTAACATGGACTTCTTCCTGCTCTGGCCACTCACCTCTATGTACATGTTCCCGTGCAGCTCAGATATTGCAGCTCGGGGTAAGCCGCTCCGCAGGTGCAGCCCATCACAGTTCTGAGACACCACGTGCTGCACCTTGAAGGGAACAAAGCACTCAGCTCCTGGAAACACACAGGGATCCCTCCAGGCAGGGGATGGCCATGTCCCAAATGCACCAACAGCCTCTAATCAGAGCAGGACCCGCAGGGGAAGAGCATGGTGAGCAGACCTTTGTGAAAGCTAAATGGAAACCTCCTCCTGCTCAACAGAACATTTCTAGGGCTGGCTGATTTGTGACCAGCTCCCCAGACAAGCCTCACCAGGTACAAATACAACATGTTAAAGAAAAGGCACCAGGGGAAAACCTGCCAGAGCTGGAGCCTGCAGCTGACTGAGGAAGGCTTGGACACATTTTCCTACATGGATATGCAGCCACTTGAGCCAAAAACATAGTCAGACAATATTCTCTGACTATTCCCTGCTGGCTTATCATTCTTAGGCAGAGGAACGTGAGTAAGGGGAGGTAAAAATATCTCACCAGGTTGTGCTTGTGCAGGCAGGCAATGCTCATATGAGTGAGCGTGGGCTCTGCCTCACTCAGGTCTGCAGCCCTGACAAGAAGCAAGGGGAAAAAAAAAAAAAAGTTGGAATTGCCATTAACCTCTTCCAGTATCAGCTTTCTGTCACAGAGTTCAGAATTTGGCTCCTCACCTGACACTCCTGCCCTTCTGCAGCAGTGTCCAAATGCCATTGGGGCCTCTGTAGTCTGGGATCGAAGCCGCCTGTCACCAGGAGAGAAAACCAGGCCTGATGGGGCAGGGTTGTCACAGCCCTTGCGCACAAACACAGCCAACCCAGGCCCACCCAGGACAGCCAGACACCTCCAGCCATCGCTGCTTTTCATTCACTCCAAGTTTTCCAGCATAGCTGTTCCCTAAACACAGGGAAAGCTCCTCCTCTGTTTTCTCTCGCTCTTCTACATTTCAGCTCCCATTTTCTCTTCTAGTGTTAGCTTTCTTCAATTTTATGATTATGGAATCCCTCCAGAACTCTTTCTCATCCTTGTACTTCCCATTTTGCTACACAGAACTCCATTCTTGAGCCTTTTCTTATTTTCCCTAGACTCTGGTTCTGGCACCTCACACTCAGCATCTCTAGCAAAAATACAGGTGACATGAGCTCCCAGCCCCCTGCCCTGAGTCATGCTCCATTTCAGCAGAGAATGGAGTGGCAGAGCTCACACAAAGGTGGCAGATGGCACATTAGAAGAGGTAGAACCAGACTGCTGCTTTGCCCCAGGCTACTGCAATAAAACAATTCTCAAACTGCAGTTTATAAATTCCAATGATCCCCAGCTGTCTCTGCATGTCAGATAAGACATACAACATTCCTGAGCTAACTGGCTTGAGGTTTTACACCAAGTCATGGAAGAGACTCGAGTGAAGCAAGAGCAGAGTCCTCCTGCTCAGGCTGTGCCTCCTGCACGGCCGGAGGCGATGCGGCCACAGGCAGCAGGAATGACCCGGGGTGCAGCCTGAACTGCCAGCCGCAGGAGCCGTGCAGTGTGCCAGGCTCACACGCGTCTGTGCTCGCTGCAGAGGCAGGCGGCAGCCTGGCCAAGGCAGCCCTGCAGGGCCAGCTGTGCCCCAACGCACCGTGCTGATCCCGGCGCCCGTGTAGATGACGAGGTGCCTGGCGCCGCGCACGGCCGCTGCCAGCTCGGCCACCTTCCTCGCCAGCTCCTCTGGCTCATCACACACCTGCAAAACACACCTCGGGTTCGTGCGGGCCATGGCACCGAGCCACAGAGAGCAGCATCTCCTGATGGGCTTGGGCCAACCAGGAGAAGCAACGCAAACACAACATCAACAGCGATTTCCAAATGAAAAGGACGTGGGCATTGTTAATGGGAGGATCACGGCAAAAAGCTTCCCGGAGGCCGGAAGCTGCTGACCCACCCTCTCGGTTGAGCTGCCCGCACAGCCACACGCGCCTGGAGCGCGGCTGGCCGGCGACAATCACCGGGCAGGGCCCGGAGCGCAGACGCGTCCCCGGAACTGGGGCACAGCGGCTGTTCACCTGCTGCGCCTGCAGAGCTCGGCAGCAGCCAGCCCTGCGGCCTCCCCCGCGCCTCTCCGCGGCCGCTCCCCGCCATCCCCGGCGCGGCTTCCCCGCTCCCGCCGCGCCCCCGCCGCCCACCTCCTCCTGCCGCCGCCGCAGCCGCTCGCGCCGCTTGCGGCGCCTCTCCAGCTCCCTGACGATGTCCTCGCTCTCACTCAGCACCTGGCACTCCTCGGGGCTCCGCTCCGCCGGCGGCTTCCTCCAGATGCGGGACACCTGCCCGGTGCACACGCGTGGTCAGAGCGGCCCGCCGCGGCGAGGTGGAACGGGTCGGGCCGCGTCGTACCGTACCTGTCTCCGGCGGTCCCGCAGCTCCTCCTGCTGCAGGATCTCGGCGCGCGCCGCCGCTTTCCGCTCGGAGCGGCTCAGGCTGCCGCCCGCCGCCATCGCCCCGGAACCGCCGCGCCCCCGCCGCCACCGGGCTCGGCTCCGCCGCTTCCGCCTTCCGGCCAGAGCGCGCGCGCCGCTTCCGGCACCGCCCCCCGCGCGGCAGCGCCCCCTGGCGGCGGGCGGACCCCAAGGACGCGCAGGCGCGGCTGTGGAAGCGGTTTATTGTCGCGTACATAGGCGGCGGACACTGTACAGAATAAATAACGGCAATAACTTAGCAATAAATACCGCCTGCACCGAGCCCGGAGCCCTCTGGGTGACCCTTCTGTCCGCCAGCCCCGGCTCCGGCCGGGAGCGACTGTACACAATTCACAAGATACACAAATCCCGGGCGGGCTGGCGCGGGACCCCTGCCCGGGGCCGGGAACGGCACCAGGAACAGGAGAAAGGGAGCACGACACCCTTCACAGCAGAAAACCAAACGGACGAGCACCTCAGGAACAAGAATTGTCACACTCCAGAACACTATACACGAGAGCAGCCGGGCGGCGGCCCCGGCGCGGGGGGCCTGGCACGGGCACGGCCGGCAGGACAAGCACCCCCGAGCCGGACGGGGACACTGCGGAAACACCACTCGGTCCTACACTGCACTGAGAACAAAACCACACCACAGGCAAGCGGCACTCGGGGAGCGTGGCCTCGCCGCAGAGCTCGTTCAGCGCAGTGGCCCTGCGTGACACGGCCGCCCTTCCCCAGGGCGCGCTCGCTGCACTCACGGGCCGCGGCGAGCGCAGCCGGCTCCGAGCACGGAGCAAGGACGGCGGGGCCTTCGTCACGGCTGCCAGCCCTGCTTGTGACCCAGGACACAGCAGCGCGGCTGCCACCGGCAGGGACCCGACACTCCTGCCACCGAGCACCACAAAATGCAAGTTCTCCGTGGCTGCAGGGGTGCCCATCGTTGCCTGCTGTGTTGACGGGGCTCTCCTCACACCAGAGGCTCCAGCTGTGGAACCAAGATCCTAACCAGCTCCATACACACCTTGCCTGCTCCACTGGCCCAGATCAGGACTCAGCTGTGTTCCAAGGGCTCTGGCTGGTTCAATCTCAGCCTGAGTCTAAGCAGGACAAGGTTGGGAATGACACCCCAGGACAACTGGACACCTCTGGGTTCCGTAAAATCACTTCTTCCAGTCACCACACAACCAGCTGGAAGACCAGAGCCTGCTGGGTGCTGTGCAGTGTGTGGCCTGTCTAGGGGATGGCTGTAAGTGCCACATCAGACACTTCAGAGAAGACAAGAGCAAGTCCAGGGCCAGAAGGGGGAAGTCTGGAGACAATGTTCTATCCTGCTCCTCGTTTGGGATGCTTTCCAAGTAAACTTCCCAAAGAACTCCCTATTAATCAGAGCAAAGCTGATCTCCTGCAGCAGGAATCCCCATCAGCTACCTGCTCCTCTCCTGCCACACTGCAGCTTTTCTCAGGCTGACCTGCTCCTCTGCTCAGGGGACAGCAGCATCACTTCAGCAGTGAGAAACATCCCCAAAACCTACCCAGGACAGCCATACCTCGCCACAAGACTGCTTCACTCGTGTTATCCCAATCTCCCCCCTCCCTCAGATCTTCAGTAACCAGGAGATCACATGGGCTTCCCCCTCATGTCCTGCTTCTCTAAAACTCAGTAAATCAGCTCAAATCTTTGGGAAGGGGAGAGGGGAGTCAAAGTGTTTGTGGAAATGGAGCCTGGCCACAAACAGCTTCTCAGCTGCATCACAGCTGTGAGTCTGAGCACTCTCCTAAAAGCCCTGGCAGAAGCCACCCAGGAAGGACAGTGATCCTGCCACAGCTCACTGGCCAGCAATGTGTAGACACCAGGGACTAGCCTGTCCCACACTGCCCCTCTTGTTCAGGTGAACCATGAGCACAACACAAGTTCTGACCACAGGATCTAATTCCAGAGCTAAATCTCATCAGTCTTCTCCTAAGTCTGGACAAGTCTCCCTCACGTTCCTTCTCTGACAGGTTTGCTGCAGGAAGAAGAGTGCAGCGATTTTCCTTTCCAGATTTCCAAGCTAAGTTGGTGCTGGCTGCTGAGCAGGAGCTGCCTGTGCTGCCCTGCATGCCTCGGGGCAGGCGCCGCTACCTCGCTGCACCAGCCAGCCATGCTTGTCTTCAAACACAGCAGCACCTTCGCCTGTGCACCAGAACCCTTCTGGAGAATTCAGAGAGATTCCAGCTCAATCTCTCAGTCGGGTTTAGGGAAAACGACAACAGTGTGAAATGACAGCACATGGCAAAGGCACCGGCACACCACAGCGCCACACGAGAGCCTGGAGAGCAGAGCGCCCAGCACAAGGGGACACGACAGAAACTAGCAAGGTCAAGAATAAGTCACTTTTGGTACAATTGCAAAAAGATATCAAACAGGACTTGCCTCTTTTTTTGTCTTTTTCTAAGTTTTATAAATAAAGTCTGATAACTCTTTATAAAAACTAACCTCAGAGCCACAAACAGTTTGCGGGAGGTTCATGAGAAACTTTAAAATTATTTATTTATTAACTTTTAACTAGCAAAGTCTCTGAGAATATTTCCCCACTCATATGGTCAAATATTCTCGCCTTCTCAGGTAAAAAAGCTGACTATAAATACGCTCTCTCTTCTGTCCAATTTGAAACTTAGATAATTTAATAATTCTTAAAATGATGTTTCTCTCTTTAAATAAAGGGCTATTTAACCACATAAACTGGTTGTGTAAACCATCACACTAGAGACACTCGATACCCTCAAAACACGGGAACAACTAGTGATTTTGGTCTTGTTCAGTGCAACGCATTAGGCACAAAACCGGCCTGCAGTCAACGCGGTACCGCTGCTCCCTTCTTCCCTCGCGGCGCTGGGCCCCGCGGGGCTCAGGGCACGGGCAGGACACGGCAGCGCCGTCCTCCCAGCACTGCCACTCTACACAGCTAACGGCATGGACGTCTGAGGGAAACCCACGGTTAGGGCACAGAGGCACACCTAGAAAGGAATAAAACCTATGACACAGAACACCCCAAGTGTAACTACAGGTACCAAAGGAGACGAAAGCAGCAGGTTCAGGCGCTGAGATGCACCACCTGGAAGAGTCATGAAATAAAGCCTTTGGAAGTGACCAAAAATTAGGGTTCCCAGCCCCCAGGAAGAAAGCTTTCCTTGGGCCACTCCTCCACCCTTCTCTCAGCCACGCTGCACAGATTTTCTTTGGGTAGTAAACCAAAATCTCACAGTCTGTCCCCAGGGCACCCGAGGGCTACAGACTGCTGGGTGGGAAGCTCTGTCTGCACAGGACAAGGGATGCATCACCACTGCTCATACCAATCTGGACACAACAAAATAAACTGGAGCGATCAGCAGGCCAGTCCTGGGCCAAGTCAAAGGAACCCGGACCCATGTGGGGAGGGCTTGTGCTTTGGGGATTCCAGGCTGGTTTTGTGCCTAACTGCCCTGCACAGACAAGCTCAGGCAACGCTCGCTTCACTAAGACCGGGCGTCCGTTTTGGATTTCACTATTGTGATGACACTAGTAGTAGCAACCTTGCCAGGGACGAGGGGCCCCATACTGGAAGCGAGAGGCCCCCGCGCAGGGGTCACGGGGCTCCGGGCCACGGTTCTGGCGAAGTTCTGGAGAGCCTCGTATTTGGAGCGGAGAGCATCAAGTTCCATTTTCATGCTGGCGTTCTCCGAGGCCAGCTTCTCCACTTCTTGCTGCAGCTCTGCCTTCTGCTTCTCCAGTTCCTCCTTCTGGGTAACGCGCTTCACTCTGCAGCTGGCCGCGTAGCCCCGGTTCTTCAGCGTGCGCCGACGCTGCTTCAGCTGGATGATCTCCTCCTTCGACAGGCCCCGCAGATGCTGGTTCAGCTCTCGCACAGACATGGTCACCAGCTCCTCATCTGTCAGGCTGGTCCCATTCTCGCCTGGCTCCCTCTTCACCTGGGGGAGAAGGCAGCACGCACTTGTGAAACCCGAGGTGGATGCCCACACCCCGCACCCCTCTCCTCCGCCCGCCGTGTTACCTTCAAGGCCTTGTTTCCTTTGTTGGGGGTCGTCATAACACGACAGCCTTGTCAGCTGGGTTCTGGAAGGGAAGAAAGGTCAAATTAGCACCTGGGACACAGCAGAGCCCACGGCATTCCTCTGGCAGGGTCCAGCAGCAATGCCCCGTGGTGCTCCACATCCTGGCCCCTGCCATGGAAGACAACCACAAGCAGCCAGCTGAGCTGGACTCACAATGAGCAGCAGAAACTGCTGCCCTTCCACACCTGGGCTCCCACGGATACTTAGTGGCAATGCTGGTTTTTGTTTACAGTGGAAATTAAAGGACTAGGAGGAGTCAGAACACATGGAAGCCACATTTTTAAAAATAGCCTTGTAAGCAGCAGGCAGGGTCCAGAGCGTGGCTGCTCCAGGCCAGTCATGCTGACTCAGCAGGCTGGCACGCTGCACCACTCGCTGCCAGCCTCGTCCTTGTCACTCCCAAGCAGGGCAGGTTCCCAAACACGCCCTTCCAACAGGTGCCCAAGCACAGCCCAGGAGCTCCCTGGTCCTACCAGACTCCAGATGCTGCCAAGATGGTTCAATAAGACATAATCCTGAGCAAGGGGTACAGGGAAAGCCTTGGACACACTGGAATTCCATCACAAATTTGGGCTGATGTCTCAGCAGCCTTCAGCTCTATCAGTCATGCAAAACTGACCCCAGTTGTAGGTCTTTTCTATGAGAAAGCACCTGTCAATCCCTGGCATGCCAGGGACCAGAAACACCTTCTTCCTCCTTATCTTAAGAGCCAAGGTGTGCTCACAAGCAAACAAAGATTAAAGGTGCTGAAAAACAGAGCAGAGCAGACTCCTTCCCTGCCATGGAAGACAAGACTTCAGAAATGGTAAGAGCAATTCCCAGGCCTGTTTTACAGAGATTTATACCCAGGCTCCTTTCCCCACATACCTCCTCCCCTCAGGCTTTTCAGTTCAGACTGCTACTTCACTGCCCAAGGAATTGACCCACTACTGACAGACATGGCTGTTCCTCAAACAGCCCAAAGTGCACTCCTCTCTCAGCCCTGGCCAGGATTCCTGTGCAGCCTACAGGTGCCTCTGCCCCTTTCATCTCGCAGGTGTCAAACAACAATTTAGTCTGCCCCTGCCTTACCCCCAGCAGGACTGATGTCCAGTTACAGACCAGAACCAAATGCACACATCAGTAAATGTGACTTAGTGCTCTTTCAGCAGCCGTGGCACAGGCTCCCTCCAGTGCATCTGTGACCTACGGGAGGTGAACAGGACTAGCAGTCCCCAGAACACCATCAGAGATATTCCTGAAGCCTGCAGCCTGCCAGGAGCCAGGCTATTTATATATACCTAGAGGACAATGCTCCTTCCAACAAGATGTCTGCTACGCTCAGCCACACTGGCATAGCCACGGTCATTTGCTGCCCAAGGAAGGCAGCTGCAGTGAGACAGGACAGGCAGCATACAAGCAACTGCTGCACAAAATCAATTCTTCCCTCCTTCCCAGACTGCTGTTTATTCCTTCTGTTCCTACCTGGTAAACAACATGTCTGCTGGGAGAAGGGGAGAGGAAAGGGAATAGCTGGAGAGACCAACATGCCTGCCCCTGCAGCACTTCTGTGCCCCTCCTCTTGCAAGTGGAAGGAGTCAAGGGCAGGTATGGTCAGTGGGACCACAGGAATTTGCTTGCCCTGTGGCATTAAGGAATTTACAGCTGCCTGGCAAGCACACAGGCTGTCTTCATTACAGCAGAGCCAAAATGAAACAAACAGGGCACATGCATGCTGCTTCAGGCAGGGCCCTGGGAAGAGTGCTCCTCAGCAGGCTGGGGAACGGCTGGCACTGGCAGAGCTGGACACAGCAGAGGCAGCTACTCATTCCTGCCTCTGCACACTCTAACACAATACCCTTTCAGGCAGGAGCCTTTCACAACAGCCAGCAGAGCTGCAACAGGATTGTCCCCAAAAACCGGGTGATCCCACCTCTCCAAGGTGCTGCAACACGTAAGGCAGTCAGCAGAATGAAAGAGCAACCCCAAGAGTTTGCAGGGTCCTGTTTCAACCTGGGCTCACCAAAAGGACACCCAGAGAACGGGCGACATAGCAGAGACCAAACTTCGCCTTACTCCCCAGACTGCTGATGGTTCAGCTTTTGATAGCTTCCTGAAGAAAGATCACACTGAAAAGTGCCAAACACTATGGCTGCAATGAAGAAACTGCAGCCTCGACACATTTCCCCAGAGCTCAAAAGGCCTGAACTCAGCACAAGCACAGCCAATTCTCCCCTCAGCTCAGCGGCAGCACACGGGAACTGACAGCACCACGCACGATCCAACACGGACCCCTCTCCACGCTCCTGGTGCAGAACCTGTCACCAGCCCCGTGTAAACACGGTGACATCGCCTGCTCCAGGGGCAGAGCGAGGGCTGTGCTCCCCCATGGGCTCCGGCAGGCACAGGACCGTGGTCTGTCAGCAGGGACAGGGCACACTGCACAGAAACACTCTCTCCCAGCATGGATTTCATACTCTGCTTATTTGCTTGCTGGCAAATTGGCTCACACAGTCTCATCCAATGACTCCCCAAATTACCTGTGTAGCCAAGACAGTGCCTTCTGTGTTTCCCACCCTGGGGGTCCCCTGGTGAGGTCACCCAACCCTGAGCACTTCCACAGCGATTTTTTCCTCAAGGAATCTGCCCACCCAGCTGCTTTTAGCTCTGCTCACACTGCTAAAGCTAAGGGCCAGCTCTGAGAGGCTCCCTCCCACCCCTGGCAGTGCCCTCCTCCGATCACACAGCTCACATATCCCGGACGGCCGGAGACGTGCCCGGCTCGGAACAGCGTGACCGAGCCGTGCACAGCACGGAGCCCCTGGAGCCGCTCAGACACCGCAGCCCCGCGGGAGCCCGCTCCACTCAGGGACACCGCAGCGCCCAGCACGGAGCAGCCCCGGCGGAGCAGCACCGCCACCGGCACGGCTGCAGCTACCGAGGAGCCGGAGCATCAGGTACCGACTGCGGGCAGCGGGGCTGTCCTGCCCGCCCCTGCGCTGGGACCCGGGCGAGCCGCCCCGCTGGCTCCTCACGCTCCCGGCCCTCCCGTCCTCGGGAGAAGAACGACAGACCACGGCGAACACCGCGGCGGGGCGGCCGCCCGGCGGGAGGGGGGAGCCGAGGCCCCGCCGGGGCCAGCTCGCAGCCGTACCGGCGGAGCGGCGGGGCTGAGGGGTCAGGCTCGGCCTGAGGGCAGCCGGTCTGCAACGTGATCGGGGCATTCGGCAGCGCGGGAGGGAGGGGCCGGCTGCGCCCGCGATGCCTGCGGGCGGGGCCGGGCGGCGGGCGCGGCGGGCAGGCCCCGGGCCAGCGCCCCGCGCACCTGTTGCGCGGCCGCCGGCGGGGCCCGGGCGCGCCGGGCGGGGCGGGGCGGGGCCGGGCGGGCGCGACCCCAAAGCCCCGCCGTGAGTCACCGATGGCGCTCCCGGCAGGCACCTGCCGACCCCGCGGCGGCCCCGGCCACCATCCCGGGGCCCGCCGTGCCCGCCCCGCCCCGGCCCGCCCCCGGGGACCGGCCCGCCCCGCCCCGGCCGGTGCCAGGGCCGCGCCCGCCCTCGCTGCCGGTGGCGCTCACCTCCTGCCGGGGCCGCCGGGCCGGGCCGGGCCGGGCGGGGCGGGGAGGCCGCGCTGGGAGGGACCGGGACTCACAAGCGCCGCCGCCGCCGCCGCCGCTCACGGACTCGTCACGTGATATTTGGGTCACGTGGCTCCATTCATGAAGCGCCCGGCGCAACCGCCCCGGGCCTTAAGGGGGCCGCGCTCCGGGGAGCGGGGCAGCGCCCGGCCCGGCCCGGCCCGCTCGGCTCCGCGCGTCCCGGGGCCAGCGCTGCCGCTCCACCCAAGTACTGGGCCGGCCGCGGATCAGCTCCCGCCATCTCCGGAGCAGCCGCCAGCCTCCTGCCGGTGTGCCCGTTGCACATCGCGCGTTCCAGAGCGCGCAGTCCCTCCGCCCGCGCCGGCGGGGCCCTTGGCTCCGGCGGCTCCGCGCGGGCTCCGGCCGCGGTCCCTCGGAGCCGCCAGCCCTGCCCGCGGCGGCGGGGCCGGGGCCGCTGCTCTGCTCTGGCCCGCGGCTTTCCCGCGTCCCGCCGGGCTCGCTCCGGGTGCGCTCCCAGCCGTTCCGCCGGACCGCAGGCGCACGGCGCTCACCGGCGCCTGCTGTTTGCTGCCGCGCCACAGGCACGGCAGGGAGGACGGGATGAGCGTGCCGAGGGGCTCGGGGCAAGCGGACGGTGCAGCGGTCGGACAGGAGGGGTTAGGGGGAATTCGTGCCCGCGGGAGCAGCGGGGGCTCGGCGGGCCCGGATCCTGCAGCAGCCCCGCTGCTCTCTGCTCCGAGCACACGGGATGTGACCGCAGGCCGTGCAGGGCTCTTGTAGCCCCTGACGGGCTGTGTTTCCATCTGCTGTGGTGGCCGGCTCACTTACAGGTCTGTAACCACCTAGAAAGTTCATCTACAGCTCTGTCTCTCTGGAAGTACTCAGGGGCCTCCCCTGTCTCCCTGCAGAGGCGCTCAAGCTCAGGCATTCATTCTGCATCCCACTTTTTCAGCCACCTGGAAACTCTTTCCACAACACTTCCTCGCATTTTGCATCAGGCAGCATTTCATCCGACTTCCAGCTGTCTGCACAGGTATTACAGATCCTGGGAGGAACACGACACCCAAGGACTCCTGACCTAGTGGTCACTACCAGCAGCAAAGGATACCCCCAGTCAAAACAGTTGGGATTAGCCACAGCTCTCATCAGAGACGCAGTTTTTATGTAAAGAGGGAAGAGGAGTGACCATCTGTCACACCTATAGGGTCATACCTTGTTGGCAGCCAAAAGCCTAATACTAAAAACACTTTACCATCACCAGCACCTCAGAGACAGCAGGAAATGTAAAAACTCACTACGCCTCCACCTGCCAAACCACACAAGCAAGGCCGGCAGTAAAGGAGGGGGAGTGAGGTCACGGTCCCCCAAACCAGACTGAGCAGAGAGGAGGGGAGCATGGTCTGATGTTCACACCACATGTCTCTTTGAGGGGTGGGAGATTGGGCAGAGGCACTTGGTCCATTCCAAGAGGCGATTCTGGGCCCAGCCCCTGGTGCACCATGCAGCACAGTGTTTGTGTGGCAGCATCTGCTCCAGCTAGTGACAGCAGTGACAGGACATAAGCTCTGACAGCACGTGCAAGATGGGGCCAGAGAGGATGAAACCTCTGAAACATCTTTGTAAAATTCTATTATAAAAAACTTCTGCATGGGACACCCAAACACTGTTTGAGTACTCAAAGTACCCAAGGCTTCTGGACAAATGATTTCCTTGACAAAGCTCTGATGAAAGTATTACCCCTGCCCAAGAAAACACCAGTGCCAGGGACAGCTCACCAGCCCCACTACAGGTTAAAAACCCTCTGCTACAGCTGCTGCAAGCCACAAGCCTGGTACAGGGGACACCAACATGCTGAGTGAGCATTTTTCCTTGGACAAAAGAGAAATAACACAGAGAACACTAACAGTTGTGGCTTAGGAATGGCATTCCCTGTATTATCATTCCCACTGAAATATTCAAAACCACATGCTGCTCACTCACTGCTCTCTTGTCCCTCTCCCTCTGTGGTGGGCTGGAGAGGAGAACTGGAGGCACAAAAGGTAGAGATCATGGTTTGCTACAAGAACAATTTACTAGAAGCAGTAATGAGATAAGAAAACCAATAATAACAGCAACACAAGGAGAGTGTAGAAGAGGTGAAGGATTCACACACGATTGCTTACCACGCCTAACATGATGCTACTCCCACTGATCGCTCCATGCGCCCAGCCAGAGGGACCCCTTCTCCCCACCCCTCTTCAGCCCCTCTCCCCTGCTGCAAACCCTGCCCTCCCCTTTGCCCACGTGTATGATGTATAAAATAACCAGGGTCCTGGCCATGCCATTCCTGGCTACTGCAAAGATTAACCCTGTCCTGGCTGCAACCAGGACACTGACATTCAGCACTGCCACAGTACAGCAGCCTGGTCAGTTCTTCTTGCTCTTGCTGGTGAACAGACTGACTTTGCTAGCAGATGCCACAGACAGAGAAGGAGACTCCAGCTTCACCTTGTCCAGCAGCGTTTTCTTTATGGCTGCCGGGGAAATCTCCTCTTGGTCTGCCAAATGCTGCAGCTCCCTACCATGGGGTAGTGGGAGAGGAAGACAGAAAAAATAAGATGGGGAGTGGGGGGCAGGGGGCAAGTCTTGCAAGCTCTTTAGTTCCGAGTTACCCACCTTGTCCGGATACAGGAAGCCTCCACAGCATTGATGAGGAGCGAGCGAAAGCCACCACTCTCCAGGAAGTGCAGGGCATGGATCGTGGCTCCCCCGGGCGAGCAGACGTTGTCCTTCAGCTGACCCGGATGCTGCTCAGATTCTAACAGCATTTTGGCAGCACCCTGTAGCAAGGAAAACACCTGCCAGAGCCACTTCACACACTCCTGTTCTCCACTGCACAGAGCAGCACCGGCACTCACAATGGGCACACCTGGGCTCCTGCAGGCTGCCAAAACACTTTTCAGAGCTGATGAAGCCTGCAAAGGAGCAGAGTTTCCCAGGCCCCAGCTCCCACACCACCACCAGCACCAGCAGATTGCTGCGGACACTTCCTACAGCCCCTCACCAGGAACCTGTGTGCATTCAAACCAAACACATTCTTTAAAGCAGGTTCTGCCATAGCACCAAGACCATCTCAAAGCGTGATGTGTGGATTGCTCTGCAAAGAGCAGGCAGACTCAGATGTGTTATGCAGAGGCAACACTGACCAGCAAAGCCTGTGCTCCCAGCCGAACTGCCAGCCTGCGGGGAAGGCCCATCTTCACTCCTCCATCCGCGAGAGCGTCCAGGGCAGTGAACGCCTGAGACCAGACAGGAAAAGGTGACTGAAAGACTGCTCCAGGACTGGTAAGTCTTAGGGAAGAGAGAATCCAGAGCTTCAGGACTGTTCTGTGACTCTCATCACTCACAGACTGGACAAAAGCCTATCCCCTTCCCTTCATGGATGCCGTGCCAGGTGTCCCTCCCACTAGTGCCAGCTCAGGAGTGGGGGAATGGGAGAAATTCAGCTTCTGATCATGCAAACTACAGGCCCAAGTTTTGCAACATGGACAACTGCACACTGGCTATGGACTTCAGACTCATCTGACTCTTAAAAAATTTCTCCTGTTGTCCCAAACTGGACACCTGTGATACATGTCCCATTGCAAATGTGGGTGGTGGGGAAAAAAAAAAGTCAAGCTGAAGTTGCACAGACTATGGCAGGCAAAGCCAAGTGCTCTCCCTAAGATGGCACTAGCTGAGTAAACAGCACATACATACGCAGGGCCACTGCCACTGAGCCCCGTTACAGCATCGATGAGGTCCTCCTCCACCTCGGTGCAGAAGCCCACGCTGGCCATCAGCTGTTCCAAAAGCTTCCCATCTTCCACATCCGCATGGGTTCCAGTGGCATAGACTGTAGCACCTTCCCGGACTATCACAGGGGTGTTGGTCATGCACCTGATCACTTTTGGTGTGGGGCAGAAGGTAGAGAGTTTCTTAGGGCAGAAAATCATTGAAGATAGAAAGTAAGAAAGAAAGAAAGAAGGGAGAAAAATGAGCTTTAGTGCATATTTTTCATCAATGGGCTGTCCAGGAAAGGACCCCCCCCCAGGGGCAAGAACAACACAAGCAGAAGGAAAAGAGACACCTGTGTATCTCAAATGTCCTGCATTGAGCCACAGCAGCCCTTCCCTGAATGTGAAGCCTTAGTCAGTACCAGCAAAGCAGGAGCTGGGCAAAGCCAGGTTGGAATCAGTATCCCAAAGGCCTCAGTCCCACATCAACCCCCAGATCTCCAAAACAGCTCCTGCAGACACTTGGCATAAAATCTGCAGAAATTCAGGGGAGATGACCCACTGCTGTTAAAACAAACATGACTGGACAGCACTTCATGTGAGAGAAGAGCTGGATAAAACCTCTAACGGCATTTGCCGATGAAGAGAGACAAAGGTGACCAAAAGCAGGTTGGTTGCTGCCGTGTGGCCTTAGTCCTGAGCAGCATGAGCAGCGCAAGTCCGTGGCATGGGCTCCTGGGCGTCAGAGGAGGGCCCGTCTCACCTTCTCGATGGAGCTGATGGTGACGCCGGCCGCGCAGGACACCACGATGTGCCGGGGCTCGATGTCGGGGCCCACCTCCTCCAGGATGAAGGGGATGATGGGCGGCTTCACGGCCAGGAAGAGGACATCGCTGCTCTTCACCGTGTCCTTGTTGCTCACGGTGAAGTTCACTCCCATTTTCTGCACCGGTTCGGGGAGAAACGGGACCGCTCAGCCCCGGGATGGCCCGAGAGGGGAGCGCCGCCAGCCGGTCCCCGCTACCCGGCCGCACTCACCCGCAGCCCGCTGACGGTGGGCAGATCAGTGTCCGGGGAGCTCGCCGTGATCTTGTGCGCAGCCAGGACCCCTGCGAACGACGCCGCGCGTCAGCCCGAGGGACCGCACCCCCCGCCCCGTGCCCACCCGCCCCCATGGAGCCAGGGCGAGCCGCCCCGCGCCCACCTGCCGCGGTGAAGCCGCGGGCCAGGGCGAAGGCGAGCTGCCCCGCACCGATGAACCCCACGCTCATCCCCGCGCCGCCGCACCGGCCCCGCCGCCGCACACGTGGCCGCGCGCGCACGGAGGCGAGGCCGCGCGGCGGGACGGGGGCGCGCAGCCAATCGGCGGGTAGCGGGGCGGGGCAGCGCCGGCGCTCCGCCACTCAGCGGGCGGGGGCGGGGCCAGCGGCGCGGCGCTCGCCAGCGATTGGGGCAACCGGCGCCCGGTGTTGCATCATTCACCGCCCGCGGGGCCGCCCCGCGCCGCCAGGCGGCGCCCTGCTCCCGCCGGGCCGGGCCCGGCCCCGCTCCCCCGGGCCCCGCTCCCCCGGGCCCCGCCCCCCCGGGCCGAGCCCCGCTCCCCCGGGCCCCGCCCCCCCGGGCCGAGCCCCGCTCCCCCGGGCCCCGCTCCCCCGGGCCCCGCCCCCCCGGGCCGAGCCCCGCTCCCCCGGGCCCCGCTCCCCCGGGCCCCGCCCCCCCGGGCCGAGCCCCGCTCCCCCGAGCCCCGCGGGCCGGGCCTGCGTGAAGTGTTCCTGTAAAACGCAGGCAGCAGGCAGTGATTTCTTTTCCCTAAATATCATCTTAGCTCACTGTTTTCTGGTTTTATTTTTTTTTCTTGCTTCTTTATTGATAGAAATAAGCTCACTGTTTTCCCTCTTGATAAATGTTCTTAAATGCCGATCTTTCATGGATACTGAACCCTGGCCTTCCAAAAAAGAAGAGAAAAACCCAAACCAAACCCATTAACAATTCTGATTTTAGTCTATCCATGCTGGAATCCTCTGGGTGCTGTCTAGATTGGCTGCAGCCACAAGTCCATAATTAATGAACACACATAAATCCTAACAGCAGTTCACCAAAAGAGGTTGGGAATGGTTGGCGACTGGGGCAGCCTGGTTCATGCGGAGCTCCTTGATCATCATCTGTTAATTAAGGGGGGAGATGCACTCTGGAAATGAAGGGGGTTCGGAGAACTGAATCATGGCAGAGCTGG
Source organism: Passer domesticus (assembly GCF_036417665.1). Taxonomy (NCBI): domain Eukaryota; kingdom Metazoa; phylum Chordata; class Aves; order Passeriformes; family Passeridae; genus Passer; species Passer domesticus. The sequence continues at coordinate 1,345,579 of NC_087493.1, read as the reverse complement.
TTGGTAAATCCTGATGAGTAGATATCAGATGTTCTCTGTTCTGGATTGGGCAATCTCATAGTTTCCAATGGTTGGGGAATGTTTTAACCACTGAAGCATGAGGTTTTGATTTTTTTTTTTCATTATATTTTTTTTTCTGCTAAAAAAGAGGATTGTTGTCCACACAATCTTTTTTTGCCATTTTGACCATGTTCACATTTTTTGCTCAGTCTTTGGCTGGCAGATGAGAAAGCTAAATCTGAACACACTGTTCTTGGCAATGACTTGTGTTTCCACTCCTCTAGTCAGTGGGATCATGATTTCCACGTTAAATTCTCTTTCCCCTTATTGTGAGGACACTCCATTTTGCCCTCATTCTTTCCCAAGTGCCAGTTTCTCTCTGGCCCTTTGACCCTGGCTGGGTGTAAGTTGCATCAACCCATGGCATTGTCAGATTTTACCATATTTCTGGTCTTGCTCCTTCTTGGTGCAAAATCTTCCCCGTGGGAAGCCAGCAGTGCCAGGCTCAGCCCCATGCTGTCAGCCAAGGAGCTTTCCAGCAGCTGCTGCTGCCTGAGGACTGGAAGTGCCATCCCCGGGATGAGCACCCCCTGCCTGGGCTCTTGCCTCTGCTGACCCCCAGAGCCCCCCCAGAGCCTGCAGGATGGGGCTCTCCTCAAGCATGGTTCCTGAGCTCCCTGGGTTGGATTTTATAACAAAAGCTGTGGTCCTTCACAGGCACCTGTTTGGTTTTTAGGGATCTGTAATAACAACAACAACAACAAAAAAAACAAAACCAAAAACCCAAAACCAAGCAAACAAAAAAGTAATTTTCAAGTGTTACACAGCTTAATTTGTCCATATTGATGGGTTGAACAGGAATACATCACAAGTGCTCAAAGGACCCTTTGTATACAGTGGCTCTTGTAAATTGACTCCTCTAACACAAGTGGATTTCCTTTCCCAAGTTAGCATTTTGTTCTTGTACAACCCATAATTTGTTTGGGTGGCAAGAAATAAAGCTCCTGGTTTATATCTATAGCAGATAGCCTTGGGTCTTGCCCTGCCAGCCTCCTCTTGGACCACATCTTCCAGATTTCCTGTCCTTCACTGGGGCTCACAGAAGAGAAAACCCCCTTGGCAGGCTGTTCCTCTGTGCTGGATCCTGATTCTTGTCCCATTTCCTGGCTGATGCTTCTCACTGCTAAGGGCTGGTCCTTGCTCAGAATTATTCAACATCATCTGTCCCAACAAGTTTTCCCTTTGGTTTTCAAACCCCACACAAAGCACTGATGAAAAGTAACTTTGCTTCCTTATTCCTGAGTCATTCTGCTGCAAAGAATCTCCTCAGAGGTCTTGCTGTGTTGTGTCTGTTCTTTTTCAGGTCTGTGTTCAAGCTTTGTACCCCAGAATAAAGTGAGCTCTGCCTTCATGCAGAAGGGGCCGTGTCTGCTGCAATGAGTGTGGAGAGGAGGATGACAGCACACAGATCTCAGGAGATGTAAGCATACATCTGCCATTCAGCTTTATTTTGTTTTGGTTAAAAAATAAATCTTGCTTCTGACAGGCAGCTACTGGAGATTTTAATCAAAGCACTCAAGTCTGCATGTGCTGCACAAGCACTTGGACACTCTGGCTTCTCCCTGCAACAAGTGAACATTCCTATGGGGCCTGAAATCTGAGCTGAGAAGTGTGGAACTTTAAAGTGGGTGTTTTTGTCAGGGATGGGTCTGGGAGATTTGGCTCCTCAGTGATGCAGAGCACTCAGGAATCCTGAGCTGCTCCAGGGTACCATGTACAAGTTCTGTCGTGTCCCGTCCTGCCCACGCCCCTTCCCTGCCCGGTTTGGTCTCTGGTGCAGCTCTGTGAGACCATGCCTCCCCTTTCCCATGCCCCCAGAATTTATCTTCAAGCCTCCAGAAAAAAACCCCTTGACCCCAGTGTGAGGAAATGGTGGCCTGTGAATCAAGACAGAGCACGTGCCAAGGTATTTTCTGCTCTGCTCAAGTGAGGATGGCAGTCACATGCAGTTACTTTGCAGGCTGGCTCTGCTCTGCAACCTGATTCTCAGCAGTAGAGCCCAAATTTATAAATTTTCATTTCTGTAGTGACTCAGTGTTTGCTAAATAGGAGTGTTAAATTAAATAGGCTCCTCCAAGGTGTGCGCTTGAGGATATTCCTTTTCTGTGCTAGACAGCAAAAGAGAGGAAGGGAAAACATGGGCAACCTTCAAAATACTGTTATGGCTATGATGCTCTTCTCAGAAACACTCAGACTGGAACTGCCCACACTTGCAGGCATTCCACGTCTTCTAACATAGTCCAAACTAACCCAGACTCCAAGGGGTTGATTTTCATCTCCTGATCTGGTGTTCCTTCATGCAGCTTTTAACTTTTCCACTTCCTGAGTAGTCACTTGGTTACTCTTAAGCACTGGTTAACAGTTTCAAAATCCTTGATGTCTTTCCTAATGTTTGGCTCAGTAACCTGGTAGCCTGCAGCCCCAGTGCTGTGGCTACAAGCCCTCCTGCTGCCTGCAGATGCAGGTGGAGCTGTGCCATTCCTTCGCGCTGGCACCGGGCAGATGAGGCAGGACCGTGGGGCAGTTGGGCTGTGCTCTGCGTCAGCTGCAGCCCACCTGCTCCAGGTCACTAATTCGTTAGTGCAGGCAGTCCTCACTTGAAGTTTGGCTGATGGTGGTGTGTGCATGCCTGCCCAGCAGCTCTCTGCCCTCGCCCCACCTTTGCACACTGAGAGGCCTACCCACAGTTCAGATGTGTGAGACAAAGCGGATGCGCTGGGAGTACGCCAGGTCCAAGACATAGAGCAGCAGGTTGACATAGGTGAAGATGGCAATCACCAACTGGCTGTCCCAGGGGCACTTGCCCTTGGCACAAAGGCCAGGGCGTCGTGGGGAGCCGTACTTGCTGTCAAAGCAGAACACTGGCCAGATGACCGCAGCACTCGCGTAGAGCAGCACTGCCCCAAAGGTGTAGATGACCACAGAACGCTCAAAAGGGAACCACAGCAAGGCAGTCTTACCTGTGACACTGAAGGCCACCACCACCACTGTCACCACAAAGCAAAAGCTGTAGACAGCCACACACCACTGCGTCGCCACGTATTTGCCATACTGGCTGTCATTCACCAGTGCCCCAAAGATGATGCAGGCCACAAAGGCCTGAACGATTTTCAAGAGCCCAGAGATGGTGGCCATGTAGCTGGTGACCTGTCCTGGTTTTGCCCTGGTTAAGAACACCTCGGCGGCGTAGGTGACAAACAGGAGGCCGGCGAAGACGCTGGCTGCGATGCGGAAATCCCTCACCTCGCAGCCGATGGGGTAGCAGCCCACCTGCACGAAGTAGAGCGGGTAGATCACTGCAGCCGTGACGGACATGAGCGTGGCCAGCATAGCAAAGGCAGCCGTGAAGTTCCCCCAGGAGAGGCTCAGGCAGCTGTGCAGGTGTGTGAACTCGCAGGCGATGATGAACACGGTGATGGCGAAGCAGAAGGTCCAGACAAACATGCAGAAGGTGCCGTAGGCGGCACTGAACCCCCCTTGGTGGGCGACCAGGCTGAAGGTGGTGCACCCAAAGGTCATCTGCAGCAGCCGAGCTATTCCTACCGGGGAAGTCACCGCGGCTGTGTTCAGATACGGCCCCCCCGTGCTCTCCATCATCCTTCCAGTCCAGCAGGCAGTGCACTCCAAGCTTCCTCACACGTCCGTTCTGACTCTTTGCCCTGAGTCACACCTGGTCCCGGCTCGGTGGAGTGGCAGCTCAAACCCCGCCGGTCTCTGCCGGCAGCAGCGGGAGCCGCCTCTGACGCTGCATCTCTGGCAGCTCTCTGCACAGACCTGCGGCTGCAGGGAGGTGACTGGCTGGCTCTGCCCACTGCCTGTGAGCTCAGGGTGCTGCCACTCGCTCTCTGCTTCCTCAGGTCTGAAACCTGCCCCTGTGCTGTCCTTTGGCTGTCTCCTTTTCCACAGGATGGTACTTTTCCTCGGAGGCTGACATTTATTCCATTTTAGCTCTGCAGCTGTAGCTTTCTGCTGCACCGTTCACAGGAACCTGGAGTATAAATAGGGGCTTTATTAATAGTTCTGGAATGAGTCCTGCCCCCACTCAGCTGTTGGGAGCGGGTGTTATTTAACACTGAAGCTGCGAGCTCCATCAAAGGCTCTTGATTATCCTTCTGCTGTTCTTCTAGAAGCTCTGGGGTCACTGGAATGCTGCTCCACACAGCCCCCCGTGCTGAGGGGAGGCTCTGACTGTGGCACTGGGCTGTGATCCAGCCATGCTGTGGGAACGAGAGCTCTGCCCTGCACACCCAAGAGCCCCTGAGTGGGAGCACAAGCCCAAAGGCAGCACAAGCCCTATAAAAGAAGGGATTTAGGCCAGAGGCTGAATAAAAGCTGACTCACTTTGCTGCAGTTGATCTGGAGCAGCGATACATTTACCTGCTGTGCTTTGTGTGACAGCTTGTGGCTGTGAAGGTTGACAGCACCCATTCTCAACACTTCCTTAAACTCTTCCCTGTCTCTCTTTTACTTTGTGGAAATCAGTTTTTCTTGTATCTCTGAATGCAGTAACTGAATACAACTGTTTAAAAAAATTGCTTTGATATTCTTAGCATTGTTAAAATCGGAACACCGATTTTAATAAATAGTGTCAAACTCTCCCTCCTGTGAGATCAAAGCTTTCACAGTGAGCCATTCCTGGTATACAGTGCCTCCCAGACTTCATCTGTACCCAGAAGTCTCTTAATTATATCTCTAAAACCCCAAACAAAATTTCTGATGTAATTTCAGAATGAGAATGAGTGAATGTTTTCACCACAACATAGCAGAAACATTCCTCCCTTACCCCCCAGCAGCATTGCTGACTCCTCACCTGCAGTACTTAACAAGTACAGAAGCAGAGAAACTTCACTGCTGGAATGGCTCAGATGAGAACAGTACATATTTTTGGCTGTAATGATAAAATATGCCTACCTTCAGCTTTGCCACCATCTTGTAACCTCAGTATCTCTTTCATTCATCTCAAGACCCTTCCATTTTCCTTTGAGAGGCCTCTGGTGCTAAAAGTACAAAAGCCTGCATTCATTTGGGGTGGAAGTTGCACAATTAACATCACAATAACCAGGAAATGCAGCAGGAGAGCCGATGAATTTCAGGTGAAGAGGTTCTCATCCTGAAATCCTGCCCTACCTGACTGTCTATGGATCCTTCACCCCTAGCAGTTTTCCAGGCCTCTTGGCAGTGGGTCTCTTCCTGCACTGTGGCACTTTCTGTGCACCCCTTCCCTCTGCCCGGGCCGGCAGAAGGCATGGGGACACTCCAGGGCATGGCTCACCTGAGCACACAGCAGTGACACCGAGCTGCTCCTGCTGCTCCCCCCTGGAGAGCCCTCAGCACCAGAGTCGGGGCTGGCAGAGGGCAGAGGTCCCCGAAATCAGAAATCACACTGGTGGAGCAACACACCTCACAGACCACAGCCACTTCTTCCTCAGAAATAAAGAACCTTATCTAGCCAAAAGATCACAGAATACAAACACGTGGCACTGAATTCTTCCAGTCTTACCCTTTTGTCACTGGCTTCTGCGCAGCAGAAAACAGATGAAAAACGTAATTGGGACAATTCTACTTTTATACCCAAGTCATGAAAAGATAAAGGATATCAGTAATCTTCAGACTGGTCATAGGCAAACTCCACTGATGTTTTCCTGCTTTTCAGTTTCACTGGGAGCACCAACCATTTTCTCTTTAGTTTTTCTTTATCTTCAGTCTGTGTTAATCCCATCATGCACAGCAGGACAGCTGATTGTGGTGACCTGTGTGTGGGTCCTGCCAGACTTTTCCTGAAGTCCAAGAAGAGGAACCAAAGGGCTACAGTTTGGTTAATTTTTTGGGGTTTACTTACCCAAATCAAGAGCTCTCACACGCAGCACCACTGTTCTAACTTGGCAAGGTCTGAAAGCACAGGGAATTTTTCTCAAATCAGCCCCAAACTGTCTGTCTGTGGCTGACACGCTGTGTGGCCATGCACAGCAGTGCAGCACACGCAGGTGCACCCGTGCAGGGGGACGTGCAGGGTGCTGTTGGGGCAGGGCTCCCCACGCCCTGCGCCGCAGGGGGAGGCTCTGCTCCAGCCACCCACTGCTCCCCCAGGAACAGCTCCTCTCCACCTCAGCCCTGCACTCCCCATCCCTCCCTCATTCTCCTCCCACTACCATCAAAGGGGCTTCTCTCTGCTGTGGTGGGTGTGTTCCCAAATTATTAGAAGAGAAATATGTTGGTGCTTGTCTTGTGTTCTCTGCCCTTTCTGCTCCAAATGCTTCTGATGCTCTGATCAAACATTTCCCTCCCTGGGAGAGAGGCCTCTGCAGCAAAGCCAGATCTCCCTCCGCCTCACAGTGCAATGCCCTGGACTACCTGGGGAATTACAGGCAAGCTGAAAATGCTGTGAAAGTCTGCAAGCATCAGGTGCTGGGTGAAAATCTCTGTACTTAAACATTATATTACAACCTCTTCATCAGAGAAACAATGACAAGGCACACTGCAAGGGGAACACAGAAATCTAATTAATACAAAAAATCAACACCACCCTTAGCCCTCTCCCAGGCACAAGTGACCATCAGGATAACCCATCCAAATGAGCAGCATATACAACTTTACAAAGACATAGGTATGGTTCTCTGGTCAGCCCTTATAAATAGCGTTTTACATATTAAAATAAATATGTCCACTTTGCCAAAGTAGCAAGAGGTTTCTTCGTTATTTAAAAAAAAATATGTTACAATATCCTTTATATTTCTTGCTTAGTTTAAAAAAGTATTTAAAAAGTCATTTTATAAAATAATATGAATAAATTGAGTACAAGAGTGTCCATCCTTAGCACGTGTCCTGGGTCTGTATTCTGTAATTCAGCATGAGATGCTAACCTCCAGGAAGTAATGTAATCATTCCTTCCCTCCTAGTTGGACAGAAGAAATCCAGTGCTTGCTTTTTTCACCACTTGTAACAAGTCTATGATGTGAAATTCGTGGCAAGGGAAGATGTCCCAGATCTGGGGAAGGTTCTCATCGCTGCTATTTATGGCTTTGCTACTCCCTGTACCTGATTGCCTTGTGTAGCACAGGAAGAGGATGTGACCAGCTGAAACTTAGCCCTGGAGTCTGGAGGGAGAGAACAAGTTCCAGCCAAACAGTGTAAGCAAGAAATTGCTGCTTGCCTTTTTTTTTTTTCTTTTTTTTTTCCTTGACACACCATAAGCGTGCAAGAGTGTGGGAGCATGTGAGTGCACAGCTGTGAGTGTGCCATGGGTATGAGCGTGCATCTGCCTGCAGGAACATTAGCAAGAAGATTAGAAAGTCTGGGAGAAGGGCTGAGAGTCTCTCTCCTCCTGATCCAATCTCTGCCCCTCTGACCTCTCTAGTTACCACTGCTGAGCATCCCCAGGAGTTTACTCGGCTCCAGGCCCTGCTGCTGTGCCATCTTCTGAACATCAAAACCCATGTGCATGAGAAACTGGATCACATTCATCTCCTGCCCTGTGAACTGGTCCCTGATTGTGGGGCACGAGGGGTTGCAGTGAGGCCATGGACAGCTGTCAATCAGGTGAATCGGGCAGCCTTTCAGAGGAGCCTTCCCATTTTTGTTGCTCTCATGGAGGCTCCGATCCCAACAGTGCAGGGCACGGGGTAATGATGTCCCCTTCACCTGGATGTCAGTCCAGTGACTGAAAAGACAAACCATAGAGATCACATCAGAGGGGTCAGGCTGCCAGGACAGCTGCATTCCCAGGCTGCATCCCTGTCCACCTCTGCAGGATCTGCACAAGCACTTACTTGCGTGTGATGATCTCGTGGGACAAACAGGCAGGAGCAAAGCTCGCACTGAAGGAAAACAGAAACATGGATTATGTCATGAAGGACAAAGTAAGTGCTGCTGAACTGAACCTTCCAGACTATGGAAAGAGTGGAATTTTACACAAAAATGAAAAAGGCAAGATTCTTGATGTAGATGAACTAACAGTTACCAAATTTACAACTCTCCTTTTTCAGCAGAGATCTGAGAACACAAGGAACTAGATAAGAATGTGCCCTAGAAACAAATATGCCAGGTTTTTCTCAATGAAACACTTACGTCACATCCTTCAAGGTGTTTCTCAGCTCTCTACCTAAATTCTGGATGTAGAGCCACTGCCCTTCCTGAACAGGCTGGCCAGTGAGGTGTACATTGTCTACAGTAAGCTGGGCCTCATCGAAGAGCCACTGGACAACAAAGACTGGGCCTAGAAAGACAAAAAATTTGGAAAAGGATTGCTCCAAGTTAAAAATACAGAGGGAACCCTAAATCCATTTGATCTCTCTCCTTTGGTACTTACATCGAAGAGTGGGGTAAATCTTATATCCAAAAAAGCAATTCCATTCCTCTCCCTCTTTAAACTGCAGCTTACAGCGTTCGGGAACAATGCCATTCCAGTATCTAGAAGACAAAGCAGTAACAGAATGGAAGGCACAGGACAATCTTAACAATGTATCCTCTCCATATCCTAGTTCCTGTTCTGACTAGAATTTCAACTGATAGAACAGCTTTCTTGGCAGCACTGTCCCATTACCACGTTTTAGAGCATCTGTAACTGTACACATTCTTTTGCAGTTAGACTTTATTGTCTTTTCCAATAAAATCATTGAAAAAACACTGATGTAGACAACAACTACTCCTTAAGTATCAAAAAGAAGGAACACAGCCAAGGAGGATATCTTTCCCACATTCTAGCCTTTTACAGTAGTGTACTTGAGAGCATCTGAGTGTACCTGATTCCTCTCCTGATGGCCTCTGTGGGAGCACACGTTATGGTATCGATGCAGTCGGTCCTGCGGTACTGTTTGTTATCCAGGAACCATCCCGAGTCTGCCAAGCCTCGAACCTGAATCCCCTGATAACCCATCTCCTCCAGCTGCTCTGCCACTCGATCCACGTTCAGGAGCACCCCTGTCCCTCCAGCACTGCAACAGCAACACCAACACTGCAGTCATGAGGCACACACGATGCTACAGACCTCGCTGGCAGACACACCTTCTTCAGCAGTGACATGAACACCTGCACTGCCCACAGCACAGACACCCAACCATCCACCACCAATGTGGCAGACACCACATTATTTCCTTGCTTTGCAACACTCAGAAATAAAGCCAGAGCTGAGTAACAGTCTGGTAGTTCAGAAACAAAGTCCAGTTGTTGCTCTCTTTCCTGGGAAATACATGTGCTCTGTGTCATTTCCAAGGGGGTTGGCTGCTCAAAAACTAAAATAATCTGAAGTGAGACAAATTCACTCTTAGCAACTTCTCTAATACGCCCCTGTGTAATACACTGAGTGTACCAGAGCTTTCTGCAATACAGGATGATCCAGAGCACCTGTGTGAGGCAAGTTTGGTTTTTATTTCGGTGTCCTGAATCAATTCACAGAAGGTGTGTGTCTTATGATATGGGCCAATAGGAATCAGAATTCTTGGTGCAGACATGAGGAGACTGACTAGAGATACAGGGTTTGCTGTGTTAGTGTTACTGTACTCCCAGAAGAAATGTTTCAGGAGCTGCTGGGCCTCCTCCCTTAACAGCTTTCTACTGTGGAAATCTCCTGTCTTCACAAAGCAAATCTTGTGGACACCTACCTGCTCCCTGCTAGCAGCAACACTTTCGCAGTGCTCAGACCTTTTCCCACCAGCTCCTTTATAACCTCCTGTATGATCAGTGCTCCCATGAAGGCATATTCATCTGGAAGACAGCTCAGTGTCAACAAAATTGCTTCCTGTCCAGGCTCAGACTTCTGTTTCCTCTCTGAAAATCCTTAAGAACTTTCCAAAGGGATTTCCAAAGTCTAAACTCAGGCTCATTTTATTCACCTATATGAAATACACCTAACAAGAGATCTTCCCCCACCTTGTACAAAATGTGCTGCCCTGAAAGAGAACCAAGTGAACTCAATTACACAAGTACCTTCCTATGACCACGCTTAGAAATAAGTAAACTTGGAAAAGGAAAACAAGAAGGAAGGTGCTGGAGAAACAAACACACACCTGGAATCTCAGTTCCAACTTACTGCTCCCCCTTTTTCCCAGTTCATCAAGCCAATTCAGAGAAGCAATGCTTCACAAGATGTTACATGTACAAAGACACCGCTTCCTTAGCACCACCAGCACCTGTGGCTGCTGCTGTGTGACTGACTGCTCCATAGAACAGCACCGAGGAGCTGGGAGGGAGTGGGAAGGTCCCTTACTGTGACACCGCTCAAATGACAGCGATGGCAATGCAGCCTGTATTGATAGGAACTATGCTGTTTCCCAAAGAAACCCACAGACAGCTCTAGCTTGACACACAATGGCTCCTGCCTAAGGCCAAATATCCTCCTGATAAAAGTCTGACATGAAACTCACAGTTCTGCCTCTCAGGTCAGCCATGCTAAAGTTACACGCAGCAATCCACGGTCCCTCAGCTGCAGCAATTAATTTGCTACGTGCTGGAACCTGGAGATTCATCTAAAAGGAATTTTGGTCTTCTAATCCCTGCATACTGCATCAGTGTAACATCTCTTCAAGCAGTGGCTCTGAACTATGTCAAAACAGCCTGAGCTAAAGAGATCAGGATGTTTTATCTGGAAGTAGCTTGATATTCTTTCCTGCCCTTCAGCAAGAAAAAGCCTGTTTCTCATCCGCGTGGTTTCACAGAAGTCTGGCCACATCCTTTAATGTGTGATGTCTGGGGCAGCAACGGCCCATCAGCAACACTCACTTTTCTCAGACTTGGAAGAGGCACCGCTCCAAACATCACTTGAGCAATATGGGATGAATCTGTAAGAGAGAGCTGTGTGAGTCCTGCTGTGCCTCTGACACGCACAACAGGGTGAGGATGCGGTCACTTAACTGGAAGAAAATTAAATCCTGGGAAGGGGAAAAGGGAAAAGTTTCTGTCCAGTTTGACAACTTACCTTCCTGCACACCAAGTGACAACCGTAATTTTCTTGAATTTTCTCCTGAACACTAATAGTTTTACTGAGTTAAATCAATAAATAACATGTCTTTTATCAATCTAATTGAATCACTAAGGCTCAGTGGACAGAATGATGGAGCATGACTTTGCTCTCAGCTATTCTGCCAACACAGTGGATGGGCTGTCACAGGGAAACTCTCTATGCTTCAGTTTTCCACATGAAAAATGAAAATACTCTAGTCAGTGCAGTGTAAATGCTGACTGCAACCACCGGAGGTTTTTGCAGGAATTAACTTCACATGTCTCTGTTTTGCAGAAGACAAATTAACATCCCTTCTGTATAGGTGCATATATAAACTGGTGTCTCTCATTTCTCTTCTTTGAACTAGGAGAGGAGCTCCACATTCTTCTCAAATTGTCAGATGTGTAACACACTATCAGCCCAGCACTCATGACGGATTCACCACTGCAGCTGTTTGAGAAGGTTCTCTAAGCTATCCCCCAGTTTTTCTTCCTTAGATTACCCTACAACTCCAAGGAGATTGAACTTGAGTTTCTCAACCTTGTCAGCCCTAAGTGTTAGAGAGCTGAACAGCTGCAAATGGGAAAACACACAATTTCCTTTTCCAAGTATTAGTCTTAACCTGTCTCTGCAGCACTCTTGCTAGCCTAAAAGGCAGGAGATGCTGTTTAAGTACAAAGCTATTTCCCTCCGTTGTCCCTTCTTACACCATGTTTGCATTCCACCAGTGGGGATTTTCTTCTGGCTGAGAGGACAGGATCCCAGTTCCTGCAGATGGGCACAAAGAAACAAAAAACATACAGATGACAGTCTGTGATTTCAGAGGAATCGTAGGAGCTTCATGCAAGACCTCTGACCACACAGAAAACAAACATCCATGATGAAAAACATTGGCAAGGGAAGTGGAAGGAACATTTCTAAATTTGCCCTTAGGCAGATTTGACATTCAGAATTTGATTCATGCTACAGATGAAGCCCGTCTAGAAGCTCCTTGTAGCACAGAAAAGGCCTGTGATGCCTATTTAAGTACCTCCCCAAAAGACAAATCCTAGTAGGTAAACTCCAATATGCTCAGTTAGATGATCTGTGTGAGTGACGGAGATTTGGATGCCCAGGAGGCTGCAGCACGAGAAGAGAGCGAAGAGAGCAGCACTCATTACCGGTGGTACCTCTGCACCCAAAACCTGCCGGTGCCCGCGACACCCCGGGGCAGCAACCAGGCCCCTTCCAGGGCGCTGCCCCAGCCCGGTCCCAGTCCCTCGGGGTGCCCCGCGGGGTGGAGGGGGCGACTCACCCACGCGGGTCGCGGGCCACTCCCGGGAGCTCATCAGCCGCCGCATGGTGTCGTAGCGGGTGTCGCAGTTCTCCCTGTTGAAGCAGTACCACCCTCCTGGCGAGGGGACAGGGGTCAGCCGCCCCGAAGGGCCGGGGGCTCGCGGGCGAGGGACGGCGGGCCTCGGGGGCCGGGGCACCGAGGGCAGCCTCGGGTCGCCGCCCCGCTCGTGGCCGCCGTTGCGGAAGTCGGGGGCGCCGGCGCTCACCTTCCAGAAACAGCAGCCACCGCCGACTGCCTTTGGACTCCTTCAGGTAGTAGCTGCGGGCACAGACAAGGGGCGGCGCCTAAGCGGGAGCCGGACCCGGCCAGGACGCTGTGCTGCCGGTCGGGCCGGGGCGCCGGGGCCGCGGGCGGCGCGCGGGGGCGGCGGCTCTGGCCGGGAAGAGCCGGGGCCGCCGCCCGGGAGGCGCTCGCTGCACCTGTCGCCGCCGGTGCCGCGCGCCGCCGCGCGGTGGCGCCGCAGCCCTCGGGGCCGGGGCCGCGGGGAGCGGCGGCGGCCGCGCGGGGCAGCCCCGGGGCGCCCGGAGGGGCCGGCGCGGCGCGGAGACTCACCCGGCCGGGCTGCCGTCGTTGCAGGTGACCGAGGCGTTGTGCAGGAGGTGCAGGCGCAGGTCGTGCGGCAGCGCCTGGGCCGAGCAGGGGTACAGCGACTGCGCCAGGCTCTTGACCTGCGCCATGAAGCTGTCCATGTTGCCCTCCACGGCGGTGAAGTCCAGCGGGAAACTCTCGGCTGCCGCCGCCGCCGCCGCCGCCGCCTCGCCGCGCTCGCGGACCGCCGGGCCCCGCCGCCGCCAGCCCTTCCTGCCCTCGCCGCCGGGCCCGGCGTGCAGCAGCCCCAACAGCAGCAGGAGGTGCACCGCTGCCGTGCCCATCGCCGCCCGCCGCCACCCGCCGTTCGCCCCGGCAGTAGCCAGTCCCCGGCGGCGGGCAGCGCCGCCCGCGCTCCGCCGCGCCCCGCCGCGCCACTCGCGGGCACCGGGGTCGGCGGTGGACGAAGAGGGCAGCGCCGGCGGCGCGGGCTCGGCAGCGCGGCTGCCGGCACAGGAGCCCGCCGCCCGCTCCCAGGCGGCGAGCATGACAGAGGGGCACGGAGTGCGCGGGGAGCGCGCCGGGGGCGCCGCCAGCCCGGGCGCCGCGTGGGGCAGCAGCCGGCCAGCCCCCGCCCTGCCCTGCCCTCCGCCCCCTCGGAGCGAGGCGGAGGGAGCGGGGGGTCTGCGCCGCGCCGCACCGCACCGGCACGGTGGGCTGCTCCGTCGGGGCGCGCCCCGCGCTCGACGGCGACGCCATCGCCGCCCCTGCCGGCGCCGGGGCCGCGGCGGTGGCGGCGGCGCCCGACAGCCTCGCCCGCAGGGCGGCGGGGGCCCGGGGCGGCCTCTCCCCGGGGCCGGGGGGGCGGTCGGGCCGCCCGAGCGCGAGACCCCGCACGTGGCAGCCCCCGTGGCGGCGCCCCAGGCCCGCGCCGCGCCCCCCGACCCGCCCCTCTCCCCCCACAGCCCCGACGGCAGCTCCTCCCCGGCTCCGCGTCGGCGGCACTGCCCGCCCCGCCCCGGGACGTGCCGCCCCCGCTTCACCGGCGGAGCTCAGCCCCCCGATCGCTCCGGCGCGGGGTCCCGCACGCCGGCCCGCGGGCGGCTCGCGATGCCGCGCTCCGGCCCGGCCCCGGCTCGCGCAGCGCAGCGGGAAGCGGCCAATCGGTCCCGGACATCGGCGTCCGGTCTGCTCGGCTTCCGCGGGTGACCGGGGAGGATGCTGCTGCCGGGAACAGGAGGGGACGTGGAGGGCCCGGGCGCGCCGGAGTCACGGCAGGCCGGAGGCTGCGGTTCCGGCTCCCCTGCAGCCCCCGACCGCCGGCGCGGCTGCCCGGGGCTCGGGGTCTGCGCCCCGCTGCTCCCCGCAGCTCCCGAGATTTACCGCCCGCCGCTCTCCCCCGGGGCCCGGAGGTTTCCAGGAATTGCAAGAAAAAATCCTGGAGAAAAAGCCGTGTTGTCAATAGAGTGCTGGTCCTCTGGGAGAGGGGGAATTCCCTGGAAATGGCCTTGTTGCAGACCTCGGAGTTAAACACCGAGGAAAAACAGAAAGTGCTACGCTTTGAATAATACACTCCTCACCAGCCCTCCAGAAAGGAACAGGAAGATTGTCTTTACTGGGAAATATAATCTATCTGGGATCAGAAAAGGTGAAAATAGCATAATCTTAAAATAGCACGTGGAAGTTTTTTTGTCAAGCTGGCATTAGGGCTGTCCAGCTGCTGCAACTACATTTTTTACCTTACTGTGTTTGGGCTTTCTGAATGTAGGCTCAGCTCTGTTTCCTACACACATAGCATGTGGTTTTGGTTTGCTTGCCATGTTGGTTTTTTTATCTTTCAGTTACTCTGATGTACTCTCAGTTCTTGCTCTGTTCTCACTCAGACTTTTACCCCCAAATGTTTTATTTAAGTGCTAATACTGACAACAGTATCTTTAAAGCCAAGAAAAGCTACTCAATTGACTGTGCACCTCCTCAAGTGCACAACATCCCCCCCTGACAAGTTTCTGGTCCCCGCACATTTCTGCATTATTGTCTCCTCTACGCTGGCCTAAACCTCCCTTCCTCACTGTCCCTGCCGGGTCCAAGCAAGGGATCACTGAGGTTAGTTATGGCAAGTTAAAACCTCGTCAGTCAATCCAAGTAGAGCTTTATCTGGAAACTGGTCAGTTAGTGCCATCTGAAGCAGTAAGTCCTCAGAGTGCTCCAGAATCCCTGGAAAAGGTGGCAAAAACAACTTCAGGACCTCATAGTCCACTAGGTACAGCACAAAACCAAAAGGGGCAAGACTGCTGAGCTGCATCCTCCACAGTAAAGCTGCTGTGCCTCCCGTTGCCAGGCTTGCATTCCCCCTGGTGTCCCTGCTCTTTCTTTCCTCTGGGGCTGAGTTCCTGCACTCTGTAATGCCTTGCTTGGTAACCAGCTGGTGCATTGAGGGGTGACTGATTATGATGCACCAGGGAGGCATCTTATGCCAGAGAGGAATGCGTATTAAAGTTGCAGATCTTTGTCCTGAGAAGTGAAACAAAGAAATTCAAATTTTGTGTGGCTTGACTTTACTGAGCCCTCTTCAGCTTTCTGACCTCTGGTTCAGGTCACTCAGGGGAGGGTTCGTTCAGAGCACTCCTGCTATCTTTCCAAAGCTCAGGAAAGTGTTGCATTACTTTTCATGGCTGAGCAAGGGGCTATGAGGAAGAATGTAAGTCTGTTGGTCTGGTGTAACAGCCTTTCTGATTTCTAAACATTTAAATCTGGTACCGTTCAACTCCTTGACATACTGAACTTGAGTGGCCATCAAAGTGACACAGATTTTAGGTAATTTTATAATACTTCATCATGAGGGGTTCGCTGAATTTTAATCTTTTCATAAGAGCCTCCCTGCATTGAATAGATTGGCCTCCGTACAAAAAGAAGCTCAGAGAAAGCTGAAAGAATTGTGAGTCCTGCTCCAGGCACGGGAGAGTTGGCATTTCTGTTGGTAGGAGTGAAGCACATAGAAGGCAAGCAGGAGACTTTTAATGATTGAGAATAATGTTATGGGAGGTATTGTTTTAATTTAATACCCTTGAAATTGAAATGTCCTGCATAATGTGTTCCACTATGTCCTGAGATGTGTCCCTATATGTTCAGTGTGTTGGACTATGCTGTACCAAGGTTTATGAGACAGTTCTGAATTCCTTCATACCCTGCCAGGACTAAGGCAGCCCCAGCACTAGCCCTTCAGATGTTTCCCAAGGAAACCCAGGAACCCAGAGGGTTACACCTGGGTGCTGTGTAAGGGCTCATGGCACAGGTATGGTTCCCCTTCATAGCCACCTCTCATTGTTGATTTGAGCAATGCTGCAGCCCTGGCTCAGACCAGGCTCCCTGGCTCATTGCTTGGCTCTTGTGTTGCATGTAAATTACCCCATACAGCACTACTCACCCACAGAATCCTGCTTTTGCGCAGTCATGCTACTGCTGCCCCTCACCCCGAGGCCAGGGGCTGTAAAGAACTTCAGGAGAGCACCAGAGCCCTCTTGAAACCTGTGATGTGCTGGGTGGTGCTCTGGTAGGTACCATCTCTTGAAACACTCCAGAATTATCGTTACAGTGATAAGCAGCTTGTTCTGCATCATGTTTTGGAGCTTGTTACTACGTATTTCTACGTGTTTACAGCTAACTTCCTATTCATTTTGAGAGAAGAAATAAAAAATAAAAGCAGGTGAGGTTTTGCTACTTTATGAAGAAGCAAATGTGTGTTACTCCCTGTATGCCTGTGACAATGTAGATGCAGACAGTACCAGGGCTATGTATTGAATGCAAAGCATCAGCTGCCTGAAAAGTGGGATTAGGGAAAGTCATTCTGCAGTGTGTTCACTCTAATTACCAAAAAAATGCAATTTAAGACAAATTTTTGGAGGCTGTTTGGCTGGGGCTCACCTGGTAGATTTGCAGGCATCCTCCAGCCTGACAGTGGCAGAAATCAGATATAAGGATGTTTTCAGCCATTCCCAAACGAGGTCCTCTGTCTTCATGGCACTTTAATGGACTTCAGGTTGTAATCATCCCGCGGTTTCTCTCCTGATGCTTCTAATTTCAGATAAATATTTGAGATTAGAAGTGGCACTGGGTATGAAACGTGACCCTTCCCTTCCATGGAACTTTATGATTATTACATATTATTAATAACCAGAATCACCTCTAATCCCACGACTTGGAAATGTTCAGCTCAAATTACATTGGTGTATTTTTAATAGGAGCAATGTTTCTTTAAGGGATGTGTCACTTCCAGATGCAGAAAAGGTGCAAAAGATGAAGCAGCTGCCTGCTTCAGACATCAGAGGAGCTACACCCATCCAGAAACGAGATCAGTGTTTTGGGCCATGAAACCCAAAGGGCATCTTTCAGACTGGAAGGGCTGCTCTGCCTGAGCAGGGAGATAAGTCACTGCAGTTAACAAAGTCATCTTCATTGCTTCTTTGCCTCCAGCAAAAGTATTAACTAGTGGAAGAATGGGATATCTTCATTATGTGTGAGATAGTTGCAGAGCTTTGTGTCTCTCCCTATTTTAAAGATTAAGAAGTATTTTAATATCAGATATTTGTTGCATCCTTTTTTAGACAAGTGTGTCAACTTTGAGAAAATCTTTCCCTTAAGTCCTCACACCTCCTCAAGTATATTTACAGCACAAGGCAATTGAGAAGGTAGAAAACTATGTATCCTGAACACTGTAGCTCTATAAATGTAATGGCAATGATACTGCCCAATGGAACTAACGAAATGTAAAGACTATTAAAGCATTGTTTTAAACATTTTACACCTGGACATCCTTTATTACTATTTCTACATCTCACTGAACAATTATGGTATTGGGTGGACTTGGGAATCCACATGCATAAGCTACGGTAAATCTCTCCATCTTTAAAATTCCCATTTTCTCCCTTCTCTGACACTGCTGATATGGTTAGCACAACCAAGTGTTATCTTTCATGAAAGTGTCTTTCCTTGAAAGGATCTTTTTATTTTATAAGCCAAGCAAACCAGACATTTTTGTGGGTGCTGGGGTAGAGGTGGAGACTTAACATATAGGATAAATATAGAAGTAGAGAAACGAGAAAGTATTTGGCATGTGGTTACAACTGAGGCTAAATAAATTCCAGTGGTTACTCAAACTAAAAGTTTTGGGTTTTGTTTTTTGGTGGGTTTTTTGGGTTTTTTTTTTTTTTTTTGGTGAGTTGTTTTGTTTTCTTTTTATGATAGCAAACTAAACACACTGTCATCGAATCTGAGAGTGCCTTTGATGCAGAGGCCATGCCGAGACTGAAGGGGAAACCCATAAATGAAATAAAGTCTCTGGGAATTTGTGTGTTGTGAAATGTATGATAATTTTGGTTCCTTGGCTGCAGCCATCTCTTCTGACCATCTGAGTTTGCAGCACTGGCCACGAGGTTCCAAATGAACTTTTTTCTCCTTTTTTTGCCGGAAGAAATGTCTCTCAGGGGCAGCAGGATGCTGTGTTTTGTGTGACCAGCGGCGCCCCGATCGTGACACTGCCCGGACACTCCGGTGGCACTGGGAGGCGGCACGATGGTCCCCATTCCCCGGACATGCGGCGCTCGCCAGGGATGTTATTTGACCCCGGAGAACTTTCCCTGTACGCGCAGAGATTTCGGTGCCACTGTTCGGGAGCGAGATCTGAGCCCTCTAGCCCAGGGCATTTCTGCCTGGCGATGCCCGGCCGGCCGGCCCTCGGGTAGGGGTCCCCGCCTGTGCTGCCGGGCAGGCTCCCTGTAAAACGGGAAAATGTTTTATTTCCCTGGAGGAGGATCCAGACACTGGAAACCCAAGGGACAACACAGGCGCCGACAGCCGCAGCGGGACGCGTGCCTGGCTCCTCGCCCGCTCCCCGCGGAGCGGCGAGACAGCGGCGGCTCCGGAGCCGCCCCCGCCCCGGCCCCGGCCCCGGCCCAGCGGGCAGGGCCGCGGGCAGCCCCCGCCCAGCGCCGGGGGAGCAGCCCGGGCCGCCCACCGTGCGCCCAGTCCACGGGCCGCCGCTGCCGCCGGCCCCCCGCGCGCCCAGGGAACCGCACTCGCCGCGGGCGAACCGCCCCGCCCCGCCCCCGGAGCCGCCGGCCCGTCCCGCCGCGGGCCGGCTTCGCCAGGCAGGGACCGCTTGCTCCCGCAGCCGCCGGGCGGGGCCGGGCCGGGCCAGCGCTCCCCTCCGGGGCGGCCGGGGCGCGGCGCGGTGCGGCGGGGCGGGCCGGCAGCAGGACGGCCCCGGGCCGGCTCCGCCCCGCCGCGCGGGGCTGGCACGGACGGCAGGGGAAGATGGCGGCCGTCGGCGGGGGCGGCGCCGCGGTGTCGGTGTTGGCGCCCAGCGGGCGGCGGGTCACGGTGCGGGTGGGGCCCGGCACGGTCCTGCTCCAGGTGGGTCCGCGGCGGGGAGGGGGCCGAGGGGAAGGCGGAGGCAGGGCCAAAGGCCAGCCGTGACGCCTCTCTTCTTTCCGCAGGTCCTCGAGGAGGTCTGCAGGAAGCAGGGTGGCAGCCCTGGCGAGTACGGCCTGAAGTGAGTGTGGCCGCGGGGCCGGGCCCGGCTGCCTGCCGCTGTGGGAGAGGTCCCGCCTGCTGCCGAGCCCGCGGCGCGGCCGGGGCCCGGCGGGATCCGCGGCGGGCGGGGGAAGTGAGAGGGGCCGGGCACGCACTGAGCTCTGTTCAGGTCGGTTCGCCCCGGTTTCCCTGTGCCGCATTCCTTTCGGTGCTGGGACGGACGGCGAGGCCCCGTGTCGCTGCCACGGGACACCCACGCGTGCACCTCCAGGCCACAGAGCAGCAACGCCCGTCTCCTCTCTTACCTGGGGGTTTGACCCTGTGCTTTTGTGGTGTCTTAACTTCAAACTCGTTTGAGTAGCACTGAAAAAAAAAAAGAGTACATTGGTATTTAACCAGGCTTGGTTATGTAGTTGGTTGCTGTTTGTTTCTTTAAAACCTTTAAAGGAAGAATATATATTTGGGTATCTTCTCTGCGACCTCTACAAACTGCAGCTGCTTTGGTGTGCAGAATAGCTTTTATTGATGATGCTTTTATAGTTACCAATTGTTCATTATTGAATCATGTTCTATGGCTTCTAGTCAGCCTTCTGAGAATTCTCTTGCACAATACCTGGACTTTGTATTGCTTATAGGCTCTGTTCTCCTTCAGGTTTCAGAGGAATGTGTTGGACCTGTCTTTGCAGTGGAGATTTGCTAGGCTGCCCAACAATGCCAAACTGGAGATGGTGCCAGTCTCCAGCAGAGCAGGAGCTGGAACCACGGTATGTTAGTTTACACAGCGTGACCTGGTTTGTCCAGTTACCAGTTGTGCTGATAGGATTCCGTCAGATCTAATGACCAAGAGCACAGGCCAGCATGGCCAACGCCTCTGTGAGAGACCAGCTGAAGACTGGTTGCAGTGCTTTTGAAAATAGTAATTAAGTTGCTGAAAGTCTTTACTTAGAGTCTGCATGAGCATGGGGTACCAGCTGTGCTAGAGGAGAGTGGGATGGTGTGACGAGCTGAAAACTAGTGGTCATGGATAGAAGAAGAAGTTAAACACCAGTGATGACTAATTCAGTTCCCTCTCCTAATTTCTGTTTCAGTTGCTGTTGTCCAGCTCTGGATTTTACTAAATCTCAGATTCTTACAGAATCCTGTTTTGTTGCTTTCCCAGCATTGGTGTTCATGGTGTGTTTACACAGCTTTAGAGTCTTCAGTGGCATGTTCTGTATTCATCAGTGGCCAAATGTCCCTATTTGGTATTATTTGCAGAGGACTTTTGGATGGTGTTTTCTCTAGAAATTATGGCCACTTTTAGGAGTGTAAAAATCTTCTATACATATCCCTGTGGCCGTAGGCCTAGCTTTTCAAGCAATGCAGAGGTGTTACTGAGTGAACTTTTCATGTTGTAAAACTGATGTGTGGTCTTACTTAAGTAGCCTGGGAATGGAAATTTGTCTATCACTAAGTCATCTTGCTATTTGTTAACTTCCTCCATTTTGGTGCTGATATTTAATGTCTGTCAGCCAAGCAGTGTTAGTGGTGTTTGTTATGGGCTCTAGCTGAGAGAAACTGGTAAGTAAACTTTGTGGTGTGAGAAGGCTTTGGAGTCTCTGCTTTAGTTCACTGTGTAACATAGTTTTGGGGGTCCCTGATGTTCATACTTTCCTCTGTAAAACCTCCATTTTCTTTCTTTGGCACAAATGTCTTTTTCTGGTTTTTTTCTGGGAGTAGAAAGACATTTGTGCTTGAAATAATGTCTTTACTTAAAAATTACCACAAAGCAGTAGCATCTGCTTAAAATTTTCAGTGAAATGTTATGGTGGAATGGAGGTTGTCTTCCAGAGAAAAGTGTTTCTCTTGAAACCGTGTAGTGACGACCATCTGACATTTACATCCAGTTTGGGAGGTACTGAAGGAAAACAATGATTTTATTTTTTCCCTCCTGAACTTATATTGCGAGAAAGGGCAAAAAGGACTGTTCACTGTTAGGAGAGGGGTTTTAGTGTGGAATTGTTACACTAGATCACAAAAGAGCTAATAGAAGTGTAAGTTGTTACTATTTAGTTGCAGTTTAACAGTACAGTATACAGAAGTGATGCTTCCCTGGGAGTGCTGGTTGCTGTGTCATGAAGGTGAGAAGGCGCAGCAAGTGTGCACATGAAGAGTGGAGTCTAAACAGAGTCCCTGCCCCACAAACTTGAGCAGATTTTACTTCAAGAATTTCACAGCGTAAGAAAAGACTTTGTACAGAACAACTGACTAAAAAGAATTCCCTCCCACAGGGAGTATGTGTTAAAAAATAGGGAATTCTGTAACAGCCAGGTACTGTGACTGGGATGTAGTGGCAGTGCAGATGCAGACTCAGTCATGCCAGCTGGCTGCAGTAATGTTGGGATGAATTTGATTCTGTGTCTTTTGTTACTGTATGTTCTATTAAGATTACGTGTGTGGAAATAGGTGTGCTTTCCTTTGTGATAGCAGTTACCCTAGAGACAGAATACATGTTTTGATAAATCATGAGTTTGTTCAGCAAATCTGACGTTCTACAAATAGAAAGCTTTAGGATTTGCCTATGCATGTGGAAAACGTTGTTTCCTGTAAGAGAGTTCTTTAGTGAAAAATGGAACAAATTCCCTTTGTGATGGCAGGTGACTCAGGAGCAGCATCAGTACAGCTCTGGTGTTAAAGCTGTCAGCCTCTTGTTTAAATGTTTGTAAACTTAGACGATAATTGGCACTGGTTGTTGGAATACTAAGTAGCACCTGGGGTTTTGAAGAGACTTTCCTAATTGAGTGAACAGGACTTTCGTGACATGTTTAGCTTTGAACTGTTGCCCAAAAACTGATGCAACTGGTAGTCTGAATTTCTGGCCTGGATTCTTACAGAATGGTGATGTCAGCTGTCATCGCTCTGCTGTAGCTGAGAATAATCTAAAGCTTGTCTCCTGTGTAGGAGAAACCGGGAGATTGTGTTAGTGGTGGGGTGAAACGACATTGTACTGTCTGCTCATTATTGGTGATGCTGCTGTTTCCTTTATGTAGAAACATTCCTGTCTCCAGCAGATCAGCATTTGCAGTCCTGTGAGGACTGCTGGGAGCCAAGGCAGATGACAGTGAATTCCTGGAGCATGTGATGTCTCCTTCCCACCTCTCTGTAGCTCCTGCCCTTGTGCTTGCACACACACCTTGCACTCAGTGAGAGGCTGCACTGAGAGTACTGGTAGGGACACGTGAAAACACAGAATTAAAGAAAGTGGCTTTGGCTATCTTGGGCTAATGTCCTTCTCAGGCTTTGGAATAAGGCCAGATTTGTGGACTTCTTAAAACTAAAGCTGACTGGAGAAACCAGGTTTTATCTAGTGGCTACAGGACTTGGTGTGATTTTTCTTTAGACAGGTGAGCTAATTGGGAAAACTTAAGAGTTAGACATTCTGGAAAAGGCTGAATATTCTCTAAAAGGTTAAGATAACACCTAAAGTGATCTGCAGAATATTATCTAGAGAATAGATAATTCTCTATTTCTTGGTTAGCTGCTAAACTTTTCCCTTGGGACACTCCGGAGTTTGAAGTTCTTCAGGACTGATCCCAGCATGTGTTCAACTGACTCCGTCATGTGTTCACTTTAGAAATGTCTTGGTTTTTTTTGGTGTTTTCTTTTTTTTTTTTTTTTAATTTTTTTTTTTTTTAGTGACGGAGAGGTAGGGAAGCAATTCTCTAAAGACAGTGTGGTGCCTTATAATGTATGTGGATGTTGGCATTCCAGGTTGGAAACGACTTGTTAAATTTGGCAGCTAGCTGGCTCTTGCCTTTTTCTGCAGGTGTCCAGGAACTCGATAATTTAATGACCAGAATTATTGTTGAGATTTTTTGTTGCTTATCTCTTAAGTTGTGTATCAAAATGTGGTGGTTAGGAAACATTAGGGAGTTGCAAGTTACAAACATTTCTTTGGACTGCTAACGGTTGTTTAGGTCTTCAGTAAAGCAGGGATGGAGGGGACTGTGTTCATTGTTTCTGTGTGTGGATGTGCAAGTGAACTGTTTTGTCTCAGGGAAGTTGTTCTGCAAAATGATGCTGAAGTATACAGAGCTCTGTTTTGGTGTTTTAGATGGTGCAGCTGTATCAGTCATGTCTGGGTTGTTGGAATTTGTTCTATGTAGCTGTGAAGACCCTTACTGTAAAGTTTCATCTGGTATAAAACAGAGCACCTCCACTGCTCACGATGGTACATGATTTGGGATGTTTGCACTGGCTTTTCTCTGAATATGTTCCAGTTCAAGGTACAGGGAGAGGGGTCCATGAAAGATGGTTAGTATTCCAGGATGGCCTCCCCCATGCTCAGGAGCCATTCATCCCAACAAACAGGAATTCAGGCCAGAATGCTTGCACCGATGAACAAGAAGCAAATATTTTAAAAAGTTGTTTTTAAATAAAACAAAAACTTAAAAATAAGTTTTCATTCGATTTTCAGATGAGTTCTTTGTGGTGTTCTATAGGTTCGGATAGCATTACAGCTAGACGATGGCTCCCGTTTGCAAGACACCTTCCTCTGTCAGCAGACCTTGTGGGAACTTCTCAACCATTTTGCAAAGATCAGGTGAGCAATGCAGTGAGAAAATGCACTTGTTTGGATGGACCTCTGCATGCCACTAATTGCATGTTATGGTGACCCAACTAAATCCTTCAATATAATTTGCATTTATTTGATTGTGATTTTTCCTTTATAACAGAGATGTTTGCATTTTCCTTGCTCTTGCAGATTTGACAATCCATATTTTTATTATTTATTTATTTATTATTTATCAGGAGTGGAGTACCGCTCCTGATTCAGGTCATAAACTGGTAGCAAACTGTTAAAGCTGTGAAGATACTGGGATATGTTGCACCACCTTCCTTTTACACAAACCTATTTGAAGTCAAGTTACTGCTAGAGGTGTGTGTGTCAAGCCTGGGTGATCTCGATCCCCAGTATTTCTGTGCTGCAGTTCCCTGTAGTGCAGGGGGTTCTTTTCTATGGGTTGTTGTTGCTTTTGAGGCTGGCTGTTGTGCAAGTTCTTCAAGGAAATCAGGAGCTCCCAGCAGGTTAATGTGGCATCTTCAAAAGACTGATTAGATCCTGTTCAAATGGAAGAATTTCTGGTTCTATATTTATTGAACCTGTACCTGGGTTAGAAATCTTATTATTTTAGTCCGGTCTGCATTGAGTGCTACCTTTTGTCTTTAGTTTTGGTTTTAGAAAGCTGTATTGTTTTGGAATGCCAAGCTAATAAACTTTTCTTGGAGAGAGGCACTTCTTTTCTATTTTTCATGGTTTGGAAGAGGAAGCCTTGAACTGTGACAGCCGTTCTGTTTTTAATCATGGACCGTGTCTACAATGTGACATTTATTCATAAGTAAAGGAACAGTATTCATGTAAATGCTAGAGATAAAATAATTATTTTTCTTTTAATTGAGGAAAGAGGTAGGACAAAAAACACATGTATAATTTTCCTGAGTGTTTTAAGTCCCCCCTTGTCCCTTACTATACCCTTTGTGCCCTCCGTGAGGAGAGGAATGCCTGTTGCAGTTTGGGGACTACTAGACTGGTGGAAGGTGGTAATTATTGACAAATAACCTTTGTGTAGCTTCCTCTCATATTAGTTGATTGTTTCTTTGATTTAAATTTTGAGCTTTTCATATAATTTTGCTCTTTTGAAGTGGTTTTATTGGTTACAGGTCATTGTAATACTACTAGTTAATATACATGTTGCTCTTCTTAAGCTTCTAACTGCTGCAGTATGCTAAGCATTCATAACTTCAGTTCAGAACACAGCTGCTCGTTTCTGGCCTCTGGAAGCTGAGTTCAAATGTTTGGATGGACTTTGCAATCTTGGTTAAGTTCAACAAGCAGCAAAGGTGCTGTGTGTGGTTTAGTCACAGAACAAGCTGGATCTACAGCCATCTGTGTGGTTTTAATGGGCTGAGTTACTGTTCAATGTGTTTTGATTCAGTTGACTAACTAGTCAGCTAGTTGTTGATGTTTGTTGAATGCTTCCTTGGACTTTCCAGCTGGAGACATTTCCTGGAATGCTCGGCCGCGCTAAGTGCGTGAGGGGAAGTATTCTAAATCCACTGGAATTTCCCCTGGGTTTCCAGCGTCCATCTTGGCTAATTGGGTCTGAAGAAGGTCTGGAAGCTATTGTAGGGCTGCTCCTCCTCTCAGCGTGCGGCAGTCCTTGCACAAGATGTTTACAGGCCCTGTCAGATCACTACATGAAGGAATCTAATCTGCTTGCCGTTCTCCTTCTGAAGAGCAGCACATCAAAGAGAGGACAGTATGTTTGATGTGTGTGCTTGCCTCAGTGGGTGCATGTAATGGATTAGCAGCAGCTGGAGGAGGAGCCTGCAGCTTCCAAGAGTTAGGCAAAAATAAGTCTCTGGGGATCTTTGTGTGGAGTCTGTGCTGCAGAGGCTGGTTGAGGGCACAGTGTTGTCTGCCTTATGAGCAAGAAGCCTGTGTTTCTGTCTCCCACTCTTGCTTGCTTGCAGCTTCAGCAGCTCTGTGGGCTGTTCTCCATAGAGCAGCTGCAATTCCGAGACTCAGAGACATCTTTGATAGTCATTATGATTCTTCACTGCTTCTTCTTCTACACTGGTCATTAATTTGGTTCAGATATTTTCCACACATTTTTAGAAGACTCTTCAAAGAATTGCTTGATGTGGAAAGCGGTTTTTGGGAAAGTGAATTAAACTAGTTTCTATAAGTCAAACTGGCTTCTTCTCTATTGGTCTTTGGTGAGAACATGTTCCACTGTACCTAAGACTTTTTTTCTCTTAAATGGTTGTCATCCACCTTTCCTGACAGACAGACAGCAGCTTGAGGTTCAAGCTTGTATTCCCTGGCCTGATCTGTCTGCCTTTTCTGTGATTCTGTACTGTTTCTCTGTGTCTCATTAGTCCTTTGTCTTTTGTTACCTTTATTGAGGATTCCTCAAGGGCTACAGCCAATTTTAATTGGAAGCAAAACCTGTTGAAAATAAGGTGGGGATGAGTATCTTTCCTGGATTGTCTGGAGAAGTCTGAGTGCAGTAACCTGCTATGGTATGCTAAAGGCACTCTCTGGTAATCTTTTGTTCCAATTCTCCAACTGAGACAAGATTTTTTTTTTTCTGCTTTTCATCATCAGGCATTGGCCTTGGGAATTTCCTCAGGTACTGCTGCCAGAGGGAGGTTGGAGCCTGAGTCTGATATCAAAACACAATGTTCCTTTGTATGAGCAACTTAATCTTTTGATTTCTGCAGAGCATTGTATAGTGCATTTTGTTCCTGAAAGAGAATAACTAATTGCAGAATCACAAAAAGAGGCAAACCTATTCTAGTTTTGGTTTGGTTGTTCACCTTGAAGTTAACTGTGTTTCATAATCTGAAACTTGAATATTGTATTTTGCTATGGTGTGTCTGTTGCCTTCTGCACAATGGGATTTGTTGTGGTGGCTGGGAGAAGTGTTCTGAAATAGTGGTCTTACAGTCTTGGTACTATAAACTCCCTGGAATATGTTGCAACTGGTCTGGAAGTAGTTCTCGGCTGCTGACTTTCCTAAAATAGGCCTGACCCTCAGGACTGGTTTTATAGTTTGCTCTATTTGGATTTGCTCTACCTCTGGGTTTCTTTGTGACTTGCCTTGTCCCATACCACTGTGCTGTTGCAAGCTTTTAACCATTTGCTCAAGATGGCATATAGTCTGCTACAATTAAACCAGACATCTCAGTTGTGGTTTGTGCTTAACAGATTTAGTCCCTCACATCCTTCAACTGGAAATCATTGATGTTCTCTGGCTCTTGAGAATTACTCAAAGATTGAGTATCATAATTTTCCAGTGGCTCTCTCAATCCTGAGTGGCTTCTGGTTTTACTTACATGTCATTGTAGCTGAGTTTTGAGTCTCAGTTTAAATGTCCTTGATGAATTTTCATGGAATTTAATGGCTATTTCCCTTCATTTTCCACTTCATAGGCTGATTGACTCCCTCTCAGTTGAGTTTCTTTTGTCACTTCATGCTGGGCTAAGTTTGGTTATGCAGACTCTGGTCTTCTGCTGGGCAAGCAGGTTGTTAAAGTGCAAAAGGTTATTTCCTTGTTACCATAAGAGAAAGCGTTGCCTGTGTCCTAAGGTGGTCTTTCAGAAACCTGCTGGCTGGGTATATTGCATGTCTGCTTGTGGAGTTCCAGGCTTTTCTAAGAGCAGCAGTCAGCATGGCCACAGCACAGACAGACCGTGTGATGGACACTCACTTCAGAACCACACGCTTGATTGACTGAGTGGGTTCTGACTGTTACTCAAGGGATCCTTTGCCTACATGTGGAACTCAACACATCACTCTGGATGTCCAAAGTCGCCGAAAGAACCCTTGGGGGGCTCAGAGACCCTGGAATGTTGCCAAAAGTATCTGGTAGCTTGACTTTGATCTATCTAGAGATGAAACATCTGTGTGAGGAGATGAGAAGTTTCAGAGTGTAAATAGTGTATTTACAAGATGAAGTATAAATTTTAGAATTTAGGTACAGGAGGGTCATAAAGACAAGATGGAAGATTCAGAGCATAGTCCTAAGTTCTTCTTTCTTCTTCATGTCTTCCATTTTCTGTAGTGATGTTGGCACTTTTAGATTAGTTCATGGTGAAAGTAGTCTTGTCAATAAGGGTGAAAAGTATTGGGAATTAAAAGTAAATATAATATATGTAATTTTCACTATAAAAGACACAACCGTCCCATGGGCAGGAGAGAGTGCACTTGACTGTCCTGCTGAGCAGACCTCCGCTGGGCAGAGAGAAAATATTGTAGGTAAGAATTAATAAACAAGATTGAAGACCAAAAAACTTGAGAGTCCAGACTCGTCCTTTGAAGCGTGGCCACCCAAAACCACTTTTCCCGTATAGGGGCAGAGACAAATAACAACAAATCCCAATACCTACATATCTGCTTGACATAACTTTGTTTCTGGTAATATTGCATCTCAAAATATAAGTGTTTAAATTATATGATGTTGAAGGCACAATGTTTTAAGTGGTGCAACTCTGTTCATTAAACTTCTTTCCAGGAAAAGTCAAAATGCAGCAGGCATTGATCACTGACATCATGTTCTTAGAGTTAACCCTGTTCAGTGCCCCAGTTAAGATGCTTACAAATTTAGGCACTAGATAGGGAATGTACCCTGAATGTACAAGTATAGATATAAGTGATGTAGTAGATAGAGGGAGCCTGAGTTTCTGCTTAAATTTTGGGACACTTGAATGCCAAATTGATCAATGTTTTGCAGCTGCATTTAGGAGAAAGTGCACTTATTACTGCTACTGGGGAATTTCAAACATTGCAGGGTAATGTGAAGTAGAAATATCTTCCCAAAACTTCTACTTTTCACTGAAAACTACTGGAATTTTTTTCAGGCATAAAATGGCAGGCTGACCTTGGGAACTGCCTCCAGAGGTCTCAGGAGGTGAGCAAGCATGTGTCATGTTCCTGGGCTGCCAGGTGGATTTCCTTATCTGCTTTGCAGAGAGGTGGTTTCTCTTCAAGTCATGGGTGATGGTTTCCTGGTGGGGTGAGTGGAAAGCCATTCCCTCCACCTACCCCTGAGACTGGACTGTAGAGAGCAGTAAGATCAAGGGAGTTTACCATGAGGAAGAGTTCCAGTTGTTCTGTTTCATGATAAACTGTTGCCGTGCAGATGGGATATACAGCTCTTTACCATGGGATATCCTGGTGCAACTGCGAGCACAGGAAGTTTGAGACGGAGTGTGCGGAGAAGAGCTACTGGGGTCTATGGAGAAGGATAAATCTTGTCAGATCTCATTGTGTAGATGGGGAATATTGTGGGCAATGTTCTTACCTTTTGTATTTTCCCAGGCTGAGTTAGGCTGAAATGTCTAAATCTGAAACTTCTGAAAAAATGCTTTTGAGAAGTCAGACAGGTATATCTTTCCAAACCAGCATTGTCTTAGAGTGGGCACCTGGTCACCTCTTAGATTGGCATGCTTGGGATGTGAGGCAAAGTATTCTCCTCAGTCTCACGTTCTACCACATTCTTGTCTGATTTCAGTTTGAGTTGCACTTTCCTGAAAGTGGAAACAAATGTGACAGAGCTTCTTCTGGTGTTGAATCTAATGCTCTCACTGATTCCAGTGCTTCAGCATAATGTACTGGTTAATTCTGTAAGCCTTTTTACTTTTCTGTAGACATCTGAGGTTTTCTTGGTGAAAGTGTCATTCCTTTTTTTTTTCCCCCTTTTGAAATCACATCATTTTGGCTGGATGAGAACTGAGAATTGCTGTGATAGGCTGTGATTGTCTTTTGCTTGTCTGTCTTTTGTATTTGACCAAGTAACATATAATAAAGCTTGTCTTTTACTGCAATGCCTCAGAATTGCTTATCTAGAGTAAAATGGAAAGAGTAACATCTTTCTGGTTTTTCCCCATCTTGATGCTAAGGGTCCCTCACTTCTGACTTCCTCTGGAGATGGGCTATTGGGAGTTTGCATCATTGCTCATACGTGTCCTACATCACTAAAATGCTTAAATATGGCTTGATTTTCACTTTGTCTACAGTGACAACCTTTCATTTGGCTTTAATTGTTTCATGGTCTCCAGAATCTGAAAGTTCATGCTCTTTGTTTTTGTTTGCTTACTTTCTCTTTTCTTTTTTAAAAATGATACTAAGGCAAGTTTCTTGTCCTTAGTGGATCTTCTTTAGAGAGGTATTTAATTTCGTTTGCTGCTGTGCATATGTGAAAAGAAATGGACCTCTCCCCAGTGAATTCAGTCTAAGCTGTAGTGAAGTTTTTAACTTGAATTAAAAAGAGCAAATATAACTAAATAACGTTTCAGATAGGGTACTGAGGGACATGAACAGTGATAAGTTTAAATTTATCTAGTATGATCAGCTAATTTCAGAATTTATTTTAATTATTTCTTTGTTTTTAAACTTTTAGGCTGTGTTTAAGGAAAAGTGAATGCATTGAAGCAGATTGTTTACATAATGTCTAATAGCGATCCTGTGAACTGTGTAGTGGTTATTGCTGGAGAAAAAAGGAGGACAGTGTTTCCTGCTGATTTCACTCTGTACTGGTTTTGGAGGGGGTAGGCTGTTGTGCAGATGCTGCAGTGTTTTGCTCTTTCTTGCAGGGAGTTGATGGAACAGGATGGTGAATTGTCTCCAGTCTGTATTTACATGCGGGATGAGGTAAGGCAGCAAAGGCCTCTCAACTGTCTCATGTCCCTAAAACATAAGAAAACTTAGTTCTGCTTTCCAACCTGGAAAGTGTTTCTTTTGAACTTTCCTGAGAAGGGAAGTAGAAAAATGTTGGTCTTTTCAACGCATGACGTGTCTGTATGGAAAAAAGCTCTCTTGGAACGTAACCTTGTGCTGTTGAGACCTCTGAGCCCATAAAATGAGCTCAGTGACCTATTTGTGTTTTTCTTTCCAGCTTCTTTTAAAGCTTGAGTCAAAACAGTGTTTTTGTGTTAATAAATATTTGCTTTTCTCTGTTTTGATCTTTTGCTATTAATGTTTTGTTAAATATTTTGTGTGTGGATATTACAGAATTTGCTCTCCCTAGCTGTCCCCTTTACTTCCCACTGACCTCTGTGGACAGATCGTCTTTATTCTGGAATAGGTCATTGCAGACACATAGGAGGTGTATATAAGGAAATCGTCTGTCTTGCAGCCCTCAGATGTTGCCTGTCATTTAACTTCTGACAAAAGTAGCTTTGCTGTAGTTGGATCCCACTTGGATGTGTGTATGGGATGAAAATATATGTAGGTCATCTTCCATTGAGGTGATTTAATAAGGTGTGAATTTGGTGAAACAGCACAAGTTGATACAGATGGATTCAGGTCTGATTTTCAACTGCAGGAATGTGTTTTCACCTGTTTCTTGTGTTGTGTGGTGTTTCTTTGGATACGGCTTTCTTTCTGTAAACAGCTTTACATGCTTTCCTGGGGACTCAGAGGCCATAATTACTCTCCTCTGGTTTTGTTGTAGATATCAGGAAAAGATGCCCTGGAGAAGACAACACTGAAATCGCTTGGCCTGATTGGAGGCAATGCCATTATCAGGTTGGGAGAAGCAAAGTTTGCCTTCTTTATTTTCTCTTTCCACTTTGATGGTGAATTTATTTTGCTTCAAGTACCAAAAGAAAGGCAAAAAAATAAAAGGAAAAGTCCCAAGAGAAGATGCCAAATTAAAACATTGCAGCACTCAGAAATTATTGCATTTGCCTGTTTATCTCAAACTGCTGCCCAGATGTGCTTTGCACAGCAGCAGATGCTGGCACTGGCCAGTCATGTGCAGATTAAAAGAGCTTGTTTGTTTGTTTCTTTTTTTTTCTTTTTTTTTCTTCCTCCTTTGAGTGGAACAGACAATTCAAAGTTAAAAGTCTCTCAGAGAGGGTAATCAGCTACCACTTCGTTCTTCCTTGCTCTGGATCTCAGACAACTCCCAGCTGCTGCAGACCCTGGTAGCTGTTGGGGGGGTGAGTTAGGGACAGGGGCAACCTTTCTGTGATCTCCTGACCAGCTCTTTGTGGTATGTATATGCAGAAGGCAGGAGTGATTAGAAGCTATGCTTTATAACTGACTGCTGTTTTTCTCTAGAAGGCAGTTTTCTTCTAGATAAGTGGGTCCCTGTTCTGTTGTTCTGCACAACCCCCTGACCCTCTACCCCACACTTTCCAGCCACTGGAGCTTGTTCTCTGTAAGCATCTGGAAGAAGAAAGTTGTTAAATCAGGGTGTATTTGAGTCAGCTGCTGTCTTTGTGTCATGGGCACATTGAGAACAGGGAGGACAGTACTCCTAGGATTATGATTTTATTTTTATTCCTTTCGTGTCTTCTTCAAGAGTTGTCATGAAGAAATGCAGTTCGTCTGGTGGGGAGGAAGTTCTGGGTGCCATGGTGCCTTGCAATGAGCCAACAGTGAGGCGAGGCTCTATGGAAGAAGCTGTGGATGTGCCTCTACCTCAAGCAAACACATTTCCAAAGGACTTGGAGCACAGGGATGTGGCTATGTCTTTAAACAGCTGCACACACAAGCAAGACTCGATTAAAGATTCTCATGCTAGCTTGGAGGAACTGTGGCATTCCCCAGAGCCTGAGCCTACCCCATTTGTCCCTTTTTCTGGAGATGGAGAGCATCTGGGGGACTGTCCTGTAGCTGTACCATGTTCAAAGCTGCCAACAACTTTTTCCAGCCCTGGAGGTCCTTCTAAGCCAAAGAAGTCTAAGAACAGCCAAGAACTGCAAAAGGAGCAAGAACAGGTAAGGGAAAATATATTTGCAGTTTTGGCAGCAAGGGCTTTTTTTTAATCCTGCCTTGTCTGAGGCTGCAGTCCCATGAGGAAAAAGATGTTTCCAGATTTAGGACTTTTTCCCCTGTGTCACAGGATTAGGTGCCGTAATGACATACAGTTCTGCCTGAGTTCAGAAAGGAAGTAGGAAGGATTTGATTTTAAGAAATTGCTGTCCAGAGGTAGACAATAGATAACACAGCTGCAGTAAATCACAGTCCAGAAGATCCTATACCTCAGTGCCACAGATTTAATGAACAAATGCCCACTTTGTTACCTGACCCTGTGTCTTAATTTTCTTAGTATTGCAGATAAAGCAGAAACCTTCCATCCTTCTCCTTCTGTATTCCTGCTTGCTTATAGAAGTGTTTTTATCTTAATCTAAAATGTCTTGATTCTGAAGTAGTCTGCCTGTCTCTAACTATCTCCCAGAAAGACAGATTGCACATCTCACTATTGTTGGTGTCTCTGAAATAAAATTGTGTTTGTTAAAATTCAAAGTGCTTGAGCCCATGCTGAGATGCAAGACCTGATGGCTGAAAAGTGCTGTGATGCCATCCCAGAGTCACCTGGGAATGACACTGAAGTGTGTTTTCTGTAGGGCAGCTGTATGGAATGGAATACCTTCAGGAGGGCTGGGTATGTCTGGCAAGTAGCGTAGCATGAAGTACAGGAGCCATTTAATTAATAATTTACTCCTTGTTATTATGCACTGAGAGTTTCCCATTCTGGATTCTCAGTGAGCAGCTCTTTTCTTGCTCCTTTGGCTCATCACTGGGGCCAGCTTTCATGTTCAGAGATGCCCTTTGTTGTTTCTGACTCTTCGGTACCTCCTAGAGTTGGAGGTTTGAATCTCTTCTGGGCTGATCCAGCCAGGATTGAACAATAGAAAGCTATAAGTAGAAAGAAAGGATGCCTGGGGAGCTTCAAAGGGAGCTTAGTCCAGGAGGAATTTAGCAAGACTGTGGATGCTTTCATGTTGATGTAGAGTCTCTACCTTAGTTGACTTCTTTGTGGTTGCAGCCTATTTTTGATGAGTTCTGAATTGTTTAGGAACAGAAGCCAGACCCTGGAAGGGCTCTGGAGCAGTTATGAACTGCACAAGTGGCAGAAAGAGGCCATGCCAACCTGCAGTGGTGAATATTTGAGTGTATTAGAAACATGTTTGGGTCTCTCTAATCAGTGTTATTTAACCTTTTGGAGCAGACCCTTATCATGGAGAATTAAACAGTTGGCTGGGGGATTTGTCCAGTCTCATGTGTTGCTTGCTTCAGTTGTGCTCTTGTCTTTGAGGGGTTTGGAAAGAAGGAGCTCCATTGTGTCTGGGAAGGGAGAAGTGCAAGGGTTTCTGGTGGTATCCCTCACCAGTTTTGTTGCCCACGCTTCTCTGTGCACTGGTGGGAGAGGCAGAACTCCATCATGTCATTGACTTCACAGCCTGATGTGTAGCTGTGCTTTTGGGCATGGCTGGGTGGTGGTGCCTGAAGGACTCACATGAACCGATGTCTTTCTCAGAATCACAGTCCAGCTCAAACCACTTCTGGAGCCAGCCGCCCTTCCACTCTGAGCAGCTTGGGAAGCAGCTGCAGATTCTGTTGGGGGAGTTGTGTCCTTGTGTTAAACAGCATGTGATTTTGACGGCTGCTTTCAAGCCCTTTGATCTCTGGTACTTTTGCTGCTGATTGATTACATTTTGTTCCCTCCTCCACTCCTGCCATCTTTCACTCTCCTCCCAGCGGCAACAGCCAAGCAGAGCTAGCCACATGGCATCTGCTTTTTGTCCTTTTTCAGTCCCGAGGAAAAAAAAACCAAAACAAAACAAATTATTTTTAAACATCAAAGGTCCATTTTTGTAAAAGAATCTTCCCATTAATGCTTTGCCTGTGTGTGGTTTTTGAAGCTGAAGAGAGGCTGGATAAAATCTGTGCCAGCATCCCTTCTTTTCTTGGGCTAAAGATGGTTTACAGACAGCTGCAAGCTGACTTTGATGTCAGAATGTTAATTATTAGAAGGTAACTTTAAACCAGATTCACCATGAGATTAGAGCTCCCAGAGGTGGTGGAGAGGAAGTGGGTCTCTGGGGAGAGCTTGCTGCTGTGGAAAGCACAATGACCCCTATTTCACTTAAATAATAAGAGTTTTCCTCAGCTTACCTGCTTCCCTGGGACCAGGATGGTGACCATGGAGTGAACTGCGTTCTTCCTGACCCCTGGCTTTGTCACATAGGCTGCACTTACGTAGATGCTGCTGTGAACATTGGTGAAAGGTGCCTGACATTTCACCTTTGAGAAGAGTAGACTTTGAAGCAGGAAGATGCCAAACCTTAGCACAGCATCTTTGTCTCCTGGAAGAAGTAGGACAGCAAAATGCACAGCTTGTTTTCCTCCACTTGACATGATGGAAAGTAGAACATCCATGTGGTGGCCATTTATTGTTACAGGAGGTGGTTATCTTTCATCACAGTTGCAGAAAACACTGCGTGTGCTGGGAAGTGGGTTAGTATTCCTGGAGTCTCTTTTGTGATCGTTATGGGAAGTTAATTTTTGGATTCTGTCTGTGCTTTAGGATTGTTGGAGCCCATAGCAAGGAAGAGGAGGGAACACTTAGGACTGGAATATATGTCTGCCGTGTGCCATCTTGTGATTCCCAGTGCCTTGGCAGATGCCATTAACTGTCACCATAATTTGGATGGGGGGTGGACCTTTCCCAGTGGAATCCCACTGCTATTGGGATTAACTAAAGTCCTTGTTAGAGCCAGTACTAAATGGTAACTGTAGGATTTGCTAGTGCAGTCTTTGGGGTTCTCTCCTTCATACCCTAGCACCCTTCACAGCACACCATAGGATATGCCTCCTCAGTCTTTTGGGTTTGGGCTTTTTCAGAAGACATCTGTTTTCACTACATGCTTAGAGTGCAATGAAACTCAAGCCTGTTTGGGGACATTAAAGTACACTGTGTTCTTGGGGAGGCCTGATTGATTCTCCTCTGGCCTCTGATATAGATGTGCCCTCACTGGAGCATCAGTGGGCAGTGTTTGGAACAGGGTGCAGCCTGCTTCCCAGCAGATAGTCCTGGGCACTTGGGGTCCTTCCTGCAGCACTGGCACCCCCACCCCACCCTGGGCCCGGGGAAAGCTGCAGCCAGGCTCCTGCACCCGCTCGTTAGGGCTGACCCTGCTCAACTTTCTAAAAGTAGCCAAAGGTCCCACCCACACAACCTCCATCTTTTAATTTCTCAAATTACCCTTTAGTGCCCACAAGTAGAGTGAACATTGCCTTGTAATTTGTGTTGTGCTTTAGACAATTGAGAAGACTTCTGTTCCCAAGTTGGCCAGTGCCTGGGGGAGGGGTGAGTGGATAGAAGGAGGACATCTGGGTGTTAATTAGGATTGGAAAGAGTGTATGAGAGATGAGGGGAGAAGAAATGGGCAGCGGGTTCATTCACAGAGCCTGTGGCATTGTTAAGCTGGCAGCTGACTAGGAAGAAATGCTGGGTTAACTACCAGAATTTTTGTTCCTGTGAGCCTCTTCAGCCATGAGCTGTGTCCTCCCTGCATCTCCTGTAGCCTTCAGTATGCTGTTCTCTATGTTTGCAAGCTTTGTTCCTTTAAACAGTTTTGGAATTTAAAAAGTTTGACATCCAGAAGTGTAACTGCCTCTCGATTGCTTGACTCTGGTCATGGTTTGTATTGACAGAGGCACAGCTGCTGCTTTGGGCAAAAGAGAGAGTAGCCAGCACATAACCTTTGCTGGGGAGGGATCCATTAAAGTCCTGCTGCCTGCAGGGATGGCAAATGCTCTTGATCTCAGTGGTTGGGGCTCCATTTGGGGATTTTAGGGGATTGTGGGTATTGCCTTGTTTTGTTTTGGTTTTTTCATAACTGCAACCACAGTTGTAGGCTAGGCCCAGTTGCATTGGAAGGTTTGCCAGCATGACACCCGGCTCTGGAGGCTGGGGGAGCAGGCAGCCAGGCTCTCTGTGCCCTGCTGGGCAGGTGAGAGGCGTGTCTGTGTGTAGCTTGGAGTGCCTGCTCTCAGCTCTGCTGTGTAGGGAAGGTTGCCAGTAAATGTATTAGGTACCTTTATTGCAGCTGATGCCTGGAGAACTGCTCTCCTGCATCTGTGTGCCCTGGTTGCAGCCAAGGCTGATCTCTCACTTACTTTGTAAGTGCAAAACAAAAGAGTTTCACTTTTTAAGGGATCTTTCTGCACACCAGAAACCAGGGTACAATTTTGAAAAGTGTGGAATGAAACCCTGCAGTGGTTTAGTTCAGAGAGCTGAGCAGGTCAAAAGACAGTTTGCAAATACTCTTTTTTTTTCAGGAACCTTATAAGATAAGCAGAGCAATGCATTTAAAACTAATTGGAGCTCATTTTTTTTCTGTAGCTTGTGGAACGTGAGCCCCTTATCTGTCACCTAGACCTACTGGAACAACATCCTGATGGCCCAGAAGAGCTTCCTGATGAATTTTTTGAAGTCACAGTGGATGATGTACGAAAACGTTTGGCACAGCTGCAGAATGAGAGGCAAGTTCCCTTTCTGCTGTGAGTGAGATTTGCTGTGTCCTGTTGTTGAGCAGAGTGACAGTGATCACCAGAGCTTGTTTTATTTTTGGCTAGTAAGAAATACCTTATCTTCTAAGTAACACAATTAACCTTGTATTAGAACTCATCAGAAAGACCAACTTAGCCACAAGCCAGGACCTGAGAACGTTTGGAAGAGGCACACACACACACACACAGAAATTATAGGAAGCTGACTAACAATGTATTGCACTGTTCAGGTAGCTTGCTTTCAAATATTCATGATTTTACTTCATCAAACTTCAGTTCAGTAAAAACTCAGATGAAGATCAACTGTCCTTCCTGTCACAGCACCATTTTGCTGTCTCTATGTTCCTTGAAGAAATCAATTTCATTAATGTATTTAGTTTCAAGTGAGTCAAAGCATTTCTTTAAACATTGCAATAACTCTCCAAGACTGAAACAGTCTCCTTTATGCTATAGCCAAGTCCAAGTTGAACTTTTTACTTAGAGTTGATTTTTTTTCCCACAGGCCACAGTACACAGAATATGGCCTGAAAATTGCTCTGCTGTTTGTGGGTCTGGTGTATTTAGTGGTAGAAATGTAGAGACATTTGGTTGGGGATTACTGGAATACAGGCCCCCCAAAAAGACCCAATTTCCAAATTTGCTGATGCTTTCCCCTTACAGCCAGGGATAAAAATAAAGGCAAGTTACACATCAGTTACTCAGATACAAAGAAAATGTACTAAAGCTGAGCACAGGATCTGTTTGGTCTAAGCTAGTTTCTTTGCTTATGGAAAAATATATAATTATTCTTTTACATTTATTGTTTCCTCTTAAATACAAGTAGACTCTTATTTTGTACCCACTATTTTAATAGCCATCTGCAATGGCAGTTCTTGAATGATCTGAAACTTCTTTTTTTTTTTTTTTCCCTGTACCTAATTAATACTTATTAATTTCTTGTGCTGGCATTTTTTTCAAGTTTAGTAGCTCTTCTGCCCCTGTGGAGTAATCATGTCCAACCCTAGTCTCTGCTTTATTGGATTAATAAGTCCACCTCTTCTTGAGTAGTCTAAGCAGACTTTCCTGTCCTCTTAGGTTCTTCTCTTGTGTCTGCTGTCATGAACTTGTGCAATAAACATAATTTTATGTTGTATTGTTGTTGATGCTCAATAGTTTCAGGAGATAGGGAAAATGCTGTGAGGGATGCATCAAACAGTTGAGCTGTTCTCATCAGGCCTGCTTGGGTCTTCTGCTAGCTTAATAAAGTGAAAAAACATTGTAAAATTCCAGACAATTTGCCTTCTTCCCATGTCTGTAGGAAACTCCTGGAGGAAGCTCCACTGATGACAAAGTCCTTGAAGGAGTCCCAGCTGAAGGAGAAGTTGGAGCGTTATCCCAAGGTAGTATTTGTTTTCCAGTCCCTGTGGCTAGTCCAAGCTTGGAGAGTCAGTGCCTTGGGATTCAGTTGTGATCAACAAGCCCTTAAGCTACTTAAAGGGAGATTTTTCAAATTCCCATCCCTATTAATTGTTTCTGGGAATTGCACAGCAGTTATGCCATATGAAAACAGCTGTACTGTAATATGGTAATATGTCATTGCTTGAGTGACAGACAGTGGAGGTGCTTCTGTTCTGTTCCAGATGTCTCAAAACCTTTCTGTTGTGCCCACATCTGTATGATTGAGCCTTCCTGCCTGCTCTCTGTAGACATTTTGTTAGAAACTCATTGAAAGTTAAATGATTCAATGTTACAAGTTGGTGTATTTTACTCTGTAACTCTGATCCTTGTGCAGTTTGCAAGTGAGGTGCTTTCTGACCAAGCTGTGGGTACGAAGGTCAGAGGTATGTCAGGAGGATTCCTGCTGTTGTGGACACATTGGGATGCCAGTAAACTGTCTGCACCTGTCCGTGAGGGTTTGTCTTCATTGGTAGTGCATCATTTAGCACAGGGAGCTCCTACTCTCTGAGCAAGTGCTGCTGCATTTTACATCAGAGTGCTTTGACAGATGAGCTCTTGTGCCCCCTCTGAGCAGCCCCTGTTTCCTGAGAAGCTGCACAGCACTGTTAGCCAGGTTGCTCTTCTATCCCTTTAAACACCTCAGATCTCCCCATAAAAGAAAACAACAAATAAACAGCTTACAGATTCTAAGCCAAGGACAGGTGTTACAGAGCAGTGGTAAACCACTGTCCTGATGGGCTTTGTCTCTGCCTCAGGTGGTGGTGAGAGTTCGTTTTCCAGACCGCCATGTTCTGCAGGGCTTCTTCCATCCCACTGAGACGGGTAAGGCCAGTCCCCCTGCAGCCTGGGCAGCTGTAAGGGCAGAGAGTGTGTCTGAACAGGTCACACTGTTGCCTGGTAAAGTCAAGCTGCTCTGAAAAAGCAGCAGAATGTAGTTACACTGTCATTGTAGGGCCCTGAATGGACCAAGAAGGACTTCAGGCTGGTTAAGTTAGCTAAAGGCTACTTGGTGGAGATGGCAAAATGCTTGTCCTTGTGTGGACAGGAAGCTGTCCCTCTTGCTATCCCCTTATTTGTGTCTAAGTGATGTGCTATTGGGCGGCATTTGGAGACTACCTCTGTGTTAGTGTGTAAAATGTTTTTCACCCCCTTCCCCAATCCAAAACGTACCCCAAAAAGCAGGAAGGAGAAATAAAACAAAAACTTCAGCAACTGTACTAAGAGAGGATGTACCTTTATGGCTCTGTCAGTTCACGAAAGGCTATCAGACCATACACCAAGTAGCTCTTTGTTATTACTGGAGATCCTCTTTTTCTCAGCTGTCAGCCATGGTTACCTGCACAAACTTTTTTGATAATGTTGTGGGCATCCTTAGATTTTTCCAAGGGACTAGCACATCAAAGTGATTTGTTTTGTTTGTTTTTTCCACAAAAAATTTGTTATAGCAACTGTGTACTTTGGGGTAAAAGGCAATCTCCATACCTTCTAGGGGGCATTTCTGCTGTTACAAGTTAGTCTTCTTGCCTAGCATTTGAAGAACCAAATGTAATTTAGCAAACCTTTCTCTCCTTTTTCCGCAGTTGGCGTTTTGAGATACTTTGTAAGAAGCCACCTTGCTGATGCAGAGTTGCCATTTTACTTGTGTGAGTGCTGTTGGTAATATTTGGCCTTACTTCATAAAGCCTGTTTCTGGCTGTGGGGTGTTGATGCCTGAGGGATGACCTGGAAGGGAATGCCTTCCCTAAAACACAGCTTCACAGTGCAAAGAAGGTGTAACCTGCTCCCTTAGCCATGTGCTTCTGTCTAAGAAGCAGCCTCTGTGGGCATATGAATGTGTCGCCCCTTCAGAGAGCAGGGATGCCTGCCATACCTATATTTG
Source organism: Passer domesticus (assembly GCF_036417665.1). Classification (NCBI taxonomy): domain Eukaryota; kingdom Metazoa; phylum Chordata; class Aves; order Passeriformes; family Passeridae; genus Passer; species Passer domesticus. The sequence goes on along the minus strand of NC_087493.1, from coordinate 1,305,024 downwards.
ATGTTCTGGTTGCTAGGTGGTCCTGTTTTATAACTTGTTTTTTAACTTCAGTTGTTGCACCTCCCAGAATCATCTTGAACGATGAAAGTCTGACGCTGTTTGAGGTAAGGACTCACACGTGGGCTCTGGTTCTTTCTGGTTTGTGCTCCCCTTAACCCCGCCTCAGGCTTTAGTTACTTTTAAAAGAAGCTGGGTAATGCTGTAGGCTTCTGCTCAGCCAAGGCTAGTGGAACCAGATGTTTTGGAGCACAAGCTGTTCACCAGAAGAGGTCCACCTTGTGCAGCAGTAGGCAGAGGCACACTGGGGGCAGGGGTGGGGATTGGCATTGTTTGGTACACAGCTGCAGTTAACCTGGAATGTTATTGTGAGAGCTGAGTTGAGTGTGCTTTATCTGTAGCTGGACTAGGATAGTAACAGATGAGACTCAGTGTGGGCAGGGAACTGTTTTTAATTGCTACAATGGGAGCTAGAGGCCATATTAGACAGAAATCTGAGTTTTTGAAATCACTATGTGAGAGTCAATGTGCACTGAGGGATACACATTCTCTTCGTGTAATTTTTCTGTGAAAACACTGAAGTACAGGTTTTCACATTCAGATTCCTGGAGATTTCTTTGCAAGTGTCAGATAAGGTGGTCTTGATGTCCCTGGCCAGAGACCTTTGGCTGTGTAGATCACACATCTAGAATCATTAGGAGTGACTGAGTGATTTTGCCAGTGAATTTGCCCCAAACTCACGCTGTTTAAAATGTTCTGTCAATCAGAACTGCATGGACCATTCCAGACTGATGCACCAGAGATCCTTCAGAGTAAAGGCTCTGATTCTGATTCTGTCAATCAGAACTGCATGGACCATTCCAGACTGATGCACCAGAGATCCTTCAGAGTAAAGGCTCACGCAGCAGCAGTGAGAATTCTTGTTTGATTCCCCTGCTCTGAGGGAGCAGAAAGGCTGAGGTGGGGAAAGGGATAGAGAAAGGGACTTTTCAGGCAGCATGGTGAATTAGGTAGTGATTAGCATGCCTTGGAAGTTGTTTGCAATGGAGTTTTCCAAGTTCCACAACTTGCTGACTAGGCCATGTGGAAGAAATACACATGCAGATGCTTTTAGATGATTGAATATTCAGACCTGTATCTGCCTCCTGTTGATCCTCAGATGTTGGTTCTGGTCTCCCTTGTTAACTTTGGTTTGTTTTCTAAAATGTTCTAAATCCTCTGCTTACCTCCTTTTACCCCTTGCCTGCCTCCCCTGTCCTGCAGTACTGTTCTTTTCTCTTTCTCAGTGCACATCTCGTGTTTCTCTGGATGTCTCCTGAAACATGACTTTTTCAGTAAAATACCACAGGAATAATTACATCTCATTGTCTTTGAAATATGAAACCTAATGGCAGGAATTTTGTTTAATTTGCTGCATTAAAGCCTTTGTTCTGTACCTGGCACCATTACTGGTGCTTGTTATACGTGTGGCAATTTCCTGGTTTCCTCGTTGTGACATTTACTGTGAAATTCATTCTTTGTGGCAGCTCCCTGAGACATGAACACATGTTAAATTAGTGCTCTTTGAAGACTTGGAGGTGCCTTACAGCCCAGTCTTAGGGACTTCATTAGAAATCACAGCTTTGTGAAGAAGCTGGTCGATTTTAGTGTCAGACATCTTCAGTCTGCAGTGGCTTTCTGTGGATTGCAGTGCTTGCTGAGGCACATGGCAAAGGTGCAAAACCTTGACTTTGATACAGAGCTGGGACTGCTCAAGATGCTATGCTCAAAAGTGGAAAATTCTTTGCAAATGGACTGCTTTAAGGAAAATATTTTTTCTCATTTCTCATATCCTCTCATGAGGATATCATATCCTCATATCCTCTCATGATGTCACCATGAAAGAAGAATAATATCGAACTAAGATAAAGGGTGTCAAATCCAAAGCTGATTTAAGATATGTTTTTATTCATGCCACATGTAATCACACCATAGTCAAATTAAGCTAGTGGTTATGTTGAGAATTTGGGTGTAATTAAAGTAAAGTGGAGCTTTTAAGCACGATCTTAACTATACAGAGTCTGTACAATTACTTGCCAAATGTGGAAAGCAAGTAAAATCTCATCCTTAGAATACTTTTTAGGGATTATTACATGACATTACTAAAAGATTACTATCACATTAGTTAACAGTTGCATGATTTTGCCTTTTTGGCTTATCCAGCTAGCTCTGCATAGATAAATGTGATGAGGTGCAGGGAAAATAATTTGACCTTCGTATGCAGCTCGGTGAGCTCTTGTGTTGATCATTATGGCTTTGGAGCAAAGTCTTAAGGTGGTGAAATCATCAGCTCATTACTGAATAGCAGTCAAATTGAAAACCACCTCCTTCCAAAAGCAAAGTATTCAGAACAAAATCGAGAACATCGCTGTGTATGGACCAGGGTTTGTCTCAATAACATCCAGATCTGGTCTCACATCTCCAAAAGGAACTGGTGAAGGTGCAGAGAAGAGGAATGACATTCATCAGAGATCTGCAATGTCTCCTGTCCAAAGAAAGACTGAACAGGTTAGGACTTGCCAGTCTGTTAAAGCTGTGACTGGAAAGGGAATAACATGCCAAGGAGAAGCTGGAATGTGTTGAGTTCTCGGGTATGAGTGAGTGGCACCAAGTGAGGCAAGCAGGAGCTAGAATAGATGGAAGGTAGTTGTTCATATGTCAGAAAACTGAGGCACAGAATCCTTTTCACGGGGAGCTGTATACTGAAAGGATATACTGATTTGAGAGAAGTTCGGACAAGTTCAAGGAAGATATTTAGTAAGTGTGTCTTAATATATAGAAACCTTTTCAAGAAGCTTCTAAACTGGAAATCGTTGCTAGCTGATCACTTAGAAGCAAGGATACTCTTTTCTGTTCATCTAGTTTTTGTTCACTGTTAGGGTAGTGGCTGGATTGAGTGGACTTCTGCTCTGCCTATGGTTCTTCTGTCCTTGGGAGAACTGTGTTTAATGCCAGTGGCTGTGTGGCCTGTGTCCCTTGCTGGGGGCCCTTCAGCCCTTTTAGGTCACGGTCTGTTATGGCAGGAATGATTCTGTGTGTTTATAAACATTTTACTTGGATGAAGCATCAAACATGAAAGAAACAATTCCTGATGAGAACTTGTCATGCTTTTCTGATTACCCAAACTGCTGTCAAAGACCACAGACCTCTGACCTGTGAGGATGGTGCGTTATCCCTGTTTGGCCTGGCTGATTGTGGGAGAAGCTTTGCTGTTGTTAACCAATGTAAATCCTTATTCCTCTTAAACTTTCACCACGTTAGTGCAGGCTCCACGCCATAATTTTTCTGCTTGGGTAAGTTTTCCCTTCTGCTGGGGTCTGGGTGCCTGGGAGAAAGGGGCTGAAGGGCCTTTCTGCTCTGTGGAAATCGCTCCAGCTGTGATGTCCATGCCTGCTGTGTCATTGTTTGGTGCCGTGTTTGGAGGTGTCTGTTCCCAGTGAGGCTGCACTGCCTGAGCCTTGGGGCTCTCAGTAGAAATAAGAATGAAAGAGGGAATCTCTGGTGCTGGGGTAGGAGGGGCAGCACTGGGGGTGGGACCTGCTCACTCCTTCTCACATGAGGTTGTGGCCTTCCAAACGGAGAAATCTTCAGCCTGGGAAGAGGTTTGTGTGGGCCAAGGGTCCCTAGTGGCTGTGAAACCAAGTGCTGTAGAGCTGGCTGCAGTGCTTGGCTGTGCCCTGGATGTGGGTAGGCTCTGTGCAGGGGGGTTTGTGGAGACCTTTCCCTTTTCATTCATCTTGTGGTCCATGGAAGGGAAACATCTTGTACTTTAGTCAGAGATCCCCTTCTGTTCCCTGATCTGGGAGGAGGGAGGTGAAAGGACAAAGCTGCTCTGTAAAGACAGGAGAGAGATGGTTAAGGTACTTGGAAAAATAATGTGCCTTTGGGGCTGGGGATAGAGGAGCTTTTGCTCTAAGGTGACCTGGCAGCACGCAGCACCCCTGTAGTGAGAAAGCTTGTTCTGGAATAGCAGTGTTGTGGTGCAGATGATGTGACTGTGAATGAAGTGCTGTGGACTATGCAGGTCTTCAGATGTCGTAGGAAAAAGAGAGCTTGGGTAAAGTAACAGTACAACTAATTGCTTAAGTTTTTTTAAGTATCTTTGTTGGATTTGGAGGATGGTGACAGGTTTGGGAAGAAGTTTGTCTTTAGTGGTAATACATCTCTTTAAGGGTTCAGGTTGTATCATGTAACTGCCAAATTTGTCACTTTTGCCCCAAATGCTGCATGTCAGTTGTGGTAGCTGTGCCTCTTGGCACTTGATGTGCTCCCCTTGCAGAGATGCCTGCACATAGCCTCTTGATTTTTCCAAAGAAGGTACTACCATAGTGTGTCTAGCCATTCTGGATTTTTTCCCAACATTTAATTTTCATGTTATCCCGTGTCCTAAGTTAGCAGTAGGTTGTCCTTCACTCTAAAGACTATTTTGGTAAGGAAATATGGATGGTGTCTGAGGCAGTAATGTGAGCATATATGAGCATTCAGATATTTATAAATTACTGAAATTTGTGCTGAAGCCAATAGCAGAAGTGACTGCAGATGGTGGAATACCATATTACCAATACTTCTGCTCTTTCCACCCTCTCCCTCCATTCAAGCTGACAAGTTTGGCACCACATTCATTACATTTGATCACTTACAATGAAGGGAGAACCTTTACGCTGCTAGCAAAACCAGGAAAAAAGACAACTGTTGCGGACTTGTTTGCCAAGATACTTGGAATGAAAGAACTGTCTGAAGTGAATGCTCCCAAAATCTGTGTGTATTTACAGTATAGTGAACACACAAATTGGCAGCAATGTGGAGTTTTTGGAACCCATAAAGTCTTCAAGGCTTTGCTTTGATTTTTTGTTGTTGCTGTTTTTGCTGGCGGCCTTCTCCTCATGTCCCTTGAAGTGTTTTATAATGTTCTGCTCTCCAGAGCTGATCAACCACAGACTTCCCTGTTGTAGCACTTGGCTTTGGGTTCCTTGTAGCTTCAGTGGCTTGTTTGTGTTTTTTCTAGGCTTCCTGAGCTTTTCAGAGTTGCTTCTTAGCTTCTTTCTCCTCCCAGAAACAGGCAGTTTTGTAGTGCATTTCTGGGGTGGGTTAGTGGAAAAAAAATCATTGATTGCTGTGTTAATACTAGGAAAGATTTAGCGGAAAATAGAAGTACCAGTCACTGGAAAAGTCGAGGCAGCAGAGAGGGCAGGAGGCCATCCTTCTCTACAGAGGAGCTGAAGGAATCTACAGGCTTCCACATAAATACTTAGGTCCTCTAGTCAGATCTTAGAGTGCCCTGAGTGTTTCCTTTGTCACATACCATGAGGCAGAAATCCAGATGAGCTGTTTGTTCCTTTCTTTGCCTTTGGTTCTCTTTCCATATCCTATTTGTTAATGCCATTTTGGGCAGTATGTCTGGCGTGTTTGTTCAGTGAACCTGACTACGACTCGGGCAGCATGAAGCCTTCTCCTTTGGCAAGAGTCGAATGCAATTTCAGAAAAAATTACTTCATCAGAGTCAGTCCATCAGAGGCATTTCCTGTGGCAGGCCTTGTGGTTATTGCACTCACTGGCAAAGAAAATTGCAATTAATACTGAAATTCATCCAGCACAGAGGATGGCATTCACCTAAAAGTCTTAGTCTTCTCCATCCAGGATTTTATCATCTGACTGCATTCAGTAGCAATCTCACCTCTTTGTGATGAGGTCTGTTACTTATGCTTGTCTCATGATGCTGGCTTCCAGGACAGCTAGGTTCTTCAGTCCAATGAGAGGCTCCTTGCACAACTGAATTTGGAGTCGAAATCCTGCCCAAAATGTTCACTGCTACTGTCAGTTTTGAAGGCCAGATCTTTCTGGTCTCAGCTATCAAGGTGTCAGTGAATGCTCTTTGTACTTGGATGCCTTCATAAGTAGCCTTCTCAAAACAGTGTTTTTAAATCTTATCTTTGCCTTATGAATTTTAAAGGTGCCCTGCCCTAGCTGGATCAGATCTCCTCCATGTTGGCAACAGAGCATCCATCTCTTCTGGCAGTTGAAGCCCACATTGGGCAGCTTTGTTCTCAGGTTATAAACTTGAACCGCTTGATCTGCCTCTTTCACCATGGCTGTGGTGTTTATTTCTGTCTCAGCAATGCTGTGCAGTCTTGCTGGAGAAACTTTTGATCCACCGCCTTGCAGTTGAATTTTCCAAGAGCTAGTTTATGTGTTTGGGGCGTGTGTACTATGCAGTATTTCATGCTGGTAGCTTGGGTTTCTCCTTCCATGCGCGTGTTCCTTTGAAGTGCTTATGTTCTTATTCATCTTCCTAACATCAGTCTAACAGCAGACCTGTGGCACTCTGATCTTCTCAGATTGTGTAACGGAAAGAATGCTGCTCCTTCTGGCAGCTGCAAGTTCCCTTCAGCAGCAGCCTCTGCCTGGTCTGGCAGCAGTGCTGTCAGGGAAGAGAGCAGCTTCCCGAGAATAATGTGCATCATCTGCAATGCTCTGTTCTAGGATTTTTTTGCCTATGTATGTCTGAGAAACAGGAAGCATTGAGGTGTTATTTGGGAAGGGTTCTGCCTGCAGTATTTTCTGTGTTTTCTAGAGAACAAGTTACTAAAACATGCAGTTAAACAAAGCAGGAATGTCTCTCTGCTGTATCACAGCTGGATTCACCAGGGACTGTTGTTCTGAAGTGGATATTTTTATCGTGGAATGTGAGATGCAGCAGCCCCATGTGCCACTCCACAGCCAGGCTGCCGTGCCCTCGCAAACCACGCTCCCCACGCAGTGTCCGAGGAGCTGCTCGCTATCTCTGATTGAAACTGTATCATTTCAGTTGTAGAGTTTCAGACCTAATGGGGCTTTATGAGCAGGAGGTTGGTCTTCAGATCTCTGAAATAGAATGTTTTCATTTAAACTAGTGCAACTGTAACCAAGCAGATGGATGAAGCTGTGTTGCATCTTTTTAAAATCTGAGGAGATGGTAATTTAGAATGATACTTATTAAATGAGAAGGATAATAAGCAGGACATTGACTTCCTTTTGTCCTTGCCTCACTGACTTTCTAATCCCTTCAGAAAAAAGCTGTCCTGTGATTATGATCTTGGATGGAGCTCTTGACACTTGCATGTTCTCATTACTGCTGCTGCCATCCTTTGTGACCTTGAGTAAGTTATCTCTTTAGGTCTAAGTTTTTCATCTGTATAAAAAAGAAAAGGCCCCAAAAACAGAAACAAAACCAGGAAACCCAGAAAAATAAAAACAACCCACAAACTCAAAGTATTTTTATTTACATCACATCTATATAATTGCACAATGGGACACCATTTTCGGTTGGATTTCTAGATATTGCTCCAGTAAATCTGACTGTATGTTGTAAATACATTTTGGACAGTGTGATTTGAACATTATGGTTCAATAGATTAATAGCATCTATTTCCCCAGTCAGAATGGCCATTTTTTTTGGCTGGAAATCAAAGCAGCAAGGAAGAGAAATGCTGAGTGTTGGAGTGTAGTAACTGGCTGTTGGCTCAGTCCTATTGTAGTAATTCTCTGCATATAAGTGAGTGGAGCTTTTTGAGTTACTTGTTACTTTGAACATCCTTTGATTCTTTTGGTCAACCTGGCAGGCTCCTAAGAGTTCTCAAAATCTGTTCTGATTCACAGATGTTCTTGCAAGAACGCTATGCAGTGAAGAGCTGCAGAGTTGTTCTAGAAACACTGTCAGATGCATTAGAACAGCTGCAAACATTAGAACAGCTGACTTGAGGATACAGTTTTCAGGTGATCGTCTGCCCAGTGTTTGATCATTACCTTCATAGGTGTGTCAGAGAATGCTGAGGGCTTTGGCTTTGGGCTCGTGTGTTTTTGTGGACAGAATCTACTAAAACCTTCTCATCTTTATGCCCAGACAGTCCTTGGACAATGGGATCATTCTACTGGCCTGCTTTCATTTTTTTGTATGAAAATGCTGCTGATTTAAATACTTCAGATTATAAAAATCTCTGGGACAGCGTTAGGTCCTGCCAGTGTGGCTAGAGAATTCCCAGGTGAGATGTAGCTGGCTGCCTTCTGTGCTGCACCCTCAGGGAGTGCTGGGATTGGGGTGGTGCCTGACAATTCCACACAAAGGAAGCTAGACCAAAGATTCTGTGCATGAGCCAATAGTCTGTTTGAATTGGAGGAAAAAACCTTATTGGTTGGAGGTTTGGAAAGAGGGGACTCTATGCTGGCTGACCCCTAGAAAAGGATAGGGATGCAGGGAAAGGAGCTATGGGAAGGACGTTGCATTCTGTGTGCTGCAGGGTTGCTGTCTAGCTCCTTTAAGTTTCTTTCAATTAAGATTTTGAACTAAAACATTTGAACTGATGTTTTGCCAGCAGTAGGAAATGGTTGTGGGCATGGGTTCTGAAACTGTGAACTATGGTTACTTGACGACCTGTGAGTAAACAGGGTAGAGGTTTATATTGGGGCACAGTCTGTCTATATGTTTGTTTGTTGAGTGAGTCTGTCTAGCTCTTGGTCTGTATTTCTCACTCTCTTTCTCTCTTTGTGCCTCACACAGGCCCTGCCATGAATTTTCTCTGACCCCTTGGGGCCATTCCCACATAAGGCTTTGATGTGTGTGCCCAGAGCTTGATTGACAAGGAAGTTTCAGTGGCAGCAGCAGGGAAACGAAGAGAAAGGGGCAGGGCTTTGAACTAAAGGGCTTTGAGTTCTGAGTTTCTGTCCTTACTTATCTCCTTCAGAATGTTAATTATTTACCAAGATAATTGGTCGGGAGGCAAAAAAAAGAGAGGGGAGGTTATTAAAAAATTCCAACACTAACACACTACAAAAACCTCATTTTCCAACTTGCAGCTGGCATGAAAAGGATGTTGTGTGTAAAAGGGCTTGAGCGTATGTGTGTTGGGGGGGCCTTTTTTTAAGGCACCCATTTCCTAAATAGACGAATGCTGTAGGAACATCAAAGCTCTTTTGAGAGTTTTTTTCTGGGATTTCTAAACCATGTCTGGTACTTTGTAATTAAAAAAGTTTATGGAGAGCTGTCTTTGTGACTGGAGCAGGCAACCTTAGGCCCTGTTGATTGAGGAATGAAATGTTAAAAGACCTAATAAATAATTATTTTGCTAAAATGTCAGTTCAATGATGTGAATTTGCCTGGATGCTTTAGCAGGAGCTGAGTCTTGGAGCAGAGTGATAAATGTCTCCTGTTTCGGCCTAGCGTGATGTTGGCTGTGCTGCATGACACAGTCTCCTGTGACCTCTGGATTAATGTCAGAAAAATGTGTAATACCATATGCTCATCTGAAGTTTGTAGGCAGGAAGAGAGGTGAAGTTATTTCATTTTGCCTTCAGTTAATACAATTTTGTTAGTCTCCATATTAGGCAGCAGTCCACAGCCTCCTCTGTGAAGACCAGGGTACTTTTGAGTTCTGGTAATTGCTGTACTGTCCAAGGATGGGGTCCAAGGACCATCATTCCAGTATCCAGCTTGGGCTGATGGTGGCAACAGAGGCTCAAGAATACTCCAGAGCAGTCAGTCTGCCCTGCACAGTTCCCAAGTACATATGAGTGATACCAACTGGGGCAGTCACTTGCTTTTATCTGGTTATTTATTTACTTATTGGATCAATGTGACAAGTTTAGTGTTAGTGTTTTGCCAGGGAAAATGTAGACCATTAATTAACATTTGCTGTCCAGTTTCTGTCTATAGTGGTACTTATCTCTTTTACATCATGATGATTTGGTTTCTTTACCTGTCTTAGTACAAGGTTTTCTAAAAGCTTAACAGAATTGTTTCAGCTAGTTATTCTTTATGTGGTATTATACTGGCATATAATGTGTGTAATAAATATGATGGTTGTTTTTTTTCAGAATCCTTTCTGGAACAGCTAGTTATGGCATATCATGTTAATCTTCTGCATATCATACCCTTTTAAAAATCTCAGCCTGAGCTTGTCAGTAGTGTCTGTTTTTAGAATGAAATTTAACAACTTTTACTCTCTTGCTCTGTGTTTCTTTTGTGAACACTTGGATTAAAACTGGGTGTGGTGGTGTAGTGCTTTATAATGGATCACTGAGGTTTCTTGAAGAGGTAGTGTGGCATTGAGGTCACTGGAGGTGGCAGAGCAACCTCCCTAGGTAGGTCCCTCCTTTATACCTACAGGTGCATTTGTGATTCTTCAATTGAGCAGGGGGTGTGTGAGTCCAGTTTCACAGTTTCTCTGGTGCCCAGAAAAGGACCAAAAGATAATGAAATGACCTGCATTTGACATATGGGGAGGGGTAAAGAGGTAGTCAAGGCTGTTCAGCCTGGAAAAAAAGAAGCTCTATGGGGTCTTGTCAATGTGTGTAGTAGAAGAGACAGGAAACAGCAAGGAGTATGGTCCAGAGTTCTTAGCAGTGCCCTGTAAAAGGACAAGAGGAAATGGACACAAATTACAGGGATTGCCACTGAAATAAAAGGAAAAAAAAACCAACCAAAAACCACCAAACCCACTGGATAGAAAAAAAAATGTTTGAATATGGCAATTATTCTGATAAGTAGGAACTAGGAATTCAGGTTGGATTTATAAAAGGAAATACTTAATCCTGGAAAGGTGGTGAAACTGGATAAATTTCAACTATAGACAGGGTGTAAGTGTAATAAAATGATTTAGAATCGCTTTTGGAAGGTCATAGCTGGATTTTCCTTCTCTTGGTGTCAGCCACTCAGATCTTAGAAGAATCTTCATCATATTGATGTTATCTGCTCAGCAGTGGAGAATCTTGGTGCAATACAATGGCCTGAGACATGGGGACAGAGGAGAAGAGATGGCAGGGCATTCCTGCAGTGAGCGCTTGCTGTGGAGGTCTCATCACCTGTTTAGTACATCACAAGTTTAAGTTTTCCTGAATTACAGACAGTTAGTGACCTTGGCTTGAACTCCATGAATGTGTCTATAGCTGTCTAACCTGCCTCTAAAGTTGACAGTGAATGTGAAAGCATCTAGAGGCAGTGATACCTTCTTTTCTCCTTTTGCTGCAGGCCAAACTTTTCCCAACTGCTGTTGTTCATTTTGGATCAGAGGAGCGCAGGGGTGAGTGCATTTCCTGTCTCATTCAGCTGACTGTATGGTTCCTGCAGTAGACTGAGGATTGCGTCTGTCAGAGCTCTTCTATCAAAAGAAAATGCAGTCCTTGAGAATGCTGGTGAATGTCTCCATTCTGACTGGCAGAAGCTCTTCAGAGCTGGTTTGGGCAGTTAGCTTGAGCACAGATGTGGGCATTGTACCTCTGTTAGAGGATTTGATAGGCTGGGGAGTAGGCATTGTCTGCCATGGGATGAAGAATGATGGAAGAATGACTCCGTAGGAAAGAAAATCCTGTTGTTCAAAATGTTACCCAGACAAATGTCTATGAAGTGCTTTTGCAGAGCTCCTGTGATAGTGGACTGGCTGGAGATGGTAGAACAGATGTGAATCTTAGGTTCTTTGGCATCTCTGGTTTATGCTTAGCATCCCTGTTTCTCCCAGAGACCAAAGTATGCTGTGGCTTCACAGAAAAGTTCCTGAGATGCAGTGAGCACTGAAAGAAAATGTCAAGGTCCTGAGGTTTGAATGATGAAATAGAGCACTTCTGAGTTGTGAAAGAAACTGGCATGGTTCAGTAATGTCCTGTGTCATTTGGAGGAAGGTGATGTAGGTTTACTGTAGTACACAGCAAGTATTTTTTGAGCTGAGAGCTATGTGGTACTGTGGTGATTGATGTATCTGTGTTACCAACTAAGTGATTTGGTTTCATTTCTAAACAGCTTGTTACCTGAAATCGGACCTGCTGAGCTCTGCAGTTTCTCCTTCTGCAGCTGATTTATTAGTAGCCAGGTATGTTGGGGTTGAGTAGAGTTGCAAATGACTTAGTATTTCAGGAATGGGAAGCATGAAATGAGCCCATCTTACTACAAAGACAAGTGCTTTCAAGATACTAGGACTTCCTTCTGTCCAGAAAAAGTTGTACTGTCATACTCAACTTCATAGCTTTGTGAGTCCTTTGCAAAATAGGATTTCAGTGACTTAAGTAAATACTAGTGCTTATATCATGGAAAAAGACGAGCATTTTCAATCTAACTTTAAAGGTGGTGGTGGTGGTACAGGGGGCTATTATGAAAAATGAAGCTTCATTCTACTTGCTTATTTCCTTTCTCTGATGTTTGTCCAGATCATTAGTTCCTTCTGCTTCATCAACTTTAGCATCAGTGGCTCCATCCTTATCTGAACCAGAAGTGGGAAGTGACAAAGAGACCATTGAGCAGCCAGAAGCAGCCAGCACTCAGGGAGCTCCACAAGTGTTTAGAAAGGCCCCTGGGAAAATACCCAAATGGCTGAAGCTTCCAGGTATCAATGAATCATAGGAGAGCTCTGCTCATTCTGAACTGCCCCAAAAGGCAGTCTCCTCTCTGCCAAATAGATTGGATATTTCCAGTATTGTTGCAGATGTCAGCCTATGCTTGCAGGACATTTGGTTCACTGCTTGTCAATCACAAATTTGTTGGTGACTTGAACCTCAGCCTTCACTGGAGAAGTATATGAATGCAGATTCTGAACATTGGGAAGTCTGATACCTAATCCATTGCACCTGAAATAGTTTTCCAAGATTATTTGGATAAAGTACAAAATATCATGCCACCTACCTGTGCAAGTTTCCCATTTAACAGTTGTTATGAAAGGTTAATAATGTGCTCTAAGCTGTTTGTTAATAATGTGAAGGATGAAGTTCCCTGCTCCAAAAGCTGTGATGTGTTTGCCATTTCATCTCCCCAAGTGCTCACTTGTGGTCCCCAGTGCTGCCTGAATACAGCAGTGACCAGAACCCTCAGCCACCAGACTGTTTTACTGAGAAATTAGTAAGTGATAATTACATGTTAAGTGTTTTAATGGTGCTGTGTTTGTTTTGTAGGTGGAAAAAGATGAAGCATCCTGGGCTGCTGGATCACTGAGTTGTCAGCTGTGCCCTCTTCTCCACGAACTTACTCAGAATGTGTAAAAGGTGTTAGTGGCCCTGGAGAGATATAATCTGTATGAACATTAGTTCTAAAGAGAATTGCTATTTCAGATACCAGTTGCAGCTGGTGGAGGAGTGGAGGGCTCATTTGTGGTCTTTGTGACCACAGAAGCAAGGTTAGAGGTTAAATTTAAGGTTTCTTGCATGCAAATAATAAGAATAGAGAATTAAGGGGGACATGATTCCTATATACTTTCTGCAAAGGACTTTGTTTCTATCCTTATTTTTAAATTCAAATCCTCTCAGTTCCACCTTCACAGATCACTTGAGTCTAGCCTGTATTCTAGTAGCAAGATACAATCTGGTTCAGCTTTACCTGTAATTGTTAAGTGATGCCTAGAACAAGGCTTCTCTCTGCCTCTTAAGCGATTAGGGTTAGTGTTGCTGCTAATTCTGGACATAAGTCGGCTGGAAAATGAATGAAGAGGAAGCACTTAAGTTACTTAAACCAGTTCAGATCAGTGAACTGTCCTGTGAAGAACTCGGGCTGCTGCACTCGTGTTCAGTTGCCAGTCTTGTTAACAAGGAACACAGGTGTCTCTTCATGGAATGCTTGTTGAGCTTGTTTCTGCCCTAGGCTCTAGTTTTATTTTCACTGTGTATAACTGCCATCAGTAATTGTTAAAAGCAAGGGAGAAAACATCCAGTTGAAGGGTCTCTTCAAATGACAGATGATTGGTGGCCTGAGTGTTCCCAGAGCAGGGCAATGTGCTCTGCACTGCAGTTGGTGCACAAGAAAAAGGCCCAGTCCAGATCTTTGTCTCCTGCAGATGTTGTGGGGGAATGAATATTGGTTAGAATTGCCCTTACACCAGAGAGAACTCTGTTGTGCCATGGCAGTCGTGGTGCTGGGTTTTGTTTGAAGTCTTCTCCGTGGATCAGTGGTCTGTGGACAGCTGGGGTTCCATGGTCCATTTTCCTTGTTTCCTCCCTGCACTACATGTGCATCTGCACGATTTGTAGATGTAATAAAGTAGAGTGGCCACAGGGGCCCTTTTGGTCAGTACCTTTAATAGCTTCTTGCCCTGGCACTTGGTGTGTCTGTCAGTTCACAGGAACCTGCTCTTTTCCATTGGCCTGTCATGCCTTGTTCCCTTCCTCCCGTTTTTTTTCAACAAAGCAAAATGGAGCTTTGTCCCATCTGAATGAACTTCAAAGTGGCTAGAAAGGGCACCCTGGGTTCCTGGCACTTGTCATTGTCTCCCTGCCTGGCCAACATTTCCCTTCAGGTCTAATTACTTCCAAATGCTCACAGATGCTTTGAAGAAACTTGGAGGGAGGGGGAGGCATGAAAGAAAGGTGGAAGAGGAAGAAGGAGACTCAAAGCAGAAGGAGAGCAGAATGCTTCAGCAAAAAAAAATGGATTGATTTCTTATATGACATGAACAGGGAACGTGAGAGCACTGTGTGCAGCTCCTGTACTCAAGTCTCCCTGTGGAAAGCAAGCCCTTCTGCCACTGGATAGGCTATAAAAGACATACCACAGCAAACAAAAAAACCAGTCAAATAATGTTTAAAGTTTATTACTCTTTTGTGGATTGAGTGTGGGCTGAGCCCACGCTGCACAGGACTGTTGGTCTTGGTTCAGGTACTGTATCAGGCTTATTCACGTCACACAGCTCAGAGGTAGATGGTAGCTAGAGCTGCCTTGCTGAATTTGTACAGGATATCCTGTGGGGAAACCAGGAGCTGTTGCTAATGATAGGTGGTGAAATATTTGTGCTGGTGTTTTGGTTTCCAGGATTAGAATATGCAGAAGCAGTGTGGTTGTGAGGAAGTTGCAGTGTGCTTCAGGTGTGCTAGTCCTTATTTTTTGAAGAGCACAGGTGACATCAAATATTATAATCTGCTTAAGTGATTTTCTTAGCTGCTCTAATTATGTCAGTTTTTGTAAAGGTTAGGACCATAACTATCCCCTGCAAGTACCTGACATGAAAAAACAAGTTTAGGGACACAAGCAGCAATATCAGTATTCCTGGGGCAGTTTCATGGGTTAAGTGTAAGGCCTTTACATTGTTGTGTTCCCTCAGGCAGTTCTGCCCATGCTTGTCCCTTGATGCACTCAGCTGTGCATCAAACCCAGTTTAACCACAAGAATGAAAAATTGCTACCTTCAATAGCTAGACAAGAGGTCTTATTCCCCTTTCCTATACAAAGAGTTGCTTTTAGCTGCTGTTACTCAATTGCTGCTTTACTGTGGATGCCCGCATCAGCAGTTCTCTTCTCTGTGTGTCAGGGAAGGGAACTTGAGCCTTTTCAGGGCAGCAACTTTGGGACTGCTGTTTCAGTAGGTGTCAGGGTAGAGGCAGAGACAAAGACCTAAATCTGGACAAGGCAAGGAAGTAGGAGTGAATTCTTTAAGGGAGACGGGGCACCCCCACATTTATAATGCTGAGCTCTTCACTAAGGTACTTGCTACAAGGATTCCTGCCCTGATGAAGAGCAGCACCTGCAGATACCTGATGAACTGATTTTGTTTCAGTATCACTTCTGCTATAGTAGCTGAACTCATCCCTGTGGTTTTAGGGCATTCAAAGGTAGTATCACCTGCTGGTTTGTTGGGGTTTTATGTGGTTTTTTTTTTTTTGCTATTGCCTTTTTTTTTTACCAATGCCTGAAGACTGAACTAGGTCAGTTCCTTCATTGCATGTGTTATACAGCTGAACAGTTGTCTCGGCTGAGGGCTGGGGACTGCTTAAGCTGGTACTGTCCCCAGAATGTGTACTGGAACTGCAGTTTTTGTGAGATTTCCAAGAGGTTGGTGTCCTGAGGGATGACCCTGATAGCTCCTAGCTCAAAGTACACAGTGACCCACTGAGCCTCTGCTGTCACAGCTGTTCCTGAGCAAAGGACTGCTGGCTCTGGCTGCTCCTGCAGCCAGCCCTGCACCTCCCAGCAAAGCCAGTTGGGCTCTGTGGGTCCTGCCCACATGTGTAAGGTTTCTTATTTCACAGTGGCCCCCCCGCTGCCAGAGGGGCCAGGCTGTCCCATGATGTGGGATTCTCACACATGCTGTTTGTTATTTTGTCCTTTTTTCCTTTCGTCCGACAAAGATTTAGGGAAGTGGGTGGGTGAGGGGGAAGCTCTGCAAGTCTTTGAAGCAATTTGACTTTTGATGATGAATTGCAGCAAAGAGCCTACACAAGGAAGGGAGACTTGTTTTTAACTTACTGATGTTTCTTTGTGAGAACAAATTTATAGCAGAGGGGGAGCAGCCTTTGAGGAGAATATTGAATGGTTAAAAGGTTTCAAACATTCTTTGATGTCACAGCCCGAGAAATACTGGAAGGTAGCAAGGGACAGACACTGTTTATTTATAAAATAAAGATCAGTTACCTGCTTTTGGCAAAAGCCTGTGACTAAGCTCCTGTTAATGACCTATTCAGTAGGAAGGCTTGGAGCTGCACCTGGAGTTGCTGTTACAGCTGCCTGCTTGAGGCAAGGAGAGCCTGAAGGCTGGATGGTATTTCCAGCCATTAAGTCTTTCCATGCATCTCAGTGAAGCAGCACCTCTTTCTCACATTAGCTGAGAAAGCAACAGCTTCTTACCATGTTGTGAAATACAGGCCTCTGTTATAGAAGTAAGGCAGCACGATGGAAACCAGTTATGTACTCAACTGAACAAAATAAGCCCGTGGCATTCTCTTCTCAAAAATAGCATTGTTGTGCTCCATTGTTGCTTTGGGCTGCGTTGTGCTTAGTAAAGGGGAGAGGAAACAGAAGCAAAATGGCAGAGGAAGGAAAAGTTGAGACCATTAGCCTCAGAGACACACTGGGACAGAGACACGTGTCAGGTCAGGACTGTCTGCTGACAGGCAACATGTGCTTCAGGAACCTCTAGAAATCCAGAAGCTGCAAGGAAAGAGCAATAAGCAAATCAGGACAGAGGTTGGGTTCTCAAAACAGTTCCCGAAAGGATGAGGATTAGCTGTTCAGCCCATATCCCCATTCTGCTCCCATGCAGTTCAGGCCCACAGTTCCCTACCAGCTGTGGCAATACTTTCTCCAGCTGTTCAGTATCCACCTTCTTCAGGTCCTCTGCCTGGGCCTGCCGCGCTGCCCGTGCCGCTGCTTCTGCAGCCCAAGGGCAAGAAAAGGAAGGGCAGTGAGAGGGGCTGGAGCTGTCAGCGGGGGCTCCGGGCTGCTGTCCGGGAGGAGGGATGCGGCCCGGCGCCCTGGAGGAGCGCGGCGCGCTGGGCCAGGCCTGTAGCGGTGCCGGCCGGGAGCAGCCCAAGGGGGCCGGGGAGGAGCCGGAGCCATCGCTCCAGGGCTGGTGGGATGGCCCTGCGCGCTCACCTCGGACGAACACCTTCAGCAGCTCGGCCACCAGCAGCTGCGCGTCGGCGTTAACTGCAAGGACAAGGCGGTCAGGGGAGGCGGGACGGGGCCCGCGCCGCCCGCCGCCCGCCGCCGCCTCAGTACCTCGGGTCCTGCCGTCCCGGAAATTCAGGCGGAGAAGCCGATCCACGGTGTCCTGTGCGGAGAGAGGAAGGGGTGAGCGGGGCCGGGGCCGCGCCCGCCGCCCGGGGCAGCGCCCGGAGCCGCCGCACCTTCCTGAAGCCGCCGGCGCCCCGCTCCTCCATGGCCCGCGCGCGGCCGGGCCCGCCTTCCGGGGGCGCGCGCGGTCGGCGAGCGGTTCCGGGGGAGGGCGCGCGGGCGGGGAGCGGTTCCGGGGGCGCGCGCGGCCATGGAGCGGCTCGGGCGCGAGTACGCGCGGCTGTGCGCGGCGGCGGGCGCGACCCCGCAGGAGGCCGTGCTGCGGGGCCTGCGGGAGCCCGGCGGGCCGCGGGGCCGCCTGGACCTGGCGGCGCAGAGCCTCTCGCTGCCCACGTGCAGCGCGCTGGGCCGGCTGCTGCGCGGAGCTGCGCCCTTCGCCGCGCTGGCGCTCGGCGACTGCGGCTTGAGCGAGGAAGGTGCGCGCTGCCCGCGGCGGGGCCGCTCTCCTCAGGGGCCGAGGCCGCTCGTGTTTGAGACGAGGGTGCCCGGTCCGTGGCCGTGCGGGGTCAGGCACCTTCGGTTCTCCCCCGGCGGAGGGCAGCTGTGACGGGACGGTCCGGCTAGTCAGAGCCCGGCCGTGCCCGCAGTGCCTCTCTAGACGTGGGGCTTTTTCAGAGCTGAGTCAGGCGGAGGTACGAGGTGACAGGTAGTTCTCTGCCCGGGCACCTTTTTGAGAACATATAAACAGTCTCCTGCCCCAAAAGCTCAGGCTCAAACTTTGCAGCAGCAGTGGCAGTTTATCAAATAATTAATCGCAGCCGCGTCTGTTTTCGTTCTGTTTAACAGAATGATATGCTGGGATGATATGCTGCCAGTTTAGGCAGGGGGTTTCACAGATAAAATAAACAGGTTGGTTTTTTTTTTTCTGCTCAGGTGTAAGACTTTTGTTGAATGGTCTTTGCACCAACACCACAGTCAAAGCTTTGGATCTGAAGGTGAGTCTGTTTGAAAAGAATTAACACTGTTCTATGGTGGAGAAGGAAAAAGCACAGGCTTAATGAGAAAGAGAACTGGACAGTCCTGTCCAGTGCAGACAGTCCCAGGACTGTTCAACAAGATGCATACTTCTGTAGGCTTTTTGTTCTCAAGTGACTCATTCCTTGACTGGTAAACACCGTGTCACAATTTTCCAAAGTTACTTTGTAGATTGTCTTTATCCACTGTTACTCTATTTTGATAAGCTATTGCTAGGTACCTTTTGTTAGCTGCTGCTTGGGCAGATGAGGTATATGTAGGCTTTTTTTGCGGATTTCTATATCGATCAGTGAATTACTAGCTGTTCTACTTGTGTTTCTGTCTTTTGACTAGTGTGTGCTTTGAACTAAGCATCTGCCTTCAGATGTGATTGTCTCTCTACTGAGAGTGACTGTCTGTATTCCTCTGACATACAGCTATTTCACAGTCACAAACTGCATCATAACTTTCTCACTCTTTGTGCTAGTGTTAACAGTCCTTCCTAACTAGGTGTGTTAAAATGGTTATATTTATCTGGAATTGCCATGTTCTGTCCCATTGTGGTCCATGCTGATCCTGCTATTTTGTGATTTTTGCAAGCTCTCGGTCATGGTGGCCTCCTAAGACCAGTGGTGTGTATGGATCCACTGTTCCTCCAGGGTTTTCCATTTGGTGGGAGGCTGATTGATACATGAAACAAATGTTGGTTGGACCATTTTTGCCCAGCTGAAATTGGTGTTACAGCTGGGATGTGTCTGGTGGTGGTCCTGGTCTAGATGGACTGCGACAAGCTTAGCCTACTGATCACCTGGGGCTTCTGTTTCAGGGAAATAACCTGCGAACCATGGGAGCTGAGGCTTTGGGAAAACTTCTTAAGCAGAACAAATCCATTAGGAGGTAAACAAACGTATCTACCTCTCTTTGTGCTATTCCTGCCGGATGGAGCACAACATTTGAAAAGGGTTGAGGATGTTTTTTGTTGGGGTGGGAGGAATGCCAAGTGGTGCAATTTCTTGTGAGGGGTGGGGCAGGCAAAGGCAGGAAAACTGTAGGTGCTGTTTTGGAGGATGCTGGGCCCTGGCAGCATCCTGCTCTCTGAAGTTGAGTCAGCTCACAGAGCTGGGTGATGATCATGTATCATTCAAGTTCACACAGCTGTCCACTGACTCCACAAACCCCAATCCTGTCTGATTTCCCTAGCCTGACCTTAGAATGGAACAACCTCGGCATGTGGGAAGAGGGCTTCTCCTTTTTCTGCCAAGGACTGAGAGCAAACAACTTTCTTCAGCGTCTGGATCTGCGCAATAACCAGATTAACCATCAAGGGGCTGGAGAGCTGGCCATGGCACTGACACAAAACACCAGCCTTCAGGAGCTGGGTAAGAGTTCTTTGCCCATGTATACATACATATGCACGCAAACACACATGCATCTTCAGGTTTCTTGCCTCAATTTCTTCCAGCTGGTCGGTTTCATTCCCAATTCCTGTCAGTCTAGAGTGCTGTGCTGGCTTTGTGCAGGGAGTGGTCACAGCTCCATGGCCTCTGGAGAGTGGAAAGTGGAAACTGGAATCTCTTGAACCAAACCTACAGTTGAAAAACTGTGTACTTGGGGCAGAACAGTCTTTAGTGGAGGAAGAAGTATTTTCATTCCTATTTGTGGCATGCGTCATGACAGACTCTTGATACTTAATTCACACTGGCTTTGTCCTTATATGGAATTTTGCTGGAATTTCAGGAGAATGTGGCTTTTGTCACTGATTTTTTCTCATCCACAGATTCTGTCTGTGGAAGGAAGGCTCATGAGAGCCAAATGTAAGATGAAGGCTTGTAACTGTCATGGCTTCCTGCAGTTTACTAAAGATTTATCCTTGCCTTTCCTGCTTTGTCACTTTCTCTCCCTCTCATTCATCTTGAAAGGAGCCACAATATTCTCCTGTGTGTGTTCTGGGACCATCTGGGATCTCAGCAGAAATGTGACTGCTATGGTGAAAGTTTGCTTTCTGTGTAGATTTGCGATGGAATAACATTGGGCTTCTGGGTGGCCGAGCTTTGCTGAACTGCTTGCATAGCAACAGGACCCTGAAGAGGCTGGAGCTGGCAGGGAACAATGTTCCTGGTGACATCCTGAAAGCTGTGGGTAAGTGTGATGTGTGTACAGTGGTGAATCACTTGACTCCTTTCCCAGTCCAGCACATGGGGGATATGGGGCACTTGCTGCTCCAGAAGAGAGCTAACCCTCTTTTCCTCCCTTTCTTAATAGCATTTCCCCAGTGCCCTATGTCACCTTCTCTTGTTCTTTAGTGGGGGCTAATCAAGTTGGAAGTGTCACTTTCACTAGCGAAAGAAAAAAAAAATTTGGATTGAGTTATTCGAGATTGATGTGCTGCGTGAATGTGGGAGAACCTGAGACTTTTGCTCATAGTTTGCCTCTGATGAGCCAAGTTTTGATATGGCTTACACAGCACATCCTGTGTCATTGTCCTGCCCACAGCAGAGTTAACAGCTTTCCTGAGGCTGAGGTGTTGATTGCTCCTCACACAACTGCTCTTTGATCCCATCCCACTTGGTGATGTAAGGTGGGACTCTCTCTACATGGGCCAGCCTGAGAAGGGCAACTGTCCTGGTGCTTCTGATACTCAGTGGTCATCTTGAGTGCTGCTCTTCCAGCAGTGCTTGCTATTCTGTTGCTTTAGAAACTTGAGCGTGTTCTCCTGCTCTCTCTGTATCAGAACACGCCTTGGATCACAACCAAGACCGTGAGGCTATCCTGAGTGAGGCCCAGAACCAAGTGAGCATCCTCAGCAAGGAGGTTTTGAGTCTGAAGGATGAGAAGAACAAGCAGGTCAGCAGATGTTGGCAGTTCAGATGGGGTAACTGGAATCCTTTGCTTCCCTTGAGGTCCCCACAGAGCACTCAGTGACAGTATTATTGTGCACCTGAAGTTGCATGTGCATTTCTATGGGCAGGCACACATCATGATTGAGTTCGTTGAGTCCATCCTCTGAGCTGGGTTATTCAAGTGACAGTATGAGTATGGACACATCCCTGCTGAACTCTGGGTTCTGGAGGAGTTTTAGTTATTTGTGCTTTCATTTCTTCTTCTGCAATCGGTTTGATATTTTCCAAGTGGTGTAAACCTAGAGATCTGTTTTTCCATCTGACACCTCAGGATGCAGAGTCCTTTTAGCTGATGACCTTATTCAAATATGCTAATAAACCAATCAGACTTCCAGTTTGCTTCCAGTAGAGTGGCTTGACATGTCTTCAGCTGTTGCTGGGAAGAGAAAGATGAGAAATTTAGAGGTTTGTAGCTGATGAAGTTAATTTTCTTACTGAATTTTGTCTTGGTCACAGTTCATGGATTTTGTGGATACTGTAGACAAGCAGAAAGAAGAAAGAGCCAGGAGTGAGAAGTGAGTTAGATTCTAAATGTTTTCTGCTCTTTGATGGCAGAATTGAGCACTCTCCATTTCCTGGCAGAAATTACCCACCTTTTTTTCTTTTCTTCCTTTTTTTCCTGTCAAATGCAGATTGTCTGCAGTACGAGTCAGCCAGCTGCAGGAAGCATTGGATGAGCAGTATTCCATTATGAATTCACTGAAAACCAAGTATGGAGGAGGAAAACCTTTGTCTTCCCACTGTTTGTGCTGTATGAGCGGTGCTGAGCAGAGCTTCTAAGAAGGGGGATAATCTTGTAGGGTAGCTGGATTACTATTTTGGTTAGTTCTGCAGTAATATCCAGAAATTACAGTCAGATCAAGCCTTCAAGTTTGCCACATTAGATACATTAGATACTTTTGCTTTTAAGTAAAATTACAGTGCATTGGCATAAGAGCAAGTGAACTACAGAAGGTGGGAAGAAAGAAAAAGGATTGTGTAGATGGGATGGGGACATGTTCCTTGCATGGTTTACAGCCTGGCAGGAATCTCTGCCTGCTTCCCCCAGCAGCTGACAGTGTTCTCTGGGAACCATTGCAGGTATGGAGGAGCCTGGCTTGGGAACATTGAGGAAGAGGTGCTCAAAAGAAGTTAGATCACACAGAGCCACATGCACATGGCTGTGGTTTCACTTCAAACACTGCTGAGCCTGCCTAGTTTAGTTCTACCAGGTAAAGGCAGTGTTTTATGTCATGCAGTGATGTGGACATGTCCCTCTTGGACAGAACAAGCAAATTGCTTCTGCTACTCATGTTTAAAATCCTGTCTCTAATCTTAAACAACTTTGCAGTGATATAGCCAGCTTTGTTCTGTGGGAGCAGGCAAATCCTGCAGGGGTCTGGGCAAGGAAATTGGCTCATGGAAGACAGCGCAGGGCAAATGCAATGGGCACCTGAACACTGGGCCCTGAGAAGTCCCAGGTCACTGCAGTGCTACTGTGTACCGAGGTCAGTGGCGTCCTTTTCCCAGAAGCAAAAAATGCCTCATTTAGGCAGCCTGATTTCACCTACTGCGAGATGGACATTAGCACCTTGTACCAGGGGGCACAGAGAGCCTGCTGCAGTGTCTGCCTTGGAAAAGACTCCGTAAAGTGCTTTTCTTTATAGGCTGCAGATGACTGAAGCTGCCCTGGCTCTGTCTGAGCAGAAGGTGCACACGTTGGGAGAACTGCTGAATGCCATGAAACAGGAACAAAACTCCGTGGCTGAGTGCCACCTCAGGGAGCTCCAGCAACAAAAGCAGGTGAGCTGGATAAGTCCTAGTTATGTTTGAGAGTAGGGCTATAGGTCATAACTGGTTTGTGTAGATTTGGGGGATGCTGGATGCAATAGGCAAACATGATTTTTACCACTAGTGCTTAGCTAAACCCACCATGGCAGAAATTCTTGTGTAAATTAGATAGATAGTTGTCAGGTGTGAAGAGGAGCCCTGGTGTTTATGGTGTAAGTTGGATTTAGCTGTGTGTGCTGTTGGTTGGCACAGGTTGGTAGTGCAAGAACTAGGGGGGAGTACAGTTTTTAATTTCGGTTCTGTTTGCAGGAAGGTGCTGATCGGGAAGGCAGGCTTTTGCATGACTTGTCTGCTGCCAGTGAGAAAAATCTGCTGCTGAGAAATCAGGTAGGAAACCAAGTCCAGGTCTGAGAAGTGGCACTTGAACATGTATAACATCTGCTCCATAGATATGGCCTCTACTCTGATCCTTGGTCGGGTGTCTCTTCATTGTCCTGTACAGCCAACTTTTTGTGCTAATAGGAAAAGAAAAACCTTTGTGATGGCAATTTCGTTATGTAGGTGGATGAGTTGGAGAGGAAGTGCAAAGTTCAGCAGGATCAGCTGTTCCAGGTGAAACAAGACTTGACCAACACAACAGCAGAGCTGAAGCTGCGGGCTGTGGAGGCTGAGGGTGAGTGGAGGAGTAGGAACAGCTTGTGGACACCTACAGTTGGGATCATTGTTGGGATCATTGTTCTGCATGGACAGCCGAGGAGAAAGGGTTGGCAGAGTGTGAAAAAGTATGAGTACAGTATGTGGCAGGAATGCCAGAGTTGTGATATGCCTGCTTTTAATCTGCAGAACGTCTGGAAATGGAGAAAAGAAGATTTAAACAAAGCCTTGAAGACATGGAATCCCTTCGGGTAAAAGAGGTAAGGATGGGGTTTCTGCAGCACCCTGGTTAGTCTTTCTTTGGTGCTGACATACATCACCAGGGGAGGTCATTGTTTGCTGTAATGTGCTCTTAAAAAAGTTTAAAAGCTAGTGGGCTTGGATTTATTCTGGGAATAATGGGCTTGAAGAATAATAATTCTTCAAGCAAAGCCTGACTGAAGAGATCACAAGACTTTCTACCAGTAAGATTTTCTAGCTTTCAAGAGTATGGGCCAGAGTGGTATGTGATGCGCAAGAGAGGCTGGCCTTCATGTTGGTCTGTGCACAGAGGTAATTACAAGTAAAGAATATTTTCCTGCTTCTGAAATAAATACATTTTAATGTTTTAATTGCTTATACACAAGCAGTCCTTTAACAGGGCTCAGCATGCTAGTTCCTTCTCTGTTATGTTTCAAAGGGGCTTGTGTCTGAGTGTGGACAGGCCAACAGACTACAACCAATTCTCTTTGCAGTGTTACTGAGGTTTGAAATCTCTCCAAAATAAAATTATACTAATAGACTTTCTCTGAAGATATTGAAATCTTTTAAGAAAAGTCACAGACTGGGAAGCTTTTACCAACATTACAGCTAGAAAATGAGTGTGTTGTGTTTCGTATCACTTGACAATGACAGCTTGGACTCCCTCCTTGTGGCCTGGGAGGGATCTCTGTCTAAAAATTCTTAGTTTCTAGAGGGCAGATTCCATCTGTACTACTGTTTGCTAGTGGAGTTCTGTGGGAGGCAAGAATTTTACTTGCTGGTAGATGGCTCAGTGAAAGGATGCTTCACTATCGTGATGAGTAGTCCTGCTGCTTGCTTTGCCTGCAGATAGGATGGGTTTCTGTCACTTGCTGGGTTCTGCTGCTCTGCAGGTGGATCGAATGGCACAGCAGATGGAGGCCAGTGAGCGCTCCATGCACGACAGGATCCAGAGGCTGGAGGCCATCAGGATATCTCTGGATGAGGTAAGAAGAAATGCTCTAGGCACATTTGAACACTCATATAGCAGTGCACGGAGAGGGCTGCCAGGAAAGCTTTGTGGAGTCTCTGACTACAGACCTTTGTGAAGATTGTCATGTGCTGTAAGGGAGAACAGAAAACACCAGTATACCAGCTAAAATTATTTTTACTGCTTTGGACTAAGGAAGAAGGTTCCAAGGAGAAACTAAATTCAGATTGGACAAAAATAAGGATTCAATTGAACATGGCTAGAATCTTATTAAGATTTGACTTTACAGGATTCTCATGTTGTCACAAGTAGTGTAGCATGATTATCCATATCTATTTCCCCAGCTACATCCAGCGGTGCTCTTTCCTATTCCCTTGTTTTGGAAAGGTTTAACCAATACTTGTCCTCATATGACTGAAATTGACATTGAACTTAGATAGCAGACTTGAACTGAGGAAGGGTTTGTCATCTTTGCTTTTGCTGCCCCTGAGTGAGAAGGAGAGCTGTGTCATTTTCTAGCCTGCGACTGGAAGCTGGTCTTGTTTTCTGGTCAGTGTGGTAGCAATGCAGCTTCTCTGTCTGGAATAATTTTCTGTGTTTCTGTGGCAGGAGCTGAGCCAAGTCAAAGCAGCTGCACTGGCTGAGCGAGGCCGGGCAGGGGAGGAGTTAGTGAAAGTCAGGAGTCAGGCACGCCTGGAGGAGGTAAGGACCTGTCTGTGGGCCTGTCCCTGTGGGAAGGAAGTGCTTTGGCTACCGAGTCTATGTGTTAGTCTTGGGGAGCTGCTAACTCACTCCTCTCTGGATTTCACTGACTCACAAGTGGTGTGATTGCTGAGGAAGGAGCCTTGAAAAGTCTAATTTGAACTGTCTTCAGTAGTAACAGAACTGATGTCGATATTGTCATGGCAGATTTTATTTATGTTGCCAACATCTGAAGCCAACGGCCAGATGTTGATCCTTCTTTTTAATGACAGCTTTCATGGGGTGCTCCTGTTTGTCTGAACACTGAGAAATTTCTTCAGGTGGCTACTGCTGCTAGATAAATAAAGTCACTGTAGTATTGAACTCTGTGAAAATGGCAATGGAGTTAATATCCTGTGAAACAGAGCAAGGGATGAGGAAAATACACAAAAAAACTATTAGAATATTTACTTATTTGTAGCATCACAAAAGAAAATGCTTCATTGAGTTACAGACATAGAAATTTGACTCATGGGATCTAGCAATTGCTTAGTTGCTTGCAGTGGTGCTGCAGAGCCATTTGAGGATGGAGGAAGTGAAGGTGGAGCACTGGCTGTAAACACTGGCATTGGTGATCTGCCAAGGACCTGTCTGTGTTTCTCAGCTGAGTGTTTTGGTCTGTCAGTGCCCTCCCTGGCAAGAGAAAGCAGCTTGGAGTCACTCCTGAGTGCAAGGAGCGGGACTGTGTCCTGTGCTTGTCAGTTCCAGTTGACTCAATAAAGGGTTCACTGTATTAGGAACAGAGGGGAGAATCTCTTCACAGGGATGAAGTGGGAGTGTTTTAATTTAATTTTCCTTCGTGTCTTACAGCAGCAACGGCTGGAACACCTAGAAGAGAAGCTGCGGTTGATGACTGAGTCAAGGGATGAAGCTCAGAACTGCTGCCTTAAGCAAAAGGAAATGGTTGCTGAGGCCCAGGCCAAAGCCAAACAGTTGAGCCTGTGTGCTGATGGACTCAGGAGGAGGCTGGATGAACTTCAGCAGGTAGTTTGGACGGGAGTAGAGATAGTCACCACAGGGCCAGAACAAGTTGCTGAAGTTGTTTGGTTGTTCATGGATTTGTCTTTGTGTGTCAGGACCTGGACAGGAAGGAAGAGGAGAAAGTGACAGAGCTAAATAAGCTGAAAGTGGAATTACAGGAGCAGATTGGGCACCTGGAGGCTGAACGCACAGCCCAGGATGGGCTGAGAGAGAAGATTGCAGCTCTGGAAAGACAGCTGAAAGGTGATGGATCCTTTCATGCTTCTCACATGGTATCTCTGAGTTACCCTGCACTGGGCCTGGAATGAGCCTGTGCTCACAGGTAGTGACACCAAGTGCTTCCTGCCTGAGAGTACACCTATGAGTTGTACTCTCCATCCTGTGTATTTACAGGGATTCCTCTCCTCATTTTGTGGAGACCGAGACTCAGATAACCACCCAAAGCTGCATAGCAGGCAAAATTTGGATTTCCTGCACAGTGAAGTGTGCCTGCTGTCTGTGCAAAATCTCTCATGTTCTCTCATGCAGCTCTTCTTGTGTGCTTGCTGACTGTAGCACTTCTATTGCCTTTGGCCTGCTCCTGTTTATTCCAGGGATACCTTGATTTTCTTTACTAATGCTGCTTTTTCACAGCCCTATCCAGTAATCACCGTGAAGCACTGCTGGATAAGGAAGGTGAGATCTCTCTGCTGCTGGAGAAACTGAGAATGAAGGAGGCTGAGATCTCCAGGATGAGGGAAGAGGAGGCCCAGCGAGCCAGTTTCTTGCAGAATGCCATCATGGCATATGTGCAGGGATCTCCCTTGGGAAGTTCTAGGAAGTGAGAGGTTGGCTTCCTGCTGTCAGGGAAAGGGTGAGCTCAGGTGCAACTCCTTCTTTCTAAATGAACAGTTTTATCAGAGTGGGGTGACACAAAGGCTCACAAATAGACAAATGCTCTTTCTGTTCAGAAATCTTCCTCCTGACAATGTAGAGGAGTGGAGGAAACAACCGTCAAGGCCCGTGGGTCTGAGTCCATGATGTCGAGCCCCCTCCCGTGCTGTGCCACAGCCTGTTGGTACAGGGGGTTACTGGGGGGTTTGTATGTTCCCTGGCAAGGTCCTGCTGCAGCATTTGTTTGGGTGCCAAGGCTCTTCACAGAGAGTTTTGAGAAAAAGCAACAAGAGTGTTTACAGTTCCCTGTGGGCTGGAGCAATTTGCCTTGCCAATGGGATCCTGAAACTGCTGGAAACACCAGATATTACCCACTTGTGCTTTTTCACCCAGTGTTTACGGACAGGAGCAGAGTCTGAAGGGGCTCTCTCTGGCTTGTTTACCCTCCCTCTGTGGCTCTGGCTATATTGGTGGGCCATAGAAACACATTTGGCATAGACAGAAACAGCTGCACTGAGGGGCTTCAATGCAGTGCTGTCCGTGCCCTTGTGGGACAGCTGGGCTTGGGCAGTGGTTCTACTTCTGCAACAGTGAGTAGCAGGGAAAGGGTGAGTGGGTGACTGGCTGTCAGCATCTGTGCTTCTTCACTGTGGACTGCAGCCCTTAGCTGAAGATGTTGTGGCAAGTATTGCTACAGGATTTAGTTTCACTATGGCAAATGGCAGAGCTGTTCTCCTGGCTTCTAAGGCTCCTAGAACTGAGTGCTGTGGCCTTAATCTGGAGAGGAGTGATGCTTCTGCTGTGACACTGGGGAATTGCTTCTCAAAGCACAAAGGGGAGAAGGTGGTTCCTCTCCTGACAGCGCAAGTCCCTGCATGACCTGGAGAAAGGGAAGGGTTACTAGAGCCTGAATTGGAGAAAGCAGAAGCTATTGTCGGGCCAGCAGTATTGAGCCTTGAGGGAGTTCTTCCTATGAGTCTGGGGTGGGAACATGTCTTAGAGTACATATTTTAAGAGACACCTGGAAAATGAAAGTTTCTGTGTGGACTGGTTGCTTTGTGTTAATTTTTTATACTTGGTTTTGCTCTGCTTAATAAAGAACTTTTGCATTTTGCCATTAGCACTGGACAGTGGCAAACTGGATGTTTGGCTGATGTGGAGGGTGGGCCCTTCTGCTGTGTTACTCTCCTGAAGATGCCGTCAGCCTGTCCTGCATCTAAAAGGTGGATGGTTACAGGTGGATGAGATGGGGATGGTTTTGGTTCTGGACTAAGATAAAAGCAAAGCGGCCCCTGGTCATAATGGAGAGAACCTGTGGCAATAGCCCCTCAGTTTGTGCCTGCTGGGCAGCGCTACAGAGCCGCGGGTAAGGGAATAGCCAGGCCTGTTGTTTGCAGACAGGGCCACTGCTGTGGGCCCCTCTTTTCCTGGCAGGGGAGGTGCGGGAAGCCAAAAGCCATCTTCCCGAGGGATTTTTCCCGCTCCATCTTTGTCCCTCAGCAGCTCTGGGCAGATGACGGTGAACTATGCAGCTGCAACGCAGCCAGATTTTAGAGCATTGTCCTTGAGCCGCTGTGCCCCCGAGCGGTAACCGGCCCCTAGCAGCGCCCGCCGCCTCTGCCGTGGGGCGGGGCCGCCGCTGCTCCGAGCCCGCGGCGGGGGCGGAGCCGGCGGGCGCGCGGCCTGTCCCGGTGCGCGGCGCGGCTCGGTTCCGCTCGGCTCGGTTCCGCTCGGCTCGGCTCGGCCCCGCCCCGCCCCGCGGGCGGTCTCTGCGGCGCAGTCGCGGCGCCGCCATCGCGGGCAGATGCAGGCGATCAAGTGTGTGGTGGTGGGCGACGGGTGAGTGCGGGAGGGGCCGCGCCCCGGCCCCCGCAGCCCCGCACCGAACGGGCCCGGCGGCGCCGGCGGCAGGAGGGAGGGCTGGCCCGGGGCTGCGTCCCGGGAGAGCTCCTCCGCCGGCGGGAGGCCCCGCGCCGGGAGGCTCGGCTCGGTCCGGCCTGGACCGACCGGGGCCTTGCTCGGGTGGGGCCGGGCCGGGGCGGCGGGAGGGGGCCGGCGGGCCGAGTCGCCGTGCGGTCCCGGCGGGAGACCGGGGCCTGGCCGCGGCCCCCAGCCCTGCCCTGCTCCCTTCGTAGTTCATGAACTTGGGTGGTGCCTGGGCAGCAAACACGGGCTTCTCCTCGGTTTTACGTGTGCCTCCTTGTTGTTTCATTTAGGTGCCGGTATTTTGCTATTTTTCATTGTACCTGACAGAGTCCTCCCGAAAATCTTGATGTTCGCAGGTCTCGTATGTCCTATTGTTGATTGTTCCGAGGTGAAACGCGTTGCTCCTTCTGATTTCACCATGTGCTCCTTATCACCCTTTTTGCTTTTTTCTTAAGGCTCTTCCTAAATGCCTTTTTTTTGGGAACACATCTGCCTGCAAGACACAGGCATGCACTAGATTTATGCTGCTTTTTAACTTTCCTAGCTCATGCTGCATATTTTTCCTCACAATTCCAGTTTACTTTTCTGATCACCTCAGCGAGAACAGAGCCGAGGTATTCAGACCCAAATGTGAACTGGTCTTAGGCAGGGACTAGATTTCCCCTTTCTTGTGCATGCCACCCCCTCAAATACACATTTGTGGTAAGGCCTTCCAGGTTCCAGCCTGTGAGGGCTAAAGAAGGGAGAAGGGGAAAGCACAGCTTTATTGCAGAGGGGAAAAGAGCGACTGGGAGCTCAGGATGTTGGAAATGGAGTTCAGCTATTGTGTGTTACGCCTTAAGACTAAATCAACAGTGCAGACTGAAAGAAACACTTAGATACACAGGTTTTTGTGAATTACAAGTGTCCCTGTTTGGTGGGAAAGAGAAGTCACACTTGAGAAGGAAAGTTGGACCAGTCAGAGTAGTGGTTCATGACAAAACTTCTCTCTTCTCAGACCGAGGGGACCTAATCCAGAGGAAGAGTTGTAATAGTGGTTCGTTCGTTCCCTCTGTGCTTTCTGTCATCCTGGTGTGTGCAGGGGACTGTCAGCTCTCTTCCTCTCTTCTGACATCCTCTCTTACATCAGTCTGGCTGCAGAACTGGGTGGGGGATACCCATTTCTGCTAGCTATTCAGCTTCACCCAGGCACCTCAAAGCCAGCTTTCCCTGGCACTGGCACTCACAGTCTTTTTCTGGAGGGCTGTCTGCCGTTCACAACTTTCTCCATGATAAAGAGGTTGCTCACACTGCTGGTACTCCTCTATTCTTACAGTGAAGCTCTCAGGAAATCTGCAGGGCTGGGTAAAGTCCCTGTGCTCACTCCATTGCTGGCCTGGCCCTTGCCAGCTGCCACTGCTGGGCTGACCAATCCCACCAGCCTTCAGCAAAGCCCTGAGCTGGTATTTTTATCCTTCTTCACTAATCTTTTGCAAACTGACAGCAGTCAATTTTAAAATCTGTTTTTGTTTATGGATAATTACTTTTTTTCCTTTGTGTTTATTGATACTGAATTCCTGTATCTGAGGAGCTTGCAGAGTCCTGCATTGTTGCATGTTTTTTAACCTCACTGTTTATCCATTTTGCTAAATTACTATCCATCTGTTGAGCCCAGCACACAACCCAAATTTATTCCCTGAATTGGTTCATGAAACAACTATATTTTGACTGATGTCTTGCTAAAGGCTGAATGAGTAGGGAAAAGGAGTGGCAGAGAGCAGGGTTAGGAAGTGCTCAGGCAAGGCGCACTTTTTGAGTTCAGGCCATGTCTGAGACAACTAGGGAATTCTAGTCTGCAACAGGTTTGTTTTCTCACATGGTAGCTTTTTACCTAGCCATGTGTTTTCAGTGGGGGAAGGGTGAGTTTTACTGCCTTAGTGCTCCATGCTGTACCCTTCTTTATGCTTGTCACTCTTACCCTCTGCAGAGCTGTTGGGAAGACCTGCTTGCTGATCAGTTACACCACAAATGCCTTTCCTGGAGAATACATTCCCACCGTGTAAGTAAGGCCCTCGGGCTTCAGTTGCTTTTTGATCTGTATGCTTGTGTGTGTAAAAGTTTGGTTTGTATGTGAGGAGGTGGCTGTTGCAAATCAGACTGTGAACTTGACAGGTAAGGATGATGCTGTGGCTGTGTGTATGTGAGAGGAAGGCAGATTGTCCCCACCGGAGCTTAGCTGCAGTATCCTTTCCTCATTCACTGCCCCTTTGAATTCCTTATAAAGATGTGAAGGTCACCACAAAATTGTCACTGATGGGGACTCCTCATTGGCAGGTTTGATAATTATTCTGCCAATGTGATGGTAGATGGAAAGCCAGTGAATCTGGGCCTCTGGGACACAGCAGGGCAAGAAGATTATGACCGACTGCGGCCTCTTTCCTATCCACAGACGGTGAGTGCTGGGCTTGGACTGGCTGGTGACTGCTACCTCTCAGAGACAGAGAGGCTCCCAAGGACAGGCATGCTTCTTTCCTTTGAGGAAAGTCTGAGTTCCTGCAGCTACACCCGTAATTCTGGTTGTTTAAGAAGTATCACAGCTGATTTTCTCCTAAGACATTGTCCTGTTCTAGTCTCTTCTTTGTAATGGTCTTTGAAGAGGTATGGGCACCCCAGGGAGGCTCAAGTAAAAGGAATGCTGTAGGGCTGCTGTGCAGCGTGGCCAGTTCCATATTCCCATTCTCTCTCAGGAGGACAGATCCCCGTTGGGCAGCCCTAGGAGTGTTCCTGGGTGTAGCAGTTCCTAAGCAGCTGTGCTGCTGGTGAAGCCCTTAGTACTCTTAAGATGTTTGAGGCCTCAGGCTCTTAACATGCAGAGCACAGCATTGTGAAAGAAGATGTAATCATACACTCATGGTCCATTCCTTCCTTCTCTGAATTAGTTTAACACCCTTAATGGGGAAGAATTTCTTAAGGCCACAGCAGCCCTTGCTTGTGGGAGGAGGCTGTCCTTTCTCAGGCTCCCCCTGCAGCCTCCCTTCACTCTAGCTGTTTCTTTCTGCACAGCTGACCCTCTTGTTTCTGCACAGGATGTTTTCTTGATCTGCTTCTCCCTTGTGAGTCCAGCCTCCTTTGAGAATGTCAGAGCTAAGGTAAAGTATTCTCCTTCTGGGTGAAACAGTAGAAGGGAAGAACCAGTGACACTCCCGGCCCCACCCAGCACCACACCTACAATCCCAAAACTTCAAGCAGTAATGTTTTGATGAGGAAAATCATAGTCTGCAGGTTCTAAGTGGGGCCTGCTTTTTATTAATGACTTCTTTGGCTAAGTTATTGCCTTTCTGAATCTGTGTTTTAAGATAAGGGATGTCTTAGAAGCTAACGTGCAGTTAAGGAGAGCACTGTGCACAGAGTTGGCTGGCACTGTCTGTCAGGATTCTGTGTCTTGGTGCCTTCATTATTACCTCTGCACCAGTCTCTTTTTGCAGAGCATGTTAGAACTGTAGGCAGCAATATGCTGGTCAGGTATTGCCACCATGTCAGTAGTGAACCTCTTCATTCCCAATAGTAGGAACGCATCCTTATGGTTGTGGCCACTCATATAACTACTTTTCTTATTATGCCTCTCTGTTTCAGTGGTACCCTGAGGTCCGACACCATTGCCCAAATACACCTATTATCCTGGTGGGCACCAAGCTGGACTTGAGGGATGATAAGGACACCATTGAAAGGTTACGTGATAAGAAACTGGCCCCCATCACCTATCCCCAAGGCTTGGCCATGGCTCGGGAGATCGGTGAGTCTCATGAGCAGGCAGATGCCGGTGGCACTGAGCTTTGTGAGTGGGTGAGCAAGTGTACGGTGGGAGAATTGGAGTGGCTGAGCTGCAGCTCTCTTTCCCCAGGGTCAGTAAAGTACCTCGAATGCTCTGCGCTGACGCAGCGGGGCTTGAAGACGGTGTTTGATGAAGCCATCCGGGCTGTGCTCTGCCCACCGCCTGTGAAGAAGCCTGGCAAAAAGTGTACCATGTTTTGAGGGCTGTGGCCTTGGTGTTGGCTCAGCATGCTGTCATCCTCTGACAGATTGCATATTAAGCTGGGTGTTTCTGAAGGGGGCTGGGATGTATAGGGCCCTTCATCATGTACGAAGTCAGTGTTTTTTAAATGTCTCTTTGATTTAACGTCAGTGTTGATGTGAAGGGGCAGTGGGGACAGGAGACCAGCTGGGGACTATACAGACCCCAGGGGAGGTACAGCGGGGAAGGCAAGGTAGCTCCTTCAGGCAACAAGCTGTTTTGGCTCTCCTGAACTCCAAGTGGAAAGGGCTGAGACATCCATCCTGTTCTGGAAACACCTGTTTTCAACCTGCAGGGAAACAGGTGGTTAACATTCTAGTGGGAGTGGGGAGGGAGCTGATTTCAATGGTGCTGAAAGACAAGAAGAGCTGGGAGGATGGTAGGGTCTCCTTGCCCAGCCTGCTGTGGCTAACAGTTAACAAACTGGTGCTCTAGCAGAATGTTCCTGAGACTGTTAAAAGAAATCATAACCAGCCCTGGAAGGGGTCAAAGTAAATAAGAAGCTGAAAAATGAATCATTAGGTGCTTTATTGGGTACTAGCCAAACTCTGTGAGTGAAACAGCTCTGTGCAATCAATGCATTTGCCTTTTTGTGTATGCACACCCTAGGACAGCATGGTGCTGCTCCCCCCCATTAGTCTTTAGCAGGGCCTCCCCCCAAGATCCAGTCTCTGCAGAGCAGGGCTGGGATTGTTGCCTCTATTTTTTTTTTTTCTACTAAAGACAACAAAGGAAGCAATGAGGAGTCTGCTAACTTCTTTCCCTTCCCACTGAAAATGCAGACAGACTCTGTGGATTTGGATGGAACAGGGAGAGCTTCTGAAGGGTTGTGGGGGGGGAACAGGGTTGGAAGAGAGGTCCAATTTCTAATCATCATGTAGAGTGACAAGATAAAACCTTATTTGGTGCAATAAACATTCTCCATGAAGGTGTATGTGAGCTTTATTATATAGCAGCCTTGCAAAGCTGATTTTATGCCTCACGTCTAATACAGTTTTCAGCCCTGCTGCCCTTTCAGCAAGAAAATGCTGAAAGGGCATTTTCATCTAGGCACCTTTACATCTAGGCAGTATTCATATGAAAATTGAGGCCAGGTGTGAAATGCAGGTGTCATCTTAGGAGACAAGAAAGCCCCCATCAATCATCAGTGAGCTGCCAGTTGTCATAGCACTCTTGTCACTCAGCAGGAAGAGAATGCTGTTCACCACATCATCCACCTCTGCAATCAAACACAGAGAACATCTGCTGCCCACCTCAAAGTGTACCAGAAAAACAAGCACTTAAAAAGGTCTGCCTTTGACCTCTGCAGGTAATTAGACCTGGAAAGTGTTTCTGCCTTCAAACTGTGCTTGATGAAGTGTCTGGGACAGTGTGGCCTGAGAGCTGGACATCAAAGTGTCCTTGTGATCAAAGGGTGCTTAGGTCATAGCAAACATCCTGTCAGGTTTATGAACAATAGAGTAAGTTCATTTCACTTATCCCAAGATGAGGAGGCTGTAGAAAAAGCAAGAGGAGGGGTTGATTCTCACCCTGTCCCGATCAAACACTGCAGGAATTCAGCCAAAAGGCATTCAGCAGAGCTGTCACTTTGCCAAAAAATCAGCAACTTCTGGCTGTGATAGCAGTGAGAAGGCAGGCTTGGAGAAAACATGAGCACAGCCTGGGGCCAGATGTACATCACTGACCTGCAAACTTTCCCAGGGGAATCCGATTAATCATGGCAGCAGATTTCTGAGGGTCACTCCAGTTAATTCTCCCCATGTCAGTCATAACCACGGTGGGGTTCACAGTGTTCACCCTAATCTGGGATCAGGAGCAACAAACAATCTAATACAACTGCTGTGGTTGTGCTCAGGTTCAGCTTTCACACTTTTCTCTCTTAGATTCCTACCTTGTGGGGTCCCAGTTCCATTGCCATTACTTTGCTCAGCATATCCAGAGCACTTTTTGTGGAACCTTTAAGAGAAGGGAAGAAGAGGAGATATTTAACTGCACAGCACCTGGTCTGGAGGTGCTATGGAACACACGGGTATTTTGCTGCCCAAAACTGGCAGCTTGGTCACTATGGGTCTCCAGCTGGTCGAAACTGAGAGGGGCACTGCTGAAGCTGTACACACTTACAATAAACAGCATGATCCCTCAGCGCACGCTTCGATGCCTGGCTGGAGACATTCACAATAGCCCCTGGCAGCCCCTGTGCAATCATCTGCCGAGCAACTATCTGGGAGGGGAAGGAGAGAAAAATAAAAAGGAATGCCAGAATCCTAACAAGAGAAATCATTATTTCACTCTAGGAGTCTTGCTGGGCTATTATGGTAGACCAAAGAACAAAAACATCTGGAGGAACCAAGTCCTTGGTGCCTCCTGCTTACAAGAGAGTCAAAGCAAGAGTGTGAAGGGACTGTACATGTAGTTTGTCAGATTGACTTGGGACTGCAGTCCTTTCAGCCCCCAATGGACACATACCCTGCTATGTACAACAATTTAGTCACTGCTATTCATGGAGGCAGCTGCAGTGAGTTCTTCCTCACCTGGGAAACATGAAGCACAGCCCCAAAATTCACATCAAGAGACCTACAAATAAATAAAATTTAAGTTAAAGAGTGGTTGTAGCTCAGCCCAGGGAGCTGGAAACAGCAGAGGACAAGTGCTGAAACACTGGTGCTACTCTAGGACATGGACAGAAATGCCAAGTTGTCAGGAGAGCCAGAATGGTCAGGTGGGATCTCAGCAATGAACCGGAACCATCCACTGGCTGCAAGCTTGTCAGTGTGTGAGGAGGAGCATGCATGCATCAGGTGCATTTTGCACAGGACTTTGCTCTTCTGCAGCATAATGGAATTCCTGTCAAAGTTTAAACAGAGCTCTGGGCTTCAGCCAGGGCAGATAACTCTTCGGTCAAGCAAACCCTTCACACAGATTTACAAAGCAAAATTGCTGTAAGGTGGGTAGAGGCAGTATTTCTTCTGTTTGCCACATTGTGCTTCCTTAGGCTTCCACTTGCCAGTTCTGCAGAATGATCTTAGTAGAATCCATACATTTGATGTTCTAGTCACAAACCTTTATTATAGAGTCTCAGCAACCATTTTTAACACAAGGACACAGCATGACCCATTTTCTCAGAAGGATGTGGTCAAGATAACCTGTATAAAGTGTACTCACAACAAAACTATGGACTTTTTCAGAGAATAAAGAAGTCATGTTATTGTAGTTAGCAAATATAATTTCCCACCATGACCATTTTTTGCTTCCTTACCTGGCTTTGTTGGCTCTACTTCTGAATTGTCTTAGCAACAACTGCCTTTCAATTTAACTGAGCTGGAACTAGACTGGAAGCTCTGAGCTTGATGAACAGCAAAGGCACCCCTCCCGTGCCAGTGGGATGACAGGTGCACCCCGCCACTCTGGAGGTGACACTGCAGGTTCTGGCTACTTAGAAATTGAGCCAGTGCTTTGTTTCCTTTTGTTGCTTAAGGGGTGAAAGATGACATGTAAAGAATGAAAAGACAGTAAAGAAAAAGGCCATACGCAGTAACAATCAACTAACAAACACTGGACATTGCTGAAAGTGTGCAGGTCAGCCTGTCCAGTGTCTGTACACCAGCTGCTGACTTTGTTCTTTTCAGCTGCTTCCCCTCGCCGCCGTTTTTGACGTTCACAGCTTTGTGAGACTCTGGCGGGCATGGAGCCCAAAGCTCCCGCTGGAGCCGGGTCCCGGGGCCGGGCACTCACCGCTGCAGAGCCGAGCGCGTCACCTCCAGGAACGGCTGCAGCTCCGCCACGGCCGCGTTGTTAACCAGCAGCTCGAACGGCCCCGCCGCGCCCACCGCCGCCTCCACCGCCTCCCAGTCCGCCAGGTCCACGCACAGCGTCTGGATGCCCGGACACTGCGGCGAGGGCGGCGGCGGTGGGCTGGGGGGCCGAGGGGGAGCCGGGCCCGGTGCGGGGAAGGGGGGCGGGAGGAGGGGTCCGGTACCTCCCGGGCGAGGCTCTCCAGGTCCGCTGCCGTTCGGCTCAGCGCGGTGACGCGGGCCCCGGCCCTGCCCAGCGCCACGGCCACGGCGCGGCCGATCCCTGCGGGGACACGGCGTCAGACTGGGCCCGGCGCGGCCCCCGGCCCGGCCCCCGCCCGCGGGCACCTTTGCCGGCCCCGGTCACCAGGGCCCGCCGGCCGCCGAAGCCGAGCTGCGCCTCCATGTCTCGGCTGGACTGTGGCCGGGGCGGGGCCGGGAGCGGGACGGCGAGCCGGGAAACCCTTCCCCGCTTCCGCCGAGGGAGCGCAACGCCAGCCTGGCTCCACGCTCATCCAGCACGACAGACAGACGTGAACTTTCGTGGCTCTCACTCGTGACTGAAGTATCATTTCAGCGAGCACAGAAAAATAGGCTTTTTAGTGTCTGATGAAAAAGACCTGGCAGCTCTGCCCCCTCGAAATTGCTGCTAAAGATGACAATTAAAATCCTCATTTTCTCGATTCATAATTGTACTCTGTTAAGAAGCAGCTCCAAGGATTCTTCTCATCCATCTCTGTTCTCCACATCCCAGTCATTGAGCTTACTTGCTTTTTGGCCCTTGGCATCACATGAGCCTGACAGGAGGGCATAGTTTTCTAGATTAGCAGGTTTATGGTCCATTTTTGATACAGAGCACATGTTAAGAAATATGACAAAACACAGCCTTTGACATATTTAAATATTTATTTTATAGAATCACTTTATGTATGAAAAAGTAGTTTGATAAAAAGCTGCATCCTGCACAGACAGCTTACTGCATTCTCGACACAAGAAACCTTGGAACAAGCCTGAACACACTGGACAGTTTCCTGTTGCCCTGCAGGAGAACATGGTCCTTTTTAAGTTCCATAAACACCCTTCCAGCTTTGAGGGCACTTGCCTCTTTGGCATACCTAGTGTGACCAGTGACCACAGTGTGAAACTTCTGAACTTCTACCATTTAGTTTTGCTGCCATCAATATAAAGTGTTGTGGTTTTTTTAAACTGCAGTTTGCCACAATTGCTGCCCAGTCCTTGCTTGGTCTCTGTCATCTTACAAAAGGGTGCTTCCAGTGGAAGGGGAAGAAGATTTCCAACAGAAGAGTTCAGAAGCAGTGCTTGAAGACAAAATCACCTCAAGAGCTCATGAAGTTTCACAGTTTTTTGCTACAGGACTTGAAAACCAAGAACATTTTTTAAAATGTTAAATGTTTAAAAAAAACAAGCATTTTTTAAAAAATATATGGATACCAGGAATCTCCAGAACTATTAATGACAAATAATTAAACCACAGGATGCCTCAATTCTAGTTAGCAGAAGATCTAATAAAGAGGTAGAACCTACTATGCCACAAATCCTCCTCTGTTTTCTGTGACAGGCATACCTGTAACACTGACAGCCCATTGTGGAGCAGCCAGTGTGCTAGCTGGGCTTTGATCCAGCTCCCTGCAGCTTTCTTATTTCCATACCTCATGTGTACCTTAGTACACATGATAGAAAGGAAAAATACAAGAATAAGCTGCAGGAGTGTAGTAAGTAGCAGTCAGCTTGTTTGCTCCTCAGTAGAACTACCTAAAATCATGCAAAGAGGACAATGTACTGAGGTAAACACTGAAAGGTTTGTTAAAATGCAGGGAACACAGTATATTTGAGGAGGCTGACCCCTGTGCTAAGTGGCATACTTGAATACACTACAGGCTTTTGCCGGGAAGATAAATAACTAGGTGAACCCCACAGTACAGCTGAGTGCAGCCATTTAGAAACCTGAAACCTCTGCTAGATCCACAACCAAGCCAATAATCAGAGCTCCAGATCATACAATGGCATTCTATTATTCTTCCCTTAATTTGGCCTCAAACTCTAGCACTAAACCAGCAAGTATTTTTTATAAGAGTAAACAGTGATTTTGCAAAGGCATATTTTTGAAGGTATTCTTCAGGCCAGGTAGGGTTTGCACATGGCCAAAGTCTGGGCTAACAAAAAAGTAAATGTATGGAACCCCATTCTCCACTTTAAAAAATAAGTTTACTTTCTTTAAAAAGCAGCAGCAGATGATACTGCTGGAGCACTGAACTTCTGCTTGTGAGTGTGCCATCCCCTTTTAGTGACTGTATGAACTACTTGTTGAAATACTGAGTAAAAACAAACACTGATCTTGACTTCATGGTAATTCAAAGATTATCTGAATAAGCTGGAGTAACCATGGTCATACAATTAAAGGTCCTCAAATGATACCATCAAAACACTCATCAGTGCATTGCAGCTATCTAGCATTTCTCCCCTCTCACACTGCTTCAGAAACAGGGTGTGTTTTGCCAGGACAAGCTTCTCCAGCTCATGTGACCAACTACCAGCCAAGTGGGAGGAACAATTACCATCTTGTCAGGCAAATATTTTTTTCAGTACCAAATATCAAGGGAATAGATCATAATCATCAACCATTGCAATTCAGTTGGCATGCGAGCCAGGTCTGACAATCACCTCCACAGGAGGTACACATGGATGACAGGGGAGAATGTACATTGTAAGCAACTCATCTAGTCTTGAGTAAGCTTACCCTCACACAGGGTTCTCATGACAAAGGCTTTCAGCCTTGTTTACCCTAGTGATTCCAGGATTTCTGTATTCTAGCCAGCTGCAGTGTTAATGTGTCAGGCCATAGAAGCTCTTAAATAATTCTGTTCCCAAGAAGGATGAGTGAAAACTTCCCCTCTCTTGTCACCATGGGGACTACAGTCTGCTCTAGCACTCCAGCTTCAATACAGTGGCTTCTAATAACCCCTAAGGGTAGTAAAAACACTCTCACTCCCAGTACTGCATTTGCCTCAGATGTGCCCAAGCACAGGTTCACATGACATCAGATGAAAGTATAAAGTGACTCATACACACAGGTCATCTTATGAAGAGCCACTAGACAAAAGAACAAAGATTCTTCTTGGAATGTCCCAGGCTGCAGCTGAACAAACCATACCCTATTGCTTTTCTAAACAGTCTGTCTACCTCCTTTGTAGATACCACTGGTTGTCTCCCAGAAGAAGAATAAAACCACCGAAAAACTTCCAACTCCTGCCTTACGCAAACTAGCTAAGACACAGGCGTCAGTGCCTGATCAAGAATTATGACATCTTCTTAGCAGGGCACCAAATAGTGTCAGGATAAAGCAGACAATGGACAGACTTAAATCTGTATTAAAAAAAAAAAAAAAGAAAAGAAAAAAAAAAGACAGCATTAGGTTGGAATTCTCCATACATGGAACATACTAGCATTGAATATGCAGTAGTCTGATGGAGCAGGGGTGGGTCTACCTGCTTTTGGCACAGTAATGAGCTGACATGAGAAAATAACCCCATTAGTGGGTCTGATCATCTCACAGATGACAAACATGAACAAGGTAGGGAGATCTTTTTTGGGAAGTGGACACTAACCGGGTTGGATCTTGCTGAAGGCCAAACACTCCTCCCACACTCACGACATTGTGTTTGTTCTCAGGGTCACCGTAACTCAGGGTTACCTGTGAAAACAAGTAAATATTCAAAACTTGTAACACTAATGCAGAAAACCAGAGTGGAGATAGCAGGGTTATTAATGAGGTACCAAGATAGTCTCCAAAGATGCTGTCTAATCTGAACATGGATCACATTCGGAGGACAGCAATTAGTTCTGACACAAGGAACACTGGCAATGAATGGCACTAAGGGCAACGTGGGACAATACACAGAAGGTCTGAAAGTTACACTGCCCTGAAGGAAAAGATGAGCTTCAACTGTAAGCTTTGTAAGGACATTAATTCTGCTACTGTTTGTACCTTCACTAAATAACACGTTCATCCTTACCAGACATTGCCTGAAGTCTGCAACAGCAATATTTTAGCACAGGGGGAAAATATAAATATTTGCATATTAAGTAGCATGGAAAGGATTGTCATGTTTCAAATCTGAAACAAAATTTAGATCTTTGGAAACCCAGGTTCCTCCACACAAGCACTGCATTAAGAATTTTTCAAGAAGACTTACACTTTCTTTATAATTGTACATTTCCTGGGTTTTGGGTTAGCTGTCTCATGGAACCAATGATGACCAGTGAAACAATGGTCAGTTGTTGGACTGTTGTTACAGTCAAATTCACTAACATGAAGGGAGATGACATCACGGGGGAATTTGGCCCCAAGCACACATTTCTGCTGCCTAACACAATTGCCAG
Source organism: Passer domesticus (assembly GCF_036417665.1). NCBI lineage: Eukaryota > Metazoa > Chordata > Aves > Passeriformes > Passeridae > Passer > Passer domesticus. Next base: position 1,263,228 of record NC_087493.1, on the reverse strand, counting down.
AAAAACATAACCACCCAGCACGCAGGGGCAAGACCACACTCCTGTTTACTTATGGTGCCAAGCAGCGTGATGCAGGCAACACTGGTGGATGGCCCTGTGGCTCCATCTGCTGCCAGGGAGGTAAAATGTTTCCCAGCAATTAAAAAGCAACTTGGCTTTTCAGAAGCAACTTTAAGTTTCTTGAGATTCATACAAATTGTTATTTAAAATGATCAAACATTTAATTATGTCAAGTACTTATATAGCTGCCTTTCTGAACAGCATGAATTAAGACTGAAACTTTGTTAGGCAAAACCAGAAACACTACTTAGCAAACTTCTACACTTTCTGCTACTGCTACATGCAAAAAATCAGGGTTTAGGAGGAGATGGGGTACACCCTACCAAGGCTTCATGTAGCAGAATGTGTCCCCAAAGGAGGGGACAGCTATATGATCTAGGTGGCTAAGGTGAAAGTGTGCTTTTCACCTAAATGAAGGAACTGAGCAGAACCCAGCTCCAAGTGAGTCTGCAGATATCCTTCTTTGCTGGAGGGTGCTAAGTCTACACAGCGTATTCTTTCTGATCAGACTGAGGTGTAACTATAAGAACAGGCCATGACGCATAGCCCTACCTGCTGCAGCACAGACTCGCCTTGCAGCCTCTGCAGGTTTTCCAGGTGGGAATGGAACAATGGGCTGTGCAGCAGCTTTACCTCCAGCAGCCCTTCGATGATGTAGCCAATAGTGCAGTCGTCAGGAAGTCGTACTCTTTCTGCAGTACTAATGAAATTGCCCAGGCTGTGGCAGAGAGCATAGGAGACAAGCCAAAACGCGCTTTAAAAACTCCCAGACATGTACTGATGGAGCTCAGCTAGGAACAATGCTTACCTGGCCCAAGGACTCATCTTCAGAGCGAGACCTCGGCTGATACAGAACCCAGCTCCACCTGTGGCAAACCAGAACTTCACGGTTGTCTTCTGAAGAGCAAAAAGAAAAAACACACAGCAGTTACTGATAATCAGCTTTTTGCATTTAGCTGGGCAGGGAACTCAAGGTTCTGTTGGATATCACATGTTACATCTAAGTCAGAACAAGGCTACAGATGAATCCCTATTTGTTTAGGCTGCTGAGAGCAGCTAGCTGTTCTCTTAAATGAAACTATCTTGAAACAGACAGGAGGTGAACCACCAAATTAGCATAAAGGAGGTAGCACACATGAAATGGAAAATGATAGTCCCACTTGCACACAATTACATCTGTTCCCTATTCATTTTAACCAAGGGTCACCGGCAGCTCAGTGTTACTGAGGATGTCAAAGGTGGTCCATATATATATTGGCTCCATGACCAAGGAGAATATTTTGTTGTGCAGTCTTCCCTAACAAGCTGCTTTATAACTGACCTTCTGGCCAGTGGATTGATACATCTTTAAAGAGACCTGCCAGCACTGGCGACCTGGTTAGGACATTTTCCTCAGCACATGGATTTTGTGATTGAGATATGTTTGCTTCTGGTTCTTGGAAACCTAGTAACCTCTTATATTGGAAATTTGGAAACCTAGTAACCACTTACATTGGAAATTTGGAAACCTAGTAACCACTTATATTGAAAATGCTTTATCTATCCAGCAAGCTTTTGTCACCCATGTGAAGTTGGTTCAAGATGACGACAATGTGTGTGACACTGCACTTAAAACAAATAAAAAACCCCTTGAACTTCCACCCAAACTCCCAAGGCCTAAAATAAGGAACACTGGTGCCAAAGCCACTAAAGGAAGAGTCAAGGTGGGGACGCCCTACTAAGCTCAGTATGAGGGAGATCACAGCATATGTGAGTAAAGGAACAGAAACAGCCATCCAGGAGACAACCTCCGTTTTGCATCCATGTACATACAACATCAGACTGAAGGTGCATTTAACCCAGCATCCCACCTCTGAAAATGACCATCACCAGCTTCATTTCTTGCAGATTAAATCACTTGGGTTTGGGGGGGAATCCTATGAATTGCCAAGGTTTTAGAGGCTTAGAAGACTGGGATGTCTCTCAGACAAACTGAAGAAGTTTGCTTACTGATCCATCACTTTGGACATGGTCAGCTGCTTCGATGGGATGGTCCAGACTCGGTCGCCCCACATAGACATCCTGGCTGTGTGAGAAGGCAGACAGGAGATGTAGCAGAGTCCGAGGGTTCACGTAGTTGTCATCGTCCACATGGCAAAACCATCTTTGAACAACAAAGCAAGAAGTTATAGGGACAAAGAAATGAGTTATAGGTTTACAACTGAGTCATAGTCTTTCAGGCTTGGAGCAGAAAGCATTTCTTATTGTCCCAAATTACAGAATAGGAAAGATGAAAGCACCCACAGATGCTAAGTCTGCAAAGAGGCTGAAATTAATAACCTCCTTGGATTATAATCCTTTCCACCTTTCAGATGATACTTGTTTATAAACACGGCTTCATGCTGTGTTCCCTTTCCTGCACTCATCCCTACATTTTAGCTAACACTACATTCCTTACTGAACAGAGATGGTTACTCAAGTTTCCTGTAAGCACAGGACTGGAAGAAACAAAGTCAATTGGAACAATGTGTTTCACTTACTTTTGCCCAGATTCCAGGAATTTATCATATTCCACAGACATCTTGCAGCAGAGAGCTTGCCGGGTATGGACAGCAGAACAGTTGGTGTTGATCATATGATCCCCTAGAAGAACAAAGATCAGCCCTTTCAGGTCTGAGGAGCACGTGCAGTCAAAAAAAAGACTACAAAAGAAGTGCACATTTGGCACTAATACTGCACATTTGAGGTGCACGTGGTGCATGCATGGAGAAGAAACTGCAGGACAGGCAGGGCTGACAGGTTACCCATCTGGCATGTGAGCTGCAGAGGTCATAAAATCCTGTGACTGCATTAAACAAGCGAGGTTTTGTGTCATGAGATGTGTGTGAAAGAAATACCTACTATGACTTTGGATCACAAAGCTTACTAACAAGAAGAAAAGGGTTGCAAAAGTGAACCCAGTATTCTGGAAGTTCCAGGTATCTTGTCCAGGTGGCAATTAGAGAGAAATTTTCTCTATTTTCTCCATTTTAACTTCCCTAATTGCTTGTACAGCATGAAATAAAGACTTCTATAGAGAGTATGAAAGAAACAAAACTCAGTTATAACAGACAGCGGGCACCTATGCTGCTACACAGCTCACCTGCTTTCAGGCGCAGCTCCCGATCCTCCCAGTCCGTGAATATAAATGTCTGTGGGAGACAAAAACAGCGTGTCCACATTTAACAACTCCAGCTTCTAATTTTAAATGTGCTCATTTTCAGTTAGAATTCAGAATGTTTCATCTCTCTTGATAGTTTGTTTCACAGTAGCCACTGGAATGGGGGAGGGAGTAGGGGCACAGAGACGCCCAGCAACTTCAACCCCTGCCTTATTTGTTACATTTTTTCATTACAAACTAGAAGAATGTCATTTTAATAAAGCAGGCTGTATTTTACCCTCCTTGTCTCACAGTACAACTGATTTCCAGACAGAAAGGATTTTGGTCTTTTTTGGTACTACCTCCTCTCTCTGGCTAGGAATCATCCACAGCTGCCAAGCAGGTAAAGAAGAAAGAATGCAAGTCAGGGTGGGAAGTGGCAGGTGGCTAACACAGTCTTGTTCCAGCTGCTGGATAAAATCCCATTAATATACTTGAATCGACCAAAATTCTGAAACAAGGGAACAAATCTTATGCTCTACAGAAAAACGTAAGTACTTAGTCCAAAATATTGGCTTAGATGCGTCATCACCAGGAATGTTTCACTATCATGAAAGCACCTTCTAAGACATACAAAAATCAGCAAACTATGTCTGGTTGGACTACCGATGCCATACTGCAGCTAACTGGCCTAATCAGCAACGAGCTCTTTTGGAAGCATGTTCACACCAACCGTTTATACAAAACGACTTTTCAAGCCTTACGAAGAAAGCCTCTTTTAACACAAGAAAGAAAAACTCCGTGAGAGCGCCGTAGCTGTCCTGGACAGCGCAGGGCTGAGGCTGGGGCTGCCCCTGCCGCTGGCAGCCTCTCACCTGTCCCCTCGCCTGGGAGATCCAGGTTTGGAGGAGCAAGTCCAGCCGGCTCTTGTGGTATTTCCTCGTGGTCTTCACGGCAATGAAGATGTCCTTGAGCTCCAGGCTCTCCCTGGCCGCGCTGCCGGCGGTGCCGAGGCGGCCGCTCCGCGCAAGCTGCGAGCCGCCCGCGAGGCCTCCGCCGCCCGGCGCTCGGGCCGAGCCCGCGGGGCCCGCGCGGAGCGGCGGGGCCGCGCTGAGCCCGGCGGCGGGCGGCGGGCGGGGCGCGGCGGGGCGCTGCCCCCGCGGCAGCAGCAGCAGCAGGAGGGCAGCGGCGCCCAGGGACAGCAGGACCCCGGCCCTGCGCAGCCCCAGGCACGGAGCGCTCATGCTGCAGCCCCGCGGGCCCCCGCCGCAGGGTGCGACCCCCTCATGGCCCCGCGCTCCGGGAGGTGGCGGCGGCCCCGCGGAGGGAGCGCCCGGAGGTCGTCGAGCCGCTGCCGCCGCGGGGCCGCCCGGCCCCGCGGCCCCTTTAAGAGCTTCACCTGCTGGCCGCGGCCTCGCCGCGACGCGCGGCCCGGAAACGGAAGCGGAGCGGGAGGGGCGGGCGGCCGGAAGCGGCGGCGTGAGGGGAGGATGCCGCTGCCCGTCCAGGTCTTTAACCTGCAGGTACGGGGCAGCTGCGGCCCGCCGGCCCGGGCCTCGCGCCGCGCCGCGCTCCGCGTCCCTCCCGCGCGGGCTCTGAGACCCCTGCTCGACCGCGGCCTCCGGGGGCGCCGTGAGGCCTTCTCCTTGCGCTGCACGGGAAGGGAGCGGCTGTCGGCTGGCCTTGGGCCCTCGCTCGCCCTTCCCTCGGGTCCGTGTCGCTTCCGCCGCCGTTGGCGAGGAGCAGCGCTCCGCCGAGCACCCTGTGGCACCCGTGGCGTCCCCGCCGCCGCGGTGGCCCCGTGTTTGGTGCCGCGTTGTGCGTGCCGCGGGCAGGGCTGCAGCGGGGCCGCGGGTACGGTGAGATCCCCAGAGAGGAGGAACCGCGAGTTTCTAGTGCAGGGGAGAGCGCCGGGTGTGTCGGTGACACGAGGTACCTGCGAAGGCTGTCCTTTGCAAGTTTTAGCAGTAGCATATCTGTGTGAGGGCGCGGGGCTTTGGGCAGTGAGGAGAGGACGAGGGACAGGTCAGCATCCAACTCAGCCCCTCCGTTAGTGACAGATCTGTACTGCACCCCGTCCAGCAACAGAGCACGCCTATTCCTGCCGAGTACAGCAGGAGGTGTCAGCTCAGGCACCAGGATATCTGCTTGTGTGAGGTACCCTCAACAGAGCACCCAGTGGGGCTCAGGAAATCTTGGGGAGTGTTTATTATTTGCTCTGTGAGTAGTTTTTAAGTCAACCTTGCATCTTCCTTTCAAAGTAAAGAGGTTGAAAAGTTTGAGTTTGCTTGTCCTACTGGGGCTTTCAGCCCACTTGTGTTTTTCCTTGTCTGGGAGTTAGGTGAGAAATGCAGAGGGCAGAGTCTCAGCCTAGGAAGACACACATTGTTCTGTTCCACTGGAATTACGGTTACCTTTGTAATGCTGTTTTCTAAGGAGTCTGTAATTGTGTTTTTACTGTGGCAGGCAAGCACAGCCTAAACAAACTAACCTTGGCACTAAGTGTTTGTGATGTAAGAAAAGACAAAAGGTAGATAAAAGTGGGAAAACTAATGGTCTCAGCATATGGTGAGTTACTTGTTTTTATGCACAGTTTGCCTGAGGGGTGATCTAGACAATCAAAATTTCCTCTGTGCCCTCTCTCCCTCCCTCCCTTTCCTTCATGGAAAGGTTAGTAAACTAGGAAACAAATGTTTTTGTGCTTCACTTGCTTTTATTTCAGATTTTGGGAGATTTCAATGGTGAGATATGTATTTGATATTTATCAGTTTGTGAAAGAATTAAGACCTCCAGACTGTGGGTGAGTGTAGTTTTTAGAGATAGGAAATCTGGATCTGCCCTTTTTCTTCTCACAAAAAAACTCAACCAGTCAACCCAGTCCAAAACCCCCTCAATCTTTGATTTCTCAACAGACAGTAAAATCAGTAAAAATATGGAAATAATCAGATGTGTGTGGGGGCAAGGTGGTTGGCATGTCTGCCTTTTGTGAGGTCCACTTTTGCAATTTACACCAAATCAAGCTTATCTAATATGTGCACATTTTATCAGAAGACAGTCTGCTAAGTTTTCCTCACTTTATTTTCTCACAGTAATTCCTAGGAGGACTATTCAGCACACTTTGACTAGGAGGAGACAGAGAATTTTGTGCCAGCAGACCTGTTAGTTTGTGGAATGGGGTTGCAAGCTGGTCTTGCCTGGGGCTGTAGCAATGCAGCTGTGCTGAAGTCACTGCATTGGTGTGAGTCCTTGTGGCTCAAAGCAGTGCAGGATATACTGGGAGAATAAAATTCTGTTGTTTCTCCAAAAGAGGCTCTGTCTGAGCACTCAAAAACTATAGTAAGATAGTTTGACTAATGGCAGATCCCTGCAGTGCAGACAAATTGTTCCTTGCTATGCTGGAAACTCTGAAATTGTCATTCTGCATTCTGTTCTTTATGGTTTTTAATACTTCTTAGAAGTGTAACAGTTTTTGCTTCTTTCCCCCCCCCCCCCCCCCCAAATTTTATTTCTAAGCATTAAAGTAATTTTGAAAGGTTGTGGTGAGTTTTTTGGTACATTTTGCCTTTAGGATCTTCTTAATCTGAGTGATAACACCCGCTCTTGCTCAGAGACAAGAAATGGAATGCATATGCGTACCTCAGATACTTTGTAGAATCACATTTATTGACCCCTTCATTTTTTCAATTTGATTTTCAAATTGATATTTACCAACCCAAATAAACTGCTCTGGTGAGTGCTAAGCCATGCTGCTGCTTGCATTAGCCATCATGCTCAGTGATGTTGCTAGAGAAAAGTCCTAAGCATATCAAAAGACCAAGGAGTATTTCCTGCTCAAATATAATAAGCTTCTTTTGACCTTGTTTTGCTGTTTCAGGGTGCAGTGGAGCCCATGCAGATTGACGTAGATCCACAAGAAGATCAGCAAAATTCACCTGATATCAACTATGTGGTGGAAAACCCCACACTGGTACGTGCTGCTGAGGGCTGTGGGTGCATTTCTTGTGTATGGTCTCTTCCTTTAAGAATTTTGGAAAAAAACCCCTCTGAAAAATCTTAAAGCTGGTTAGTCTTAACCACAAAAGCATCACAACTGAAATGTTAAAAAGGTAAATTGTAATGTAGAGCATATTTCTGAGGAAATTACTAATGTTTGAAGAAAGCAGACATGGACTGATCTTACTGCTTTTTGAGTTGTTTTGCCCTCCTTGAGGGGGTGAGGCGTGCAGGAGAAGCTGTGCAGGTCACAGCGTGGTAGCCTGCTGTGGTGTGTCCATTTGCACCTCCTGAGGCCAGGTTTTGTTGGCAGGATTTGGAGCAGTATGCATCCAGCTACAGCGGGCTGATGCGGATCGAGCGGCTGCAGTTCATCGCTGACCACTGCCCGCAGCTGCGCGTGGAGGCTCTCAAGATGGCTCTGTCATTTGTCCAGAGGACTTTTAATGTTGATGTGTATGAAGAAATCCACAGAAAGCTGTCCGAGGCCACGAGGTACTAACAGCCCAGGGAACCTGGGGAGCTTTCCTGACAGAGTTAAGAGTGATGTGCTGCAGTGGAGGACTTTGCATGTAATACCAGCATGTACCTTGCACAAATTGTCTTTGCCCTTAGAATTTAATAGCAGCGAAATGCGTGTTCATGCTTTATTAAAAGATAGAGCACAGAAGGCATTATTTCATTCTGAAATCTTTGTGCTTTAAAAAGCTGCAGGTAGATATTGAGGTGAGTTTAGTCCTTGCAACTGCCTCAGATACTAATGAACATATTTGTTTTCCCCGAGATTATGGAGACTTGTTCTAGATGCTTTTGTTTTCATAAGTTAATACCTAATCTAACTCTTTGCCTTGTTTTGGTTTGTTCCCTCCACCCTGCTCTATAAACAGGCTAGCTGTTAAGGATAACCTTTGATATCTCACGTATCCATCCACGCTTCCCATCTTTGCATTATTTTTGTTGTTATGCTTAATTCATGATTTCCTGTCTGTTTTGCATGGGTAGTCTTTACCACGTGTGTGACAGTATGTTCATCCTAAGATCATTAGCATAATTTTGTGAAGTATTTGTAAACATCTGTGATGCTTGTGTTACTGTTTGCACTGGACATTTTAAGCAATATGTTTCTTTTCCCCCACTACCCTTATTTTCTCTTTGGCCAATTTTGTGTATGCAGTACTGTTTGTTAAGGTAGCATTGCCAGGCACTTAGCAGACTTCTGTTTTGAAACGTGTTCAGTCCAATAGCCTCATTAAAATACCTTTCTTTCAGAGAAGTGCAAAATACACCTGATGCTGTCCCTGACAGTGGAATTGAACCCCCTCCTCTTGACACAGCTTGGGTTGAGGCTACACGCAAAAAAGCTCTTCTTAAACTGGAGAAACTCGATACAGATCTGAAAAATTACAAAGGGAACTCCATCAAGGAGAGTATCAGGTGAGGTGCAGAAGGCTCTGCTGGAGCAAGGAAGAGCATTTTGTTCCTCCATGCACTTAATATGGGATGTGTCCTGAGGTCAGTGTGTTGAGTTGCTTGTTTGGGACAAACTGCCTTTGTCCCTTTCTGAGCATGCAGTTCATTGATGTTTTAATTCCCATCCTCCAGGAGAGGCCACGATGATTTAGGTGATCATTACCTGGACTGTGGAGACCTCAGCAATGCTCTCAAGTGTTACTCACGAGCCCGTGATTACTGCACCAGTGCTAAACATGTCATCAACATGTGTCTCAATGTTATCAAGGTAGGAGGAGTTGCAGGCAGAGGTACCTGGGGGGTGTCTTTATGACACCTGCTGTGAAGTTGCCCCCCATACTTGGCTCTTGTGTCCGCAATGATGTGGCTTATCTGAGGAGTGCCATTTGTCCATGCCTGCCCCACACTGTTTCTGGCTCTCTACAGGTCAGTGTCTACCTTCAGAATTGGTCTCACGTTCTGAGCTATGTAAGCAAGGCTGAGTCTACACCAGAAATTGCAGAAGTAAGCTCCTGCTCTTTGACTTGCATAAATTTTCCCTTTGTTTTCTGTTTCTAAATTTGTAAAATGATTTCTTCCTTTCCCCCTTTATGACTTCTCTCGTGATATATGTGTACAAAATTTGACTTACGGTAAAAACAGATACCTCCCATCTTCCGTTTTGCCATATTTCCCAAGACAAATAAGATTAAGTTATCTTGCCATTGAGTTTGGCAAGTTAATTATCAGAGTAAAATATCCTGGGGACAGTTGTAAGCAAAATAGCTTTCATACTGCTTGCTCACTACTGCTTTGTTTTATGCTTTAGCAAAGAGGAGAAAGAGATAGCCAGACACAAGCAATTCTCACCAAACTGAAATGTGCAGCAGGTGAGTGAGTCCTTCAGCTTCCTGTATGGTTTGCCTGTCTTTCTACTTGTTAGCTGTCCATAGGGCTCTATTTTTTCTCTCATATTTGACAGACTTTGTATTTCCATACCAGACATGCAAAATTTAATGAAGCTGGTGAGATAGAACTGCTGGTTTTTGCCATCTCTTTCTTCTCCCTGACTTTCTTCAGAGAGGATACCTGTGTGAGTCAATGTAGTTCAAAGGATGCTTGGTACAGTCTGAGGATCTTGTTTTACTTCACTAGTGAAGGCACTAGCAACGATGTGGGGGCCTTTCCTACTCCCTAGATTTTTCAATTTTCTCTAGTTTGTATACTGTCATTAAAAAAGGACTAACTTTTTCTGGTTCCTAGGCTTGGCCGAGCTAGCTGCCCGGAAGTACAAACAGGCAGCAAAGTGCTTCTTGTTGGCATCATTTGATCACTGTGATTTCCCTGAGGTGAGGACCAAGAGGGAGCTATGTGCAAGTCTTGGAGGGGATGCAGTTCTTCTAAGTATTATGTTGTAAAATTCAGATATTGTAGTTATTCTTGCAGCATTCCTATATAGTTTGGTGGTGCTGTGAATTGTGCTGGTTGGTTGGTTTATTTTTGGTTTAAGTCTCTGTTCTTGGCTTCTCTAAGTGTTCTATTCTAGATCATAAGAGTTACCTGTGAAATTTATAATTCTGTGTTGCTCAATCAACCAAAACCTCCTGAAATTGATGCCTGCTCTCTTAGCAGTATTACTGCTCTGGCCCTGTCATCCCACACAGTGGGTGAGAGCAAGCTGAGTGCTTCCACTGCATTTGATAAGGACTAATCTTGTCACTGCTTGAAAGAAAGGCTTGGGGTAGAAGACTCAATACCACCCTTACACCATTTTGATAGTCAGTGACAGCTTGCTCTGTGTCTCTCCCTGTCTCTGTAGTTGTTATCTCCCAGCAATGTGGCTGTGTATGGTGGGCTCTGTGCCCTTGCTACATTTGACCGTCAGGAACTGCAACGAAATGTTATCTCCAGTAGGTGAGTGATGCCTTGAGTGATGTTTGTATGTAGTAGGCACCTTTTGGAACCTGGGACTTTGGTTGAGAGTGGATTCTGGCAGCAGTATTTATCATACAGGAGAGAAAGAATCACTGAGCCTTAATTTGGCTTCAGCATTAAGTGCTGTTTCACTGTCTAAAACAAAATGGTTAATCACAGCTGAAATTTTCTTAGTGTAAATTTCCCACCCAGGTTAAATCCAGCATCTGCATAGCCCAGTTGTCTGTCTCCATCATGCTTCATATCAGATATTAAATCGAGGGACAGTCCTCTGTCAAAGACAGCTGTTAGGATAATTTGCTTTCATGTTGCCCCTTGTTCTGGTGTATGTTAATTGTTAAAACAATTTACTAATTATTAGTACACTTTGGAGTGTAATTTAACTATGACATACAGATAGTTGAGCATTATGGTATTTGGAAGAAAGTGGATATTGAGTGTCATAGATTGAATTGCAATGGCACTGGATTCCTGTCAGCTAGATGTACAGAAGCAGTAATCTTAAATTGCTGTGGAAAATGGGTTGTTACCCTTTTTATGGGCTGATATGTAGGATGAGATCCCATGGTTTAAAAATCTGTGATGGTGAACTGGGAGTGTGCTGAGTTAAAGTGTACATCCCTAAGACTGACCACACTCACAATAGCTTGTTTCTCTGAGAAATTGGCATGCTTGACTTGTCTATGGTGTGCTGTACTTAATGAGGGCTGTACTTTGAAGTGGAACACAGAGCTGGCCAGCATGGACTATAGTATGGCATTTGTTTGCTGCTGGTGTATCCTGATTTTGACCTATTCCCATTCATGACTTTTGTTTTGTGTGGACAAACACTTCTACTACTTGGTTTGTCTTTTGTCTTCCTTCATCACAGCTCTGATGCTGTGCTCTGTGTTCCAGGCTCCCAGCCCTGGTGAAAATGAGCTGTCTGGTCTGTTAGAGGGTAAATTCTTGGAATCTCCGAATGATAGTGAGAGTTTTTAACCTTGTGACTTGGAGTGATGAGGTTATGGGGTATTTAAAGTGGCAGGTTCCAATGTCTGATCACTGCCATCTTTACCTGTAGCTCCTTCAAATTGTTTTTGGAGCTGGAGCCACAGGTTCGTGACATCATCTTCAAGTTTTATGAATCTAAGTATGCTTCGTGCCTGAAGATGCTGGATGAGATGAAGGTGAGTTGCAGGAGAGCAGTGCAGAGCAGACCCTAAAAGTTCCCTTTGCCTGGCCTTTTGTGAGAAGCAGTGATTGTCAAAAGTAGATACTAAATGTTCAGCTCTTCTGTGTCTTCTGTGTCTTTTGATGTGGTGCATGGAAATTAGGAGTAGTTTATTTGTAGAGAGAAATTATAAACATTTAAAACATATTTCTAATTTTTTATTAATTCTTGTTTTTTTGTATTGTTTTGCTGTAGTATAATATTCCTAAGGTTTAAGTATATATGCATAAATGTTTCAGAACACAGGAATAATATATTTTTCCTGATTGCCTCTCAGCTTTTGCTGTGGTTTATTGTTTTGCAGGACAACCTGCTGCTAGATATGTATCTTGCACCTCATGTCAGGACACTTTATACCCAGATTCGAAATCGTGCCCTTATCCAGGTAATTGCTCCTGTCATCCCAGAGGTGGATGAACAGGGAGATAGGCCATTTCTGTGCAATTGCATTTCCCCTAGTTTCTTAGAGGGTGGAGAGTGCAACTGAATATTTTCTTCTTAGTACTTCAGCCCCTATGTGTCGGCAGACATGCGCAAGATGGCCACTGCCTTTAACACGACAGTGGCTGCTCTGGAAGATGAACTCACTCAGCTGATCTTGGAGGGACTGATCAATGCCAGAATAGACTCACACAGTAAGGTGAGTGCATTTCACCCATGGATTAGAGACTGAACTTTCCATTCCTGAGACACTTGGAAGGTGCATTCATCTCTTGGGCCCGGTGTGTTCGGTAGGGGTGAGCTGTGTGTGACCTCAGGCTCCATAATGCCTGAGCTGTTTTGCTGCTGTGGAGCCCTGGCACAGCTCCCATGTACAGCTCTCCGTGTTGGTTACAGATTCTGTATGCTCGAGATGTAGATCAGCGTAGCACAACTTTTGAGAAGTCTTTACTGATGGGCAAAGAGTTTCAGCGCCGTGCCAAAGCAATGATCCTGCGTGCCGCAGTCCTGCGCAACCAGATCCATGTCAAGGTATGGGCCTGCTAAACACAGACTCGCAGGCAGGATAAAGATTTTATTTATTTAAGTAAAACTGTGAAAGTTGGTGAATTGAAGATTCTGGAAGGGAGTGAATCTATCATGTTCCTGATTGGACAAATGCTTACAGTAGTTAATACTTAACATATAAGGAACAAGTGTTTTTAGCCAGTAGATTAACCTGTTTGTACAGCTCAGAATCTCCTTTGAAGTTTATATGGTTGGGTTAATTCTGAATAACTCCTTTGGTCCAGTCCTTGATAGACACATCTTTTGCCTTCCCAGTAAAGATTGTTTGAAGTAATTTTTTCAGCAGAGGAAATAAAAAAAGCATAAATTGTTAGGAGTATTCCTTCTGGATTGCAGTTTGGAAAGGATGCCTTTAGGGAAGATAGGTCATCTGCACAAAATGTATTAATTTCTGTAGTATATTAATCCCCATGATTGCTAAATGTCAGATAGGATTCAATTTCTGGGGTCAACAGCACCTTGTACATAGTAAATAAGAGTGGCTTAAAAGTTCTGGTTTGATTTTTTTTTTTTTAGGAAACGTTTTTGTGAACTGTAGAAGTTGTTAATACAAAACCATCATTAATGAACCTGGGGGTATGCTCTCCCCCTGCTGCCATCCTGCTGTGCTTCACCTGTGCTTTATTTTGTTTCTCAGGAAGCAGGCTGCAGAATATTTACACATCACTAACTAGGATGTGTTTTGGTCTTGTTGCAGTCTCCTCCGAGGGAAGGTAGCCAAGGGGAGCTCACTCCAGCTAACAGCCAATCCAGAATGAGCACCAACATGTGAAAAACTTCGTGCACTACCAAAAGAAATGGTCCCTCAGGACTGTACCCAGTGTCTCACCCACTAACTGCTGAGCTTCACAAACTGTCCCTATCTCCCTCACTTCTTGCTCGGATTGAGAGAGTCAGGGTTGGTGGTGGATAATAAGAATATTCCAGTAACTTCAATTCTCCTTGAAAAGAAATTCTTTTTAAAAACAGCATCCCTGCAAATGGGTCATCATTTCAGTTTTGGTAGAAAACCTTCACTCTCCTTCCACCACTCCATAAAGAGCTGTCAGGGTATCCTTGCAGATGCTGAGTTGAGAGTTTTTCAGCTGCTAGTAGTTTTCGTGTTTCAAAGCTGCAAAAATAGTTAGTTGAATGGACAGGCACAATATAAGATGAATTTTGCTGGCCTGAAAGTATTGCCTCAATTTTGAGCAATGCTCAGCTTTCTGTTTTCCAAATAAACTTACAAGTGCATTGCTCTCAATTATGGAGCTAGAGTTCTGATGGGGAAAGAGATTTGCTTTGAGAAACTCTTGAAGAATTTTCACCTGTACCAGAAAACATGGCATTGCTTCCATGCATTCAGTCACAGGCCTTTATTTTAGGGTTTTATGTTTATCTGCAGCCAGGTTCTCTCTCTCTCTGGTCTCTGTTTTCAAAGAACTGTTTCCTGATGTGTTTCCCTCTTGTGTGTGACCTGGCTTTAGGGTCCAGTGTTATCATAGCAGTAAATCTCTACTTCATGCAAATATTGCTGCTTGCCCAGTCTTACTGCCATAGTGTGTGATGGTTTCCCCACATGTGCAACAGTTTTTTGGGTAGAATGGACAAATGCCATAAAACACCACTCAAGTCTTGTGGAAGCCCTAAAGAGAGTCAGTTTAGTGCCCACTCTCCAGGTGCAGTTATTCTGCTTTTCTTTTTATAAAAGGGTTAAAGGTGGCAGCCCAGTGTGTGTGTGTGTGTATGTGTGTTCTTCCTGTGTTCATGAAAAGAGAAATGCACTGAATTTTCTGAAGTCACTGCAGCCTTGTATTCATCTAATCCATAAGGCAAGCTGAGAATTTTGATCCAGCCCTGACTGGTCTGGCAAGTGACTACAGATGTTACTTTTAATGTGTTCATGCTTTTTTTAAAAAATAAGTTGTTATATCTAGTGCATTAAACAGCAGGATTAAAAAACTTCTGAGTATTTTTGGAATTTTGTGTTAAAGTTGGGTTTGAGGTATTTTGATCTCAAGCCATTGATTTTTTGCTAAGCTTCATGATGTTTCACAGGCAATTGTGTTTTGCTTTCCGATCTGGTTGGAGATGTAGCTTGGATGTAAAGAAAGTGCAGTTTGAAGGAACATTCAAACAAATGTTCTTGTAGCAGCGGTGGTCTCTCCTGGCTTTCCATGCTTTTCATTACTTAGGTACTGAAAATGGAAGCAGTAGTTTCTGTGAGGTCTTTGGTTGCATTTGGCATGGAAAAATTGTCCCATTTTTGAGGGAGAACTTAGTGTGGAGCATGACTGATGGCCAGTGTAGCGAGAAAGGCAAGCTGAGTCCTTGGGTAAATTGCTTTACATCTTTATAAGAAATGCAGGGAAAGTACTGTTATGCTGTCTGTTTGTGCTGAAGGAAAGCTTTTCAGTCCTAAAATGTGTGCTCAAACACTCTTGCTTTCTTCCCCGGATGGGCCAGTGATACTTTTTATAAGGAAAAGATGTTACACTCTGCTCTTTAGGAGATGGTTTTGCATCCCAGTGCAGCGCACTGTGCCAGGTGGCTGTCTGTGCTCCTGCTTTCAGGATTTTTATTTTATTTATTTGTATCTGTCCCTTGCTGGAGGATTTCTGCTGCAGGACTCCTCGGTGGTCAGTGATGTCTTGAGTCTCTGGAGTGATGACTGGAGTCTCTGGACTTCAGCAGCATCACACATCCCTCGGGGCCCACAAGGTGGCTGCAGCAGTTCCCAGCTCTGGCTGTGGCCCGAGGCCATTCTGGAGTGTTGGCAGGCATGGCAAGTTTTCATCCCCCTAGACAAAAGTGACTTGCAGCCTCTTTGGGAGTGATTGAGCATTTCTCTTTTATTACATTGGCATCGTGGATGCTTTGTGCAGAATTACTGGCATGTAACTCTCTCCTTAGCCTGTGAAAGAAGCTGCTGTTGCTTTTGGGTCTTGTAGATGGGAGTCAGGGCTGTCCAGGCACGTTTCTTCTAGACATTGTCCAACACCTCCTTCAGTCCTAACTGCCTGCCAGTCTCAAACCCCACAAAATACAACACAGTATGGTTATAGTTCTAGGTAAACTGCATTCATAAGCACTCTCCCCCAGTAAAAATTAATATTACCTTAAATTTCTATGTAATTTCCCAAGTAATAAATGGGGAAATAGTGACCCACATGCAATGAATTTTCGGTGATTCCCTGTGACCACCAAGGTCATTCAGTGGATGAAGTTTTGTGGAATGTGTAGCATGTTGGTGTATCTAAGATATGATCACAGGGGCCCATTCGTATGGATTTAATGAACTTGTGCAGCTCCTTTTTGTTAAGGAAGTGCCAGTGGTAGGCCATGACAGGTTCCTCATGCAATGTAAATCTGTGTAAATCCTGTTTTATTTACATGACCAAAAATAGTTGGAAAGAACCTTGTTCTTTTGGCAAAGGCAGTTTTAATTAGCACAATCACTCTTAAGTGGTAATGTAGAAGCTGCCACTGTGAGATGTGTGTTAGAGTAGTTTGGGGTGATTGGTAATTATCTGCCCAGAACTTGTCCAGCACAGTGTTGCTAAGTTTTGCAGGGGGAGGTCTGTTTAGAGGTGATTATGGACCATGGCTGGTGCAGCATCATCTGTGAGCTGCTTTTGGCTGAAAGGTGTCAGTGGGTGAGGGAGGGAATAACAGAGCTCTGTCTTTGCCCCAGGCCATGTGGGTGTGATCTGTACATCTCTCCTGTGACTCTGCAGCAATGGTCTCAGCATTGTTCCATCCTCTGGATAGCTCCCAAAATTGCCACTGAATAAGGTATTATTTCTGATACGTGCAATGTAATATAAACTTTCAGGGAAAAAAAGAGGACACTTTAATCTGATGAAGACCCATTGTGTATTGGTAGAAAGTACTTGTCAAGCACTGATTCATTTTTCTCTTAAAGTCTCAGCCAAATTAATTTGACTATTTGAGATTCTTCTGCCATCTTCATTACTGTTCATGAAGCAGATGGCAGTGGGGCAGCAGTGTGCTGCACAGGACAGTGCTCTAAGCATTTTTTATATCACCTGCTTGAGACAGCTGAGGCTGAGACAAGTCAGTGTTTCATTTCTCTGGTATTCCATCAGCTGTGAATTTGCAGTAGGGTGAAAAACACCAAACTGGTGTGGAACTGAACTTCTGCTTCCTCTGATGCTGTTAGAGAACAGGGAAAGGATTACTGCCTGCTTTGCAAATGAGCTTTGTACTTAAAATAATGTTATTTTGGCTTCTGTGTTCTTAAGGATCTCTGAACTCCAACATTTCATAGGCTTGCTGTGTAGCTTTAGATTCTCTCATAGGATAACTTGATGAAGCTAAATTAGTTAGAAAGGGGAACAGAAACTGGCTAATAGGTCATGTCAAGCTCTAAGAGAAAATGTACAAGATTCACTAATTAGAAGCTTGATAAATTCATAATGTAATTAATTCTGGCATCAAAGAAATAATTCAAGCTTGGGCCTTGGTAGAGTTACTAAAGCTACAGACTGAAGGACAGCTGCATTAGCAAGAGATGGTCTAATTCAAACAAGACCTCAAGTGGCAGGACCTGAAAAATCTGGCTTAGGTGGTAGATCAGGCTGGGTATTCTTTGTGTCCCTGACCCTACAGGTACTACTGTTTCAGTTCTCTAAACCTTCAGCTCTAGCTTTGACTGTTGTACTCCCTGTGCCTGTAGTCAATGCAACTGACTGAACCCCCTGCACTTCAAAGTTTGTACCCCATAAATACATGCTGAGATCCTGGAGTTTCAGTCTTTGTTTTGATGCACTTTTTGTCTTTAAAATTTTTAAACAAATCTTTCTCATATTTCATTTCATAACCTGTTTCTCAAATAAAGGCAATTGGCTTTCTTTTTTGTCAGGTGAAATACCCCAGCTTTTTCTTGTGTGCCTCTGAAAATAATTTAGATGTGAGAACCCTTTTCCTGAAGACTGAGCATCATTTTCAACATCATTCTACATTCAGGACACTGTCTTTTCCTCCCCCTGCTCCATGAAAATTAAATAGTGTATGTCTCCTTAAGGGCCTGTGAAACAGAAACAAAAGATGCCTTGACCTTGCTGAGCTGACAAATGACATTTTTTTGATTAGAGATAAACAGAATAATTAGTATATTGCCTATCCTGAAAGTAATGCCTTGTTAGTGCAGGTGTGCCCAGTGTGAACAGTAAGTGGCTTGGCTTTGCTCATGTTGTAATTGGGCCTCTGAGCTTACAAGCATTGGTCAGTGAGCCGTGGCTCCTCTGGACAGCTTTGCCGTAGTAACTGCAAGGTTGGCATCTTGCATGGCTGCTGAAAGGTCAGCTTGAAACTTTTTTCCATGAGTGTGGTGATTTGTAGCTGGATGCACAGAGGTGGGTGGGTCTATGCTGCAGTGACAAACTGAGCACTTTTTCAGCCCTGTGAGGCGTGTGGCAACCTCCAGCCATGCCACGTGCAGGAGTGGACAAGATAAGGTCTGTCTTTCAGATCGACCTTCTCTGCATTTCTCCATTGTGCTTGTTAAGAGATGCCTTGGCATGGGGGGAGGGACAAATATATCTTAAATACTAATTCTTTATAGAAAGGTATCCAATTAGTACTCTCAAGTGTAAGGCCCCTCCTGAATTTAGGAGCTGAAGCCACCTTGACTGTTCCTTCACACTGGGGCTTCTGTGATGACACTGTATTTGTGAGAGGGAGGTGTGATCTAAAATCTCTCTGTGTGGGTAAGAAGCTGAATCTCTCACACAGCCCCCGTTCTCTTGTGCTGGAACTGGCTGTTTTGCCTTTGCAGACTTTAAGCAGGGGAATGACTGAGCTTTCTGATCTTTTTGGGAAACTGTACATGGGGAGAGGTCAATTAAACGGTTTGAAATTCTAGGATAATGAATATTTAGGTTTTTTACTAGAGGAGAGGGGAACAGACCAGGAAACTCAGAATACTTCACAGCTTCAGCATGTATGGTTGTGCAAGGGAAGGAAGAAGGGGACTATTTCCACATGAGGTGGAAGAGGTGGTTTCAAGTTCCCATCTTTAAAAAAGGGATGCATGTGTAGGACCTGCATCTGGTTTTGTCACACGTCTCTCAGAATTTATCACGTGTGAAGGACAAATGACCACATAATGAAGTATGAGACCTTGAGCAGGGAAATATTAATGGACTTGGTTCCAACTTCCCACATATATTTAGATAACCCTGTTAAAATAGAGACTTCATCCTCCCCCAGCCTTTGGCTCATGGAAGACTGTTACACTGGATCATACTGTAAGAAACTAGTAATTGTTAATGTGGATTTAGCAAGATCTTATGGTTTTACGTTCACATTCCAAGCACTGCTGCTTTCATTTCTGCATTAAAAATGTGGCCTACTAAAACACTAACAAATGTGACACATTTTCTGTTAGTGAGGAAGTCACTGACACTGCTATTTTTAGCATGCCAGAAGGCTAATACAAAGTTCTAATACAATAAATTTAGTTGCCAGTATTAAAAACAGAACATGAAGGGTTAATGAGAATACAGGAGGCAGAGTGTAATGGCAGCTTACAGAAATTGTCTCGACCCAAAAATGCAGCATTTTCAGTCTTTCAAATACAGCATTAGACATTTAATTGCATCTCTTTTATTTCAAATGCAGGATAATTCCCTGAGTAAGCAGTTTTTTACTTAAATAAAACTTTTCCAGAACTTAAACATGTGGAAGAAGGTGACACAGCTGACAGTGAGCTGGAGATGACACATTCTTTGGCCCAGGGAAGTAGTGTAGTGGGCTGGCAGGAGCTCTTGGACTGTTCATTTCCAAAGCTTCACCCTGTACTGTCACCAGCCTCCTTCAGCACTGCTGTCTCCCCCACCTCTGCATCTCCTCCCTGACTGATCTCTGGGGTTTGAATTCCTCTTTGACTGTGCTGCCATGAAAGGGATTTTTCATACTTGGTCTTAAAAAGTAATCCATGACCTGAAAAAGCAAAAGGGGGAACAAACCCCAAACGAACATCCTGAAATGAGATGACTACAGTGGTAAACAGAATAGCTAATTCCTTATAAAGAATGGGTCTTTACAGACTGGAAACTGCATCCCGAGGCTTTGGAAGCAGGAGCAATGACATGCAGAGAAGGAAGAGCAGTCTTTTAAAATGGTACTACAAACTTTTAGATGGCATGTAGCATTTTAGGTAGTATGTAGATTTTAACACCCACCTACACCCCATAACCCAAAGATTAAGTAATGAATATACATGGGAGATGGATAAGATGTAAGGCCAGATGCACTCACCTGGACAATCTGCTACCTCCTTGAATGCTCTTTTCTTACAGCATCCTCGGCACATGTTAAACACACATTTAGTGCCCTGGGTTGGGACAGTGATATAAAGAAGCTTGTGTCAGTGAAAATAAAATTGTTAGTGTTTACTATAATAAGTAACAATACAGCTCTGCACTTTCAGATCTTTGGAAAAAACCCATGTACTCAGCCTAATGAAGATGATGGAATTGATGTCACATTGGGTGCTATCTGGTATTTGCACATAAAGAACAGAAAAACCCCAACCAACCAAAAAAACCCCACATCCAACTTGTGCTGTCCCCACAGCCCGTTGGGCAGCCCGAGTTATCCACCACAAGCAGCCATATGCCATAAGCCCTCTGCAACAAGCATGAACACATTTGGAGCTTGCTCTAGTTCTCTGCAGCATGAAACACAGTGCTACCATCTGCAGCTAGGCCTACAATATGTTACCACTAGAATTACTTCCCTACCTGCATCTTAAAACACACCTGCATATTTATTAAAGTATAAGGTATGACCCTTGGGGACAGCAGCAGCTGAGTCTTGGCTAACTGATGAGGTGGCAAAACAAGCCTGGGTCTCTGGGGTGCTTTGCTTACACAGTTTAGAAAAGGGGGTTGATATTGTTTACCCTGGTTCCCTTCACCCCAATCAGAAAATCCTTCATGTTTAGGGAGGCTTTAGTTGAGCTCCTTGTCCTTTTTCTTCTCCACACCCCCACACCCCTCGCCACATTTTATGACATAGCTCAGAAACACATAATCTAGGGAAAAAAATAATTACAGGACTAGTCAGAAGATTTCAAGACCTACCTGCAACATTACAGTGATGCAACAGCAAAACAAAAATAAGTCTTAAGCCCTGGTGCAGACAGTCTTGGTTTATGCACCAAGCAATGTCATTTGAATTACCTACGAAACAGGACTGCTTTGAAAGCAGGCCAGCCTCGTGCTCAGTGCTTTGCCAATAATGAACACAGCAAAAAAATCCCATTTTTTTCAGTAGCTTCAAATTGAGTCTCAGCTGGCTGCCACTGCTGTGCTGCAGTAACAGTGTTACAACAGGGAGCAACATCACATGCTTGTGTTGCAGGCTCCTGCGCCCCCTGAGGTATATGTAATGCTAATTTTTAAGCTAGAACACTTAGAAAATTGCTTGCATCTTACACCCCACTTTACAGTTATATTAGCACCAATAAATACACTCTGCTTACACAGCAACACCACCCTGCCAAGCAAACAGCTATGTTCCCCAAGGAAAAAAATAAACAAACAAAAGCAAAATGAACTTTTTGCAAATATAAAAATATTTGAAATTTCAATACAGAACCTGTAAAACCAGCTGCCTCATTTCACATTGCTAATAGTGAAAGTCAATGTTAATCTATTGCAAAGGCAGGACTGAGGATGAAGAGATGCTTAGGCTTGTTTTGATAAAGACAGAGATCCAAACAACACAAACCAGAGCTGCAGGTGCTGTCTACACTTACTGCAGGCTGTACTGTGATGACATTTATACTAAGAACCATACCAGTTATTCAAATTTTCCCTTTGCAGAAAAACCCTACCCACCACTAACCCCAGTAAGAGGTGGTTTGTTTTTCATTTCACAGTAAAATATGCATGTCATACATGTGTAGAAGTCTGGAGATTTGTTTCCAAGACATCTTCGGAAATTCGATTAACTCACTCAACTGTTTTAGCAATAAATACCCTCAGCAGCAGTAGGACTGCACTTTTTTGGAGAGAAAGGCAAATTCTCTCAAAGAACCTATGTATGTTAAGGATTTTTGTGCAGCACCTTCAACCTCAGAGATTGGTTACAGTTAATGGTTAAAAAGCTTTAGCCCAAGTATGGACTTTCCTCCCCACACACGCACACTTATCAGCAGGACTTGGCATGCACCTGTGTGACTGGGCACTGGCACGGCCCTACCTCAGGATTTGGAATAACAGAATAGAATCAGAATAGTTTGGGTTGGAAGGAGTCTTTAGAGGTCATCTACTCCCAACCCCCTGCAAAGAGCAGGGACATTTTCTACTAGATCAGGTTGCTCAGAGCCCTGTTCAACCTGACCTAAAATGTTTCCAGGAATGGGCATCCACAACCTCTCTGGGAAACCTGGGCCACTGCCTCACCATAAAAACTGACTTCTAATCTAAGGTGCATCTAGTCTGAATCCACTCTCTTTAAACCCATCACCCCTTGTCCTCCTCCAACAAGCTCTGCTGAAAAGTCCATTGCTGTCTTTAAGTCCCCTTTAGGCACTGGAAGGGGCAGTGAGGCTCCCCAGAGCCTTGTCTTCTCCAGGCTGAACAGCCCCCCTGTCTCTCAGCCTGACTCCTTGACAGAGGGACTCCATCCCCCAATCATCTCTGTAGCCTCCTCTGGGTCTGCCCTACCAGCTCCATGTGGCTGCTGCACCAAGGGCCCCAGAGCTGGATGCAGAGTGCCAGGTGGGGTCTCACAAGAGCAAGGGCACAAATCCCCCACCCCGTGACCTGCTGTCCATGCTGCTTTTGATGCAGCCTAGAACACAGGGGCTTTCTGGGCTCTGAGTGCACATTGCTGAGTCATGACCAGCCTCTCATCCACCAGCACCCCAAAGTCCTGGGCAGGGCTGCTCTCAAGCTGTTCCTGCCCCCAGCCGGGATTTGAGACCACGGCTGCCCTGACCCAAGTGCAGAATCTTGCACTTGGCCTTGTTAAACCTCAGAGGTTCCCACAGGCCACTGCTTGAGCTTGTCCAGGTCCCTCTGGATGGCCCTGTCCCTCAGGTGTGTCATCACTCCACTCAGCTTGGTGTCATCTGCAAATGTGCTGAGGACACTCTTGATCCCACAATGGTGATCTCAGTGGTGGAGACATTGAACAGTGCTGGTCCCAGCACAGACCCGAGGGACAGCACATGTCACTTATCTCCATCCAGACCCTACATGGACATTTCATTTCCATTTAACAGAAATGCTTTGATGGACGCTTGTACTGGCTTACCTTAGGGTTTCCACACTGATCACATTTTGCATACTTGGCTGAGAGAGAGAGAGAGAGATCATTTCACCAATGGTATTTTTTTGTGGAAGTAAGTTAAAAAAAATCACAACCAGAAAAGCTTGGTGCTTTTCTAGCCAGAGTCCTATTGAAATATTGAAATATTGAATCCTTTGCACCTCAAATAACAGTGCAAAGGTAAAAATACTTTGAATTTTTAAGTGCCTCTATGTTAAAATCCAAACATTGAAAATTTTAATCCTCAAGTCAAGCATAAAACAGGAGGACATAAGCTTGAAATTCATACAAAATTTCCATTTCAAATGCTAGTGACAGCTACAATGCAGTTTGTAAACCATTTTGATCTTCAAAAGATGCTTAGAGAGAATCAGTGACCTACTACTTTGATCCTTGTTTACTAGTGAACATTATTTGAATCGTGTTGCCTGCTATTAAAATTTCAATAGCAACAGTTCCTCCTCTTTTCAAAAGTACAGAAGTAGAAGTACACAAGCCAGGAAAGTTCATAGCAGCAAGTTATGTCAAAGCTCGTATTGGCATATCTCCATACCTTTATGCCAATAAATGAACTTACGTTTTAAAGATGGATCAAAGCTTTTATTTGGATTTCTTAACTTCTTTTTTTGTTTGTTCTTTGAAAGAAGCTCAGAATTTCCATCTTCCTCTTCTTCCAGAGCACGTTTTCCTCGCACACCTTTTTCAGTTCCACTATCTCCATTCTCCCTGCATCTCTCCTTTGGCCTGAAACAGTGAATTTCATCATAAGTTGACTGAAGGGAAGAAGTAGCTCTTCCCTGACCATTATTTTGGTTTACAGAAATCTGGGTAAACCATAAATCTTTCTGTCATGGCTACAATGAAGTGTCATTGCCCTTAGAAGTGGGATAGAAAAACATAGCTTCTTTGGCTAACACTGGCAGTTACTAACAGACACACTATCAGATATATCAGTTGGAAAGCCAATTAAAGCTGGTCAGCTAAATTAGGCACATTGGGTTCTTGTTCTCAGCTGCAGTGGGATTCCTAATTTTTACTTTCCAGAGAGAGAGAAATCTGAGGAGGATCCAAAGGAGAAGATGCAAACAATGAGCAACATCCCCATGAACAAAGCAGTAACTAGGAAGCAACCAAACTAGAATAAAAATAATCCAAAGTCATCTTCAGTCTTCACTTTTCCTTTTTTTTTTTTTTTAATGAGTGGGAAAGGCCTATGAGTACCTGTAAGTATCAAAATAAGTAACTCACCCTGGCCTGATGTATGGCTGACAGATCCAGTGGAAAAAAGGCAACCCTTCTTTTGGCTTTTCTCCTTCTTTCTGATTAGCTATTTCTTCCTGCAGTACAGAGTTACAGTCAGTCTTCCTGGAGTTGTCAGAAAATACACTAAATAACACTTCAAACTCCAGGAAATCACAAGCTGAAATTTAAGCTAACAAGTACTGACAGTTACATATAGGCAAAAAAACCCATCTGCTATGACATATGAACTGAAGCACAGTTGTAACTCCTAAATCAACTTCATCCCACATAAATTTGTCCAAGCTTAAGGGATGCTACTGTTGTAAGCTACGAATATCAAGGTCAGTAAGCCACAAAGTCCCAGAGAAGTGACTAATGGATGTCAACTCTATGACATACTTGGTACATTCCCACCAAGTGCAGGCAGTGCTGTTCTGGGAGATTGGGGCCCATCTTGGTACCTGGCATCGCAGTTTCAGCTCCCTGTTGACATCTACAATGCCCTCTAGAGTCTTCACTTTTGCTAATTCTTCACGCAGCTGATGGTAAACTTGAAGCCTGAGGCAAAGCCCAAACATCAGTTATAATTAGACTGCAGTCAACTAAAAATAACTGTATCAAAGCATTTTATACACTTTTCCTGATTCATTTGTCTTTGGCAGACGCTTACATTCCTCTTTGTAAGTCCAGAGAAAAGCACACATATGTCCCTTCCAGATAAATACTCAGCACACAACCAAGGTATTTTGACATAAGCTAACGTGAACGTACAGTGCAGTGCATGAACTAACATGAACATGAGAAGCAGTGCATCAGCTGCTTCTCAGCAACAACCCATAGCTATGCTCTTACTCCACAATAAATGCAACAGCACTGTGCCTCACAATGAACAAGGAGATAGTTAACTTGTGTTTGCCATGAAGTGTGTGCATGTGGGCAATTACCACATTGCAAATGGTGTGCTGTGAGATCACACTCTGGCTGATCTTGTGGCAACTTGTTCATTCCCCATGCCCTGTTTCCCAGATATGAAATAAAGGGTAAAAGCCTCGGCCCACACCCTCTCCAGCCAGGTCCAGGAAAGAAAACTTTGCAGCATACTCATTCTGGCCAAACAAATCCTTGTCCAGAAAGCCCAGACACTTTGTAAGCAGGATGAGCCCTGAAAACATTAAAGAGTTCTATGGAGATACTCACGTGTGATGCCAGAGCTTGAAGAGATGAGCCCTAACATAAGACAGTGGACAAGGGTACTTCCTCACGATCTCCAGATACTCCTCAGCCATCTCCCACACCAATGGGTTTCGGCCCTCAAACAAGGCTGGGTTATGAAGATTACCTTCTAGGGAACAAAAATAAATACTCAAAACTTTCATTTCAGGATTGAAACAAAGGCCAAAATCCCTGCTCTGGAGCTTGATTATCTCTTTTGTGATTCTACACCCACAGACACATCACCCACGTACTCTCAAAAAGAACACAGGGTCTGTAATACTCTAGCCTGACCTTGGGACACTATATTTCAATATGCCATTCCTAATTGCACTGAACAGCTCATATCTAATTGAAGTACTGTTTCTAGAAAGGCATCTAACCTTGACAGGAAGACAGTAAACCAATTAATAAATAGAGAAATCACTGCTTTTGTTGCCCAGAAGTTAAATACTGAAATGACAGGCGTCTTGCCATATGTCTGTATTGATATTTGTCTGGCCCAAGTTCACAGATACAGCTTCTCACTGTGCTTTTCTCCACTGGCTTCACAAGCCTTTTGTTAACCAGTATTTTCTAAAACCAAGATTCTATAACCCTTCTTTAATTGTGTGAGTAATTAGAAGCTTTTCTGATGCTTATCCTCGCTCTTCCTGTAGGAAGTCATGTCAGTTCTTTCTTGTCCCAACCCAACATGAACCACCTGCAGGAATATTAACCCACAAATGCACTTAGTTCATGGAGCACCATTCAACAACTGTTCCATTGATTAACAGATGTCACATAAAATATTCCAGGACAACAGGAGCCCCATATGCCTCCCATATGTCAAGTAATTACATTTCAGCTCAATGAGTCAATGGTATTGCAAGTCCAACATAATGATTAACCATAACCAGTCTTAAGGGATTCCTATTCTTGGTATGAGATGGCCAGTATAGGATGAGGGAGAATGGCCACTCAGCTGTAAAGCAAAGCTGTTCACCAAGTCAATCTAAGATTTAATAAATGTATATGGGACTGCTAAGGGAATAAGAAACAACTTTTATTCTCATCAGAGTAGAAGTTAGTTTTCTTTACCTGCACTCATGACACCATGTACTCCTGTCTTACGGATGCATTCTTCCACATCACTGAGACACTGGATGTTTCCATTTGCAAATACAGGAATGTTTACAGCTTTTCTATTCCAATGAATAAAACAGATGCATAAAACTGAGAATTAGAGTCAACCCAGAAATTCTCTTCCTGTCACATAAATTTGCTTGCTCTTCAATGCCACTGTACACTCTATTTAAAATCCAGTATGTTAGTAGGAATCCACTAAGACTGGTACTGCTCACTAACCTTACAGCTTGAATGTGCTCCCAAGATGCCACACCAGCAAGTGGTCCTTTCTGTTCTTTAGTACGGCCATGCACAGTCAGCAGCTGGAACACAACATTACATTTGCTTTCCATGTGTATGAACCACTGGAAAAAATCCACTGAAAATACTTCTTTTCACTCCCTACACTTCAGGGATGCCACTGATTTCCTGCTGCTATTTCAACAGTGCAGGGAGATTAGCAACACAGAAAGATATCAGCAGCTCACCTGTGGCATGGTCTTATGCTCCTTTCATCTTGCTATTCCATGGCATGACAAGATTCTATCATGGGGGAACCTACAGGTTTCCTTTCCTTTTCCTACTGGATTCCATTTGTGATTCACTTTGAAATTCGTGATATATTGATCTAGCTTTCTCCTCAGTGGAAGGTCCAAATACTGTCAGTACTGTCTCTAACCATAGACCACCTCTTCAAATTTAAACGGAGTTAAATCCTAGAAGGCTGCCTATTTCTTCTAGTGATACTTTTTGATACACTTTTTCTTCTACAGTACTGTGGATTCCATGCGTTCACACTTGCCTTCTGCAGCACTATGTGAATATTGAGATGCTCAACCACAGCGAAGGATGCTGCACAGTGCAGCGATTACAAGAGACTGAAATAATTTTGTTTTTCATACCACACTACTGACCTGCAGCCTAGGGCTGCAAACACACAGAATCTGTCTGCATTCTGTTTGCTCTGTCTGCAAAACAATGCAGCCTATTCATATCCACAGTATACCAAGAACTGGTCATCAGATACTTTACACAAAGATACATGTCCAGTACAGGGGTAGAGGGAACAGCTGCCTTCTTACCTGGCAGCCAGCTTTCTCCAGCATCTGTGCATACTTCACTGTCTTGTCAATGTCTGGGAAAACGCGGATTTTGCATGTGATGGGAACAGAGAGCTTCTCGTTAGCCAGTAAAACTGAGAAAGATTGAAAAGACAGGTAAGTGGGCTGCACAATGCTATGAAAAGTGTCTGCTTTCCTCAAGATCTGATACTGGGTATGGTATGGAAAAAGCCTAAGAAGTTACTGCCATGCAGTTCTCACAGCTTAAAAAATCAGCAGTGTCCTCTGCAAACTTTACTGCATAGTTTAATCACATAACAATGACACACAAAACACAAAATCTGCAGCCTAACAAGGTGGCATAAAACAGTCACACATTTAATAGCCCTAACACTTCTACTGCATTAAGCCTTCACATTCAAAGACCACCCCCCCACAACTTAATTATTGATACAAGTTTATCTTCACAGGATATTTTATTCCTTCAACAATAACACTTGCTTGTCTACCTTTCCCACAAAGGTGCTTCACTTCTTTGCAACTTATCACCAGAAAAATCATTATAAGTACATTCCTATCCATGGCAAGCAGAGGCTTATGAAGTGAGGTAGGCTGTGGATGCAATCAAGTAGTAAATATAGGTTATAGAGTCAGGGTGAAATCTAGAACATGGTAAACTCCCAGTCCCTACACAGTACATGGAATCACAAAAATACCAAAAGGAGAGCTAACAAAGAGATCCAACAGGAAAACACTGAGTAATGTTGTGTCTGAAATCCCCTTCTCTTCCAGAGCTTGGATATACTATGTAGGAAGTCACCTGCTATCTTCTAATGCAAATCCTATGAGCTCTTATGATAGGTACTTCCCATCACCCTTTCAAAGGAGCAAGCAAGGTGTATGCAGGTAAAAGCAGACAAGAGTGCTCCACCATTTTAAAAGCAGCTGGGGAAAGAAGGAGGAATACCTCTCTTATTAGACAGCCTGGGTTCACCCAGCTAGATGACCTGGGTTCTCTTCACACCTTGAGACTATTCTGATCTGCATATTTCTCAACAGCCATATTACATGCTGGACAAGGATGCACTGTCTTATCTTGCAGGTTCTCAGCAGTGTCTTTGTACCAAACATCAGTCAAGATTCCCCAGACCACAGGGAATGCAAACAGAAATAGGACAGTCTAACTTCATGGTTGCAGCACTTGCTTTGAAGTGGGATGAAGGCACATTCTCAGTTCTACAAAATGACCAAAACCTTGCTTTTTATGTCAGTTACAAATGTATTTCTTAAAAAAATATAATACTGTTCACAACAGCTACTGATAGCCTGAAAATAGGCTACCAGTAGGAGAAGAAAGGTGTAATTTGCTATACTCTGGACAGAAAGAGTACACGGAATTGATCAGAAAAGGGCAACTGTGGCTTCAAGGAGAAACATGACCCTTGGCACCTGAGAACTTCTGTGTGAAAAAGGAAGGACTTCTACTGTTTCTAGAGCTGGAGAGCCACTATGCTATCATATGAGACTGGGACTTAATTG
Organism: Passer domesticus; assembly: GCF_036417665.1. Lineage (NCBI taxonomy): Eukaryota > Metazoa > Chordata > Aves > Passeriformes > Passeridae > Passer > Passer domesticus. Next base: position 1,234,004 of record NC_087493.1, on the reverse strand, counting down.
ACTCACTTTCACCTGAAGCCTGTTTCAGGTACAAAAGTCTTTTAGCAGATCTAGTGTGAGTTTGCAGTGGGATACCACCAAGTATCTTGAGGGTGCTGCTGGAATACAGTATGAAATAAAAAAAGAAAAAAAAAAAGAAAAAAAAAAGAATACAACTGCCCCTTTAAAACCCAAACACAACTCTGCCCAAAGAAATATGATGCATCTCCTTTCCCCCAAAATCCCTAAACCTCCTCTCAATAATTAGTTCATTCTATTCCCTCTCTAAATACTTACTCATTCTCTGAAGCAGATCCCACTCCTCTTGCAGAAATGCTCCATAGTGACCTATGATAAAACAGCATATGACAGACTTGTGCAGAAGAGTAAGATCCTGAAGCACAGTTTTCATAAACTCTCACAAAGATCCAGACACTCATATGCATCACTGGCAGAAACAGAGCTGCTCTGTCCTGTCCCAGCTGGAAGAGTGGGATCATTCTGTTGTCCCTGCCCCTCCAAATTTACAGGATAAACAAGGAATACCCACACCCTACTTTCACCGGTACTCCCCAAGGCTGATGTGTTGACATTTGCAGCTCAAAATCCAACTTCTAAGGGTTTACACCAGATGTTTAATAAATCCTATTAGAATAACAGATGATCAGACTGAAAGATCTATTTGTACCACTAATCATTTCCTATTAGTCTTTGAAAGATATTTTAGAAGAAGAATGGGCAGTTATTGAACAAATATTTTCTCAACACCTTAACTGATCCAAAATTTTCAAACACTGCCTCTGGTCTTCAAACATGCAGTAGTATTCTAAGGGATTCAGTAGGTGTCGTCATCCTCTTTACACTATTGTGAAAAAACTGCAAGTATCAGGGAAACAGGAGATCCTAAGGGTCTCAATTATCTAATTTTAAGGGCAGTTTTTCAAAAATAGGCCTGTTTGAGCAAAAATGAGAAAGAAAATCAAGCTCTTACTAAAAATAATGTTTCTGAAGGATATTCTAGACAAGGAAGCTGCCACTTAAGAGAAATTAATTATATGTAATTTTTGCTTTAGGTATTACAAAAAGCATTACCTGCTACATTGGGTGTAACTAAGTCTGACTTCAGCAGTACTGCAGCTTCCCCAAGGCTTGATTTGGCCCTCTTGATATTTTACTGCCAACATTCACATTTGAAACACCATTTGCCATTTCTCTACTTATCCAGGGTTCATATTTGCACATACCTCTCTTTGCAATCATTTGGGGGCAACCCAAATTTAGGTCTATGGCATCACAGTAATCCTGAGCCAACAGTGCTGCCTGGACAAACACTTCAGGATCATTGGCACAGAACTGTGAAAACCAAAAAGAAGTGGAATAATCAGGCAACAGCTTTCTTCAAGTACTGACAAAATGATATCATGTAGTTATGAAGCAACCACCTGCTACAGAAAACAGGCAAATATGTGCAGTTAATAATAGCAAACACTTTCTCAAAATGATCAAGGGAAGCCATGTGATGTAATCTTTTTGGATCTCAGTAAAGCATTTGATACTGTTTCTCACAGGATGGTTCTGGACAAAATGTCCAGCCCACAGCTGGATAAACACATTGTGTGATGGGCAAACAACTGACTCATGAGTCAAGTGCAAAGGGTTATAGTGACTGGGATGACATTAGGCTGGTGACCGGTCATGACCAGGGCTCTTTACAGCTTCATAGACGACTTGTAACCGTGTAACATTTGTAACCTTGCTGAGGATACCAAACTGCGAGAAGCTGTCCACGCCCTGGGTGGCACAGTGGTCCTGCAGAAGCACCGTGACAATCAGAGGGCTAGGCAATCACAGACCACGTGAAGTTTAATAAAGACAAGCAGCCTATTCTGAACCTGGGACAGGGTGACTCTGCGTGTATGGACAGACAGGGGAACAAAAGGCTGCAGAAAGGGACCTGGGGGTCCTGGTTGATGGCAAGTTGAATATGAGTTTTTTCTGTGTCAAAATAAGCTACCTCCCACAGAAGAAGAATAATGTACAAGATGCTGAGATTAGCTCATTTGGTTAGAGCATGGTATAGCTAATAATACTAAGGCTGTGAGTTCTATCCCTGTACAGACAATTCACTGAAGAGTTGGGCTCAATGCACTTGTCGGTTGTGGGTCCCTTCCAACCCAGAATATTCCATGATTCTGCGAAAGCTGTACTGAGACAGATCAAAGGTCAACACCAAAATGTCTAGGGAACAGCAGAAAGAGAAATTGTCTTTATGGACTTTGGAAATAGAAGGTGTGTTTGTTGCACCCAAAGACCCTTTCTAAACTCATGTAATGTTCCAGAATCCAGTACATCCCACAGCAATGAATTTCACATTTTAAACTACCACTGTGCTTACTTGTTTCCCACTCATCATCTTCAAGCCAGTAATATTTCCACACACTTCTCTTATCTCTCCCCTCAGTCAAGGGAGGCACTTCTTTTCCAGGGTAAAGAGTCCTCATCCATTTAACTGCTCCATGTGTGCAAATCAGTCATTCCTCTGCTCATGACAACTGTCTTTGCCTGCATTATTCTCCAGCTTCATAAGCCACTTTCCATCTTTGGGATGCAGTGAAATACCTTAATATCACACAGTAGTCCAGAAGCAGAAGCAACACATGCTTTAAAGTCTGTCCTGTCTTCCTTGCATCCTTTCTCTACAGCTAAACACTGAGCTCAGGGTTTCAGATTACTACTCAAAAAAGCTGTGATCCTCAAGTGGTACCAGATCCAGGACACACCCTGACTCTACAAGACCAACTATAATCTGTTTCTAAAGATGAGGTGCAGGGGACTGAAGCCCTCTGAGAAGTCCAGTGCTCCAGACCCCTGTGGTTAAGACAGCAAATCCTCTGCTAACCGTGGGATAAACAGAAAAGCACACATCTTCATGAGCTAAGTACTGTCAGCGGTATTTAGATGGAGAAAACGAGATTTCTGTTACACTATATAACCACGCTAAAATGTGTATGAGGCTGACTACCTGCAGCTCGTGCACATTTGGGAAACGCCTGGGTTTGTCAGCGCGAGCGGGGCGGACGGCGCGCGTGCCCGCGGCAATGGCGTGCTCGGCGCTGCCCACGCAGGGCACGGCACGGCGAGCCCAGGGAAGCCCTCCCGGCAGCGCCGCCCCGCTGCTGACCGGGGGCGCCGGGCCGGGGCCGCGCTCACCTGCACGATGAGCGGCCGGTCCTCGGGACAGGCCTCGTCGTAGAGGTTCTCGCGGCGGTAGTTGGCGTCCCTGAGGAAGACCTGGGCGTGCAGCATCGGTGTGTAGCAGAGCTGGGCACCGTGGCGGCGGCTCAGCAGCCTCCAGGCCAGCTCGCTCTGGTCCACCATGGGCGCCACCACGTAGTGGGCGCTCCGCAGCGTCTCCCTCCAGAAGGCTTCCCCGCGCAGCTTCGGCATCTCCCGCTCGCCCGCCGGCGCGGCGCCGCGGCTGCTCGCGGCCCGAGGCCCGCAGGCTGCGGCGACCGCTGCGCGCGGGCCGGGCCCCGCCGCCGCCGGACGGTGCCACCGCCATCTCGCTCCGGCCGGCTCCGCGGTGCAGCCGCGCGCCGTCCCCCCCAGAAACCGCGGCGCTGGCAGCAGGGGCCGCGGGGCCCGCGCTGCCCGGGGCGGCTGAGGGGCGCCGAGTGTGAAATACAAAGCTGTGTTCCGTGCCAGCACAACGTGTGTATCTGTGGTTGGGATATGTGCGGAAACTGACCTGGGACGGTTATAAAGACAATTCTAATAAATAACTGAGGAAGGAAAGCATGGAAGAAGGCCTTTGAACTTATCATTTGTTTGCAATTAAGCTTTATAAGTCTTAAGTTGATTTAGGAGCATTTGAACTAAAGCTTTAAGGATGTTGCTGTTTGACAGGAACTTTCTGCTTCTAGCTAAGCCTTAAAGAGTTTTGCAATAATAACCTTTTCAGATTTATAGTCTTTACAAGTAAAAGGTGGACCCACATCTGAAATCTGGACCTCACTAGCTGGGAGACTTCTTTCTTCTTTCGGAAGCCGGACCCCACCATCTGGGGATACTCCTTTCTGGGATACATCCTGAGAAAAACTAAATCACAATAGCGTATAGAATTGTGACACAAAAATTGGGAATAGAAACTGCTGAGAAAGCTTATGAGTACCCCTATAAACACCTGTAAGCCCCAACTATCAGTGTGCAGTTGGAGGGAAAATGTCCCCCACTGTACCCAGCACTGTATTGCTCATACTTTACCATATTAATTGATAAATTGATTGCTGCTTGAATATTGGCCTGGACAAGCTTCTCATTCCTAGCAGAGGGCCGGCTGCGGGGCGCCGTGCGGGCGCGGTCTCCCTCAGGTGCCGCAGGGAGCCTCGGCCGCAGGAACTCCCATCCTTCGTCCCCGGGCCTAAACCAGGCCTAAACCAGGCCTAAACCAGGCCTAAACCAGGCCTAAACCAGGCGTCTCTGAGCACCTGGGCCTCCGCCGCAGCCGGTGCCGCCGTGACTGAGCACTGCAAGAGCTCCGACAAAGTGAGAGGCCTGTGCTGTCCTTGGTGTGGGATGGTCGGGGCGGAGAGATGAAAATGGTCCACAGGACTGAACCAAATGTAACAGCATCCATGACGATAGCGTTCATTTTGCAGCATTTTGTATAAAGCTACTGATCATCACCAGGATGAGCACAGTGGAGGAGTTCTGCTTCTCTCAGCCAATACCTTCCAGCATATAAAAAATGCTTAATCTCTGCTCCAGTCAAAACAGCAATGTAACTTGAGTTATCAGACTTCTTTTCTTCAGAAGTGAAAAACTTCAACAAAATCATGTAACAAAGCACCGTAGCCTAAGCAGAGTTATGTGTAAACTCCCATTGCCCAGTAAGCCTGTTAGTCTATCCACTGACAAGCCTTCACATTGCAAGTTCGTTGTCAAAGCCTGTATTTTCCCCCCTCTCCAGCTTTCTAGCACTCATGGCTGTGGTTGTTGCAATAAATGTTTCAAGCTTCTAATTATTTTTTACCATCTTTCATTACCTCTCTGCAGCCTTAAGAACGAGGTTGCTATTTTAAATATACAGCTCTGCCCCCCTACTATCAGCACTCCCCCTTTCTCTGATGAAACTGCTCCAGAGGCATTTTTAAATTTCTTTTGACCCTGATTTGCAGGCATTGTGTCTGGTAACTTAAGTGCAAAAGAAACAAACACCTGCTTCCTATTCTACCTTAAACCTTTTGGGTTTTACTTGACCTCCACTTTCTGGTAGGGCTTCTGCTTTCTGGTAGTGCTATTTTATTAAACTATTATTCTATTAAACTGTAGCCCTTCTTGCATTGTTTTTACTGCTATCTTCAGCAAGAGAGATGTATTTCTTCGCCTTCTAAGGTTATGGTAGACTAGAAAAGGAAAATAATAGCTTTAATATTTGTGACAACATAAGCTGTGTGCCATACATTCTTCAACTCTTTATATTGCAGATTTAAGGTACATGGTCCATCATTTCAAAATGGCAATGTGCATCTGTGAGCCTAAACAATTTCCCAGTCAGAGAACTGCTCTTCAGTCTTGAGACTGAGATCAGCATGGTTTTAGCCTGTGAGAAGCTGTCTGAAAAGGATGAAATGCAGCAGCTGACAAGAATCCCCACTTTAGTTTCACAGAGAAGGATAGGTATGAAGGATTTCACTTCTGTCCTTGTCTTCTCAAAACAAGAAACTGCAATATTGAATTTTGCCTTCTGATATTATTCTACATGTCTAATCTGATGGGCTACTGATAAGCAAGAAATACCAGCACTAATAAGGTTTTTATTTTTGGCACACTGTGTTCAGCAGCCAGTTATAATAATGGGTTACATGGCAGCAGCTCATAATCAGGTAATTATGGTGAAAAAGAGCCCTAAACATAACTTTCTGCTTTTCAAATAACCACAAGAACATTAACAGTATATAAGCTGCAAGTTATTCTTCAGCAACTTCTATGACTAAAACAGTATTTTTAAGTTCTGCTTAGATTAAACCATACAGATTTGTTTATACAGGGAGCTCATCAAACTCCTGCCTCAACAGCTGGGACAGCATTAGTCCTTGTTCCTTCCACACAGTCCATTCAGATGTTACACCTGTTAGCACAGCACTACTGTACCTGTTTGCTTTACATTTAATCCTTTCTTATTCCTTACAGTTTTAAATATAACCAACACAGGTTGGCTATTCTTTCCCCTGTTTTTCAGGCTCACTACAACTGTCAACTCAAACCAACTAAGTCCCCATTTGTTTTGTTTTATGTAGTATCCAATGGCAGTAGGTGCAGGGACAGTGTACAGTAGATGGAATGAAGTCCATGGTGTATGCACACAGCTTACACAGCCACTCCAGTATCAGTATGCAGTATCCCTCACACAGCACACACTTTCCTCCTTCTGTTACTGTCTAACACTTAGACATCATACCTAAAACTTCAGAGCATTTATACCCATTGCCTGTCTAACCCTCAGAAAGGCCCTGGGGCAGATACTGTCCCATTTTACAGATGGGGAAACTGAGGCAGGAGTATTAATGGCTTGTCCAATACTGCAAGTAAAAGCTCATCCAAAAGTTCCCACTTCAATATTATGGCTGTAAATTGGTTGTATCTAAGGTACTAAAATCATGGCAACAAGAAGCCATACTTCAGAATACTAAGCCTTCATTGTTATTATTTTAACTATTATTATTACTATTATTATTTCTACAGAATACAAATCAGATATGTTAGTAGCAGTTTTTTTGCTTTATAACAGAAGTGAGAGACTCCAGATGAAACATGGGATTAAGAAATGATGGTATAAAATAATTCAAAACCCAACCAGTGATGAATTATGTTTAATACTAGAAAAGCCAAAGAAAGTTTTCAGACCAAAAAGTATTAATTTAAAAAATAAAGAACAAGACATTTCAAAATGGTTTAAGCTGACATTATGTTGTTTTATTTCAATTTCACAAAAGAAATACTTTATAAAACTAAAATCAGTTAACCCAGCCACTATCAACAGAGGGTGGTATAAGCAAAAGACACTAGGTCAGAACCTGCAGTGAAGAGCCATCTGTTCCTGTCACTGGAATGCTCCTGTACCACCAGAATACTTCACTGGGGAAAGGAGAGAACCGGGGTTTTACAGCAGTTTGGAGAAGCATAATAGCTCCTCCTAGTTGGTGCTTTGTTGCTACCCAGGTCTCCTCTGTATCATAAGTGTAACAAGGATTTACTGATTTTGGAAAGGACAGATCCAGCATAGCAAAGGCAAGAAAATTTTCAATTCAATTTTATGCAAATTTCCTTTAAAAAGGTACTACTGTATTTTGAAATCAGACCATCAAACTGATTACTTAGCTAACTTATGTGGGATTTCCAGTCTCAGTACTGAAAGGAAAATGAATACAAGGCTTAAGCAAGCTCCATGCTAAATAAAATATATAGGGGCTTTGGGTGGATTCTTGTATGTTTGCCTTAGCTTTGATTATGGGAGAGCAGGGGTGGGAGGATTTGTTCAGTTATTGTTAAGGAATTCTATTCCCTGCCCTCCCCATTCCAAATTTTTCATTGGGTGGCAAGACTGGAGGTGAGAGGGAATAAGGTAAAGCCATAATCTTAATGCTTTACTAAGGTTCTGATAGAGCAGGCCACAGAACCTTGCACAAATATAAACAAAATACTTGCGTAGGGACAGCTTTGCCTGTTTTTATCATGCCCAAGTTATGGCTGTTCAATACAGCAGCATCTGTCAAACCACCCACCCTATTCCCCAGGCCCCTCTCTTCCCTGAAGAGTACATGATGGCAAGAATCCTTCCTTCTACCTATTCCTTTATGAAAAGGGCAGGGCAGTGGGAGAAAAAAAACAGCCAACCAAACAAAAAAAACCAACTCAACAAAACCAACAAGAAATTAGATTATTTCAAAGATGGGCAACTTTCCCTTATAGAATAAACCTTCCCCTCCAAAAAGGGATGTAGGGATGTTTCTTTGCTCCTATAACCCACGATAAATTAAAACCAAGTAAGAAGTCTCTGGTTTGACACAATAAATACTTAGAATATAGCAAATTAAAAAATATAGTTACAAAACCCTCAATGGAATTCTCTCTCTGACCTAAACTGCAGACAGATTCTTCACAGATAAAAAGTATCTCCAAAATCAGCTGCAGCTCCTCTCCTCTCCCTGTTCACTAGGCTTGGTCAACAAGTGCTATCACATACCCTTTGGAATACTGTTAAGACAAAAACAATATAAAGCACAAGAAATCTACTCCTAAATTTGTTTTTTTATACTGCCAAGGACGTAGGAAGCAACCACCTGTGGGGAACCCTCACTGCAGTGCACAGTGACAGAGTCAAAGCACTACAGTTAAGATGGACACAGAGATTAGGGGGAAAAACAGCCATAGGAAAGGAAGGAGATAGAACCCATAAATGTTGGAAAAGATAAGCAAGAAAGAGACCGAAAAAGACCAATTGAGTCCAGCTGGACTTCCCAGTTCTGGCAGCAGAGCAGATGAGATGTTGAACAGGAAGAGTTCCTTGGGGCCTGTCATAACTAGGAATGTTGTCGGCATTTTCTTCTTCATTGACAGTGAGGAAGTAGAAGTTAACCCTCTCTGACACTGACACGTGGCTCTGCCAGTGAGCTGTGGATGATCCCAATAATTGATTCAACACCATTTCCCTCCAGCAAGGTGCGGTGATCTCCTTCAATAACGTGGACAGATATCTTCCCATCGCATACCTGCGTAAGTATGAAAAAGAAAACTTTTCATTCACAATTTACAATCAGCTGGTCACTGTGGGTTTGTTAGTCTTCTAAGTTACTCATAATTTAGACCATTGTCTCTATCAAACTCAGTTAAAAATGGCACTGGTTTTACTCTGACACATTTTCACAGATCAGCTGTGGTGAACTGTTTGGAACCAGTGTTTTAAAGCACAATAGTCTGACAGCCTGACAGGTGATCCACTCAAATATAAGCTGGGCAGGAAGTTAACCAACCTAGTACCAAAAGAATAATTTACCTAAAATATCAAAGAATGAATGATAAAATAGCTACTTCCAAGCCCTTAAGTAAACCAAATAAACACCCCTCCCCTCCTCACCATCTTTCTCCCACCACCAGAAATCTTCCTTTAAGGTCATGATGTAACTTTAATAACATACAAGTTAGCCTGGAATCAATAATGACTAAGTTAGACATCTGAAAGGATAGGAGATGCCAGAAGCAGGAAGGGAATTCTGACAATCGCTTCCTTTTCCCCGGTATTTGCACCAACTTAAGCCTTGTATGTGAGCAGGGGCTAAAGAATAGTGATCTTATCTGGACTATGGGCCAAACCCCAACCTTTTTTTTAGCCCACAAGAAACCCACTTCTAACTACTAGCTTCTAAGTGAAAAAAAAGGTAACTGAGAAAAAGCTGCCTTTAATGTCAGAAGACTGACACTTGCTCTTCAGAAGGCTGCCCTCATTCCGTGAACTAGGTTCAGGGTCTACAGTGAAAATAGACTGCTCTCTTCTAACATCATTACTATCCAGTCATTCTAGAGAGCTTCGAGAATCAGCTATAGAAAACACATCCTATATACAGGCAATACTTTCTGGCCCTCACTACCCACAGAAAATGCCTGAAACCAATAAACTCATTTGCTTTTGGAGACTTCTAATTCTTGTTAGAGCACAGGAGCTGCAGAACAATAATTTCTTTAAGGTTGGTTTTGTCCTTTTTTTCTCAATAAGAATGTTTTCCCATGCTTTCCTTTGGCTTCCCCAAATATCAGAAGAAATTCAACAGTGATAAGTGGGCCTGCTACCGACCTCTGAGAGTTTATAATCTCTACCCAGGCCTTCCTCGTATTCATTGCGAGACTTTGCCCGCATCAGTGTCACGTTCCCATGATACTTGGACTCTGGTATATACTTGTCAGCAGCCTTCAGCTTATGGTAAAATGAAGTAGCAGCAAAGCTGAGTGCTTCACGATTGATGTTTGTATGAATCTCAGTTATTAGGTCTACAGCAGCATTCACACGAGCCTCCAGATCTTTCAGGGGCAGAAGAACCTCCAGCAGCTGGAAATATTAACATATTTTTCACATTAGTCTCAACAGCTGAGAATCCATCTCCATTAACCAAAAAAACACACACCCTCTTGCGCAATATCAAGACATTTGGATCTTGAAAATATGAAACAGTACCTTATTGTATTCAGTGCCGGTAAATTGCTGAACAAAGGCACACAATGCTTCAGTCTCCAGTGCAGCCTCATTCCCTTGGGTCAATTTGGCTCTGTAGCTCTGGAAGAGAGAAGAATACAATATGAACGTGAGAGGAATGTGCCTGTCAGATAAAAACAATTACAGAACCAAAGGTGTGAACTGGGAAAAAAAGGAAGGGGGGAAATCCCTTCAAGACAGATTAGAAAGCAAATCCACAGGTGGCAATTGCCAAGAGCCTAGTATTCTCTCAAGTACAATGAAAATTAAAGGGAACCCTTAAGCAAGGTTTCCTCACATCACTACAACAGGATCTTGACTTGCAGACACCAGGATCTTCCAGAAGACATACTAATATTATAATTTACCATAGCAAGAGCAACACTTGTGCCTGAACTCTTTCCATTTAATGAACACCACCTCTCATGTGCTTCTGCCCTTCAGCCATCTCTAAGCATCCACTGTCTACAGCTGTCTTCCAAAATCTTTGTGAATAAAAGTATGTCAGCTTTTCAGATTGCTCATATCTAGAATAGTAAGCTTTGAGAGAAGTGAGCCTTTATGAGAGAGGATGGTCCTCAGAAAACAGAGTCTCTTTGTGCCCCTTACCTGGGTATATGCTGCCACAAAGGAATGAGACCCATCAAAAAGGAATAAACTGTTGAGTGCATGGGAAGCATTTTGTTGTGCTTGCAGCTGGGAACACATTTCAAAGGCTACACAGGCACCAAAAGAGTATCCAGCAATGCGGTAAGGTCCTTCAGGCTGTATCTGCTTCATGCAGTCAATGTAATAGGCTGCCAGGCTTTGGATGCTGTCCAAAGGAGCGGCTAGAACATAGAAGTGAGTTAGAAAGACTCGTGAAAAGACACTGGCAGAGACAAATTATGTTTTCATGCACTCAGAAACAATGCTGTTGGAAACATCCAGGTTACTTTGCAGGTAAATGACTAAATTACTGTTAACAACTTGCATTTAGTTGTAATAGTAATATTACAAGTAATAATAGTAATAGTAATAGTATAAGTAATAGTAATATTGTTGCTTTCCAAGGACAGGTTGAACAGGATGCTTTGACTTTTGTATATGTAAACTCTCCAATTTCATCTATTATTCCTCTTGACAGCGGGGATGACCCTCTGCAGATATGACCCTCTGCAGACTAACAGGCCTGATACTTTTCCTCCAGGTTTAATAGTCTAGAAACAAAGCCCTCTCTAAAAGCGACTACAGTTCAGAATGTTAAGTTTGCAAATTCAAGATGCTGAAGAACTGAGATACCTTTTGTGCACTGGAGCCCATAGCAGGGCATGTGAAGTCTGGAGGCCAGAGTGTAGAAAACGGCAATGGATCCTTCAATGGGGTGAACAAGGAAAAGAGGGCGCTCCATGCTCTGAACATCATTGAGGCGAGTGATTGTTGGCCCTTCTGGGTTCACCAGTAAGATGTTCAAATCTAGTTTTGGAGATTCGCCTGGGCCTGCTTTCATCAGTGGGGATGACTTCAGCTCTTTGAAGGAAAGCACACCAGAGAAACCCAATTAGCTTCAGGATCAGTCTTGGTCATGTAGCCACACTCCTAGAAGACAACCTCAGGCTAGGGCTGCCCTAGATTAGCTTGTTGCCTCACTACATCATCAGGTCATAGAAGCAGGGATCTTCCTCTGGTCAGTTGCTCTGCAGCAACTGCATATGTTTTTAGCTTCCTGTGAGTGTGACATTACATTGTTTATTCCCTAGACAAATAAAAAGGTCTCAAACTGCATCCCACACAAGGCTACATAAGAGTACTCATGCATGCAGCTGCTAGCCAAGCAAGAAAGCAGCTTGCACACTTGCCTTGCTTGTACATCCTGCCTCAGAAATGATGGGCCTATCCTAGTGGTCAATATACTTCTGTGACATGTCTGTCACTTAGAAGCTATTCAATTATAACTTTATTTCATGATCTGATAGAGGTTTATGTCACTAGAGATGAAAGCAATGGATTGGAAGCTTAATTATTTGGACTCAGGTGACTAGTAGCAACCCTGATCCAGACACTTTACCCTCTGTTGTCTTGGACTTGGAAGAAAGTTCACGCAGTTTGTTGATTGTAAGGAGTCGGATTTCTCTCATGGTCATAACGATGTCATAGTCTCTCTCCAGTGTCTGGCGCACCTCCACACCCATCAAGGAATCCAAGCCCAAGTCAGCCAAGGAACTCTCAGCATTCAGACTACTCACATCACGGACCCCTGAGAACAAAAGAGCATACTAGCAAAAGGCCAATTTCTTTCCAGCTCCAGGCCTCTCTAGCAGCCTTCTCCACTTTCTTCTATCTCCTAAAATCTCAATAAACTGCAGCTGTAGAGCTGCAGTTTACCTTCCAGGATCATCTAATACTTTCAGAAACCACCTCTTCTACAACCCCCACCTTGTTATATGGGATCTAGTATTTAGAGTACATATTGAATATGCACAGATTTATGACAGGGGATACATCAGTCCCAACTAAATAGCTGTGAATATTTTCACATCAGCTCTAGACCAAATACAGAACAGTTAGTCAGCTAGAGAGATTCCACACACTGGAGACTCTAAGTGAAACTACAGCCCTAGACCTAATGCAACTAATCCTCAGCAGAAAGTTATCAGTGTCAGCGATGATTGACTGCAACACTTGATGTCTACAACACTGGAGGAGGAGGTGGTATATTTAATCTTCATTTCCCTTTTCCCAATTTTCACACTGTTCAATCTCTCACCTTTACCTTACCTGTAGAAGACCTCTCATAATAATATTTGCATCTTCAGCTCTTTGTCCCCTCCTCCACCTTGTGCAGCCCCATGTTGCCACCCTTCCCACTACCAGGCTTCATTACTAGCTCCTTCCTTTGTTGCTTTCATACTCTCTTCTTCGAAACTAACCCTATAGCTGGTGTGGCTTCCCAGACCCTTTCCTATCACTTCTAAAAGCTGCATCTGCCCCGAGAGATCAGATTTGCTGCCTGTGAGTTGCACACAGCTCCTTAAGTAATGCTCAGGATACTATCTTTCCTTTATTAGTACCTTTTTGGTACAAAACAAAGGATCACTAGACAGCTCTGTCTGCAATAGATAGAGTTGACAGTGATTATTCATTACCAACACAAAAATAAGAGACACAATGGTAAAACAAAGCAGATTCAAGATACAGAAGGACATGGTACTTGTAATGCATAGCTAAGCTATGGTTACTAGATGTTCACATGGGATGATAGAGCTGGTAAGCGAATAAAATAGTTAAGCAATAAGTAGAGAAAAGCTACTTTTTGTGGCATGGGGACATATCAAGGTGAATGTTTGAAAGCTGGAACACTACTGAGAAAGTTAGTTATGTATTTGCTGTCTTATGTGATGTCATAGAATTTTGCTCTTGGGGAGCTGTTCCTGTTGGTTCTCCATTTGGAGAAAGGTACCACTTCACTCTAAATAAAGCCCAAGACTCTGGGGTATACACACACGTCTATGTAAACACAGTAACAGAGAAAAACCCATAAAAGAAACAGCTGTTATTTGAGAGAAGGAGCAGTGTAAAGGGAAAAAAAAAGCAAACAGTCTCACAACAGCAACATTGCCACACCACAGGAGATCGGGAAGAGACGCTGAACAGAGGACCTACAGCAGCACCACTGCTTTCCAAAAGTAATGAAAGACTAGGCACCGTTCAGTAGTGCTTGAGTGACAGCGCTTACCCAGGATGTGAGCAACAGCTTCTACAAGATCCCGCTGACTACCTCCTTCAGCTTTCACTGAGACCTTCTCTGCTAGGACAAAACTGGACATGACAGGATGAGGCTGATTCAGGAAAACATCGAGCACCTCCAGGCATGAGCTCATTTGCTGGGGAATTGTTCCCCCCACCACAATGTCTTTGTTTCCCATTGTCTTCATCAAGATGCCCACATCACCAATGGCTCCCCACTGGATTGCCAGGCCTGGAGAAGAAATTAGAAGAACACACTAAGCAGCTAACTAAAGCACATGGCAGGAACAGGAGTGAGTTAATAAAAAAGGAACTTAAAAATGAGCTATGCTAAGGCCTGCATTTCCTTTGTACTGTTAAATGATGTGTATTCATTCACACATGAATGACACAGGATAACATCAAGAAGCAGGAAACAGCCTTCAACATACTTTATCGCTCCAGATAAGCGCACAGGTTTCTGGTGAGCTGGCCCTCATTTGGATGTTTGGCAAGGTAGTTTATACTGTGCAATGAGTAAAGTCATCTTACCTGGGAGTCCATCATGATGTCGTTGCTCACAGATACGCTCCATGGTAGAATTGGCAAAGCCGTAATTACTTTGCCCAGCATTTCCTCTTCCACAGCTTACAGAGGAGAATACAACGAAATAGTCCAGGTCTGGACACTTCTTACGAGTCACCCTTGGAACAGAGCAGGAGAAACCACATCAGAAAAACCTGCTAAATGTATTATTGTCAAAGGCTAGTGCAAGACTAAAACAACTAAGCTTGATCAGTTCCTTGACTTTAAAAACAGTTCTTATTTGTCCCTTCTACAGACACTTACCAATCCAAATGAAGGGTGCCTGAATACTTTGGCTTGTTGACCTCCCAGAATAATTCTGGGGTCTGATTTTCAATCATGCCATCTCTAAGGACCTATGGGGAGTGGAAAGAGGAATTAAAAAAGAAAGTGTAGTTTCAGTATCTTCAATTTCTCTGTTTAAATATGCCACTTTGACTTGAGAGACATATGAGACACATATGACTTGAGAGATGAAAGGATATCGCTAAACAATGTATTTTTGTAACCTCGCAGTACAGACGTATCCTGAATATCCCAAAATATGACAACATGCCTTTTGCCAAGTCTGTTTTTTTCAGTATTTTTTCTGCATTGACACTGCAGAAATTCTGGCTAGCTCTACATGGGATTGTTCTTGTCCACAGGACTAGGGCAACATTTGTCCTATCACAGAACTGAACTCACTGGCCAAATACTGTTCCTTCTTTGGTCAAGGAACAGACCCAAAAGCCTTTCGTCACCAGGTAAGACCAAAGCATAGTGTCCTTTGAAACACAGAACTTAACTAAAATTGTATGAAGCCTGACTGCCTTCAGTAAAAAAGTCACGTGAATGGATTGCTGCCTCTTACAAGTCCTGAGCATTTCTGTCACTTACCACAGCCAAATTAAAGATGCCTCCAACTGGTCCAAGCTTCAAAGCTTCTTCTATCAGTTGCTGTGTTCCTTCTAGTGTTCCAATATCACTGGTAGATACCAGCACTTTGATTCCCAGTGCCTTCCACTCTTTAACACGTTTAGCCTGGTAGCCTAGAAGAATACAGGTGGACAGTGCCTTGGATGAAGAATCCCAACTATAAGGCTTTGGTTAAGTTGCTCCTTTATGCTTTTCTGACTAGATAGGGACTGAATAGCTAAATAATTCCTGATTCAGCTAAGAGATAAAAATTGGACAAAATTTGAACAGCAGCTAGAAATAATTTGAAATTCAGAAATTCTACACAGATAAAGTGGAGAACAGCACTGGGAGAACCTAAGGGCTGGGGGGGATGGTGTGGGGAAGAAGGAAAGACAAATACAACTGTGAAGAGAAGTTAACAAAAATTTGGGTACTGAGATAGGGAAAATTGGCTAGATTAGAACAAAGCAACAGATTATAGTAACACAGCCAGAACTTGAAAAGTTGCATTTGATCTATTTGTACACACAAGTGGTGTGATTGTGAACTTGGCAAAAGAAAAGAAACCTGTAGAGACAAAGAGACGTTGAGTTATGAGTGAATTTGTATGAGGAAATACTAAAGACTATCACTGATAAATCTCAATGCTGCCACTGTAATCAAACTAGTGCCTTAAATCTGAGTAAAAATGTTTATGGATGCTATGAGATAGTAAGGTCATCCTTATAGTTGAGCTATCTAAGGAGCAAGAGTGAGCATCCACACATGTACCTTGAGGAACAAAGTATCTTTAAGGAGGAGTTTTTAGGCCCTTCCTTGTGACATGTGATCCGACATGCTACAGCCAGTGGACAAGTCAGTGAGGTAGCCAGACTTTGCAGAAGGTATAAAGGTAAAAGAAAGGCTACAGAAAAAACCCTGTATAAGAGAGAAAATGGGTTGATAGAAATAGGAATTATAAAAGGGGGAAAGTAGTAATTGGAAAAAAAGGTCAAGCTAAAAGATCGTTCTTCCTTTACAATAAAGGATACAACAGCTTGAAGTGAGATAATACAGGAAAGAAAAGAGATCAAGACATTATTAGGTACCAACAGGGCACTTAAAAATGGAGAGAAATGACAAACTGAAGTCTGTTGAAAGGCAGTCATAATTCCCTTACAATTTTTGCTTACCAGTTCGTATGCCAGAACGAGACGTCAGTACAATTTTCTGTGCTCCTCTCTCAACTAGCCACTGCGCCAACTCCAGCCCAAATCCTCCCAGGCCCCCTGTGATGATGTAGGACTTCGTAGGTGGACAGGAGGTTCGGGAGATTGCGGAGATTTTAACTGGTTCAGACTTTCTTAAAGGATACTCCTTTTCCTCTTCTTGGACCTTCCCCCATCAAAAAAAAACACCAACCAAGAACCAGAAACAACACACACAACATACACACACACACACACAGAGACAGAGAAAAAGAGATAGTTACAATTAGATAATCAGATACATAATGCATCCCTTATCTTTTCATGCTATGCTCCTCCACTCAATGGGAATGAACCTTGTAGAATCAGTGCCAAGACTTGACAGTTACTATTGTGACAGTGTCAGCAGTAGAAACTGACCCTGTGCTGCCCTACTTGCAGAACTTCAACTTAAAATGGATCAAAATATCCAATAGTCACCATGGGATGGCCAGAGGCATCAGAGAATCAAAATCATTATCATATTACCTTGATGATAACTTTGCCAATATGCTTTCCTTGTGCCATGAATCTGAAGGCAGCTTCTACCTCTTCTTTGTTGAAGACTGTGCTCCTCAGGGGCTTTACTACACCATCTCTTATGCCTTTCTTCAACAGCTCTGATACTACTTCCCACTCTTGGTTTCCCTCATCAAATATTGAATCTAGTAGGATCCCATGAAATGCCACGTTCTTGAGGAAGAGAGACATTCCTAGAAAAAGCAACTTGGTTATGACCTGATGCTGTTGATATTTCAAAATGGAGCCTACCCTCTGCTTCAGAAACATTTCTGGGCAGGTTATAGGAGTAAAGCAGTCAGATGTTTGAGTTCTTCATTTTCCAAACTAATTCTTGCATATATTCTCCAACACATAACATTATGTTGTTCTCTTACAAGCAGACCAGTTTCACAGAAATGCCAGTCCAAAAAATTGTGTGTTGAGAGGACAAGCTATATCATGGCCAGTTGATATTAAAAAGAACATTTTTTTTGTCTAGTGACAGCTGAGTTAGACTCTCAGGGGAGCTAGAATCCTACATACATCATATAGGAGAGTCTTCCTCATAGCAAGGTTTTCCAATATGACAGGACCTTTTGAAACTTAATTAGAATAAGGAAGCAGGCTGTTGATGCTATATACAATCATTCTACAACAGGAGAACACTGCTGTAATTTTTCACTGACACACCACCTTACAACATTCAAAAATTTTTTTCCATCCAAGAGAAATCAGGGTTATCTTGCCCTGTGCCTTCAAAACTGTTAGATGCTGTTGACTGCCATGAGGGACAAGAGGCCTTGCAGAGGGGTCAGGATAGACTGAAACACCGGGCAATCATAAGTGATACAAAATTTAAACTAATGTCAATTGTGCACCTGAGCCCTAGTAACACCAGACACAAGTATAAATTTTGGGGAGGCTGGAGAGCTGTCCTGCAGAAAAAGGCACCTAGGGATGCTGGGCAGCAGCTAAACCCTGATGAGCGGTGCTTCCCAATTCCCTGTCTTACCAAGCTGACTGTTGTTAGATAGATCAAATTTGCCTATTTCCAAGAAGCGCCCATGTCGAGCAAGACAACGCAAACTGGCTTGGAGCTTCTCTTCTGCCAAGGAATTTAACACGAGGTTGACACCTGCAATGAAAGGAGAAGCACCTACTTAACTTTGCTGAGAGCCTAACCCGGTCTTCTAGTGACTCACATTGTCTTTAGAATGCGCAATTGATAATGTGGCTTAGCTGACCAAAAAAAGAAAGATATTTCTTGAACTTCACCTTTTCCATTGGTAACTCGACGTATATGTTGTTCAAAGGTAGTATCTCTGGAGCTGGAAAAGCTATTAGCATCTAGCTGTGGAAATCTTGCTTGGAGATACTTACGTTTCTCAGTGGAACCTGGAGGTGGAAGACAGGTTAAAAAATGTCACTAATTTCATTTTTATGATGAAACAGCCCACTTTCCACTGCACATCTTTCCCACAAGGACTGTAAGTCTGAGAAGCCATCTCCAAGCTTTCAGTCTCTCAAGATGTCAGATAAAGGCTGTCTGGTTGCTACTGCTCATTTATGAGATAGAGCAAGGACCAGAAACAGATGACAGCCTTTCGATGGACAGGCATTGGATTCATATTACTAAATGTAAAATGAGGAAGCCACGATTTTCTTCCAGACTTTTGATTATATAGTGTATAGAGAAAGATAAATTTGACTGTGCTGAGGAATTTTCAAGCACGGTGTCAGTAGTTGTATTTACTATGTAACCAGTTCTCAGCCTGGAAACTAGATCAAAGCTACAGCAGATCACATTGGGAGGGGAATAAGTATATACCTAAATGGGTATATATACTTATCTATGTGTATACACACATGCTTCCTCTATTACCTACAATCTCTTTCTCCCCATGACTTTGGGTCCTCAGAACTCACCTACAGTAGTAAAGACACGGCAGCCCATGCTCAGGGCAATGGCAATGGCTGCTTGGCCCACACCTCCTGAGCCAGAGTGAATAAGGACACTCTCACCCTTCTTCATACCACCTCGAACCACCAAAGCATAATAAGCAGTGGCATAAACCACAGGCACTGAAGCTGCTTCTTCTAGAGTCCTAAGGAGCAAAGTGGAAGAGGTATCTTTAGCCTTGGAAAATACTGCTAGATTCTC
This sequence comes from Passer domesticus, assembly GCF_036417665.1. Classification (NCBI taxonomy): domain Eukaryota; kingdom Metazoa; phylum Chordata; class Aves; order Passeriformes; family Passeridae; genus Passer; species Passer domesticus. The sequence continues at coordinate 1,214,701 of NC_087493.1, read as the reverse complement.
CTGATAAAATTTGCCTTTCTGCAACAGAAAGGTTCCACTGCAGAGATAGATAAGGAAGTGTAAGATAAGACAGGTAAGAAAGTGTCAATCATACGCAGACTACCACAGCTGCCAAACACAGCCAGGTTTCATTATTCTGAAAAAATATTTCAGTAACTAACCAGTAACATAACCAACACTGATATCCCAGTGTATACTGAAACACATGAAGCTAAGAGCCCAAAAAAATATGAGAACCTTGTGCAAGCCACTGTACAAAAACTAGTGCTGAACTCCTGCAGTGAATCTAATCCAAAATCCTACAGTTGCTTGGGACACTATAGCCCTGTTAACATTTGCTAGAGGGGAATCTAGCCATTGTGCAGCACTCAGGTTTGATCAGGGCTGTCATCAGCCTCAGGCAGGAAGGCAAATCTTAACCAGAAAACAGAAGCTGACCTACCAGTTTTCAGGCACCTCCCACAGAAACCTCTTTTCACAGTCTACCACTGTAGCCAGCCCCTTTGCTGGCAGCAATCCCATTACTCTTCTTCCAGCCACGTCCCGTCCTGAGAACTCCATGCCCAGCATGCATTGCTGCAAAGCCCAGTTACCTGAAAGAACATTAACACCTTTTACAACAAAAGAAACTTCTCTTCTAAAATTCCTTTACTACAACAGCAGTCCCTGAAAGTCTAAACCTATGGGATTTGTCTCTTCTGTACACAGTTCATAAATTGTCATAGTTAATGACTCACTGCAAGAGTAGCAGAAAAGGACTGGTTCTCATTAAATTGGAAGCACTTATCCTTGATGGTATTGCATTAGTTTCCAGTTTTCATCTGAGAAATTTCATGAAAACGTCTTGTTTTAGATGCAATTCTATCCCTCAGAAGAAAAATGATACATAAACTAGAAAGATTATCACTACAAAAATATACTGTGAAATATGAATTTTTGATAATTCATGTTTTAGGCAGACACTTATGTCAGTCATAGAATCATAGAACGGTTTGTGTTGGAAGAGACCTTAAAGATCATCTACTTCCAACCTTCTGCCATGCACAGGGGCAACTTCCATTATGCCAGGTGGTTCAGTCATGAAGGGGAACCCAGCCTTACTCAAATCACTACATTTTTAACATGTTCCATCCCCTCTCTTTTAAATACATATTTAAAACCATTTCATACACATTACATTAATTCTTAACTTGCTATGAAGATAATACCACGTCCATTTTGTAAACAGGCAATTACTTCATTGTGCATTTTTCCTCCCTGAAATTCAAGCATGTCCAACAGCATGGCAGCAGGAAACTTCAACATTCTCACTTTGGTATTTACCATATGCCCATCTCTGGAACCTCTATCAACTTGTTTTATCTCACAATTGGTATCTGTGCAATGTGGCAAGCAACATTTCTCAGAGCATGGTTTGTTAATTGTGCCATATTAAAAAAAAATGGAACTGTAACTGGAAGTAGAACTTGGGAACTTTTTGGTGCATAGCCCTGCAGCAGGGCTGTACTTCCTTCTCAAAAGCACTCTTTCTGGCATACAATCTAGCCAGTGCATTACTAGCAACCAGGAGACTAACTCTAGAACAACAATACATATCCTGCCAGTGAACTTTGAACTCACCAGGGATAGCATCTGGAGAAAGCTTCCCTGTGGCCAGCATAATGTCCCGGAAGTTGAGAGATGCATAATAGACTTTGCAGAGTAAAACATTGGGATCAGTTGTGTGGAAGTGTCGAAGTGGGGAGACAATCCAGCGAAGAGATGAGAGATCTCCACGAGTTAGCACATTGACATAGGCATATTCTGTCAGCTCCTGAGGTTGTGCTGCAGAAGAAGGAACAGTAAGAACACATTAACAAAGGTATGTGCTTTCCAAAATGAGTAAATTCCTTGTGCAATTTCTATCTCCTCCTCTATTTGCTATCCAGAGAGCCCTTTCTTGCTTTGCAATACTACTGATGCCCTAAATAGCCTACACTCCTCCTGGCACCACAGTGTTCTGCTGTTCACTTTGAGCTGAAGCAGAAGAATTCAAAATTGTCCATTAAAAAGAATAATAAAAGGTAACTGTAGGAACAACAGCTACTCATTTTCCATTCAAAGTTCATTCAGATTCAAGGCTTTTCAAGTGATACTCAGCTCTCAAAGGCTGTACCTTGCTGCAATGGAAGATGCCTGAAGGAGCCCCACTTTCCATCACGATACACATTCATCACCAGGTCCTTCTGAACAATCTTCTGCATCTCCAGAGAAGAAAGACTCGTGGGTGGGACAGCAGATGAAGGGTTCAAGTTGGAAATGAACACACACCTGAAGACAAGAGTTGCCATTTTGTTTGTTTTGCTATAAGTCTGAGAAGAAGCTAACACAAATATGACTTCTCACAAATGTGACTCAAGGGCATGCTTACGTACCTGATTCGGTGGCCTTCTGCTTCAAGGCGAAGGCAGTTCACCATTCCCAAAATTCCTGAGTTCGCACAACTGGTGGCAGTCAACCACACAGGCTTCTCTGATGGGTCAGCCAAGATCTCCTACAGGACAAATCCCAAACTGTTTTACTAGGAACTACAAAGAAAATAGCCCTCATATCCTTGGCAGAGATTAGTAACTCCTATTTTATTAAAAGTAACTGAACACACACAAACATTTTTCTTTTAACACTACTAAATATCTCATTTAGAAAGTAAAATGATTTGAAAATTCAGATACCTAGGACACAGGAATTCTCACCTTTAAGGATTCAACCCACTTATAGTTCGTCTCATCTACTGGCAGAAAAACAGGTGTTTTGACAGGAGCTTGCCGACGGCACAGGAAAATAACTGAGCCAAAGAATGACTTCTTCATGGCAACAAGATTCAATGAAGCTTTGCTGAATAAGTCCTCCCACTGTGCCTGTCAAATGAGGCAAAGCAACAAATTAACAGCAAAGTCAAAAGTAAATTTTTCTTGCTTTTTCTTGAAAAAGTGTACTGAGACAATACAGAGCAAAAACATGTTTGATTAACACAACAGTGTTTTATCCACTTCTAGACTACTCCTTCTTCCCTAAAGGATCTTCCAAAAGTGGGAGTACAAGCATCTCAAAGTACTAGTTAGGGAACCAGTCTTATCACATTAGCAGGTGCGCAAAAAAACATGCCACTAAATTCCATAGTATATTTGAATGTGTCGACCCTATGTCACATAAGCCCTGTTTGCACAGAGATGGGGAGAAGCACCCATATGTCTAAGTTACACTGAAATGGCATTTCAGAAAAATAAAAGAATGAAAATGTATGTATGGCATATCCAGAAACACTTAAGGATTACTATCCAAATGAAATAAAGATGACTGCAGGCTCTCAGAAAAGTATCCATTTGCTTTCCATATGCCAGGCACAGACCAGCAGAAGGTTTTTACAGTGTGATCCCTTATATCAAGGGCCAGGGACAGTGTCTGTATCTAGAAAACTTTGAGAACTGTGTAAGTCCTGCTAACTCTAGCCTGGCATGTGTCATTTCCTTCAGAGAAGGAGCATTCAATGGACAGGTATCTTCTAGGGATCTGCTAATACCAGGCTACTGATACTAATGACAGATTTATAGTTTTTGTTATTGGTGCCAGTAGCATCTCAGTGCCTTCTCTTTATTCTCCTGCTCACCGGGAAAGATTCAGAGCAAAGAACTTTATCTTTTTTCTCAAATCCCCTTAAAAAAATGTCTGCAGGAAGTGAAAGGCTGGAATCCATGTAATTGCAAAATCCAAAATCCAACAACCCCACTCCACAATTATAAAGAAAACCCAAACTCTTGGAAGTGCTACTCTCTTCATATTCTAAAAGAAGAGAACTGAGAGGCTGCATCCCGTCAAATCAGGAAAAATAGCTTCGTTCTGCAGAGATGCATTTTTCAATTACTGCTCAGTCTAACAGCTGCCAAGAGAAGATGATGCCCCAATCTCCACCCTTACCCTTGCCTTTCACTCTCCTCCTCTTGTGCCAGCTCTGGCATTAGTTTATCTGTATGATATACTGGTTTGAAGATACAATGCTGACATTCTTCTCTCCCTCCTCCAACTTCTCAGGGCGTATTTTACTGTATCTCATTATGGGATCAGATAATGTAGGGAAGAGGAAAGGTAGAAAAGAGAAATACAAGAGAAAAGCCTTCCTTCTGGGAGCACCTTAATGTCAGAAGCAATGAACTAGCCTGTAAAATCACACTCCAAGCATTAGTATCAAAAGAGATATTCTGATACCAAAGTACTTCAGGCTCCTACAGTGATAAAGCTGTACCCCACCCAGCAATGTGATTTTAATGATAAAGCAATTGTCCTGGCCAGTGTCTTCATGCAGATTAGACAGGTGTACAAAAGACAATTAATAATTTTCAGTGCATTAAGAAAGGCTTTCCTGATTGAACCTACAGTTTACTCTCTCAACCTAATATGTAGTAATTTGCAAGTCCTCTCTTCTTAAGAAGAGTTTATTAGCTATTTCTGCAGAAGTCCTCAATGGAAAGGCATGCAAGCAATACCTACTATTCATTTACCATCAGGGCATCTGCAAGGAGCAGACTCAGACTATCCATGGTGAAAGTAGCTGTCCTTCCAAGAGGCTTACCTCACTTAGAAAGCTGTGTTTCTGCTGCAGATCTGGGCTTGTAAGGAAACTGACAGTTTCTCCAAGAGTTTCTCCCTTAAGAAGAGTATGTAGCAAAACAAACCCTCCTTCTTTCACAGCAGCTGCCAAATTAGGGAGTATTTCAGCGGTATTCACTAAAACACTTGTTGAACAGTTGTATACCACCAGGTCAGCATCAGTCAGATTTCCAGAGGGAAGGCTAGATGGATCCCACCGGCTAGAGACAACACCAGCATCTTGTAGCTCTGTTTCAATAGCTGAAAGGTTTTCCAGGATGCAGTCAGTGGCAATGTAGTCCACCTGCAACAGGGGCTGAGCATTTAGAATACTTTTCACACGAGAGAACAATTGTCCACTTCCTGCGTTAGCCTGTGAGAAAAAGAAGGGGAAGGAAAAGCAGAAACCAAATCAAAACATGAGTGATACCCAGAATTATAACCAGAACAACAGCAGTATGGAATAAGATTACTGGAAGGCCTAGAAGCACTAGCTATGGTCCCATCCCAGGCTTCCAACTAACCTCTATTATCTTCATCCTATGACTGTTCATGTTCTCCAATGCCACATCCAGGCAAGTCCTCAACTCTGCAGAATCCAGCAATCCACTGAGAAGAGGGTCTTTTTGGAAATGCATTTTCTCTCGAATCACAACTTGTTGCAGCTCAGAATGGAGGTTCCCATTCAGTTCCAGACGGCAGATCTCAGCGAGGATATGCTGAAGGCCCTTCTGTGTGGAGGACCCAGTAGCAGCCACTGCATTTTCTAGTCCAGGGATAACTAATTTGACCCCATGCACTGCCACCTTAGACTGTAATTTCTGGATCAGACCTATGGAATAGAAGGGGAAATGAAAGGAAGAGTCAAGATTTTCCAAGAATTCTTTTCCTCTTTGCCTCCATTTGCTACACCAGCTGATCAGCACCACATATTAGAGCATCCTACATCATTAGCCCAGCCACACAGACACAGTGCAGCCTCTTATATTCACATGGTTATGTATTGTGCAGTAGTTGCCTGAAATAAGTAGGCTTTGGAGGAAAACTAAATCCCCACAAACTAAACCTCCACAATTACATGTGGTAAGACTGACTGAAAGAGGGCAACTAACGGAAAACTTCTGATTGATTTAGGGAGCTGTGGAGGAAAATTTGAAGTTTCTGCAGATACAAAAATCTTAAAATGCCCTTTTGCTTTATAAACTGATGGGAAATAGTTAATCCTGACTGAGGATCAGGAACTGGATTACAGAAAATAATATATTCCCACCACAGTCTAGAAAAAATACCCTCTGGGGGCAGTATTTGGATGCTGCAGGGGAAAACTAAGGAGAAAAAAAAAAAAAAAAAGGAAATCTTTAGAATCTATTGCCAAATCTAAGGATGAGCATAAAGACAGTCCACCAACACAGAATGAAAAAAATTACTCTCTCAAGATGAAGCAAAATTCATCACTAGAGTAAAAATTTTTTAAAAAGTACCTTTTTTCTCTTTGATGAAAAGGCACTTAAGGTGATTAGTTCCGTGTATGTCTCCCCATCAAAAAAACAATGTATTTAGCTACCAGTTTCACAACAGACTGAACTGCTCCTATTCTATTCTTGTGGCAAACAATTGCTTTGATGTGTGCCTCACTAGATCATTTTCTCTGTCTGCATATGTGCCCATAATCAAATGGGAACAAGGAACAAATGAGAAACTTGCCTACCTTAGCAGTTCACAGGGAAAAACAAACCAAGGTTAAAAACTCATGTAAGTAAGCTCTCCTGTCAGTGTCTAAAGCAACTAGGTTGGATTTCTCCTTAAAGACGATTTGTGTCTCTCTACTTGCAGAAGGGGTTGTGCCATCTGACTGTTATAGAAGGAAAGATCCTTCTTCATGGCTTTTTACTCTTTCCCACATTCTAGAGATCTCAGGCAGAACTTTTTGCTTTCAGCAGTCGTACAGAGAACCCTTGCTGAAGTCTTGTACAGAGACCAACACTTAATATCTTGGATGTTCTAAAGGAGGATGAACAGCTTCTCTCGGGCTAAAAGATTCTCCTAGTATGACAAGAAAGCAATCCCACTTTACCTTTGCATTGCTCCAGATAGGCATGAAGATGGGCACTTGAGGACAAACAGCTACTTTCAGTGTAGGGCACAAAGCAGAATTTTTCCAGGGTGGGAGGTATCTGTTCCTGTTGTCGCCGTGGTGCCACAGAAGCATGAAGACCATTGATCTGAACACCTCCTGCTTTAAGGCTATCAAGACAGTGGTCCACAACAACTTCAAAAGCTGAAAGTCAGGAAAGAAATGTAAGTTGGAAAACAAAAAAAAAAAATTTGTTCAAGGCGATCTGATGAACAGTGTTATGTCAGGCTCTTTCATAGAGAGGTCAGAGTTGCAGAAGAGCTTGGAGACTAAGAGGGCCCCCATCGAAGTTCAGCCTACTACTTCAGAATACACACATTCACCCAGTAGTCAAAGCAACCAGAAGAAGTTCAAGCATGAGAGACATTACCTTCTATATTGTCCTGGTATTGGCACACCTGCTCACGATGCAGCGCTGGATCAATGCAGACCGAGCGAATCCTCGTGGGTAAGCGCAGACTGCGGCCAGTCTCAGGTAAGATCAGCATATGTAGCAGAGTGTCAAGGAAGGTCACCCAGTTCCCATTCCACAGAACTTTTCCTGCACTTGCTGCAGAAGAGGAAGAGAAAGCCTTACTATTTCATCATTCATCAGATGCTAGAATATCACTGCTTATTAAACGCCAAGTTTGGTGTATGTACCCAGCTTCCCCTGTAAACACCACCACACAGTTCTACATTGGAGAGAACAGCTTTCCCAATGCTCTTGGTGGTTCTCTCTTATCACACAAGGTATAATTACCTCACAAGGCACAGTCAGGTGAACTGTTAATACAAATGCAATTAAAAGATCAAATAGTCACCATTACGATACCCGGGCTCATTGTGCTTCTTTTGAAAGGAAACTCACCTTCACTGTTGCATTCTAGAACACCCTGGAAAGTTGGTCCATAATTATATCCACGCAGATGCAGCTCTTGATAAATATCTTCTTTTGAGAGGCCGGGCTTTGAGCTCCTGTCTACTTGAGTCTGAAAGCCATTTGGCTGGTTACAGAAATTCTTCTGAGCAGTGTTTTCTAGGAGCGAAATCTTCCCTGAAGGGTACAGTAACAAGAATAATGATCATTGTTTATAAATAGTGGATTTACTAAGACTGTATATATACACTTACACTTCCTTCACTTACCACTTACAGCCAGATTTCCATTTCCTGACACCTCAAAGCAGTGGGAAGCAGGCATGAGTCTTACTTCCAGCTGTACTGGTCCTGCAAGAAACATTGAGGAAGACAGGACTGTGAGGTCATTTATTTCTACCATCCTCAAGCAGAACTTTTTCCCCCACTATCTCTAGACTTACTGCTCACAACACATAATAAAGATGACCATAATGCATACTACTTGACTGTATGAATCCTTTCTTTTGCTCAGTCATGCTGCACTCCTCTTTAGTCTCTCTCCTGCATTCCTCCTCACTTTTCCCATGCATTCCTTTCCTCCCACTCCCTCCCTCTTCACTACACAGTTGTGCAGTTATACCAGCACTCCTCACTCACCCTTTTTGGGAATGATAGTTGCCTGATGAATTGTGACATCTTCAAACATAACAGCCATTTCCTCCATGGCCACACCAAGAGACCGTGCCAGTGTTCGCCAAGCCAGCACGAGGTACCCAGTTGCAGGGTACAAAACTCTGCCATCAATGCAGTGACCAATCAAGTAGTGGTCAGGAGACTCCGGACTCACATCTGTCAAAGAACAGAACAAAAATAATAAAAACACTCTAACAGAGAGGTTTTTCCTCCTCAATATCTACAAGAGGCTCTAGTTTCCCCAGCTATCCTGCCTGACAATATGCAGCTCTTAGAATTACTCTTAGTCTAAAGCAACAGAGGTTCCTGGTTTGTTCATGTTCTCTCATCCCATTTCAGAAAGAGATATAGGTTTTGTCAATCCAAACCAAACATTTAAGCTTCAGAGGATGGCTTCCAGGATGCTGTTTTGAGCATTCTTTTCTTAATTTTACAAAAGGAAATACAAAAAGCAAGAAAGTGACAAACAAATAATAAACTCCAAACGAGCAACACACCAATATTGTAGACTGAAGCAGATGCAGAGCCTTTGGAACCTGCTGGAAAGTCTTCAGCTTTTGGAACATCCCAGTCCTGACTGTGGTCCCATTTGATGTATGGAGAAATAAGGGGTGTTCCCACAGGGACAGGGTATTCCACAGATGGGAACAAGTTATTTCCAAGAACATTTATCCTAAAAAGACAAAAAAAATCCAGACAGTGGGGGAAGGGATGGGAAGCAAAAGTAAGGAAAAAAATTGCTTGTAATACTTAAGAGGTCAGGCAGTTATTGGTCTCAGGCTCCATGTCTGAGATGTACTATGAACACTTACTGCAGCCAAATTTGTAAATAACAGTCTATAAGGTGCAAAATTTATTTCCAGAAGCTAGTGTCAGGTTCCTAGGCCTTTAAAATGGGACTTCTCTTTAGAAGGCACCTTCCCTGCACAAGCAGTCTCTAACCCACAGGAACACTTCACAAGTGAGCATGCTAAGTACGTAAAGAACAAATGTACATCCCATTTATTTCAAGGTTTCTTGAAGGAGTGTTTGAATCCATGTGAAGACATGCATATTAGAGAAGAGACCTAAATTCCCTTGTTATCCCCCACTCACCCTCCTCCCCTAGTCTTCTTACCCAGTTAAATGAATCTTTCCAATCTGTGTTAGGAAGAACTCCAAATTATTTTTGTGATCTTTCTTCATCAAAGGCAGAATGGTACAAGTTGGTTTCAAAGTTCTCTTCAAGATAGCCTGGTCAAGCAGAATCCATAAATCAGTGGTGGAAGGCATTACTTACTACTTTGTCTCTGAATTGTTGTCTGCAGGTCTTAAACCACTTATGTATTTGTGCCAAGAGTTCTGTGCTAGCTGCTGGCACATACACCACTTTAACAGGGAAGAGTACCCTTCCAGCAACCCAAGCTGCTGCACCTCTAATAAAGCAGAGCCTACAGAATATTAATGTGATTCCAAAACACAAATATCCCTCTCCCAAGCAGACTGTGAAGTGAAATCAAAACCTGCACTTGAAGAACTGCTAAGTCACCTTTTCACACCTCCCACTTGCACACACTCCCTTGCCAGGAGGAGCACCTTAGAGTCTGAAGAGAGCATTTTTCAAGCAAAAGCTACTAGACCAAAAAACTCAGCCTTGAACACCTGACCCAATTTTTATCTTCCCTTCAATTTGATCCCGTGGTCTTTACATGAGAAAAGAAAGGAATGGAAGAGAAAAATCAGGATACTCTCAAACCCAGACAATGAAGTCTTAGTCACTTGCATTACAATGCAAAATTGTTCAATGATTTCAACATGAGGCATATAGTCTCTATCAAAAAAATATATGCCCAATTTAAAAACTGTACTCTTGATTTTCCCTTCAAGTCACTTTCAAAGCATAAGACATAGTAAAACAAAACATGACATAGTAAAAATAGACTGGAATGAAACTCAGAAGCACTGTGTAACTACTAATCTTGATCATGAGTAACTACTACTCTTCCTAAGACTGCTCCTCTTGCATGCCAGTGACCAAATAAAAAGATCAGTCCTTGAGAATTAAGGGGCAGAGACAAGACCATAGCACTGATCCTGAGGAGCAAGTATTTCCCAATGCACCTCATGTTCTGCATTCTCTACTGTGGAGCTAATTCCACGAGAATCAATTTTTATAGGGCGGGGAGAAAAGAATAATGATCTGATCTCATTAGAAAAAGGAGTTTAAAAAGAAAGTAAGCTCCTGTGGTCTCAGACTACTTGGTCTAGGAGAAGAGGGGAAAACACCACTGCTGTCCACCACCTTTTAGACAAAACTTCAACCCAAATTCAGAGTACAGATGGTAAAAGATTTTTTTCATAGAGAAGGCCTGTTAAGTCTTTGCGTTTCTTACTCTACTGTAATTTTTGCACACACTCTCCATTAGATCCAAACAATGAAATACTTTCCTTACTCATTATGCAGTTCAGAAATCTGGCTATCAATTATCTGAAGTGCATAGGAACAAATAGAGCAGTAATGTGAATGCCTGGGTGAGGAAGTGGTAGTGTGTTAGAGATTTTTTATTTTTATTTTTAACATTAACATACAATACCCCCTAAAAAAACCACAAAGAAACAAACAAAAAACCAAACATTAAAACTGGGAAAAGCTCAGAAGTATTGAAGGAAGGAAATGCTTCCATCTAGAATTAGGGAAAAAAAAAAAGTCGCAGTCTTCCCTAGTCATCAGACCCTCAAACTCCTTGTAACAGCAGGATACTATCAATATAGTGTCATACTGAAACAATCAAATACGATACCTGTAAAAGAGCATGTGGAGCAATCTCTACTACAACAGCATTCTCTGGAACATGCTTCAGACCTTCATGGAACAGCACTGGATTCACGAGGTTGTTCACATGGTATTCTGCAGAGGAATTCTTAGCCAGATCACCTTGCCACTGAGATTCAGGGATGGATGTACTGACCCATCGTGCTGAGCGAGGTTTAGGGTGTGGAATGACCTAGAGTCAGTCAAGCAAGGACAGGAGAAAGAGTTACAAGTCATAGAGAACAGCAGGACAGGCAAAAGCAAGCAGCTCCTCCATTCTGCAGGTCGATTGCTCAGGACATCCTCCTGCTCCAGGCCAAATGATTTCAAACATTACATCTCACAGAGGTCTACATGCTCTTCAAGACATTTTCTCTTCCTTCTGAAAAAAGGAGTCTCTTAAGCTCAACATAACCTAGGCAACCTAGGCGTCAGAGCAGAAGCCACACAAGGCACTATTGGCAATATTACCTTTTTCAGAGCATTGAGCAGTGCTGGTGCAATAGATGCCATGTAATGGGAGTGAAATGCAACGCCAGCACTGCGCACCTCCTTTGCAAACACACCCTCTTTCTTCAGTCTGGCTACAAAGTCATTCACAGAGTCCTGAGAAGAGAAATATAAGTGAACTAAGAGAGAAGCTCACAAAATACTTGGTATCTGTACAATCCACTGTAGTCCCTCCATACCCTTCATCAGCTGCCATTTAAGGGGAGCCATAGCAGCGATGAGATTATTGCCCTTCTCAGTCTTATAATTTATCCTCCTCTATGCCCATGGATATAAGAGATTTTATTACTAGCTTACTGAGGCACTAATATCAATTCTTCTCATAGACTATTTGAGTGTGTAAGTTTATAGAACACATTATGTCCACTCCACCACTTCAGTCCAGCTTCCCTTTCCAAGCAGCTTAACTCTAAGTAAGCTTCATGCTTTCTTCAAACTTGAACTTTGCAGATCCTACTCACAATCCCAGTACACACTGTGTCAGTTCCATGCTCACCAGAGGCCCCGAAACAGTGACAGTGTCCTCAGAGTTGTGGCAAGCTGGTACCACATTTGGAGGACAGCGTTGTTTACACTCCTCCCATGTCAGACCTGCAGAAGGAAGACCACAGGACAACAAGTGTTTCTAGTTATAAGCCTCATAAGAGGAAGAAATCTTAACTGCACAGTCACTGTGCTCAATTCAGCACTCTAAAATTGGGAAGTATTTGCAAGAGACTGATGGGTACCTCCCTCTCCCCTCCAAAGCAATTCTGCAAAAGTGAAGAATATTTACCCCAGAGCTTTACCATGGCATTTATCACAGTTAAGCTGAACCCAAGAAAAATCTTTGCACCATCCCATTAATGAATGAGGGGAGGATAATCCCCACACTTTCAAAGAAGCTACAGAAGTGGTTGTTTAGTTTCATGTTGCCATTAGTTTCTAGGAACCAAGCCCATGTGTTCTCTCCCTTGCTCTAGACTGGATTGCTGAGACACAAAATATCCATACAATTCAGTAACTCTAGTGGCATGCCAGGTTAAATATGAAGCATCTGGTCATACATTACACAGATACAAGTCGCAGGAAGAATCTGAACTCAATATCAGATTACCGAAAACATACTATATGCAGATTTCCAAGTTCTATGATAAGAGTGTAATTTATTCAATCTCAAGGGGGAAAAAAGCTAAATTAGGTAGTCCTTTGTAACATTACCTAAATTAAGAAATCTGAGATTATAACAAGTGTTCTAATCCACTAGACTGCATTATTCCTGCAACAACTTTTCTCCAAAGTGTTTCAGGTTTTAATTGACCACTGCTTCCAGAAAGAAATAGAAGAACAATGGTGCTACCAATAATTTAAACATGTAAGTCACTATAAAGTCACATTACAAAGTAAAACTGCTGGGTCCAAAATTTTACCTGACAGTGGGCAAAACCATATGACTTACACAAACACCAAGTAAAGCTTGTTCAGCAGAAAGCTTATTCCCAAGGTGCTACTAGGCCGTAAAAGGATGTAGTAGCTGGCTCCACTAGCCAGCTGCCCACTACATCATAGTGGCTTACTGTTTTCACATCTCATTACTCCTACAGACAGTCAGAAGTCTTCTTTTGAAAAAAATTACAAAAAAAACCCCCCCCCGATATATATATATATACACACATCTGTGTGTGTATGATACATATATATCAAGAGCCAAAAAACTCAGTGCTTTACATTTTCACCTTGTTTCAAGGTATTATTTATGAGCCCTGTCATTGGTCACCTGACAATAAATCTCTCCATTTCCACTTAAATTTTCTATGGTTACCAAAATCCTGATGTATTCCAGGATAGAGATCACTACCATTTTATCCACTTAAATATTTAAGAACCTATTCTACATGAGAAGAAAACAAAGAAGAGGCAACAGTAGCCAAGATTTTACAGACATGATAGTTTCAGAGACCAATTTTATCCCAATGACATACAACAGAGATCAGATGCACATTCCTGTATCACTCTTTTGGTACGGGTGTACCTACCAACAGCCGCCATTCCTCCAGGTGGCAACTTGGCCTCTTTAACGCATCGTCCCCGCCAGTAAGCAGCAAGAATGGCTTCTTCATGACTTAAGGAGTTGTCTGCATAGCCACAAGCTAGTTCTCCTACGGAGTGGCCCAAAATCCCATCGGGATGCAGACCTGCAGCCTTCAGCATATCAATCTGAGCAATCTGCAAGCAGAAGTAAAATTACTGATTCCATGCCAGAGTAAGCAGGTGTCAGGCTGTTTTTCCCCCCATAACTACAGCTCCATCCTCCTTTCAAAACAATCCAAAGAATCATCATGCAACTCCAGTGTTGTCTGGGCCTCTTCACAATGTAATTTTCCACTAAGAAAATATTTCCAACAACATGAGGCTGCCAAGAATGTGTCTGTACAAAGTAAGAGGCTAAGACCAGCTTTCCAGATCACTTTAAAAGCTTGGCCTCTAGTTTATTAAGAAACCATGAATACCAAATTGACACCCAGAATCATAAAGAGGCTTCATTCAGATTGACTTAGTTCATTTGCAGAACAAATTTTAGAAGACATTAAACTGTGCCACATATACACACGGATACACACGCAAATCAGTTCAGACCACTATTAGTCCAAACATCTTGTAAGAAAAAAAGCAGTAAGGCTAAGAATATCTGTACAAAAAAGTTTGTTATGTACTTGGAAGTGGCAAAGCCCGAAACTGCCAAGGGCACAATGCACTCCCTCCTCTCAGAGAGGTATTTCCAGCAGCTGCCACTTGCTGATTACACAAAACAAGCTTCTATTAATCAGTATAAAGTGTTACCAGCAAAACAGACACATTAGCAGAAGGTGCTTATGTAGATTGAGTCCACTTCCCCCCTCCACTAGCCCACTGAGTCTTGCCTGAATAGCAGCTAGTCCAACAAATGCATGAACAGTGTCATCAAAAGTGTTCTCATTTGCTTGCAGCAGCAGGTCTGAGACCTTAAGGCCTGTGTTCTTCAACGCCTCGTCTGAACGCATTATAGACTGGCGAAACAGATCCAACTTCATAAGGCTCAAGCCCATGCCCTTCCACTGTGTTCCCATGCCTATAGGATAAGCAAGGAGAAAGTGAGCTTTTAGTAATACTCTGAAACAGGAGTGGATGCAACACACTTCCTCTGGCAGTTAAAGAATTCTAACTAAGAGCAACGCATTGTACATTTCTTACATTCTTTAAACTGGGCACTGCTTGTTATTTGCTGGGCTTTGCTATAATCAGAAGACAGTTAAGTTGGAAGGCTTTGATAAAATACAGAAAACATAAGACTCCTACACATGTCACAGTGTTGCAAAATATTTCCTCATGCTACACTGTAAAATAACATTAGAGCACAGAATACAATTGCTCAAGCCCCAGATCTAAAGAGGAATAGAAAAGCCTGGACTCATTGCTGCACACCTACCTGAGCATATGTACCAGAGTGGTCTACCAGATGCTTGAACTTGCTGAATCTCTTTTATGTCACTTTCAGTGCCAACCAGTGTGTAGCCCCTGTACGGCATGGAGGACACAGGAACTGCAGAGATATCGTTGAGCAGGTTCACAAATGGGCTGCATTCTCCATGGTTTCTGCTCTCTTGAATTAGTGTTTCCACAGCTTCCTGGGTTCTGCCAGAAATCTGAACCAGCCTTGGCATGTTACTAGTCTCCAGAGGTTGGCATTTTTTCTTATTTGGCCTCAGAATGACATGAGCATTAGCACCCCCAAAACCAAAAGAATTGATACCGATAAGGCCACCTTTCACTGGTGTTGGTTTACAAACTACCTCCAGGGAGCCATCTCGTAAGGCAGGAATATCTGGATTTGGGGTATTGAAATGAAGATTTGGAGTCCACAGCCCATGTTCCAGAGAGAGAATGACCTGAAAGAAAAAACAGAGTGTTCTGTGCTCCACATTGTCTCATGACAAACATTCTTTTGTTATTATTTTACTACAAATGACCATGTAGCATATTCTGAAGCAGTTCTCTATGTTTGGATAAAGGGACATTTCAGAGAATAGCATTACTGATGTTACTGAGGTAGCAACTACATCACCTAGGCAAATTTTCAGACCATGCAGGAAGTCAGCAGGGAAGCTGAGCGTAGTAGCATAAAGTTTAGCTTCCAGTCTCTTTCTAACTGGCAAGCCATGCAGTCTTGCTGGAAAAGCAGCCTAGGTACTAAGGCTATCATATAATCTTTTTCCCCTTTCAGATCCCATCCCTTTATCACATTCCACTTCATCCCTCCCCAGTCACACACAGTCACAAATCCTCTTCCTTATTGCAACAAAGTGCTCCTATTTCTTGCTTTGCGGCAAAAGAATCAAGCTGAAGCACTGGTAAAGAAGTCTGCTTGCTGCTTTACACCCATTTTTTGTCTTCTTGATTCAAAAAAGCAGAAACAGCAGACTGGGCAGAACTGGCAGAGCCAAATGAAAGTACTAAAACAGTGTGAGGAACAAAATATCTGTGCCAAAAAAAGCAAGAGCTCCCCTCTCTCAGTAGCTTCTCTCTATGTACAGCTCATGACACCAAGCCCACGTTAGTCTGTGGAATAAGCCCAGCAAACTGCAGGCAACAAGGTCAGCTGCAAACACAGTGTGCTCTGTATGTCTGACAGTTCCTTCATCACCCCAGAATGGTCAGAGAGACATGCTGTCTTGGGAACTGCTCTTGCAAGTTGACTATCAGACATGGCAGCTTATCTGGGAGAACAAGCAGTTCCCATACGTAAATATGGAACTTCAACTCACAGCCAACATGTTTAAAGCTGTAATGTAAGGATTTTCATGCATACTGTCCTACACCTACAATATTATGCACTTCGAATGTGCTGCTGCTTTATATTGATACATTTTGTACTTTAGGTTTGCCATGATTTCTACCTAGGTTTGAGAGCACAGTACAGTAAGCATAGCACCAGTGCCACCAAAAAGCTTTGTCTTTACTGCAAAGCAAGTGATTAGACAGGCTGAGTAATTCAAAGATGCAGGTGAGTTTTCCCTTCCTCATCAGAATTTGACTGAAGAGGCCTCGGCAAGCCTTAGTTTCATTCCTACCTATCCATATAATTAATGGATTCTCTTCAAGTCTGAAATCTGACACTTTCAAGATCAAATTTCCTGATACCTCACATAGCAGCATTTTATGGAATTCTGGAAGAAAACATTTACACAAACTGAAGACATACTGAGACAGCTACTGTCTAAGAAACACTGGGTTTGGTGTGGAGGTGGGGGCAACAGTACCTCAAAGTTATGATCCTGTCCTGACAGATCACAAAACCACACTAAACAAACTGTTACATATACCACAATATGGATTAAGAAGCTTATTTTATGCCTAAGCTATCATTCTTTCTATGAAGAATGTGTCAGTAAGAAATAAAGGCACTAAAAAAACCCTAAACTTTTCTCTACAGAGAGATGGACACTGCTATTGCCATGCAGGTGGGGCTACTACACAGTGATTTGTATTTGGGTCACAAGCAACCACTTTGAAGAGTCTAAAATTCTAGCAGTGGCAGTATTTGTGACTTTGGTTTGCAGGGTTCTATGGTAATAGGCTTACAACAAGTGTGAATATTAGCTAGCTCTCTGCTAAGCAGTTTAGCAGCCAGAGCCAATAGATGACTGTCTGCCTACAGCAGTAGTTAGCAAGCTGGTTGCTAAGACAGACAGTTATTCATGCTGGTAGCCTCATCCCAGAGAACTCACCTGGCCTCCTGCCATCCTAAGAGAGAAGAGGAAGAGATGATACATCCCTGACAGAAAGCCAGAAGATCAGCTGCTCTTTTGACACTGAAAGCCCACACTGCCTCTCATCTTTGGTCACTGTCAACTACTCCAAACATCTAAACCCCTCTACATATATATGCCTCAAACCCAAATGACCTGCAGCAGAGTTCTGTTGGAAAGCCCAGTGTAAGGATTGACAAAGTAATCAACAAGGATTAACAAAAGGATCCCAAAGCCTTCATTCTGAGCAGAACTAGACTCCTATAGAATTCAGTAGGAAGCGGGAACTGAAGTGTGTGTGAGCACAGCAGAGGACCACCTGAGCATTTGGTGGTTTACAAGATAGCCACCTGGGCTTTTGAAAGTATTCACATGTGAGGCAAGTAGTTAATGAGAAACACCTGAGTTCTTATAACTATCAGTGAACATTTTACCCCAAATCAATGCAGATTTTTGCTAAACAAAACCAACAAAACCCCACACGCTGGTGTTACCCACCACCCAAATTTTCCTTCTCAAGGCTCCTGTTACCTTGGCTAATGCAGCAAGCCCTGAGGCAGGCTCTGGATGACCCATATTTGACTTGGTTGATCCGATCAACAGTGGCTCCCGCTTACAGTCACAGAAGATACCTGTAATGCTGTTTACTTCCTGTGGATCTCCAACCTAGCAGGAACAGAATCAGAATGGCTATTAGCCAGCACTTCCAAAACATACCCCAAGAGAAATCTGAAAGATTATGGTGTTTGGGCAAAGTTCAAAAGTCGTGAAGCAGAATATACTCTACTAACTGGTAGAAAGCAAAAGGATTTTACTTCAGGAAAACAAAGAATTTAATGGAAAGTGTGGCAAGAAATGCAAGGGAAGAAAACAGTCCCTAAAGGGAACATGCTGACCTTGGTGCCTGTCCCATGAGCTTCAATATACTCCACTTCTTCAGGTTTGACACCACTTTCCCTGTACAAAGATCTGATCAACTTCTCCTGCATCTCTCCAGATGGGAATGTCACACCTAGGATCAAAATTGCCATCAATTCCACTCTCCTATCAGGTGCTTCCTGTTCTGATTTTAGCATCCTTTCATTTGCTTTGGGCTGCCAGGTCCCTCCCCAAAACACCAAACTGAAGACCTTTTCACCATGTCCTTAGCATCAAACTCTCAGGCTCTTTGTAAGAAGAGCAGAGAAGGCAGAAATTAACATAAAGCCATGAGTCAGACTAGGGTGGAAAGACACTGGTTAACACAATACTAGTTGTCTAGGTTAAGTAAAACATGTGAAGCTTTGTGTCACCACAACTGGAGAGCAGGAAAACCTGGACAACAGTAGGGTAAGAGCTTTATAGTGATAATACTATACCTACATTTCTACCATCACTGCAGAAGTTACTGCAGAGATGTCCTGAGGAATGCTAAGCTAGCAAGAGAACATTGCTGTTACTTCAGTACAAACCACCACTTTTCCCCTTTAAGTTCTTTACAAAACAGGGTCCTGAACTTTGCATTATCAAAACCAGAAAATGCAAACAAAACAAAATCAAAACCCCAAACACAAAAAACCCCATTCTAATACATCTAAAGAACCCTACAACAGACCACTTTTACGGCAAAGACTCTAGACTGAACAGTTCTGTAGTATCTCACTTTTCAGCAGCTCAAGACCTACCTTGCTCCTTAAAGCCATCAGTGTTAACTCCAGCATTTACGATTGTGGCATAGATCCTCTTAGCCATAGATCTCTTCATCAAAAGAACAACAACAACAGCTTCAGAGCGACAATATCCATCTCCTGAGAGCAGAGAGAGAACAAGTCATGACTTCTGCTCTGCTTTGTAAAATGTTGCCAAACACCACGCAGGAATATCACTGCTTATAATAGACTGTTTTGAGAATTTGACATATCTACTTCTTTTAAAGAAAAATGTCATGACCTAGAAAGACACAGTGCCCATCACAAATTTCACAACAGAAATTTTCCATCAAGAGACAGCTAATTTTTCTCCCCAGAAGCAGAGGGATGAACCATATGGCATCAGTTTCTTCCTCACAGTTAGTTTTCCAGGTTCAATGGAGGATGAAAGATAGAACAGGGTATGGCCCAAACAGTGCACATTGGAACAACTACAAGGTTAGCTCTTTGCTGTATTGAAAGAGTAAGTGGTCACAGACTGTTCAGAAAGGTACTCTCATATAATATAAGCTTTCATACTAATGCCTTACCTGAAACATCAAAAGCCTTGCAGGCACCATCACGACTAAGCAGGCCCAATTTCATGAACTGCACAGATGTGTTGGGTTTCAGCAGGAGGTTCACCCCGCCTACAAGGGCTGTGCTGCACCGCCCATGCCGAATTGCCTTATAAGCGTTTTCCAGAGCAACAAGACTAGAGGAGCAGGCTGTGTCAACAGTTAGGCTTGGTCCTTCAGAAACATAAGGAAAAACAACCTTAATTTCTTAGATTCTTCTCCAAAGGATGGGATTAGAAGAAACATATTAAAAACAATGTTAAATAAGAGTTGCTTCAGAACACAGCACATAAACCTGATGCAATGGGAGGCTAGTATCACCATCTCTGCCTACTTAGAAGGTGAGCCATGAGAAAAATGGGAAAAAATTGTGAACAGATTTGCTTTAAGGGCATATTTAAAAATTCTGTCTCTCCGTCAAAAAGAGAACACAGCTTTACAGGCAAGTTTCATCTAATTACCCATTCTCATCAATAAAAATCCCTCGTCCTTCCTGATGCTGCCTTTGTCATTATCTCTGTTCTCTGCTGCAATCCACATCAACTACCATCTCTCCATTCCCTTCAATACCATACATGGATTGAATCACACCCATGCCAATCACATAATTTCTGAGGCTCTCTTACTTCTTCCACTTCACTCAAAAAAAGCCAACTGCTACAGTCAGTAGCAGTTTATCTCTGGTCTAGCTGACTTCCACGTATCTTGGTACCAAATAGCAGTCTCAAGGCCATAAAGACTTCCTGGCATCACCATCTCCCAAATGAACACCAGCTATGCCCAGCAGCAGCAGCTGAGTTATAAAGCCTTACAGGGAGTCCTATCATACAGTCCACTATATATTTTTTTACTTCTCATATGCCTCCTAAGAACAGTTACATGCTGTTTTCTTGTTCCAAAAGGGGTCTGTGCCGTAATATTCATCCCGGTCCTCTACAGCAACTGTGGTACAATTATGCTGAATTTGCAATTGCTGACCAGCATCAGCAGGTTTGGGGGACACTTACCATTGAAGTCATAGAAGTAGGAAATCCTGTTGGCAAGCATAGCACGCTGACAGCCAGTCATACTGTATCCCAAAAGTTCTTCTGGATCTTGGCTAAGAGCTTCACCAGCTTCTGACCCACTGGCACCAACCCATACACCTGTGTCTGTGCCACGGAGGGCACCTGGATTAATACCTATGGAAGGTAGATTATAGTAAACAAAATGAAGGGCAAACTGGAGAGATATCAGGCACACTGGCACCAGCTCACCAAAAACTATTTATTGCTCCTTTCTGGCAGGCCTGCAGTATTGTTCCCTTACCTTTACTAACCTTTTAACTGTTTCAACTGCAGACCTTACATGTCTTACTTCAGAGTCCATCAGAAGTTTGGTATTGGCTTTCGGTCAGAACATTTCAGCCTAGCTGGGCATTGCTAGAGTCTTGTGTAAAAAAGTGCATGGACTATGAAATGTACATGTCAGACAGAAGAAGCTAACAGTTGACTTCCAGTAGAGAGAAAAGGAGCAGACTGAATGGGAGAAAAATCACGGCATATGAAATGTCACGTGAGCACATCAATACCTATCTCCAGCCGAGATCTGGAGTAGAAGACAGAAATGAGAATTCTTAACTATAAAAACTGCCAGCAACCAGAACAAGAAACAACTTTGCTCTAAAATAAACACATAGCAAGGTCAACTGTCAGAAAGCTCTGCTGTTTCTTCTCTGTGCTTAAGGCGTCCTGGAGACAAATATTCAATCTCCAGACAGAGGCTTAGAAGCAGAGAACCAAAAGTTCATTTCAGTATGTCACAGAATGTTAAGTGTTGGAAGGAACCTTAAAAGATCATCTAGTCCCAACCCCCACTGCCACAGGCAGGGACATCTCACACTATACCAGACTGCTCAAGACCCTACCCAACCTGGCCTTGAACACTGCCAGGACTGGGGCATCCGCAGCCTCCCTGGACAACCTGTTCCAATACCTCATCATCCTAACAGTAAAGAATTTTTTCCTCATATCTAACCTAAATTTGTCCTCTTTCAATTTGTATCTAGTCAGTACTAGTGAGGTGGTTCCAACTTTTTCCCCATCTGCTTACGTTCTGACATGAAACTGATTAACGCGTAGAATAAACTTCTTGGCTTGGTGGATAAGTAACTCAAAATCTCAAAACACTGGCAATGATAGAAGAGAGAGGCTCCTATTTCTGAAAGCACACTTCCTAGGAAAACCTTCTTTAGAAACAGATCAAATGCTATGGGTTTTCCAAGAATCTGGCCAACCGACAGGAATACATCAGGCCATCTGTCATTCTTTTAGATCACACATAACAATTATAATCAAGTCATCCTTCTTTTCCTTTTACAAAGGAATTATTATGGAATGTTAGGGTAGAGCAAAACATAGAAAAGTTCTATAACCAGTGACTGTTGAAGTGATTCTGTCATACTGGTTTGTGGTTGTACCATATGATGCAGGTACAGATTTCTAGCAGTCAGCACTGATTTCTTTGTTTGCATTCCAGAGACAACAGCTTTGTTCCAACCCTTATACTGGGATCTGGTAACCCCATAGCATGTCTTGGATCTTCTCTCTAATGTGATGGCTTTCCCTTGTTAGAGTTCTCATCACACAAATGCATGTCTACACCTGTTACACAGAGACAATACAGCTTAATTCTTCCTCTTCAGTCATTCATCCACTTACCTGCATCCAAAATAGCTTCATAAGAAACTTCCAACAGCAAGCGAAGTTGAGGATCCATTGTATTAGCTTGTTTTGGGTGAACCCCAAAAAAAGATGCATCAAATTTGCTTAGGTCCTTGAGCTTTCCATTTCTCTTCGGCAGTCCATAGATTCCTGTAAAGAAAAATTTGACACTGAGTCCCAAAATACATAAATGGTGAAGCAGCTACAAGCTGAGACACAGTACAGAATGACCAGAATGACCAGAGTTGATTTTCAATTACACATGAAACCTCACTCCCCTACGCAGTACCCAGAGGACTGCATGAGCATCTACTGACCTACCTCATCTGGGAATGAGAATGCTGCAATAGCAAAAATAATTGTAATTTTTAGGACTCTCCTAGATATAGCAGCCAAAGACATCTATCTAGTTTAACCATTTCTACTTTGGCAAGTTGTACCAAGCACATATAGTCTAAATGGTGGTTCCAGTCAGTCACCAATTAGAAGAAAAAGAAAAGCTGCTTTTGACTTCTGCAAATCACTTCATAAAAATATTCTGTTACTGAATTTCTTGATGATTTATCAGAAGTTAATTCAGGTCTGGAAGGATTTCGATCTCATAAATTCTCTTTTCATAAGATAATTCCTCTAAAACACTCAGAACTCAGGGTTCCAAAAGAAGGGACAATAAGCACTCACCTGGTTTCCACCTCCGATCATCTTCTGTGACCATATCAACTCCATTAAGCAGGTTCTCCCAAAACTCTTGCAAGTTCTCAGATTCTGGCAGCCTTCCTGCAATGCCTGCAATCACCACGTCCTCCATCTCTTAACTTCTCCCTGTTGCTGAGATCCACAAAGCAGTAAGGCTAGTAAGATTTCATACAGAGGAAAGTATATGTGTCTTGTCTTCCTGACATGTTGTGACAAACAAGCATATTTGCAGGAACACCCACACAGGAACAGCCCATGGAGTCTCTACTATTAAAAAAATAATAATAAAAAAAAAAGATAACCCAACTAATCAGATGGACCATAAGACCCATGGAGTTGATAAGGATGAAAAAAAACAATCCTGAAGGAGCATCAGGCTCTGAGAACCACCAGTTTCTGTATGACAACCAGAAAATGAGTAAGTCTACCTCTACTAAATGCACAGCCTCTGTGAAGTCAGCAGAGAAGAAAGATTAACATGCTGGAGCAGAGGTGGGTGGAGAAATTATGAAATACACATAGTAAAATACATAATTACAAGGCAAACCTAACAGGTAGCAAAACAAGTTCTACAATCATTCCAAAGTTAAATGCTAACTTAAGAATCAATAATCAAAAGATTTGTTGGATGTGAAAAAAAGAGAAACCCTAAATAAACAAAACTACAAGATTGCACAAAACCACCCTCCAAGTAACACAACCCTAACCCCCCCCCCGCCATTAGCTCTGAGCAAACAAAAACCTGACTAAAAACCCAAACCCAACCTAACAACCAACAAAAAACCCAAACAAATCCCTCATACACAGAGGAGAAAACCCACACAAAGCACAAAGATTACAGTACAACTCAGCATCATTTTAAATGCTTAAACCAAAGAATTGTTACATCTAAAGTGTTTCCTAACTGGACCCTGCTCTGTCACATGTTTAAAGAACTGTGAATGTGGTAGTGACTATACGATAGAGGGTGATGCTTTAAGATCTGCTTTAGCAGAACAGATCTGGAATACAGACAGGATGAAAACCAACAGCTGTTGTCCCAAGAAATTTGCATTCAAGACCCCAATCTCAAATACCACAGGAGAGCATCATGCTGCATAACATAGCATCACAGGGCACCTCTATCAGACCACAGCACCAAATGATAGCTCGTATACTACACTCCTCTATCTTCTACTATAGTAAAAATATATTAAAAACTAAGTAGAGAGGAGGCAGTTTAACTTGATGTTTCAGTTAAATTCAAATTATAATTTTAGATCCTAAGTAGACAAATTAAAGGAGTAGGGGAAATACCCATATATATGGTGGAAGTTTTTTAAAATATGAAAATAAATAGAAGTACAGGTGCTGGAAACAAAGAGAAAATAAGCATTCACAGTACTTCCTAAATAATCCTTCTGGTAAGCAGGGGCAAAATATTCTTTAATGTGTGGGATTTTAAACAAGTAAAAAATACAAGGAAACTAGGCATTCAAACAACTACAAGTCTGCCTTAATAGCTTTGAAGGAAAAGGTTTGTTACGAAAGACGTGAAGTTTGACTTCCATCAGGTATTATGCTACATAGTGGCACGCAGGCCCATTGCTTAAGTGCTGCTGGTGCTTGATCATCTTCTCCAAAATATAGCACTAATGGGTACTCTCTGATAAGTGCTTAGTGGCTGTTTTTCCAACCCAAGATGTTTCATTTGGGCATTGTTTTGCAGCCTCTTTTGGGGCTCCCTCAAGAAACAGGCCCCTCTTCCATCCACGGCCTAAAGTGACACTTTCCCATAGCTGCATGAGGTTGCTGGGGTGTGCAGAAGGAAAGCAGAGCCCTCTGCACAGCTGAGGTGCAGCTCTGCCAGAATGCACCTCTGCCAGGTGCACCTCTGTAACACCACAGAGGCTGCCCGATTTCTTTCACCCTTCTTTCCTTCAGCAGTAATCTTGATTAAGATATGTGGAGTAACTGTGGAATTATGCAATACTTAACACTGAAGCAGAGGGGAAGATTACTTCACCCAGTCCATTCCTCCTGGGAGCAGAAACAGAAGTGCTCCCACAAGGACATCTTGGATTTCTAGGTCTTGTGCCAAACACCCAAACAACAGAAGGTCTATTCCACTCTTGTTCATTTAAAAAAAGAAACGTTAAGGGCCAAACTGAGCAAGACCCTTACTGAGAAACTAGTTCCCAAAACTTACGTTGGTAGTAATAAGCCCAGTCCACTCAGAGCTGAAGAGCTTTTCCGCTCACACAAAACTAGTAAGTCTGTTTTATTTCTGGCTTCACCACTGTACCTGCAAAAAACAACCAAGGGCCACAAGTCTACTATACTTCCAGCATTTCTGTGCTGGGGCAGGGAAAGAGAGATCTTGAGCACAAACTTTACTATTTAAGCTTCAAATATGAGATACAAAAATGATAATTTAAGTATGACTCAATTTTATACCTCAGCTCTTTGGGTGATGATCTCTAGGGCAAGAAATATAATTTCTGTTTCAGGGGACTGAAACATGACTTATTTGATTGTTCCTTCTCATCCCATATCTCTTTCCCTGGAGTATCAGTAAAACTCTATCCAGGTAAAACAAATCAACAAAACATTGCTTTCAGACAGTGAAGTAATGAAATTCATCAACAAAACAATTTTTGCCAACTTGTTATGAGTGTAGTTGAGCAAGACTATGTCAAAGGTGGAGAAAAAGCTGCTGCAGTAATCAAAATTAGAAGAATATGAGCCAAGAAGATAATTTTAACTCGGGTAAGAAGTGCCACAAATTAAACTATTTTAATACACAAAGAACCAGAAAGATTTAGACTTGCCACAAAAGCTCCAAATGCATACATCTAAGATAAAATAGAAATTATGGGTTAAGTAGCAGACAGCAGAGAGGATCTGCTGTTGGAAAACAAGAGTGGTCAGAAGAAAAGTCATGAAAATTAAACCATCCCTGATTAAACAGTGAGTATAGTAGTTGTTACAGCTACCAACAATGTTTTCAGTCTTCCTTGACAGATAGTAAGCAGGTAAACAATTTTAAAGTTGATTGACTTTGTCCCCAAATGGTGTATTGCATTATTATTTTACTTTATTAGAGACTTGTTTTCCATAGAGCATTTTTTGACTATACACACTAACACAGTATATTGACAGATTTTCAAGTATAGGGCATAGCACAGATCAAGAAAGAACATTTATTTCTACAGATGTTTTAAAGGACATTAGACTACAGAAAACATACAAACAGACTGCTCCTACTACCTCTGATGAGTGAAGTGTTCAAAAGCAACAGGTCCAAACAGGAGACAAAGAGGGGCAAACAGGAGTCTTCTGTTTCTTAAGGCTGTATTTTCTGAATCCAATCAGACATTTAACATTCTTCTTTCTCAGTTTATCCTATGCTTTTGCTTAAATTGAGTTGCATGAATTTTCCTCAGACAGATAGAGTTTTTAATTGAGTGGAGAGAAGCAAACACACCACAGTCAACCTTCCCTTCCTCTGCCAAAGTATCAGTGCAGTAGACACCTCAGTTAAGCCTAAACTACCATCTTGCTGGATTTGCATAATATTTTTTAGCAATTGTA
This sequence comes from Passer domesticus, assembly GCF_036417665.1. NCBI lineage: Eukaryota > Metazoa > Chordata > Aves > Passeriformes > Passeridae > Passer > Passer domesticus. The sequence goes on along the minus strand of NC_087493.1, from coordinate 1,188,129 downwards.
TTGTGGAGCTGACTCATTCAGTTTGTGACTAGTAATAACTAACAATCCCTTCTGGTATCAAAGCTACTCTTAAGTAGCTTGAAATACTGTTTTTCATTGCATTTAAAACATTTCTTTTTCCAGTCCCTCACTAATTTGGCACCAAAAATTAATCTAAAAATTATTAACCACCATTTTCTACCACCCCTCGCAGCTACACAACTCTTTTCTATAATACTTTTATCTACTGTTTCCCTATGGAAATAACTTTCTGACCATTAAGCATATAAGCTTATAGAGGGAAAGAAAAGCCAAAAAATCCAAAACCAAACCACAAAGTGAAGGTAAAGTCTGGTGCACCTTGGGCTTGATGAGGAAAGGAAGGGGAGAGGGAGGGAGAAACAGCTGTTTGCAAAGAAATGACAATCAAAACCCAAATCTTGTTTTGCCTGATGCATGTTTCCTTTTCCTAGACAGGATCAAAACATTTATTTCACTGTTATTTTGATAGCTATCATCATGGTGGGACAGAATCCTTAAAATCAGCTCTGCTATTGTTTCTAGACAGTCCAAATCTTCATCTTTTCTGGATCTCTCATTATTATAAAATGAGACACTCATGACTCCTCCATGGCTTTCCTCAGCACAGATGTTGACAAAAGGACTGTTTTCTTTGTTTTTCAGTATGATTACATCACAACCCAGGTTTCCTAATCTCTGGCTGTAATGTCTAAAATTTGTAATAAAAAACTGTCCTTACACAGAAACTTCACTTATGAAGAGCTATAATGCTTGCCTCCAAAAACCCCATTCACAGAATAGAGGCAAACATAGTCTGGCTTTCATTCTTTTGAAAGCATTTGGCTACCATCAATCTGTATGTTACAGATTCAATTTAACAAAGACGTTTCAAATGCTTCTGCTTCAGGTAAGTATTTGTCCTGTCAACCACAACACAAATGAAAAAGTAGAGTGTGTTTATATTTAAAAAGCACTACTTGGAGGGAAACACAATCTGGTTCAAATCTGTTACTGGAGAAATAGTAAGTTAGGCTTTACTCATGGAATCAACACAGCTTGGTTGATTTCCAAGTGGTCAGAAGTTACTTGTATAAAAATCTAAGTCCCCAGTATGACTATATCACGTTTGTAAAATATCTGTTCATAACTGCCCTCATTCTCTGAATTCACCCACTAAATGCAGCCTTTCACAATGTATTATTCTTGCCACTTTGTTTCAAGATGGATAGAGGCTGCAGGAAAAGCTGAATCGTTTGCTCATATGGCTTGAGGTTTCTTCTCCCATTTTTTAAGACAAGACATGCTCCAAAGCCCCCAAAAGGTGGTCTGACAGAGTAGGCCAGTTAATTTACACACCCTTAATACTGCCTAAGCATCCAAATAACGCTATTAGCTAGGACAATATGCATTCAGTATCTTATAGGGCCGTATGCCAGGGGATGAATGCGGAGTAAGAACCAAACAGGTGCAAAAACAACCAAACAGAGATGATCACATTCCTAACAGAATCGTGTCATCAAATCAATACTGGTGTACGATCACCGGGCTATTTCGTGTTGGCCGTTGGTTTATACCGAAGTGCGAAAGAACAGTTTAGCAATATACACGGCACGTTTCCTCAGATGGATTCCCAGAGCCTATTGGCGAGACCCCCTTCCCAATATCGAGCGCCGATATCCTCTCGTACAAGCTTCTTCCGCACGCCACGACCGCGCCTTCGCGCGAACCCGGGACGGCGTGCAGGACGCTGCCCGGGCAGAGCGGCCCGCGCGGCCCTGGCGCCGCCCGAGGCAGTGCGGTGCTCGGCGCCCGAGCTGCGGCAGCGCGGGCCCGCCCGGCCCCTCACGCAGCCGCTGCCGCCGGGCGCGCGCGAGGACTGCGGGCAGCGGGGCCCGGCCGCGCCCCCGATCCCGCTCGGCCCGGCTGAGAGGGGTCCCCGCCCGCCACCAAGATGGCCGAGCGCCAGCACCACAATGCAGCCACCTTGCCGGGCGGTGGGAGGCTGCGGCGCGGTAACCAGCCGCTGAGGTGGGGGACTCTCCCCAGAACGACCGTGCTGGGCCACGCTGCGGCCCGGAGCAACAGGGCGCGGCGACCCCAGGGCCGGGGAGCAGAACCTTCCGGTGGCGCGGACCGAGCCCGCGGACTCCCGCCGAGACCAGGGACCCTCATCGCCCACTCGGCGTAGAGGGCAAGATGGAGCCTCCCCAGAGCACCCGCGGGGCGCAGAGGGCCGCGGAGCCTGGAGCAGAAGCTGCCGCTATCCTGACCACGCCGCACCCGCTGTCCCGTCGATACCTGCACAAGTGCGGATGGCTTCGTGTCGGTAAGACTCTGTCGTCAGCTCAGTGCGGGATCGAGATGCTGCGGGGTGGACGCTGCGGCGGCGGGTGCCGGGCTGCACACGGCCGATTCTCCGCGCTCTCCTCACTATCTCCCTCTAGCTCCCACTCCTATTTAAGCAGTCGCCACCTCCAGCGGCCACGCCACATGGGCTGACAGTTTACGCCTCGCCGCAGTCCAATGAGAGACGGGGCAGGGCCGCCCCGGTCAGACCCGGGGTGATGCCAACCTCTGCCCGCCGGAGCCGCTCCACGGGAGGAGGGGGCCCTGGCCAGGCCGGGGCGGACACAGGGGGGCCTCCCTGCCCGCGGCACCGGGCCAAGCTCTCAGGGCCCCGCCCCGTACTGGAGGCCGTGGAGGGCTAGGCGCTGCCTGGCTTTGGCCTGGCCCGGCCGGGGACGGGGCAGCGCCGACCCCCCGTGGGCGCGGACCTTGTCGTGTCCCTCTCCCACCTCCCCGCGGGTAGGTGCACTGTGGGGCGTGCGACCGCGCTGTGCCGGCACCGTGGCTCGGCGACTGAGGCGAGGGCTCGGCAGGCGCCGGTCCAAGCGCGGTCGGGTCGCGCAGCGCCCGCGCGCACCCGTGGCGCACAAAGGGAAAGGACGCGGAGCCGGACGCGCAATCCCGGGACGGCACCCAATGCGAAGGCGGGGGCCCGTGGGCGGGGGCGCGGCCCTGCCAATCGCGGCGCCCGCGCGGTGTTGCTAAGCGATAAGGCGATGTGGTGACGGCTGAGGGGCGGCTGGGGCCGCGGGCAGAGCGAGCAGCGCCCGTCGCTCTCCGGCGGCGGCGGTCGTTCACCCCGGCGGAGCGCGGTCCCGGGGTTACCACAGGGCAGCAGGCACGCCGGCCAGGGATGCGCTGCCCCGTGCCCGGGCCCGTCGCGCCGCCCTGACTGGCGGCAGGAGAGCGAGTCCGGAGGCGGGGGGCGGGCGCCAGAGGTTCCCTCCCCGCCGTGCCCCTGCTACGCCCCCCTTCCCACCGGAACGGGGCGGATCGCTCTGTGTGTGGGCCCCTCTCATCCACTTTCCCCGTAACTTACTCTCCTTCAGTTAAACCCGAACACTAATGAATCTGAATTTCCTTCTGTATTGCCTGCCACGACTGCCACTCCGAAACAAAAAAGCCTTTCGGTCGGCAAACGTGGGCTTGAACACGGGGATGCAAGAAAGTCCCCCGCCTTGTCTCTCCTTCCCGGCTCTGAGCAGAGGCCCCGCTCCCGGGTGGCGCTTGCACTGCCGCTTCGCAATGCAGTTCCACTTAGACCTTCTCGGCGCAGACCTTTTGCCTCTATCTATACAGTCCTCAACATAACAGGTTTTTAACCCTTTGATAAGGACAACAATAAATAATGTCCTCTTTTACCTTTTCAGTACTCTGTGACCTGCCTGAATTCCCTTCTTTGTGGGAATTTCTTTCTTTGTACAATTCAATAGTATCCACAGTAGTACCTTGCTGCCACTCTTCTAATCTGCTTCTTAGAAATCAGTGCCCAGTTTGTTAAATATTTTGGTCATAAGAAAAATACATGAGGATTTTCCTGCTGTATTTAGTACGCCCTTAACACAACCGACCTACGCAATATGTAATGATATTATAATATTATTTATTCTCATGCAAATTTTCTTAATTTTCATACTTACATGCTATGTACTCAGAAGTACTCTGAAACAAATGTACAATAACTGAACTACTTTTTTTTCTACCACAAGTAAAATAAAATTAAACAACCCAGATATCATATTTTCTTACCTGCAGGTGACTTAAGGAAACCTGTTTCTCAGAGAAACTGAATAAATTAAAGCTGCGTTACTGGCAAGAGGTCTGCATGAACAGGCATGCCAGTTGACATGGGAGGGGGAGTAAGTGGGACACCACACCAAAAAACCACAATAAACCCCCCAAAAATCCCAAACCAAAACAGAAAAAAACCCACCAAACCCCACCCCCCCCCAAAAAACCAAACCACAAAGCAGAAAGCCCTCAAACAAGCAAACAAAAAATAGCCGTAGAAACCTGCATACAAACCTACACAGAGGCATTTCTGAAGTCCGCAGCCCATCAGCTTACACCCACAGTGTAAGGAATAAAGAGAAATGTTTTCCACGTTCAGATGCAGTATTACAAATATCATGGAACAAACTGCTCTTTTATGTTGCTTTTAACACATGCACAGAATCTCATACCACCGAACTATTGTGAATCTCCACAGGTCAATATTAAATATGTAAATAACAAAAAAAAAATTTCATTATGATCTACAGCTATTATAAAATCTGGAATTTACACACAGAGTTCTAGAAGTAACCAGTGAGTGCTTTAACTGGTGTGATCTGGGCCAAAATTCCTGTAGTTGTTAGAAACCACTATGCTTTGTGCTACAGAAAGAACTCATTCAGGGCCTGGTTCAAGGGAGTGCATCATGTTGTCCTGGCTCATGAACAATGTTGAATCAAATGACAGGATTTTAAAGTAATGAAAATGTTTAGAAAGAAGCTCACAAGGTCTCTCAGGCCTTATATTGGCTTAGCAATATCTCATGAAATTTCTTGCAGATTTAGCATCTGATTATAATATCATTGCACCTTTGTACTAAAGCAAAATATTTTCAGCAAGTAGTACAAAATAATTACTCAAATTCTCAAATGGATTACTACCACTCTGTCAGGTGCTGAACAGAACACCTCTTTGCAAAGAGTATCAGGCAAGCATTTCTATTAAAAAAAAAAACCAAACCACTCCACAAAAAAAAAAGACACTCATGGATTAGTAGCTCTCTTCCTTCGTTTAATCTTTTTAGATTTTATATATTTAGCAGCAACTGATAAGTATTATTCACTTCAGTGATACCACTTGCAGAATCACAGAATATCTTAGATTGGAAGGTACCTCTTGACATCACTTAGTCCAAGCCCCCAGCTCCAGGGTCAGCTGGAACAGTCTGGCCAGGCCCATGTCCAGTTGGGTTTTGAGTATCTCCATAGAAACAGAGACTCCATAACTCCTCGGGGCAATCTGTTCCAGTGCTTGACCATCCCCACAGTTAAAAGTTTTTTACTGAATTTTTCATGTGCATTTCCTTTACTTATAGGAAAGTTCATCTCTGTAATATCCCAGGACAGGTCAGCATTATTGGAAATGCTACAAAAATACACTGATTACTTGTATTTGTGTCCTGGCACGATCATTGCTACATAGCTATCCTTTCTTACATCACAACTCGTTCAAGTTTTCTTTTAGTTTCATCTGTTTTAAGACTTACTTCTTCCAACATGACTCTATTATTATGAATATATGGTTGTAACATTGTAGCAGTGTTTCTCACTGCTTTGAAGTCCATACAATCTCTTGTCAAGGGAAAATACAATCCCTGGTGTGACAATAGAAATTTAATTTTATATTCTTTCATGCTCTCTGAACAAGTGGAAAGAGCTACAGAAGATGAGAAATAATACAGACTCAGATGCAATGTAATACAGACTCTTTTCTATCAAGTAGAAAGATAGCTGCACAGGATTAACGGTTGCATTGTTATTTAGAAGACAGGTAGGTTGAGGCATCCCACTTCTAAGCTTAAATCACATCTACAGTTTCTCAACAAAACATCTGCTGGAGTCCTGCAAGTCCTGCCTGAAGGCACAAGGCTTTGCCTATGTGTTAACTGAGCATTTCTAAATCCATGATGCAAGAAAATCTTAACATATATAATTAAAATAAATCAGTATTAACAGTGAAGACTGTAACCTCATAATGTGCACAGATTAACCCTTTATTTTAGGCTTCACTATATGAAACAGGGTATTTGTTCTCTCTTCTGGCTGCAGATATCTCAACCTGACATACAAAACTGTGGCTAATAATGAGACCTGATACAGAGATGTTAAAGTAAGTTAATAGCAAGTGTGAACCTACAACATGCTGACAACATAGAAATCAGTCTTTAATATTATAATTGCGGATTTTTACCATGCTAGAAGAGATTTTTGATTTTAATAGATGAGCACAAGATAAACTCCTGGATTTTAACTTATGCTGAACTTCCAGCCTTGTTCCTCTGACTGTCAAATCTTCAGCTGATGTTTCAAGTTTATCCTTGGCTTTGACATTTTGCTGAGATTCTTCAGATTGCTTGATTGAATGTACAACTACAAACTCCCCTGCTCAAAAAACAGACAGAAAATTACTTTGTAGTTATGTTTGTATTCAATTATGAGATTGGATAGTTGAAGAGAGCTGGTTTACTCTTTTCCTCTAAATATACTGCTGCCATAGTGCCACATTGTCAAAATCTTATATTACTAGGACCATTTCTTTACATAAGAACCCAGTACAGTCCATTAAGGCTTGCCATACTGATGGTATAACACAGTATCATCTGCTCAATCCTCCCTTCATCTGTACATGTTCCTTTTCCATTAGCATCAGACTGCTTAAGAGAGGATGACAGCTGGAAGGTCAGTGTAACAGTTCAAGTCAAGCACTACCTATCTGTTCAGCTGTTTTAAAACATTATATTTTAAAAGTTTACCCTTCTCTCCATTTTGAGAAAATGTGTTTGGATATGCATGATATAAAAGACTCAGAGGTAACTCTGTTGGCTTGACAAAGCTGCATTACTACCATTATCTTTTGGGTGTTTTTTCAATCTTCTTTCACTTAGGAAAGCATTTAGTATGTACATCTTTGGTTTTGTTATCTAAAAAATATCTGTCTTTACAGTAAGGACTAGCTCAAAAAGAAACATCTTTGTTTAGGAAGCAGTGGGACTGGTCCTAATACCAGAGTCCATCTTGTAGTTCTCACATAATTCTCCAAAAACTATTATCTCCAACTAACTGAACTTCAGTCTTATCACAGGTTTCTTCAGGTAAGATAAGTGGAACTGTTCAATTGCATTATTCACTGTAAACTATAGGTAATATTTACAGGTGTTTGACTCCAGCCACTTAACTCTTATTTTTCAAGGCATTGAGACTTTAACTTCAGATTTTCTATGGAGAGTCAAAGTGGACAGCAGAAGTAGTCGTAATAAACCTGTATATAAAATACTACTATATAAATACTACTATAAATACTACAGTATTCTGTATTAGTATCATTTTATAAGCATCATGGTCTGCAGTCCCAGATACTACTCAATTACAGCAAGAATAAAAGGTGCACAAAATGACAAAGATCAGTTACTAGTAGGAGAAGGTAAATTTTCAAAGCCCATTGAACATGGTAGAAAGTCTAAACAAAATTCTACATCAAAGGAATTACAACATATTCCTGAACTACGGGATGAATTGATCAATTGATGAATTGAAGGTTTATAGCTGTATGCAAAGTATGACGCTGTTGCTCATGTCAAAACATGACACTTTTCAAAATAATTTTTATACACTGGCTTAGCTTGAACCAGCTGTTCACTCGTGTGTGTGATCTCTGCACTGAATCAGCTTGGTGACAAAAGCTCAGTGGACTCTTGAGCTGTGGATGCGAAATCCTGTTGTTCAGCTTGCCACCTAGTGGTTTCCTACAGATGAAGAAGGTATGGAAGAGGATGCTTGAGCCCATGAAGATCGTTGGGTGTATTTTCCTGCATGGGAAATGGACTTTAATCATTAGAATACCTCTCCCACATCTGGCAGATAAGAAAGCAGAATTGCACAACATCAACCATTTAGAAAAGTGCAGGCAGCAGTGTCTAAAAGATATTGCTTCAAAGATTGCTGTCTTGAACAGGAACAGCAGCAGAATAATACTACTTCTTGTTTGTGGTCTGAATAACAGGAATGAGGAGATCCAGTGCTCCATAGCACACAGTTAACACTGCTTACAGACAGTCTGTTTTTTAAAACACTCACTCAGTTTTCATGGGCCTTTTGTATTCACCCAGGGGGATGACTTTCAGAAATTAATGTGGCAGGCCCTAACTGTGTTATTCCAAAGGCAAAGTAACCAAGCACCACTGCATGACATGCATCCACCCCTTCCTGTGAAGACTTCTGTATGCTTGTCTCCTGTCATTAGTAGAAAAACTATAGTTGTAACTAGTAAAGGCTACTAGTTAGGTATTTGGAATAATAGCACAGAACATAAGCATTCTACATGGCTATTTTTAAGTTTTGGACCATCAAAAGTGTGTACTAACACAGGAATTTAAAATCAACCACTGCAAACTTGTAAGGTTAGTTCCAAAAATTAGGAAAATATAAAGAATCAATACCCCAGAATTAGAAATACTTTTAAAATGCCATAGCTTAGTTTGCACACCAATGAAAAAACACACCTAATTTACAATCCTTCAACTTACTTTCAGAAGTGACCACAGCTAGCAAGATCATAGCTAAGCACCTAAGCTGCTTTTGAAAATGGAACTAAATGTTTAGTGTATTGAAATGTTTAACATATCTTCAATTTGATGTGTGCTAACTTCAGTCAGAAATGAACAAACATTCATAGATTTTTTTTTTTCCTCAGGATAAAAGAGATATATGCAGACATGTTGTATAGGCAAACTGAAATTTCCTCAAATGGAAGTTTCATTTAAGAAATTTGTCACTAGATATTTGCTTATGGGTAACAGTGCTCCTAAGGAACACCAACTCAAACAAGTTCCTATTCAGGAGAAGAACATAGAAATGAAGAAAACGTAGTTAATATTTGTGAAACACTTCAAAGATGAAGTTTTATGTAACGCAGAAAAGAGATCATGAGTTTTTCTCTGATTGGAGCTGGAATGAAGCCAGAGCCAGAGCACTGTTTCTGTTTGTTAATATTTTACCAGATTCTTTCTCTGGCCAGCTTTTTACCCACATGGATTGCTCTTAGAACTGTCAGTGATGTCAAAGCTGTTGAAATTCTGTCTAGTGTGGAAACACTTAAGATAACTTTTGATCCATGAAGTGTGGAATTTCAGACGACAGAGCTTTGCAACCTACAGTGAGAATTACAGTACAAGAAACTCCCCTATATAAGCTCAAGTAGTAAATCAAAAAAGTTATTTTACCTCAAAGCAGCTCACTCCTGTTCTTTGTTAGGCTAAAATGTAAATCCAAATTATTAAACTGAGGACAGGGTTCTGAATACTTGTGATGGTGGGGTTTCTCAAAAATGTGTTGTGGGATGTGAAAATACGTTTCATCTACACTAAATATGTATAAGTCAAATGACTAGTGGGGACACAGCTTGCCTTACACTCTTATTCCCCCTGTAGTGCCCCCAGCCTCTGCTAACCCAAGGATAGCTGATTGCAGCTGATAAGGAGCATTTCACACAGTACCACACAGAACCCTTCACAGTACTGGCTTCATGCTAAATGCAGTATTGCAGCTGAACTTCAATAGGTGATGTTTGCTTTTTTCCCCTCTGAAAAAACTAGTAAATATGTTCAATAGCAAATAGAAAGTTTATTAAAATAAATAGAAGAAAATAAATTTCCATTTTATAAATGTTTTACAAATCTTCCCCTCCTCCTGCCTAACATTTACTCTAAAATCAAAAAAGGCTCTACTTTCCTTTGAGGGTGGCTTGTCATCAGCATTCAAGGTACATATGAAGTGGATCACCAATCAAAATCTCCATCTGCTCTCAACCTCTGGGATACAGCATTTAAAAAATAAAGAAATATAGAGGTGTATTTCTTATTTGTACAGCCCATGCATCCTATGCAGCCTTTTAATATCATCAGGGCTTATACCTGTCTATCTCTAAGAGGTTCTTTTTCTTTCAATAATACAGAACCATAAAAATACCTGAAGAAGGGACTTATGATCCTTCTAAACATCTTCCTTCTACTTATCTGCAGAATTACCATGCAAGCTATGAAATCAATCTAATTTCTACACTAAACTGAAAATTAGCAGGTAGAGTAAGGAGAGAGAAAATTAAAATAGCCTTTTGACTTGCTTGGAAGCTTACACAAGGTCTGAATTTGATGGTGAAATGAATAAAGTATATAACAGTCCACTTCAGTAATTAAGATGTAGTCATTAACTCTTCAAAACACATTTAGTCATTGCATTGTGTAATATATTGGAAAATACAGCAAATTGCAGGGCTTACTTGACATGCCAGCCATTTTGAGTGCCAGTAGGCTGTTTTGTACATGTAACATGAAAAAAATGAAACTGTTCAACACATTCAGAAAGATCATTTTCAAGTGACAATTCTGTTTCACCAGAAATTCCCACAAAACACATCTACTGCTGTTACCAATTTGGACAGAGTTGAACTTGGGGAAAAAAAAAAATGATTGAATAAGCAAACTAACTTGTGTGCTTTGCTGCAAATCATTTTGTGACACTGAGCTTCCAAGTCTCTGCATGCGTCACTTGTACCTGAAAGCCCAGTTCCAAGTCACTCTGTCTCAATGACAGTTCTATCCATTGTAACAATGTATTTGACGAATATATTAAATTAAAGTGAGTGGTTTTAAACAGGAAAGATTGAATTAATTCCTATAGTTCAGGCCTGAAAAATAATACAAGCCTCTGCTAACAATTAGAAGCAGAATTTGAAAAATTTGTATATAATGCTTCTAAGGTGATGTTGTTCCAAAAAAAAGAAAGATTCTGCTTTCACTTTTTTTTTCTGAAATACAGAATTCAGTCCAGTGGAATTAAGGACACCTTTTTCTGGAGGAGAAAGCTAAGCAAATAGAGTGTTTAAAAATTGTATTCTTGCAATGCAGTATTTCAGGGCCTGCATGTCTGAGTAAGAAATTCCACTCTGGTGGATATAAATCTGGTTGCAGAGATCAAATTAAACTTGGTTTTAGGAAAATATTATCCCTTATTGATTCACATTTAACTTGTTCCACGTTGGCAGTATCCTCTGTCCCTTCTGCTATTTCTAGATCCCCGAAAATCTACATTAAGTTTTGCAACAGTGGCTGGAAATTTCTAGACATTAAGAAACTGATGTCCTTGTAAGGCTGCCAGAGTGGTTGCACCACACATACAACAGCACGAAACTGCACAGCACTATCAGTAATGTTTCAAAGACATCCTTTTGCTTATCCTGTCAATATAGGCCTGGCCTGAAATACTCTTCCTATTTCAGTCCTAGCCTCACAAAAAAAGCACGTGAATCATGAGTGTCAGCATGATGTCCATTCCAGTCCTACAGGTCTGTCAATGCACCTTACTTTGTCCCTGCAATGCACTGCTGTTGTGAAAAAATACACTTATAATCCACTCTTCATTTTGAAAGCCCTTTTAAGTATTATTTTTTCTTGTCAGCTACTAAAGATGGTTCATTGCCTCCATACACTGGTTTAAAAATAGATGTAACATAGGCTGGATAGGACCTGTGGGTGAAATGTCACAGTGCTTATCACTCCCTGCTCAGAATGTATCTTGACAGAACTTGTGTCCATTGCCACTTTTCACTGTGCATCTTTAAGAGTCTGGTTCCCTTCTCTAAAATTCCTCACCAGGTAGTTAAAAAGCACCAGTCTGACCATTCACCTACTCTTTTCCACACTTAACAACCCAGTTCTCTAAACCTCTTCTTGTTTAATGTGTTCCCATGGCCCAGCCATTTAGTGGCTCTCCACTGGTCTCCAGTTTGTCACACTTTTGTACAAGAGAGTCCAAAGGTGGACACAGTGGCCTCACAAGTATCCGATTTAGGGGAACAAATCACTTCCCTGAATACAGTGACTGCATTCTTGTTCCTGCAGTCTGTATGTGATTAATCACATACGAATATCTAGGTAATGGTAATACAGCTCATTTAAAAAGTCTAAATGGCTGCCACATTGCTATACAGATCTCAGGAGTAATGATGATGATGAAAATAACATCAAGGCAAAAAGCCCAATCAATTCACATAAGCCCTCCAGCATTTTGAAAAATAACTTATTGAAAGCTACACCTCTTATTTAATAAAAACAAGCAAAACCCACTTTTACTGGAACATCCTGGAGAAATGTTTGCCTATTTATAATTATCTTCTATAAAGAAAAGTGTACGATCCCTCTAGGGAACATACTCCACTGTTAGCTATACCTAATATTTTTCTGATATTATAAGTCCATTATTTTTTGTCCTACAGAAGGAGTTAGTTTCCCAAAGTTTAGCCAATGAAGGATTACTTCATGAACAGACCAATAGTTTCAAATATGTAACATTAAGCTGCAATACACTGCTCAACATAATAGCTGTCATTAAAAAGTTCCTTAACAACTTGCTGTGTAAAGAGGCTACACTTCACTGCACATATCCTACAAATGGTGTTCTCACTAAAATTTCCAAGAACATGTAGTGATTTTTGTAGAAGTGTAACACTAATTCATGTTCATGACCTAGGTTTTACCTTCTCCTGTCATCCTAACCCTCACACTGTCTCACATGTAAAGACTGTTTCATATGTAAAAATTTGTGCCTGCTTCTACTTTTTTCCTTTCTCAACTTGTTGCAGTGGACTATAAAATTCTAGGGAATCCCCACAGCATATACCAGCATTATGCCTGTGATGTCACCTTTGGCTTTTAGGTCTTAGCACTCTAGGTAGTATTGTAGCTATAAATCAGACAAGAAAACGCAAATTAAGCAAGGATTTACAAATTACACTTTGATCTAAGAGTCACTTGTCAACACATGAAGCGTACAGTTTTCAAACAGACACATTTACATCTGCCCCAGCTAAGTTTTAGACTATATCAAAACAGAAGTTGCATTTTACAGGAGTACTTAATAAAAGTGAAGAAGTATTTGCAAGGAAGGCATTTAAACCAGACAGCTATACAGACATTCCTCTTAATTCTTACTTCTGCTGGCAACCATGAAATTCCCTTCAAGTAACTAATTCAGATTCTGATCACAGGACTGTGACAAGAGGAGCAGTATGTAAAAGAATGATGACAGAATAGACCATAATTCCACACTTCCAGAAGAGTCAAATATTGTGACTGCTTACAAAGCAGGCTTACCCTGGCTGCTGTTCTTTTGAGGACTGAGTAGAGGAAGGCTTGATCCCGTATCTAAAATTTGACAGAAAGTATGCGTTCTAGATGAAGAAAGCTGAACCTGCTGGACATGACTAGGACTCTGACTGAGCAGCTGAGTTTGAGCAATCTTTGTGGATGTATCTGCCTTTGTTGCTGAGAATGTATCTGGCCCATGATTTTCAATAGAGAAATCTATCCAAACCTGTTCAAATTCAAACACAATCTTACAGACATACAAACTTTTCACATCAAACACATCAGAAAATTTGTTACATTTCATAGTGGCATCTTGGACTTGGAAAGAAAGTTTTGGCAAGAGGCAAGACAAAAGAAAATAATTATTTTTAATTTTGAAAGGTTGTACAAGAAGATTAATTACAACATCATGACAGTGATTGAGAAACCCTAGTTTATTTAGTGTTAACAAATACTATCTTGTACAGGAACAATGCATAATTTACAAAAGACATAGGTTTTTATGTCTTTGAGGAGATGACTGTTGAGTAATTCACATTGAAAAAGCCAAATGAAGGTGAGTTACATTGATCATAAAACTGCACTGTACCTCACTGCATGGTAATTCTCTTTCGTCTCCACAGCTGCTTGGAGCTTCTTCTTCCTTTAAGCTAGGGCAGGCAGTAAGAGAAGAGAATCTTGAAGGATGCTGTTGCTTTGTGCACTGCAGCTCCTAATGTGAAATACTACATTAAAACAAGTAACTCATGGTCCCTAAAACTAACACTCTTATGGCTCAGTTTGCTGTTACACTGCTAGATTTAAAATAATCAGTTATAAATAATATTCAACAAAATTATGTTCTCTTCAGATCAACAGGGTCAAACTACCTTTATAATAAATATCTACATTTCCTTGTGCTGTTACTATCACCTTGCTTGTTGCTCAAGCTTATATCGTCAGGGTCCTTCTTCACTTTTGTATTTTCCTGTGATTAAATTACAGAAGAAAAACTCCAAAACAATACCTAAAACCCCAACTAAAATAAAACAGCTATGGAAAAGTATATAATCAGCAGCCAAAACAAACTAATTTACCTCTCAAAGTTTCATCAACTTTCAACTTGTAGCAACTAAAGTGAGATTTGATGAAAAGCAAACTGCTTCAGCCCTGTCAAAGGAGATGCAAATAAACACTGAAGTCTTTAGCTATATATTTAAGACTAAAGAAACAAAACGTAAGCCCATTATGTAAAGTAATTGACAGTAAAATTCCTGTAGCTTTGACAGTAATAAATTATCTTGTTTTTTTGTAAGGATGAAGATCTTGGAATGCAGAAGTAAATGTAGCCTGGCCAGTAAGAGGATCACAGAATAAAAACACCCAAACTAGCATAATAGTAGACTTTGGAAAGCCAGCCTGGAGCTCAGCTTTTGTGTAGGAGCTGAAGCTTCAGCAGATATATTCTGAGTTTAGAGCAGCCTGGAATGAGAGTATGGAACAGCTTGGATGTAAGAAGGGCTATCCTTTCTAGTCTAGACAAATTAAAAACTCAAAGGTTCCAGAGGTGGAAAGATCCTCAATGACAGCCACTTCAGCCATGACCTCCAAGCAACCCATCAGCTGAAGAGGTTGAACTACTACTCCCAGAGTTTAGCTCACCATCTGGAAACTCACAGTCAAATTCTACCTCTCCAAGTGCCATAGTCATGCTGTATTTTAAAAATCTATTTATTCCTACAAAAGCAAGAATCATCTTTGATGATTTTTAACAGAACATGGGAGACATGAGATATGTAGAAAAACACAAACACAGTATCTTGCTCATTAAAAATAAGGCAAGAGAAGACTGGGATGGATGGATATGAATATTAATTGGTCTTAATTTGAAAGTCAGTGAAGTTCTAAGGTGAGCTATGAAAGAAAGAATAATTAAAGAGGTGGGAAAGGAAAAAAAAAAAAAGTGGTTTTGAATTTTGGTAATTCTGCCCAGATCTCGAAGTCACTTTTATGTATGTTTGGTATAAGCATTTAGCTAATCTTTTTCAGACCTCAGTCCCAGCAGTGCACAGATGAAACATGCAGGTTACAAGAGGTCTCCTCAACTGGTTTGCTGAACCCTAATTTCCTTTGTAAAAAATTATTTCCAGTGTTACTGTTCAATAAACAGGTTGCTATTTCTGAAACAGAGAACTGAAAGTTCAAGTGAACAAAGGATGCCAAGCTTGTGACTTTAGGTTAATGAGATTATCACAAGCATACAGAAAAAAATTATATATCCACAAGCATGCTGAGGCATTCCACAAAATAGCAAACAGCCAAAAAGATCAGTGAATTGGAACATCTGATGTAGAAGAAGAAGGTGGGGCAGCTGGCCTTGCAGACCTCCAGAAGAGAAAGATTAATCTTTTCAACATGTATAAACATCTGATGAGGATGTTATAAGGAGATAAAGATGACTGAGTTGGAGTCATCTCACTGGTATACACTGGAAGACCAAGTGACAATGAGCAAAAAAGTAAGTATAGGACACCTTGCTTAAGTATAAGGGGAAAGAAAACCCCAACCAAATGACAGCCCTCTTTATTGTGAGGGTGAACAAACCCTGGAACAACTTGCCCAGAGTGGTGACGCTGTTGAGTCAGGGAGGGGAAGAAGACTCCAGTCTTCAGGTGGATCAGAAGATAAAAAGTGTTTAATCACAGTAGCAGGTCTTTTTATAATGTGACTCGCTAAGGCGATACTTGATTGGTCTTAGAGTAGAAACATCTCACATTATTGGTGTACTATGAATGCACACTGTGGAGAACTACATTTATAAACAACGGTTACAGAAAGAGAGATAATAATTGTTTTAATTCTTTCTTTTAAGATCCTCAGGCTCAGCTTGGGAGAAATTATCTCTGTTCTTTCTTTGACTGAACTGAGAATATCCACAGAGTGGTTCCCAAAGGAAGTGTTTCTCCAGCTAAACTTGGTTAATAATTCTACTGGAGTTTTATACCTCAGAGCAACAACCTCACCCTTTCTAAAAGAACACAGTTTACTGCCTTCAAAACTACAACAACAATCAACTGCTCTGACCCAATCCCCACAGGAACAAATCTGTTGATCAATTAAATAAAGTACACAGTGAAATCCTGACTATCGAAGTTACTGGGAGGTCTGCCACTAACTACTAGGGAAGCCAGGATTCATTCATTGGTCTCTCTGATAAAACCTGCAATTTAACTATTAAAGGTTGCATTTCAATTACAAAATACATGAGACAGATTAACTATATATCCTGCTTTTATATATGTCATTTGGACATGGGTGCTTTAAAATCCCACCACTGTGAGTATTTGGAAATACCCTCACTGATTAATAATTTTAAAGTTTATATTAGAACATAGTGCAAATCCTTCAAACAGCCTTTCTTGCTTAGTTAAAAGTAAGCCTTACGAAATTTGTAATTTAGGATAGCATTTACACTGCATAAATAAATGTGTTTCTGAAATACCTTGGTTAAAGATCACATTTAAAAATATTACTTTTGAAGTCCGAAACCCTTTAAACTTATGGGGAACCATCTGGCTTGTGGCCAGTCACTAATGGTGTTTGCCAAGGCTCAATTTTCAGGTCAGTTCTCTGCAGTCTTTGATCAATGACCTGGACACATGAGTTGAGTGTGCACTAGGTTGGCTGATGATACTAAATGAGAAGGACTCATTGATTCCCTTCTGGATAGAGAGACCTTACAAATAGACCTTGATAGACTGGAATGCTTGGTAATCACCAACTGCATGAAATTTTATGAGAGCAAAAAAGCTGGATTCTGTACCTGGGACTATAGGCATGGATGTCTGTATACATTTGAGGGACGAGAGGCTGAAGTGCAGCCCTGAAGAAAGGGATCTGGGGGTTTTGATTGTTGGCAAGCTCAGCAAGAATCAACAGCGTATCCTGGTGGCCAGGAGTGCCAGCTGTGTCCTTAGTGTGTTAAACACAGCACAGCTAACCGGCCAAAAGAAGTGAATGTCCCACTATGCTCAGCACTGACACGGCTTTACCTCAAGTACAAAATGTGGGCATTTTTGGGCTCCACAATATGAGAAGAATATAGAAATATTAGAAGAAAGTCCAAAGGAGGGCAAACAAAGATGGTGAAAAGGTTAGATGCCTAGATTTATGAAGAGTGGCTGAGGATACTTGGCCTCTTCAGCTCAAAAAAGAGGAGGCTGGCAGATGACCTCATTGCTCTCTATAACTTCCTTCCATGATGGGGAAGAAGAGTAGGAAGTGCTGATTTTTGTTTTTGCTGTCCGGTGATAGGATGTGGAGGAATGTCTTAAATCTGCATCAGGGAAAATTCAGACAATTCTTCCCTGAGAAGGGTGGTCAAGCAGTGGAACAATCTCCCCAGGGTGTGGCCATAGCCCTAAGCCTTTCTGTGTTGAAAAAACATTTGGGACAATGCCTCTAACTTAAATGGCTTAACTTCTAGGTTGTCCTGTGTGACATCAGGATGCAAAGATCCTCATGGGTTCTTTCCAGCCCCAGATATGCAATGATTCTATAGAATCTTCCAAAGATAGATTTGAGCTAAATTCAGTCAGAGTAATTTAAATGCAGAATTTTAGGTTATATTCGTGGAATTAGAACTGGCTTAATGGCTTATTATGGCTAAATTTCAAACAGCATATAATTACCTGTGTTGTGAGTCTGTGCTGTAGATGCTTTAGAACTGATAGCTGACACTGTGTTCTTTTGACAAGTTCTCTTGGAAGAAGACTACCAGAGGCAATACAAACTGTGCAGTGTTTAGAGCTAACAGGATGCCAGACTCCTATAAAGGAGAAAATATACTGAGGAAGGCATTCTTTGTTGATATTTTGTCAACCATATTGCATTTCTAGCAAGTGTTTACAGCAGATAATAAATGAACCACAGAACACAGGCCTTCTCATTGCAAATGGTTTCAATGCTATGCAGAAATGGGCCTCGTGCTTTTTTCCCTTTATTTCATTGCCAGAAAGACTATGCATGGAACTTAGATATCCACAGTGAAATCTTTTTACATTATATATACTCTTAATTCAAGTTTACAGTAAACTTATTCTGCTTTCTCTTCCACTTTCCTAAAGTGTTAGTTTTTATTCCAAGAGATACACTACCTCTTTTATGCTCATAAACAAAGTCTTAAAGTAAAGTTCAAGTTCCCACACTGACATCTAGGCACCAGGGGGTCATCTAAGATGACTCTAAGAGTCTTCTTCATCTACGATGTTTATCAGCAAAAGTCACTACGTAGACGCTTGTTTGATCTTAGCATCTCCTATCACAGCATACTTGCAAGGATCTTACTTGCAAGGATAGTACCACAGTCTCACATGAGCTATGTAGATCAAGGACCAGTCAGGTCCAGCACCTCTTTTTTATAATGAAGCCTAGCTTTCTCCAGCTCAAAGGATGAATTGATTCTCTGTCCATTTTATTCTAAATATATAAGCTAGCACTTTTCTTTAGAATAAATTTACCTTTCTTTAACACCATTCCAAGTTCTGCCCTGAGTCTGTTTCCCATTTCAATCAGCTGCCTCTTTTCTTGGTTCAGAATTGAAATTTTTCTTGTTGCTTCCTTGAGTTTATCTTGCATTCCTCGTAGAGTGTGTTTGACACTATATTGACAATCAACACCAGTACCTACACCAGGTAGCTGTTGTCCAAAAGTAACCATGTTTTCTTCAAGAACTTCGGGTTCTGGCCCCTAAATAAAACAGACAGTGCTTATAATGAATATTTTGAAAGTGAGGTCTGCAGGTTCAGGGATTTGTACAAATACGCATGAGAGGTCAGTTGAAGAAAAAGTGTAAAATTGAAGGCTACAGTCCATTTTTTAGGGCACATTTTCAAGATTTTTTAGCAGTATAGGGCAAATTAAACTGCAAAACACTGTAACAGCCCAAGACATTGCCACAGATATTGTCAACTGTAAGTGTAAAATAATACACATAGGATAAACACTGTATAACTGTAAACTAAAGAGCACTTAATTTTAAGATAAAATGCCAAAAAAAGCTCTTTATACCAAATAGCAATCTGCTACAAATCCTTCTTTGTTTAATCATTGTGTACATTGTTTAATGATTTGTACATACAAACAAAAGGGGTAGATATAACTTAAAACATTTACTGAAAAGGAAAGATTCTACAATCTGTTTTGTCTCTGGCTTCCTGAGTCCACCTGTACATATACATAATGGTAAGGTATATACCCAAAAGATTGCATCCTTGTTTTTCAAGACCCATATACTTGTCTTCTTTCAGCCCCCACAGAGGAGACTTTCTGATAGCCATTTAAATAGTCATCATTCACTGAACAGTCATCTCCCTATAAACATTTTACATTTCACACATTGCCGTAAGTATCTAAATGTATTACATGCATGAAAATTGTTTTACAATTATTCATTGGTATGTTTACTCTTTTACATATAAACTAGCTAGAAACATCCTACACTAACTGTTTACAGCAATTACACAGTTTTCAACTAAATCACCTATGATTCAAGGAGTACACATTGAAAGCTATTATCCATACTGCGAAAAAACCAAACCATTGTTGCCTTATTGTGCCAAGCAACTCCCATACTCTTATTTCTTTGGATAGTTTTACTAGTAAAAGGAAGGCTCTTGAGAACTTACAGGGAAAGCATGCAGGCCTACAAAGAGTATGGGGGAGAAAGATAGAGAAATTAGTGCAGAACTAAAGTCTGAAAATACTAAGACACCAAAGTGAAAGGAAAAATGAACAGCACTTTGACACACATCTAGCAGGTTGTATAAAAGCAAGTAACACAAGTAGCTGGGAGTGTGTGTTGATCTGTTGGAAGGTAGGAGGGCTCTGCAGAGA
The DNA here is from genome assembly GCF_036417665.1 of Passer domesticus. Taxonomy (NCBI): domain Eukaryota; kingdom Metazoa; phylum Chordata; class Aves; order Passeriformes; family Passeridae; genus Passer; species Passer domesticus. The sequence goes on along the minus strand of NC_087493.1, from coordinate 1,167,998 downwards.
GACCTGGAATGGTTGGAAGGATGGGCAGAATCCAATAAAATGCAGACATTTAAGAAGTCCAAGTGCCGAGTCCTGCATTTGGCCACAATAACCCCCTGCAGTGTTCTAGGCTGGGGACAGTGTGGCTGGGCAGTACCCAGGCAGAAAGGGACCTGGGGGTACTGACAGCCAACTGAACCTGAGCCAGCAGTGTGCCCTGGTGGCCAAGAAGGCCAATGGCTCCTGGCCTGGATCAGGAATGGTGTGGCCAGCAGGAGCAGGGAGTCATTCTGCCCCTGTACTCAGCACTGGTGAGGCACACCTCGAGTGCTGTGCCCAGCTCTGGCCCCTCAGTTTGGGACGGACGTTGAGACACTGAGCACGTCCAGAGGGGGCAACAAGGCTGGAGAGGGGCTGGGAACACAAACCCTGTGAGGAATGACTGGGGGAGCTGGGGGTGCTCACCTGGAGAAAAGGAGACTCAGGGGTGACCTTATCACTCTCTACAACTCCCTGAAGAGTAGTTGTAGTCTGGTGGGGTTAGGCTCTTTCTCCAGGCAGCAGCTGACAGAACCAGAGGACACAGTCTCAAGCTGTGCCAAGGGAAATATAGGTTGGATATTAGGAAAAATTTTTTACTGAAGGGGTGATAAAGTTCTGGAATGGCTGCCCAGGGAGGTGGTGGAGTCCCCATCCCTGGGTGTGTTTAACAAAGCCTGGATGTGGCACTGGGGGCCAGGGTTTAGTTGAGGCGTTGGGGCTGGGTAGGACTCAATGATCTTGAAGGTTTCTTCCAACTCAGTGATTCTGTGTGATTATGTGTGTGTGAAATTATTAATCTACCTTCATTGGTGAAATTGACATTCTAAAGCTTAACATAAAGTGAGGTGAAGGCAATGACCAATCATGGCACCACTGGTCGTCACACTATGGACCACCTTCACTGGATCAAAAGACAAAAGCACATCACCTGGCTGGGGCAAGGAATGCCATTTACATGAACTTCTATTTTTCCTGAACTTTTCAGAAAAACATTCCACAACATTCCACAGAAGATTTTTTTTTTCAGGTGACAGACTGTAAGCTATAGAATTAGGAGTGGAACTCAGAAATCTTTTACCTTTAGATCTATGTCCAGAGCAAAATTCTGCATTACAAAACAGAGAAAACACTGAAAAGATGGGTACTAAAGAAGAGTAGAGGAAAAACTCTCCTCAGAGCTGACACAAAAGAAAAATAGAAAAAGATATGTACAAGCAAATGTTTACATTCTATTTTTACTAGTTTCCACAATAAACTTTCCTCTTCTTCTTTAGTGCTGGAACTGATAATTTCCAGATTATGGTCACAGAAGCTCTGTTATTTTAAATGGAAAAAATAAAACTATCGCTATGGCTTTGCTTACTTACTTCACCTGCCCCCCCTATGTTTAGGCATTTAAAAAAAAAAGACTAAAATATGGATTTACAATGGAAAACCTGAATCAGTGATCCACAGTGGTTTAAGCATTTGCAAGTGGGTAAAAAACCCATCAAGACCAGCCTGCAAGATCAGAAGTGACTTGTTCTAAGGGATGACTAGTCAAAATTTATTGCCTAGAAAGAATAAGTTTGGCTAAAAAAATCTTTGCTGGCTGTCATCTGACCAATCACATAAGCACATATTACTTCAGTTTATAATATTTACTCAAACAAAAATAATACACTATGTATTTAATTACACACACACACACGCACATACATACAGATATTTTTAAGTAGTTGAAACTCAACATACCTCTTCTGTGTCTGGGTTTACTATACAATCCAACTTACTTGAACTGATTTTGATGTTGCTCAGTGTGGTTCTAGTTGAAATTTTGTTTGTGCTCAGTGAACCTAAAAGAGGAGTATAATATGAATGCACATGTATTTATAGAGGGTTTAGGCTTTCATAGCAAGAGCTGCATCAGAACACTGTCTCATGCATGTAAATGAGTTTGTCTAGTTACAGAATCATAAAACCATAGATTTAGGTTGGAAAAGACCTTTAAAACATCAAGTGAAACCAGTGACCTAACACTGCCAAGTCTTCCACTAAACCACGTCTTTAAACGTCCACATACACATACATGCCTTTTAAACACCTCCAGGGATGGTGACTCAGCCATTTCCCTGAGCAGCCTGTGCCAATGCTTGAATAGGCCTTTTCAAAAAGAAAATTTTAATATTTAACTATTTAATAATTTTTAAGATTTAATTTTTAAAAATATCCAATCTAAACCTCCTCTGGCATAATTTGAGGTTATTTCTGTTGTCCTATTGCTTATTACTAGGAAACAGAGACTGATCCCCACCTCATGACAACTCCCCTTCAGGTAGTTGTAGATAGTGGTAAGTTTCCCCTGAACCTCCTTTTGTACACCACTTCAGTAGATATACTGTAAATGGACTGTAAACCCCCATGGCAGGGGGTTTGGACTAGGAGATCTTTAAAGATCCCTTCCAATCCAAACGATTCTGTGATTCTACATACTGGCTTCACTATCAGGAATTCTGTAATATACATATAATTGCTTTACTCTTGCAAAATATATACATGATTGCTTTTCTAGTGGTAATTTTGTAGTGACTTATAGTGTGTGTGTGTGTGTGTGTGTGTGTGTGTATTTCTTTTCACTAATAACTGTTTTATAGTAATTCGTAATACAGAATCTCAGGCTACTGTGTTCTTGTGTATGGTGCAATCAAATAAAAATTTTTACACACTCATGGATTGGGTAGCCTTCATAGGTCATGACCATGACTCCTAAACTTTCTTAACTGAATTTAAAGTTCTTTGTCAAGATTTTCACCTTGCTCTGCAAGCTGTCTGTCTTCTGTTTGAGGAAGAGAAGACAACATCTGCTCATCAAGACTCTCCATTTCTTTCCTCATTTGTGCAATAGCAGCCCGAAGGCTGGCATTCTGTTCCTGCAGCTTTTTTATTTCCGAAGCAGGGATATATTTACACAGAGAACTTTCATCACCATACTGAAATATCTGGAAAATAAAAGTACAAGACAAAAAGAACCCTTCATTATTAAGTGACGCATATTCTCTCCACACTCACAGACATACTTTCAACCCATGAACATATATGGGAGAAAAGTACCATGGGAGGAGAATAAATGTGTTTACTGAGGATTTGCCTGGGAAAGAAGTGCTGTACTGAGAACATCATAGGAGGAGGTGCGCATGGGGAGGACCATGGCACCAGAGCTAGCTCTGTTTTATAACTGTTGTTCTGCAGGTGTGGTTTATCTCTCTTCCACATGCAGGTAAACTCTCCCCTTAAGGAACTTATGGGCTCAAAAGCAGTCCCCTTTCTGACCTGTCAAATTCTTGAAAGTGTCATTGGAGATCATTTGTTGACAATAACATTGTCCTGGTTTAAAAGAGAGATATTTCCCAAGGCAGATGGGAATGTCCCTGGAATGGAAAGATCACATCCTCCCTCCAAATTATTATGAATTTGAAATTACAGGGCTTCCAGACAAAGATATATTTAAAAGAATAACAGTTCTTTACTAGGCTCTCTCTCTCCCCCTCTCAGTCCGTGTCCGTGTCCGTGTCTGTGTCTCTCTCTGTCTCTGTCTGTCTGTCTGTCTCTCTCTCTATATATATAAAAGAAACACCACCAACAGCCTGGGCCCGCCCACCAAGCATTCCCCTTTGGTGTAGTTACGACGACGGCCGACAAGGGGCGCTGTAGGCTGCAGTGCCGGCCGCGGCTCCAGCTGCAGCGCGGCCCCTCCGCGGAGATGGCAGCTGCGATGAGAGCGAGGGAGGAAGGGCTGACTCCCGCAGGCACCCAGGCCAGCAGTGATCGCCCTTCGGCATGGCTAACGGCAGCCGGTACGCGCTGGAAGGGACGCAGGGCTTCACCGCGATCTCGCACTGCCGAAGAGGGAGGAGGTCCGGCGGACGTGCTGCCAGCGGCGGTTCCGCAGGGCGCGGAGGGAACGGCTTCCCGGGCAGCCGCGGGGACTGCGCTGGGCTCTCGGCGCTGGCAGCCCGCCATCCCAGTCAGTGCAGCTGCCGGGACTCCTCTCTTGCAAGCAACACGCTCAGAAGCCGGCGGCAGGCGGAGCTCCACGGCAGTGTGGAAAAACCGCTGCGCAGGAGAGGTCCAAGGCGAAGAACAAACACACGACGGCCTCTGCTCCCAACAGGGCAAAGACTGCCCACCCCCAGCTAGGAGACTGCCAGAATAACTCTGCCCCCTCCTCCGCTTCTCCCACTCCCCCAGAACCAGTACAATGGTATGCTTCTGGATCGCTGTCCGTTCACCATCTCCCTGACTACAAATGGGAAGAAAATTCCTGGGGAAAAAATAAAAACCAACCAAGCAAAACCAAACAAAAAACCTAAAAACCTAGCCCCAGGCAAACATAAAAAAGCTGGATGTCCTCTGCTAAGCCAAAAAAAGGGAACGAGTGTGTGGACTACACCCACATAACCTGGACAATGGACAATATCTAGAAAATACGACATTGATTGGAAAACACGTTTCCTGGTCACTTGAAATGCCAGCAAAATCCTCAGGAAAAAAATACTTATGGGTAGGACTTACGGCATATAAAGATCAGAATATCAGGGTCCCAATATTACTTACTTTTGCTGTTTATTCATTCTAAGTGTGTCTGCAAAGATTTTTAAATGTCTTGTTTGGTCAGTGGTAAAGTATTATAACTGTGGTTTCATCCAAACAGAGAGTATAGAATTGAGATTCTACCCCTGTAAAATCTTCTTTCACTGACAGGAACATGTGTCATCATCCATTTAAGAAATGCAGATACTATTTGATACAGGAATATTAGGAAGCCATGCAAAGAGGGATGTATATTCCTACAGTCACTAAACAAATCCTAATTCACAAGCCACTCAGATCAAATATTTTGCACAAGGAAAAGACCATGATATGTCTTTTGAGTATTTGTATTAAAATGTTGCTAAAACAGAATCACAGAATGACAGAATGAACTAGGTTGGAAAAGACCTTTAAGATTATCTAGTCCAACCTATGACCTAACACCTCCTCATCAGCTAAACCATGGCACTGAGTGCCATTTCCAGTCTTGTTTTAAACATGTCCAGGGACAGTTACACCATAAACGTTTCTTTATATTTAACTCTAAACTAAAATTCTTGCAAAGCAGCAGTTTTGCCTCTTCAGAGAGCACGGCAATCCATGAGGTGCTTAACACATGTAGTCAAAATACTTCAGATACATCAAAATACTACAGTCTCAACATTTACACCTTGCACAGCCTCAAACACTACTGTTTCCATCTTCTCCATCACTCCCACTTCCTTCAGCCCTCTTATTTTCCCAGTCATAAGTCTGTTCTGCGAGTGTCATCTGAAAGTCTCATCTGGAATGCTAATGGCCTTCAAATTAAATTTCCCCAGCATAAAGACAAACTGCCCTGCAGTTTCTTTCTCCTGTGATTGTTTTTGCCCTGATAGTACAGGCTACATAGAAGATGTGAATAATCACTATTCTGCTTTTACAGTCTTTCCAAGGCTTTTAAGGTGCATCAGGCAAAGGCACCAGTAGGTAGCAATGCAACACCCAGATGTGAATTTTGGGGCCCAGGACTTCATCTCAACTTGCAATGTACACATGAACCATCACAGTTTAAACCAGAAATACAACTGTTCCAGATTTGTGTAAGTGGAAATAGGTCTAGAGAGAAGACCACAAAAACCCTAATAAACCAGAATTACTTGAAGCACTCTTTCCTTTTCTGTGTATGATATTATTAGCATGCTCTAGTTAGACAAACATGACCTAAGTCATACTAAAATATAAGTTATAAGCAAGATTTTCCCGGCTGGGGTGTTTCACATCTCAGTTACTTATTAAAAGGCCAAGAATGACTACTGCAACATTTCTAGCACACTGCTGGGGTCTCAGACCATTTTGAAGAAAAGGACCTGTGTACTGAAGATAGTGTACTAAGGTATATTTAAATTTTGATCTTTCTTGCATCAGTCATCTGAACCAGAGGCTATTCGTTCTTTAAGAGGACTCATTGACACAAATGTCTTGGTGAGTTTTCTTCTGTTTGTTTACATTTCATTTTGTACAGAAAAGGTTCTAGACTAGAATAATAGACTTTTAAATTTTGTTATTTAGTTTTTTAAACACTGGCCCTTCCCATAAAAAGGAAAAAGACCAAAAAAGTTTTGCTGAGATGGGTACTGCTTATCCTACATGCCAAAAGTGCAAAAGCCAGAGTTTTTTAACAACAAAAAAAAGTGACAATGAAGACAGTCTTGCCATCCACAGTTGAAGAGAACAGTGAATACAAAGAAGAATATAAGAATATAAAGACGAAACTGTGCCCAGCCATTCTCTTGGTATCTCTGTGATCAATTAGCAAATCAGTCCAGTTTGAAATAAAATTGGAAAAACTACTTGCTCCATAGCAAGTTTTTGCTAGCAGTCTACTTTTATCTACAATAAAATCTGTCTTAAGGAAGTATCTTTCTGGAAACAATATTTTCTGCATTCAGGAACTACTGGGCTTGCTTAGCACTGCTTTTTCTTAGCAAGCTCTGGTAGCATGCTCTGAACTGGTCCCTGTTGAGCACCTGTAGCCACCCAGGAGAGTGCACTGCAGCATACACTTTGCTTTCACTCTTTTACCAAAGGCAGTTTTATACTCTTAATGCACTATCCTTCAGCATGACTTCAAACCAGCATTACATTTTCAACTCTGAATGGCTTTTTAAAATATAAGCAATTTAAGAGGTAGCAATGAAAGGACATTGCCTTAAAATTGTAACTTTTCAACTTTAAAATCTACCCTGAACTGCAACTGACACAGAACCTCAGGAATGAGGTTCTAGAAATTAATTATTCCCATTTGGTTCCACGATGCTACAGTACGTTGTCACTTTTTGAAGCAACTGTCTCTGTCCAGCTTGCTCCTTTTGCTAGTGAGTAAAGAATGAGAGCCACAATTAAGCCCATGACCTAATCTATATTATTCCAGGACAGATATGCCTGTATTTTGAATGAAACATATGAAATAGATGAACTGCCTACAGTAAGTTCAGTGGAAACAAGGCCCATAATATTGTTATCTTAGAATGAATTTGTCCATGTCTACACGAAGTGTTGTCTAACCTGTTTCTCCCCTTCAGGTGAAATACTGTGATTAAATGATGCTTGTATTGTCTGTTCTCTCTCAACAGTCAAAGCAGAAAGAACACTCTTCACTTCATGCAACCTGTAGTCTGTTTTCTGCACATCAGCTTGAGCCTGGGACTGAAGGAATGGAGGGGAGGCAGAGGATGTCAGTAGCTCAAACACAAAGGAATAGAAGAAAAGGAAAGGTAAGGAAGGGAAAGGAAAAGGGAAATTAAAAGAAAAAGAAGGAAATTAAGGATACTTTAAAACATAGCACAGGGACTTAAGCACATTCCCTTTGTCTCTGTCAAAAACTGCCCTAACAGACAAAAAAATTGTCATAATTTTCTTATCTTCTTCATGTGAAATGGAAAATGATGATTTATCTCTCTAGTATGTTCACATGCTACAGCTATTGATGCCTATGAATAATTTTGGAAGGACAATGATAAAATAAAACACTAGAGTAAATGCCAGCATTCTGAACTTCAGAAACAAGTGTTTCCTCTGGACCTGTGAGTTCAGCACAACTGGGAGTTGAGAATTGTTAGACCATTGTCTAATAGTCTCTAAACAATAAGCATGTATTTAATTTTTCAGAAGCTGAAGTTGTTACACTACACAAAATAAGGGGTTTTTTTCCACACAAAAATACCACCCAGGAGCTTTTCAGGACTAATATTGTTCTCTTGATAGAATTCAAGTGGTACTGTGATCTGAAATTCTTTCTGCCCTCGGGCTGATCTAAGAAACATCTTTCTTCTTTTGCTACAATGGCAAAGGAAAAACATCTCTCAAGCCAATTTGATTACATGGAAAGGGAGAAAAAGCCACTATTAGAGATTGCTCATGAAAATTAGTCTGATCTCTGATAAAATACATGTGATGAACTGCTCTACACAATACACAAATACTGTTTTACAGATTTTTGAAAGAAAGCTAAAGACATATTTCCCTGTGAAACACCGTGGTGAGAAGACTCCATAGCTGTCTATGCAATAGATGATTCTTAAACAGTATTAATTTTAAATTCTCACCTCCTCTCTTGATGAAGATAGGCTGTGTGTTGGATCCTCTGGTTTCTGATACCAATTACATTCAGCATTCTCACAGAGCTGCTGCCAGTTAAGTTCTGCCTGCATTTTACTTTGTTTCAGAATCTGTTCTTGCTCAGCTGCCAGAGACAGTTGCTGTTTAGACCTATGAGACACAGAGCAAAGCTGTTGATTTCAGCAGAATAAATACTAAGGATGTTTTGTGGATATTTATTGTTTGTTTGTTTTGATCTGGTTTTGTTTAGTTTAATCCACCTTTGTTTATTGTCCTCATCGTCTTTCCTTGTTCTATTTTATCTATCTGTATTATCTACAGTAATCTGATATATAATTAATCTAATCTATATTATCTCTCTATATATGGATATATCTATAATATATATATCTAATCTACAATTAATCTAATCTATATTATCTAAATAGATAATTTTTAAATTATCTGTTTTATTTTGTTCTGTTCTAGTCTCAACATTTTACTGAACAAAAGCATTTTAATTGCATGGAGCTCAATAGTCTCTGAGGGTCCATCTGTATGGGTATTTAGAATCAGCTTTGGAGGTCACCTCAGCTCAAGAGGCATAAACTGCCCTTCAATATCAATACTACTCTCAGTACTTCCACCCAGAGCATGTTTCTGTTTTGCTGATATCAGAAATGAGATACAAAAGAGCTAGGAATTAAAACTGCTGCATTGTCAGGGTAAAATTTCTAGGCTAAAAGGCTGCTGCATTTACATACCTTGAAAACACAGTGTAGAAAGAGGCAGAAGGTGCAAGTATTAGAAACAGTATTAGAAATCTCTAATCAAGAATTCAAGTCAGAAAAGTGCAAAAATCAGAGGTTTCTTCTGAAGTGCCATCAGAGTTTAAACTGCATGACACAGAGTAAGCAACATTTACATTTAATAAGTATACATGCAGTTGTGGTTCTTTTGTTCTTGCTGAGTGAACAGCAGTTGGTCATGCAATCTTTATAGTCAAGACTGCAATAGGACAACGTGGTTTTGAATCCATTATTACAGCAGTGTCCTTTAAAGAACATCCAAGACAAGTAAACCAAACCAGAAGCTAAACTCCAATCGTGCAACATTCAAGATGCAGGAATGCATGGATACCACAACTGCCCAGGCAACCTTTTGCTACCCTAAAGGTAATGTTTATAGGCAGAAATAATTAATTTTGTTACACAAAAGCCAACACAGCTGGAAAACATAGCAAATTCCTACAAGCCCTCTTCCTGAAAGCTTGTCTGTTTTTCTCAATGGTATCAAGTGAGGGTTTTTTCCCCTCTACCTATATAAACTCAATTTGTCAAATTATTAAGGTATCAATTACAACACCACTGAAGCAAGTGGACATGGACATCAGAGAACAATCCAAGTAATGCTGGATGATGATTAGTGAGCATTGCATATACAGAGGTTTTTGAACACGTGGAAGGATGACAGAGCTCTTTCAAATACCTATACACAGTTTTTGGTTGCATGGGAAAAAAACCAGTCACTAGGGATGCATACCACAAATACCCATGCTTCCTGCTGTCCTAGTTCACTACATAGGTGGAAGAAAGCAGCAAAAACAACAGTCATCTTTTCACGTGTTTCACACAGGAATGACTTTAGATTATAATACAGTCATTCATTCTGTAAGTAATGGGTAACAGCTTAAAATAAGTTAACTTCATGGGACAGAACTAAGTTAATCCTTTTCAGTTGTCTGCTTGTGAAACTCACATTCTCTCTTTTTTAATTCCCACATCAAATTCAGCAAGCACTACCTGCAAAGGGAGTAACATATAGGTAACACTAGAACAATGGTACTGATGGAAACACTGGATTGTCTCAGACCTTTCAAACACTGTATGAGGAGTTTAATCATCACATCAACTTCCTCCATTCTAATAAGACTCAGACTGTGCTGAATGAAACCTATAAACTGGTCTATGGTAGGTCCCCTAAGAGGACTTGTACAGCAGAGGGGACCTTAAATAAACAAATCAGCCAGACAATATCTTTTGCAAAATAAGATCAGATTTCATAACCACATAACCACTGGGGAGAGAGGAGAGAAAAAAACACTTGTTTTACAAAACCCCCCATCTTATAGACATTAAAGTTCAATTCCTTCACAGCCATCTGAGCACTTGAAAATATGTCAAATACTATGCATTACAGAAATAACTGAACTTCATTTTTGACTTCTAGAGGAGCAGAAAGGTGCTATATATGTCCCCAATGCTAAAAGTTATGGGTATTTTTTATTTATACTTTTTAAGAACTTTTTTGAATATAAAAAAATAATCCTAACAGAAGTTAAATGTATATTCTAAGGACATGAATAAATGGAAATTGATTATTGTGTAGAATCTACTATAAGCTGCAAGGACATCCATCTTCTTATGTACACATGCATATACATATGGATCTACTAGTGAAAAAAATTTAACTGTTTTCCTCTGGTTTTGCAGAATGACCATAGAAACAGCATAAGAAGTAGTCTATGTGAAATCACATGGAAAAAAAGGTACATCATTCACTAGTCTAAGCTTTTGTTTATGTCAAGCAAAACAATTCAGTATTATTAGAAGGGAAAATTTTGGCTGCAGTCAAGAGACCTTTAAAGTGAATACTTGCAGAACTACTGAAGAGTTAAGAAACTACAGCCTTATTGAAAAGTTGCTAGAAAAATACTACCATGTTTTGCACTCTGAAGTGACATGAGGGCTGATGGGAGATAATATGGAACTTCTTCCCTCCCTCCTTCCCCACACTGCCCCCCTTATAGCAATTGAATTTTAATTTAAAGGAAAAGAACAAAACCAGTCATATTATTTGTCATTCTTGGGGGGGGAAAAAAAATCACCTGTTATTAGAAGACTTTACATTTCAAACGCAAGTAAGAACAGTACTACAGAATGTACATTTACTGTGAAATTCTCCCAAAGTAACACTGCAAGTTACTCCAAACCATGAAAATTAAAGACAACAGTAAAGATATCATCGAACAAATGTGAAATTCTTGCCTCACAACACCTATGTTTTGTAAGTGCATGAAAAACTGTTCATAAAGAAGCCATGGATTTTCCAGAAAACTGAACGGTTGCAGTGAGCTGCCATCCAGTGGCTAAACTGATAAAGCATTTAAAAAAGTGTTTGAGAGAAACTACTTTGATGAATTAAATTGATAAAATACAACTGAAAACAAGAGAAAGAGATCACAAGGGATTTTGTCTAATTGGTACAAAATCATGTTAGATTAGGGGGAATAACTGCAGGAGATCCAGTGGCAAGCATGGAAGATGTGCTTCTTTAGTTGTAAGCATAAACAATGGAGATAGCTTTTTTTCTTCTCCAGTGGTGTAGGAGAAATCACGTGTGTTAGATGATGTAGCCTCACGCTTGTGGACAGCAGCTAACCAGCTTTATCATTACGGCTCAACCACAGAATGCACCATAACTTCCAAGCAGTTATCAAATATTCTTCCTGTTCTCACACTTCTTCAGGTAGGTTCATAAACTGTCTTTGGGAAGCCCATGAGAAAGAGAGTGCTGGATGAAGATTCATTATTTTAGCAGGACTCCTATAGTGAGGGCAGCAAGACTTGGATTGGCAGGTGTTGGGTGGAAGACACAATTGCTTAACATACCACTTCCATTTATGTTATATATTGGTTTGGTTGACAGGACAAAAATTAAGTGTTTTAGTTCTAATGACTAAACACATTCATGTGTAAATTAGTAAAAGGAATTCCAATATCAAATACACTTTTATGCAAAGAAGGAAAGTTTTCTTTAAAGTTTCTTATATAGAAAGAGGTGATATAGTGCCTGCCTAGGGTATCACAGTTGAAGATAAGATTTCACCGTTAGTAAGATGATCCTTTTGTGGTAAAATATAGGAATATTAGAAGCAGAAGGGGGGAAAAAGCACCTTGTAATTAGGAGTATGATAAACAGTGTACATTTATTCATCTTGCCTAAGGCTACCTCTGCTTTCTAGATGCTGACCTTTGCTGTAGTTTCAAGGTTAACGAAATTAGCAGTGTGCTTGCTACATAAAATAATCTTACACGATCTCACATTACTAAACGTATTCTTAGCAATTCCTTACAAGGGGTAGCTGTCAAACAAGCAAAGCAACAGCTACTACACAAGCAAGGCGTAATTTTCTAAATTGGAATTACAAATGTAATCAATTTTTAGAGAAAGAAAACAATAGACCACAAAAAAAAAAAAGAAAGCTTATACAACAACTATAGCAATGTTAAACCAGAACATGCTGATTAAAAAAAAAAATCCAAAAAAAAAAGATTGCTTGATGACACTGCAGCAACACAGCACTGCTTGTCCAACATTCTTACACCAATTTCTGTCAGCATCTTCCAGTTCTTGAATCTTTTGCTCCATGTGAAGTTTCAGGTTCACATAATCCTCATGCAGATAACCCTTGTGACTATTCTTAGAGGTAACAAAAATAAATTTACATTAAAAAGCATGAGGGATCCACATATATTTTTTTAAACAATAACACATAACTGTTAATACAGAATGCTGTAATTTCCTAAAGAAACAGGCACCATAACATCTTTTCCCCATGAGTTAGTGGAAATCAATTATAAGAGTATATGTTATTTCCCAAAACAATCCTTCAAAAGGTTAGTTGCATACAGAATATAGAGGATCTGCTCAAAAGTAGTGCAAGACATCTATTTAAGTATAACTGAGTTCCTTCTCCACTCAAAATTTTGTGTTATATAAGAAAAAAAATTGAAAAACAAGGGCTGACCAGCAGAAATCTGATCTTTTAGATACATTTGAAAATAGAAGTAGCTCTGTATCTTTTCCCCTCCTCTCCCAATATTTTTAATTGCTATCAACAAAAAAGTTTCTCTGTGATCCAGTGGAAGAATACCAGTAACGTCAGGATTTCAAACAAATCCGAGGAGCTGATACTGCTACCAAGATCAGTAAGTTCTCTAATAATACACTGAAACTTTAAAGCTCTGCATTAATCCCTTAAAGACTTAACAGGTTTGCAGCAGCCTGTCACACAGCCTTTGTTGCTACTGTACTGTTCTGCAACCTTCTATTTACTTTCAACTCTATATTACAGGGTTTTTGGGTAGCTGAATGGCTGTTGCAATTGATTAGATAAGACTGATCATATAATACCTGCAGAGTCCAAACTCTGAACTAAAACTGGAGAGTAACAATCAGCTAAATGCATATTCACTTTCACATTCTGCTTTTAAATTTACATTTCAGCTCAAGTAATCTGGATCCTATAGCCAGCACTCGTGCACATGAAGCAAATCCATCAGAAGTGCCGTCTCAGGGTAGTCCAGACAGACATTTTTGTACCTCCCTTGTTCCTCCCCAAACCCTTAAGGGCAAGGCAGATCAGAAGAGTGACTTGTACTGTGATCAGTGTCCAGCTCATTCTGGCAAAGAGGCAGCTGCTGAGACTCAAATTCTTCCTTCCAATCCCAAAGGATGGGATGTAAAACTCCATGTAAAACTCCTAAACTGTCTTTAAATGAATTTGCATACACACCACATTAACATCAATCATTTAGTAATCTTTGATGGATTCCAGAGTCTTGACCAGATCACCCACAATAACTAAAAAAAAAATTTAAAACTTACCCAGCCATCACTACATTATAAATGTAGTTGGATCCAGCACAGTTTACAGCATTTTACAACAATTACCATTTTAAGCAGAGAATAATCCCAAAGAGACTGTTATTTCTGAAGACAGTAATTACATTAAACAATAATTATGTGCAGACAGAACAAGAAATAAGTGTTTATTCCTTCCACCCTGCAAGCTGCACACATATTTCTCTTTTCTTTATGTATGATGAGTCAAGGCACAGTTCAGCCCTCTCTTTTATTAACAATATTAACTGCTGTGTCCCATTTGTCTGCTTTTAGTTAAAAAGAAAATAACCAACAGAAAGAGCCTGTGCTTTTACATGCAAAACCCTTTACTTGCTTCACATCCACGTCTTCCTGTTGTTTATTCTCCATATTTGCTTCTTATCTGATTATAAATTCTGTAGAAGAAAAAAACCCAACATTATTTTTAAGCAGTATGGATGCTTAAAAAAAAGTTATTTCTGTTCAGCTCTCTCCAGAGATTTGGGAAAATCTCTGGAGTCAATATAGCTTCTCTCATTGTACAGTATTATTCTGTGTCACTGGTTGCAGATAATCCCTTCTGAATAAGCACAGGGATGCAGAGAACAAATCGGACAAGCATGCCTTTCAAATAGTGCCCCTTTAATCTCTTTAAATGAAAGATTTTCAGACCAGAAAATGCTATGCGATACCTCTATGCTAAAGGATGTAATAACTTAAATAACATTTTTCTTCACAAACAATCTAGACTACTCTAGTTCCCCAGGATTGAAAAATGAGTCACTGGTCATTGGATGCGAGAAGTATAAAAAAATTCAAGTTTGCTCTTCCCAGGTATACTGAGGAACAAACCATGCTAAAGGACACAATGATCTGATGGTCTTTCAATTCTGCTGGCTTATCCCTATTTATCCCCTTTAATTTTAAGTTAATTAAAATAGTGTTTTCATATTCTGATTCTTGTTGGCAATGTATCTGTTTGCACAGATAGTGTAAGTAATATCTTCTTCATTTGCGTAAGGAGAAGTAACTTTTTAAAGAAGTGACTATTTTAAAAAGTGACTATTTAAAAGAAGCGACTTTTTAAAAAAGTCACGATTATGGATATCCATGAACAATACTGCCTCCCTGCCTGTAACATGCAACACTGAAAGATCTGCTCTTTCAGTATCACACTTTCAGCTACAGCTGTTCCAAATGGATCAGGTGGCTCCCACAGTTAAAAAGGTTAACTGAAGTTGAAGTGCATAGAGGGAGGAAAAGACAATGGAGTGTCAGCAAAGCCAGCAGTGCCAGCGGAAGGGCCGGCTGGCAGCGAGCAGAGCCCAGCAGGCAGGATTCCGTAGAGCACTCTGAGGCCCAGATGTTCTGAGGCAGAAGAGCAGATGGCAGGCAGACTGTCGAGGTCAAACGCGTTAGATGTAGGCAGTAGAGAGGAGCACAAGACAATGCTTTGGACTCAGGGACAGCACAAGAGAGGGCCCTTAGCAGGAAGTGTGCAGAAGGACGGAAAAAAGACGAGAGAGAAAAAGGCGCGAGATGCGCAGGCGACGCATCGGGAGCTCCGAAGGACAACCTGCGGCGCAGCGGGATGCCTTCCCTGGAAAAGCCCAGTCGCGATTCGCCTCCGGACGGCACCAAGCTCGGCACGGCTCCGCTCCCGGCCGCAGCCCGTCCCTCGGGCCGTGCCGGGCCGTGCCCGTCTCCATGGCGCCGCCTCGCTCACGGGGCAGCGCCCGTCCCCGCCCGCCTCCCTTCGTGTTTCTCAGTCCCCCGCCTTGCAGTCACTTCCAGGAACCCGGCAGCGTATTCTCCGCTCCTCGCCTTCGCGCCGTTCCGTCCTCAGTGCTCTCACACAGCAGCCTCTTCTCGGCACGGCTCCTTGGCAGACCCCCTTCTCCCAAAACACAGATAGTACTTGTCCCATACTCTCAGATCTCACTCTCTCGTTCACTTGTCTTCCTGTACAATTTGTTTCTGCAAATGTTTATTATTAATTTCTCCTTAGCGCAGATCAGGAGGGACACTCTTTGCCCCTTTCAAGTACAGCCGTTAACGGATGTAAACAAACTTTGAGAGTCCTCTCTGAACTCCCACTGCATCGTGAAAACTTTTAAAAGCTTGTAAAACAAACTCAGGCCAACTGCAACATGAGGTCATGCAGAACAGATAAACACATTCTGCTACCAAGGCATTTAATTATTAAAAACTGTATCCATCATCTAAACTGCTTTACGCTGTCTAGGGGAGACTGAGGAAGATGTAATACATGCAGCAGGCCGAAAGCATGATTTTCCCTTAGTCACTCTAGATGACTTGCTTGTCTGGAAGTCATGAGGCAAACTTCCTGTAATGTTCTGTCACTCTTCTGTTTTTCTAGATCATATAAAGAGCTTTTGCCTTCCAGAAACTCAAATGCTGCACCCAAATGATATCTCAAGTACACTAATTTAGAGAAGATAGAGCATTATCCGTAGTTCTTATATAATTTTCCTTATGTCATCAGAAGAGAATTGTGTGTCCTAGCCCCATGCCAGTTAAAGAAAGAAGGGGTTTGTTTTCATCAGTAACTATTAATGAAAATTACAATCAGAACTAGCAATTTGACTTTTGAAATAAAGCAAGTTCCATTTAGCGAATTGTAGTTACAGAATGCTGCAATTATTCAAGGGATTTAGTTCATTTACTTATATGAATCACCTCTGGTTTAAAATAGAATGGTGAAACCTGGCTTAAAATGATTTTCTATATCTGAACACACAAAAATTATAGTGCAAGTCCCAGCATAATTTATATTGTGCAGAGCACCCATCAAAATCAGCACATAATAGGCGAATGTCTAAAGCTATACACCATTCTGACTGCTGGCATTCTTCACACCTTTATAATAGCCTTGGCCTAACCTATCAACCACATTATCTTTTCAACCCTTCCTCACCCCTGCCCCCACTTTCAAATTAGCTGTCGTCTTCTCCAATGTACCTTCAATCATCCCCTAGTCACCTAGTTAAATGCATGTTAGTTCCCTAAATGAGTAATTGATAACTTCTAGTGATTCAGTAGTGTCCCAAAGAGACAAACTTTAATGGTGAGTAAAAAAGATTACAGTCTACACAATGTCAGTTCGGGGATTGATGCTGAAATCTTAATACACCTAGTCCGCAACTGAATGCCCTAAATTCAGATAATAGTGGACAGTCAAAAACTGGTTTTACTAGTCTTTAAGATTAGCAGTGTCGGTCTTATTGGCTGTATGTTATCTACTCAAAATAAACCGCATGGCCTTGCTCATCTTCACACATTGATGCAATGAATCATCCTTGAGCATGTACAAATGGTTACTATACTTCAGCAAAACTGAACCAAGAGCCAATGCAAACACAAAGTACAAGGAAAAGAAAAAAACTTCTAAGTCATTAAAAGAGCTTCAGTTCCTGCCTTGGCATTACATTTCAGCAAGTAGGTTTTAAATTGGAAGCTACTACTCTGTGCAATATCACAGTTCTCAAAAGACAATATTGTATCCTACCTGTCCTCTCCTACTTAGAATCCTACTCCTGTGTAACTCCACATAGATAGGAATCACAAAATCATTTAGAATTTTTTTTTTCCAAGATCATTGAATCCAGTTGTTAACATCCAGGGATGGTGACTCCATCACTTCCCTGGACTTGCCATTTCAATGCTTGGCAACCTGTTTGAAGAAGAGATTTTTCCCAATAACCAATCTAAAGCTCCCCTGGCACAACTTGAGGCCATTTCCTCTTGTTCTATCACTTGTTACCCGGGACAAGAGACAGATGCCCACCTTGGTACAATCTCCATTCAGGCAGTTGTAGAGAGTGATAAGGTCCCCTGAGCCTCCTTTTCTGCAGGCTGAGTCTCTCCAGCTCCCTCAGCCGCTGTCCATCACACTTGTGCTCTAGGCCCTTCCGTAGCTCTGTGCCCTTCTCTGGCCATGTTCTAGCCCCTCAATGTTTGTCTTGTCATGAGGAGCTGAAAACCAAACACCGGATTTAAGCTGTGATGTCACTCCCCTGTATATCAGATTGTGTGCTAGAAGCACACAAAAGAATGGAGCACCTACTCCTGAATTTCTTAAGCCTCAGCTAGACAGGAGTGCTACTTTCTGTAGTGCATTTAAGAATCCCACCACAACTTTCATAGATGTTACATAGCAATATCAGCACATCAGTTTTATAATCCAACGTTTGTATGAATCCCAGTTGAGTCACAAGAGATTAATGCAGAAAGCTCATTCCATCCGGATGTAAAAGGAGAAGCATGCTATGAAATCATATTTGCAGGGAGTAGTATAATATTTACTCCCTTGGTAAAGGATGAGGAGGGAAGCCTGAGGGTTATCTACAACTCCATTGTGCATTCTGTCTACAGAATGCACAATATCACATTTAAATTTCTAAGAAGAAAACAACTAAGCAAAGAAGCTCGTAAGAGTAATTCTCATGGGAGGAGACAATGACGAAACTGTGATCTCTCCCGGAAAAGCAGAAACGGCAGCACAGAACAAACCTCAGCCGCAGAAACCCATTCATAAGTTGAAGTCCACTGCTCAGGTCCTGTTCCTCCGGACAGCCAGCGCAGCATTCATGCCGGCAGGATGCAGCCCTGCGTTGCACTCTACGCAAGCAGCGCAAAGCTCATGCCGATGTCTTGTGAGGCCCTGGGGCTGCACGCTGCACGGCCCTGCGCCCGAGAGCCTGTGGCGGAGGGAGGGAGGGAGGGAGGGAGGGAGGGAGGGAGGGAGGGAGGGAGGGAGGGAGGGAGGGAGGGAGGGAGGGAGGGAGGGAGGGAGGGAGGGAGGGAGGGAGGGAGGGAGGGAGGGAGGGAGGGAGGGAGGGAGGGAGGGAGGGAGCCCGAGCGGCGGCGGCGGTAGGACCCGGGGCGCGCCCCGTGTGCCGGGGCGGGGCGAGCAGCCGCGGAGCCGCCGCGCGGGAGCGCTCCCCGGCCGGCGGGACCAGACGGGCTGTGGCGGCTCTGTGGGCACACGCGGCCAGCGGGCTGCGGCCAGCACGGGCATCCTCAGCCGAGACGCGGGACGTGACTCAGGTACCGAGGCGGGGCCGTCGTGCGTGATGTGCGGAGTCCTTGCCTTGCACGCGGACGAACGGCGTGGGGAGGGCGGGGTGGGGGGTCCGGAGCCGGGTGAGCCGAATGCAGAGCGCCGGGCTGACCGAGGATGCTGCTCTGCGTGGGGCTCTCCGGGCCAGCGGATGAGCCCGAGCGCCGCCCAGGCTTTGGGCAAAGCGCGGCGTAGGAGTCGCGGGTTCATCCCTTGCCCAGAGGTTGCGCTGGGCACCGGTGGGATCGTGGGCACGACGCCGGCTGTTCTCGCACCCCTTGGCACCACCCCACGAGGGTCGGCGGGATGCCGTCCCGCCGGCTGCGTTTCTCCTCGCTCATGGGGCCACGCGGGCGCACCTCTTCGTCGGGAAGCCCTCGTTGCCTCTGGGTCGCCCAACGATCTCAGCGCCCCCGGCCTGAAAGCGCTGTCCGAGCGCTGAGCGGTGCTGGCCACCGAGCCCCACTCCGCTTGCTACGAGAGCGCTGCCCCCGACATCCCTTGTGGCAGCCGGGTCACGCCTGGGCGCGTAGTGCCACCCGCCCGAGGGCACGTACAGTGCCACACCGCTGGCTCGTGGGACACCCGCGAGCTCGGGCTTTGTTTCCGCCATTCGTGGCCTCACATCGTTATTGGCGGACGAGGGTCCCTTCGCTACTGCTCACCTCCTGTTTCAGTGTCGAGCTCCCGGAGGTGAATTTCGGAATTTTTTGTCTTAGCGGTGACGGTTCAGGTCCGTCAGAATGAGCGACGAGAGTCTGAGGGACTGTTCCCTCATAAGGACATGGTCGCAGATCCGGGCAGGATCCCCGGTACTCGGTTTAGCAAGCACACGAAGAGCGCTGGGGCGGCCGGGCTGCCTCTCCCCGGGCTGCGTGGGCATCGGCTGCGGCGGCGGCTCCTCAGGAGCCGTTGGGCTGAGCGCTACGTGCCCGCCCCGGAGCGCCCCGCGAGCCGTCGTGGCCGTGGCGACGCCGCGACCGCCACCATTGTGTTCCCAAGCCGTGTCCCCCACAGCCCCTCCCGCGCGGCCGCCGCAGCCCCTCTCCATCTCTTGGGAAAGAGCCTTTTTTCGACGCTGCTCGCAATCCACCTGGAGGGTTCTGCGGCTTGCCTTCTAAGAAATTCTGTGGAGAGAAGAAAAAGCACAAAAAGGTGGAGTTGAATTTCAGTAATTCAGCTTCCTCACAGGCGCAGACCGTTAGCACTAGTGGAAATGCACTCCGCTTGGGCAAACCGTTCAATTTAGGATGCCACAAAGTAAAGTCATGTACGGTTTTGCAGTGTTTATTTCAGAGGAAGTAGTGTGGCAGCCGTTTTAAAATGTAAATCAGGTTCTCTTAGTACAGTGCACCTTTTGTGGTTCAGTCAGAAGTATAACTCAAGGTTTATTATAGAAATAAAAAAATATAATTTTTAAAATTGTGACTGAAGTGGCAATTCACATTCTCAATGTGTGACACCCTATTATGCAGCTACACTGTCCAGAGTGGTTGTGTAAAATGACACCTCTGAGCCAGATGATCATTTCTCACTATATTCAGCTACATGTGCTCACCTACTTCAGATACAGTGCATGTGCATGTGAGCACTTTAGATATTAGGGTAGTTCCATTATAGTCTGCAAAAATAAGCAGAGATGCCCAGCTGGTGACAGGACTAGACCCTTAATTAGTATTTATCTATCTCTGTCACTTTTTGTTTTTATACTAAACGATATAAGGACACTTCTTCACTATAAGCAATTGTCAAGCATTCATGTTTTTCTGAAGCTTCAACACATTGCAAGGCCATCACAGCTGCAGGGCTCGGGCTTTGTAAGTTGTTTCTAACTGAAGCTGGGATTCTACAACTTTTCATGATATAAAATAAAACAAGCAAATAAATAGTCACAACTTTCCCTATAGAGCACTTTACCCAGATAACAGACTTTAGACTGGTTATCATTATCTGCTACACATAAAATTGCAGGGTGAATTTACTGTCACTGTGGCCTGCTAATAACTTGTGATGAATGTTACTCACTGTGCAGCAGCAGTGAACAGCTAAGATGTTTTGAGACTAAATGGGGACTGGAGAATGTTTAATAGTCAAGATTTGGTGGAGCATCACTTGCAGCTACAGACAGCACAGAATTATCCCAGGAGTTCTAAAAGGGAGATGAGAGAATGGGGAAAACTGGCAAACACTTAAGAAAGGTAGCAGATCTGGAAAAATTGTCTCATTTGAAATGGAGGAGGCCAAAATGGAATAGTGGCAGTCACTGCAAGACCTTGCAGGGAGGACAGGAGGTCAGGATAGGATTGATAAATATGGTAATGATTTTGTAGGGAACATAATTTTGCAGCAGCCTTTGGAATGAACGTATAATTCAACTGGCTAATATTTAAGCAGGTAAGCCACAGGAAATGTACTAGTGGGTTATACCAGTGGCCCATCTAAATGGCTTCTATGAGGTACCTGAGTTGTAATAAAATCTGATTTAAAGATTTATGCATTTGTACTTTAGAGAAGCAGGAAGGAGTTAAAGTCATGCTGAACAGGCAGATGTCAGTGATGTCAATGCAAAGGCTAGTTGTTCTGTATATAGAGGGCTATCATCAGCGTCTGGAGAATATTAAAATAAAAACATTTTTTCAGGAATCATTTCCTGAAAAATTTCAGTAGAGTTGGTTAGTCTTAGGTATCCTCACTTACAAACAAGAATAACATGCATATTTTGTTTAGTCTGCTTAGATTTTAATACCTTTGGGCAAATACAGGAGGTTTATAACTCCTATTAACACAGCATTAAGCAACCTATGATTTCAAGGTATCCATACACCCAATACCCTGTGAAGAGAGAAATAATTTTCTTTGTTTCACAGATAAGAAAAACTGAAGTAGAATGTCTACATTACTCAGCTTATACCTCCTTCCTTATTTTGTAGTTATACATTTCTCAGTTGGGTGTGGCTCCCTAGACTGAAGTCTAGGCTGAACTGGGTTCCCTGCTTGGAAGTTTATGTTCTATTTTTGATAACCATTTTTTATTTGTATCATAGAATTCAAGATTGTGTAGATTGCAGCCATAGTTAGAAGAAATTAATTACTCTTGAAAATGTCCTGAAATTTCTCCTTCTTGACAACATGAAGTTCTCAAGCTATATAGGTCTGTGTACATGCTCATAAATGTCCTTCCTACCCATACTGCTGACAATGAAGTACAGCTATGCTGCCAATAAGAGTAGTGGCTAAACATAAATAATAGATTCTTGCCATTTCTAGCTGCTCCTTTTCATAATACATCATTCCAGAAACCACACCATCACAACACCCACAATGCTACCTAATATTTCCTCCTAACTGAGTCTATATTAGTTTCCATGACAACAAGAAGATACTAACAGGAAGATGAAACCCCAGATGCTACCTTTGTTTTGCACATTACCAAAGCAAGAACCCATTCATGATAGAAGGAATCTGGAATAAATACTGACAATATTTATTCATTTCTGTTGTGGAGGTATGAAACTGATCTGCAGCCAGTTAAGTATAATCCTTTGCCTCAAAACAGGGCTGAGCTAGCAAAAGCAGAAAGCAAAACAAGCTGTTGCATTAGTTAGGCAGTAGCCTCCTGTCTTAGCAGGCTTTCATGGCATTCCAGCACTGTAGCAAAATCCTGAGTAAAAATTTTGCCAGTGCAGATCAAACACAAGCCTGCCTTTTCTAAAGTGGTACCCCTAATTTATACATTTTGGAAAGGAACCTCTGCACTGCTTCCTTATTATTTCTTATTCACCTCTTAAGGAGGTGAATACAGTCTCAGCCTAGTAAGGTACACCACAACAGGATGAAGTACATTCTTGTGTTTATGGAGACAGGGTTCATTTAGTTCCAGTTAATGGTCTTTTTCTTTTGATGTGTTAACATGAACAACCAATGGACAAAACCAGATTAATAACACTGATTGTACAATCATACAGTGGTTTGGGTTGGAAGAAACCTTAATCTCGTTCCAACCTGCTGCCATGGGCACAAACACCTTCCATCAGGCCACGTTGCTCCCAGCCCTGTCCAGCCTGGCCTGGAACTCTTCCAGGGATGAGACAGCCTTGTGGCTGGGCAACCTTTGCCAGGGCCTCATCACCCTCACCCTAAAGAATTTCTTCCTAATACCTAATCTAAACCTACTGTCAGTTTGAAGCCATTCCCCTTGTTCTGTCACTGCATGCCCTTGTAACAAGTCCCTCTCCAGTCTTCTTGTAGCCACTCCAGGCACTGTAAATGTGCAATAAGGCTTTCCCAGAGCATCCTCTTCTGCATGCTGAACCAGCCGAATCATCTCAGCCTTTCCCTTTAGAAGAGCTGTTTTTGAGGCATGTGTGTGCAAATGTGAACCACTCTTGAAAGGATGGCACTTGAAGATCTGGTGTGCCGGTTTATGGTGATTTTTAGCCGATTTCTTCCATGATGTAAAGAAGAGTAAATGGATATTACTGTGAGTTTCCCTGTAGACATATTTTTATGAAAGGCCACGTTCCTTCACATCAGCAAGTCTAGCTCTTTCATCACAGCAAAACATAAAACCGTTTAGAGACTGCTCCTCATGGCAAAGATGGTGAGTTCCGTAAGGCAGGTGCAACGGAACGTGTCTCTTACGGGCTGACTCGCTCTGCTGGGCATGGGAGAGCTCAAGAACGGCCAGGAAGGAGGATATTTCCCTCTCCGGTGGGAGCCGCGGGCTCGGCAGCGGCGGCGGCGGGCGCTGGGCGGGGGCACGGCCCCGGCCCCGCCCCGGCCCGGCAGTCACGTCCCGCACGTCTCGGTGCGGCGGCTCCGCAGCCTCTGCCCGGGGCTCGCCGTGCGGGGCCGGCTCTGCCTCCAAGCCGCGCCCGCACCACGCTCGGTGCCGAGTTGACTTCTCCCCCCCCGAAAATATTGGACAGTTCTCTTCTGGAAGGAGCAACCGTGCTGCCAAATAGTTCTTAGCGGTGTTTCTCCTCAAAGCTACTCGCCGCTTCATATAGCATGGGTGTAGTTTAGCCCTGTAGGTCTGCAGAGGCTGCCCTTATAAGAACTTTGCTGTAGACACAGTCAAGGAGACTGTCCCAGCCTGTGGGCAGAGGTGAATGCCATAAGGCACTGAATGTCCCCACCCAGCACTGTATAAGCAGTCTGGAGAGATTGCCAGTTGCTATTTTTCAACAAAGCATGCTCATGTATTATTTCTAACTTTGTGTTGCTATTAGATGGGTAATGGAAATGAACGAAAACTGCCCAACCCTTCCCCAAATATTTTAAACCTTCACTTCAAATGAAAGGTTCGGACAACTTGGAAGTAGTGAGTGACAATACCCCCTGAAGTCCTTCAATTTTACATCTTATTCCTATTCTTTATACACTTTAGCCAGGATTCATCAAATATTACTTTTTCTTACTGGTCACGTAATAACAACAATGGGAAGTATTTGCTTTGGGCAGGCAGTTGTACTGAGCATTGCTTCAGTTTCTAACTCCCAGCATCCACAAAAATGGCTCTTGGGGATTTTCATTGCAGTTTAGCATTTGAACTTGATGGGTGAAAAATGATAGCTCATCATCATCTCAAGGGGATCTTTCTATCTTTTCAAGATAACAGTGTATCAGGGCTGTACAGCTGTCCTCAGTGGGGAATAAAAAATTTGGGTGATTAGTCCACCATTTCACAGAGCACTTGTGATTCACCAGGTCTCCTAAGTGAATAGACCAGGAGCTTAATGTAACAAGGTCTTATATAAAAAAATCCTGCAGACTTTAATGCAGTAATTATTACATATTTGTGAAAGTCAGATACACCCCCGAAGTGCTGTTATGGCTTCAGTTTTTTGATGAAGCAGTGATTTGGATGAAATCCTGCTCTGACTTTGAGAGCTGTGCAGGCCCATTCATTTAAAACTCAGTTGTGTGCATCTCATTTTCACATATTTTTGCAAGCTTTGTAAAAACTAAACTCAAACAAGAAATAGTTAAAATTGCACTGCATTTGCAAGACTTTTTAAATGTAGTTCCTTGCCTTAGTTTAAATGGTAGTGCAATTTTAGAGACACTAATTGCTTTTTCTTTCTTAGGGAACACACAGGGTTCTTCATCATGGGAGCTGTAGTAGCTGATGATGGTCCGTCAGGTGTGAAAGCCCCTGATGGAGGCTGGGGCTGGGCTGTCCTTTTTGGCTGTTTCATCATCACAGGATTCTCCTACGCCTTTCCTAAGGCAGTTAGTGTCTTCTTTAAAGAACTTATCCGGGAATTTGGCATTGGATATAGTGACACTGCATGGATTTCCTCCATTCTGTTGGCCATGCTTTATGGAACAGGTGAGTAGTTATCAGGTTTTGTCATACAATTAAATTTGTAAATCTTACAGCCATTTACAGTCTGTATCATGACTGCATATCATTACTTGTGTTCAAATAAGGCATCCCAAGGAAGAATTACTATTACTCACATAAATCAAAAGATTTTTTAAGCCCATCCA
The DNA here is from genome assembly GCF_036417665.1 of Passer domesticus. Classification (NCBI taxonomy): domain Eukaryota; kingdom Metazoa; phylum Chordata; class Aves; order Passeriformes; family Passeridae; genus Passer; species Passer domesticus. The sequence continues at coordinate 1,142,584 of NC_087493.1, read as the reverse complement.
GTTTATTTAAAATTATGTCTTTGTATGTCAGTAGTTGCTAAAGATGATGGAAAAGAAAAATCACAAAGCACTCTGAAGGCAAAAAAGATTGAAGTATTTGACTACAGAGGAAAGCACCTTTTTCCTTATTGGCCTGACTTCATGCACAAAGCACAAAATGAGTCAGAATCACTGAACTTGGAAAGACCTTAGACCTTTAAGATCATCCATTCCAACCATGAACGTTACACTTTGAAATGTACCAACGCAATACAATACAAAGTATCAGAAAATCAGTTGCAAAAGTTGGTTTATCTTAACAACCTCAACTTGCTTTTCTTGCCTAGGTCCACTTTGTAGTGTATGTGTCAATCGCTTTGGTTGTCGCCCTGTCATGCTGGTGGGTGGCCTTTTTGCCTCAATGGGGATGGTGATAGCTTCCTTCTGCACAAGCATCGTTCAGATCTATCTAACTGCAGGTGTGATTACTGGTAAGTACTATGCTGAAAATTAGTTCACTTAGGTCTTAGCTTTAGGCTGAAGTTTTAAGTGAAAAATACCTGAAGCATAAGGATCACCCAACTGGGCTTTTATAAAGATGGCAGATAAATGTGGAATTAAAAGGTCATTCATTTTTGTTATGAATGTTTAACAGTGTGAAGTGTATTCATAAAGTACAGGAATACTATGGGGGTAGAATACTTTGTGTTATCTTAGGATTCTTTTGTCCATTTGGAATAAAACTACTTTCTCTTAAGTCATGAATCAGAAAAACTGTAATTAGAGTATCTGTAACAATGATATTGTAGGCCAGTATTAATTTTTATGTACCCTCTACTACAGGTTTGGGTTTGGCACTAAACTTTCAGCCTTCACTCATCATGTTAAACCGCTACTTTGACAAACGCCGGCCCTTAGCCAATGGGTTATCTGCTGCTGGGAGCCCAGTGTTTCTTTGTGCTCTCTCACCACTGGGGCAGATACTACAGCATGAATATGGTTGGAGAGGAGGATTCCTTATCCTGGGTGGGATGCTGCTCAACTGCTGTGTATGCGGAGCACTAATGAGACCTTTGGAGCCACCCAAAAAGGCTGAAGCTACCAAAGAGCCAGCTGAGAAGAAAGTGAAGAAAAAACTTCTGGATTTCAGTGTGTTTAAAGACGGTGGTTTTGTAATCTATACTCTAGCAGCATCTATCATGGTGCTTGGCCTCTTTGTTCCCCCAGTGTTTGTTGTGAGTTATGCCAAGGATTTAGGGTATCAAGACACTAAAGCAGCTTTTCTTCTGACTATTCTGGGATTCATTGATATCTTTGCTCGCCCAGTCTGTGGAATGGTAGCTGGTCTTAAATGGGTTAGACCACGCTGTGTCTACCTCTTCAGTTTTGCTATGATTTTCAATGGCTTTACAGATCTCATGGGTTCTATGTCTGTTGATTATGGTGGACTGGTGGTCTTTTGCATTTTCTTTGGCATTTCTTACGGAATGGTAGGTGCTCTTCAGTTTGAAGTTCTCATGGCTATCGTTGGTACGCAGAAGTTTTCCAGTGCTATTGGTTTAGTGCTCCTGGCAGAAGCTGTGGCTGTTCTGATTGGTCCACCATCAGCAGGCAAGTATGCCATTTAGCTCAGAATTAAAAATTGTGTGCATTGCATTAATTTACACAAAATATAAGGGAGCTGAGAAAAAGATGTGAGTCACTCAAGAAATGCAGATTGTGCTGGTGTTTCACATGTTTCAAAGGCTTTCTGCAGTTACATGCTAAAATACTCCAAGAAGGGATGGAATAAACATTTTCCTTCTTGGATCTATTTCAGCATTGGTTAAATTGCCATCTGGAGATGCTGCTATTTCTCCTCTGAAACCCTGCACTGAAGTTCTTATTGGTAGATAGCTGACTGGGATTCAGAATATGGAACCCGTCGATTTTCTTTGGGAAATATTAGGATACATTCTCTATATCCACGGTAGATTTAGAGGAGGAAAGAAAACATCTGAAGGAATAAAAAAAATCTTACAAGGAGGACTATAAAACTGGACTGATTTAAGAAAGGTAGAGTGCTTCTACTGCACTTTACTGCACTACTGTCTTACAACCCAAGAATAAGAGAACATGACAAAATAGTAAAATTCATTAATTTGAAGTCAAAATACAAATTAATTACTAATCAAAGAACATTTGACAGACCCTGAACTGAAACACACTTTCCCTCTCAAAACCCACCAGGTCACTGCAATGTTTATTGTTTACACCAGACTCTAAAAACGTCAAGTATTTTTATTTTGACAGAACCCACTTCATGGGAAAACCAGTATTATGCACTACTTCCTCTGATCTTCAGGTTTGGAGAGGCACTTCCTTCATATCCTCCCACCTGTTCATTCACATCCACCAAGTCCTGTAAAAATTTACCTTTACCAGTGTCAAAATCAGTCAGTTACTCCAGACTGACTATTGAATAAGATTTGCATTTTAAGCAGACAGTGCACTACCACTACTTTACTACACCGTGCACAGTGTAGAAAGGTAAATGAGATTAGGAGCAAGAGGATAACGATGATCAGATCATGACACAGATGACACAGATCCCATCCATGGATGCACACATTTTTATCTGAAATACAAAGCATGGGTTTGATCTCTTGCATCTGAAGGCGAGGCTGGTTTTATTTCAGATGAACTGCATGCCTCTGGGTGCAGCAGAGTATGTGTTTTGGTATCTCATGTAGAGTCAATGACTGTTAAACTGAACTGAAATAATTAAGAAATATTTTGTTATTAACTTGTTTAAATCCTATTTGAAAAAAAAAACTTGGTTAGATAGTCATGGTGATTCTAGACAGGAGAGTAAAAATGCTTTAAAAATCAGAAAAATATTCACTGCAAGATAATAACTTCTGTTAATGACTTGGAATGTTGCCTTTTTCAGGAAAACTCCTGGATGCAACGGGGAGGTACATGTTTGTTTTCATTATTGCTGGAATTGAAGTTACCACCTCAGCCCTTGTATTGGCCTTGGGAAATTTCTTCTGCATAAAGAAAAAATCAGAAGAACCACATACAAAAGAAGAAGCAGCAGAAAGAGAGGAATTAAACAAATCTGAAAACAAAACTCCTGAAGATGCCAAAGTGGACTCTATTGAAGTGGAGCAGTTTCTGAAAGATGAGCCTGAAAAAAATGGCGAAGTTGTAACTAACCCAGAAACATGTGTGTGAGCATGACAAGGAACTGAAAAGTGTCTCAAAAATAAAGATTTTCAATGCTATTTATTTTAGAAACAGAAATAGTTTAGGGCTGGGCCATCTGCTTTAGTAACTGGGCTAGTCAGCTCATCAGGTCTCTTTGGAAGCTGATTAGCTAGACAAAATCTTACCGGAAAAATAGCTTTATTGGTAAAAGGTGGAACATTGTGATTATACATTTTATGTAAACTAAAAGGCTTCTATGAACACAAGTAGGCTCTTGCTATGCATCACCAGAAACCGCTCACTTGGAAGATACAGGAAAAGCATATTTTCAGAAAAGTGGAATTATATGTATATTTTCAGACAATATTGATGAAATTGCTGTGTTGTGTGGCTAAATATAATTTCCCTGTGTTCTCTGTGAAGGGAAGAGAGTTTGAGATGGAAAAAATCTCAGGAACTTAAAAGTCTTCATTAGGTTTTTGAATTTACCTTTTTAGATTTTTTTAGATTAATTAGCTCAGCCCTAATTTAATTTTGATAATATCTGTAACTTTGATTTATGTAAATGCATTTCTGCATAAACCTGTAACCTTTGCAATTATCGTCTGGAAATCCTGTTTTTGGAAAGGCACATTACAGATAGTGTCCTCAGCAGATCACACAAGTGGTATTCTGAGGTAGTACTAGCAAAAAAAAAAAAAAAAAAGGAGCAGAATGGATCCTAACAGACCTTGAGGAAATAAAATTAGCCCACAATTCCATATACTGTTTTCAGTAAAATTTCCTTAGAGCATTGAAAAAATATTACAGGTAACATGCACGATTAGTAGAATATTCTGAAAAAGTGTCCATTTTGCATATAAAAGAAATGATGGTGCAAGTTTCCAGATGACCTACAGAATGGGTAGACTTAGGGAAGAGACTGAACTACTTTGAAACATGTTGGTCATTCATAAAATGCAATATTAGCATCACAGGAAGGTTTTAACATGTTTAGTTTTGAGGTTTTTTATCCCACTTCCTACCCTCTGGCTTAATCTATGGAAGTTCAAAGTGCCATTCCAGCTGTCTGAAGAAACAGGATACAACTGTTCATCATTTTTATGATGGCATGGTACTGAAGAGAAAAGGAAGGCAAAAGGAAGGCACTGTATTTTTTTTCTACCCAAAACCACTCAAGAAACCTATTTTTTTTAAAATATAAAATCATGCTACTGCATCCCACCTCTCAAATCTGCTTATAAAAAGCTGTCTAGGCTTTGTAACTGCAGTAACAAACTTCAAAACAGACTAAATGTAACAGATTCCTTTTTCTTAGTAGTAGCAAAGTAATATTGGCTTTCAGGTGCCAAAATTGTTCCGCTTAATAACTGAAAACTGAAAGACCCTAATCCCTTAAAACTCAGTATCCATTTTAAATTTTTAACAGAAATGAAGTGCCAAAACCATGAACCATTCTCTAATGAATGATACCAGCTTCCATTTTGGAAGTTTCTGCAAAATGGTTTTGCATTGTTAGGACAACCTTGCACAGAAATCAGAAAGTTAGAATCATAAGTTTTAAAAGAAATTGATGCTGCATAGAATAAACTGGTTTTATATCCTATGTAGCACATTATTTTAAAGTGTTATTAATTTAGTGGCAGCAATTGTAGTGAATGACATTTCCCAGTTGTAACAGCTTAGCTCCAGTTTGCTAAAGACTAAATTGGTACCTGAAACACAACACTGATAGCTCCAGAAGGCAAGAGAAAAACGGAATCCAGAGAGTAATTTATTATATCCTTGGAGGCTGCTTCAGATGATACATGATGGCCTGATACAGCTTTCAGATTGGAGTTCCCTGTTGTTTCAAAAAGCAGGAGCTATAAACCTTTCAAAAGGTGAATTCAGATTCACAGATAGCCATTTTTGTCTTACTGAGTGCTTTGATCACTGGATTTCTTTGCTAGATAATGCCATGTGCTTATCACAGAATCACTAAATGGTTATTCCCTTGACCTCAGGTTTTGGCACAATTTTAAGTTTCTGTACATTCTGCAAATTGTCTAGATTGCTTTATATGTGACAGAATGTAATTTGTGCTTATTATACTGATTTTCCAGACTATGTTTCATTTTCCATACATAATACTTTTACAGTTAAGCTGGAAAAATTTCTGTGCTGTAATTTTATGTGATTTGAGACAGAAAAGGAAGTTAGGAAGACAAGGAGACACAGTTCATCAAGAAACCATAAATAATCTCGTAAGTAAAACTAGTGTTTACAGAAAGGCCTCCTTTGCCTACACAAGTTATTTTCTTCCACTCCAAGATCAATCACTCTGACTGGGCCTGCCAATGCTCTTGTGCTGTTTTCAGCACAGGCCTACCAATGGCTTGCAGTATTTATGACAGCAGGAGATGCTTACTGAATGAGAGTGGTCAAATCAAAGGACTTCTCTATTGACTGTGAGAAAAAAAGGGCTAGAATTTAAATCATTAAGCAGTTTAAAAAACCATAGTAGCAGTGTAAAATCTTTTATCATTTTAATTAATTGCAAAAAGCATCAATACAAAGGTGAGAAACACCTAATGTAGCTCTCTTAGCAACGGCAGGCTTGTGGCAGGCTTGAGGGGACTTCAGAGTTCTAGAGCCCGTTAAGCTCCTGGCTCCCATTCTGTCCCACTCAAGGGCAACACCCAAGTGTGTGCTAGCCCTCAGTCCTCTTTCTGTTCAGCTGCCTTTATCTTCTTGGCAAGAGATTTGTTAAACTGATGGGAAAAAAGCCTTCATGTCAGACCCCTAGGCTGAACACCTGCTGGCCACTATACTCGAGTGTGCTGAAGCATGTACCCAACTGCTCCTATTGACATGGCCGCAAAGGGTTAACAATCTCCTGTTTTACAGACCTCTCTCCTTCCACCCCAATGTGTTAAAAAATCAAAACCAACAAAAACTAAACCCCACAAGCAGCTAGTCCTAAGGTTCCCAGCACTGTCCAGCCAGGCTCCTTTTAAATTTAACTCTGCTTATTGTAAATATTTAAATACATTGATAAATATTAAAATAATGTATTTTGTATATTTAAAAGCAAGGAATTGATTTAAAATTCCTCCAGGTACTTTGGTACTTTATTTCTTTAATCTCAATACCACTGAGACGCCCTTAAGAGCAGACTGGGAGATGTGCTCATCCATATATTTTGAGGATGTATACGGGTGAAGCCAGAAAGCATTGCTAGAGAGACATTGCTCAGGGTCACAGACAGAACAGTTTAATGCAACATCTACCCAGATCAACCTTTGTTCAACCTTCACCTGATTAAAATTTTGTGATTTGAAAAAAGGGAAAAGAAAGGGAAAAGAAAGGGAATGTAGGTAATTATGTAATCAAATTGCAAAGCATCTCAAGATTATAGTTTACTCCTGCATCATACACAATTGAAACATATGTAATTTCTTTTGACACAGATCATGAATATATCTAAGAAGTCTGGAAAGTAAACAATCAAAAAACCAAAACGTTTTCAAAGATTCTTTCTCTGAAAGTAGTGAACAGTCTTTTACTCTGCAGGCTAGCAAAATTTTTAAAGCATTTTGGATCTTCACACATTCTATAAATTGTATACTATAGGATGTATGGTTAAAGTATTATATGATTGAATATGTAATGGGTCTTAGGAAAATAAGGGCCTGATGCAAGGAGATGAAATGTGTATAAATGCCAGTAATACACAGAGACTATATAAAAAAAGAATACATGTGATTGCACATATTTACATATGTGTGTGTATATATATATATATATATACACACACGCAAAATATCCACAGGAGTAGATTACAAACAGTTTGCCCATTTATTAGACAATGAGCAGAGTTAAAATAATTTTCTTCCTCCTATACAAAGATCAGTTTGCTTTTTTGAAAATTCTAAATTAAATATGTTGTAGCCATTTGGAGCCTCAGCAGAACTAGAAGTCTTGGAAGTGATGCAGCTATCTGCTTCATGCTAAGCCAGTTCCCTAAAGTTAAGACTTGAGATGGATGGTATGAAGGTATGGTGTAAAGGACTGGAGAGATCTCGTGCTAATAATAAATTCCATCTACACAAACGGGTATTAGAATCATTCTTTAAAAATAAATTAGAACATTCCCCTAATCAAGCAACCAAACTTCAAAATGAAAAAGCAAAATTCATATATGCACCTTTGGCACATCCCAAAGAAAATGTTTAGTTTGGTAGACAATCATAAACAGAAGAATTTCATAATGCAAACTTACATGTCACAACGTAAGTATTGACTTGTGTATGTGTGTCTGTGTCTCTTTGCCACACTTGTCTTTAGGATTATGGGAATACATTTCAATTTTCTGCGAGATGAAATTTTGTTTCTTGTTAATGCACTTTAATGTAATGTGTATATTTATACTTAGTAATTTTTTTTATGCTTTTCTAGTAAACTGTTGCAAATGTAGTGAATAAATATTTGGTTGTCAAAAACCATGGGTTTGAGAAAATCAGCTCAGAAAAAATTAACTTTAACACCCCAGTATGGACACTGCGCTTCCTTTGCACATGCCTATAAAACAGCTCCACAGGGACAAGAGTGTTCATAGAGAAGAGCTGACACTTAGCTGCCAGGCAGCCAGAATTCAATGTGGGCAAGGGGACTGCTTTTGCTGTGACTCGTAGTTTGGCCAATTCCAAAATGGTTATGTGCTTCTGCTGTAAATGATGCTGAAGACTATTTTAAAGCAGTATCTAATTTTAAATAACAGCAATTAATTTTGTGCTGTGCTGTGTAAAAAATATTAATGTTCTCCTCTGAATAGTGCTCCAGGTTTTGTCTACAGGTAAAGTTTTCTGAACTGTCATGACTTATAAAGCCCAAAATATTTTGAATACCAACATGCTGGTAAGCTGTCTTTACTGTCAAGTGATGCTCTTCAGAACTTGAAAGCTCCTAAGAAAACACAGTGTAGGCATCCATTTATGTTGTGGGTTTTTGGCTCCTGTGGTACCTCAGCTAGGATGGTCTCCTCAAGGTATAATCTCAAGGCTACAACCAGGTGAATCAAAATTACAAGCTCTTCAGTGTAGCAAGACCTATCTTTTGGGATCTGAAGATACCTACTTGTGCTTAATTCTAAATATCTCTGGCAAGAGATTTTTGAGAAAACATTCTAAGCTCACCTTAAAAAGTTTCTCTGTATATTTACACTGAAAAGGTCATAGGTCTAGTTTACATAAACACCCTCCCCCCCCCCCCCCCCCCATTTTTAATAGATACATTATTACCTTTTTTTTGCTAGTTTAATTAAATTGGCAAGACCTAAAGTGCAATCAAATGTTTTGCCACCCCAATGGCCAGACCAACCCATATCCTGCTGCAGGATTCCGTGGACTAAAATGACAGAACTTGCATTCTAGCAGAATTCAGCAGACTAGCATGCAGTCAGCCCACCCTTGTGACAGACAACCAGAATTTATCTTTGCCTCTGTCTTTGAGTCTGAAAGAAGGAAGCAGAGCCATTCACTGTAGGGGAAAATGGGTTTGACCCGAGCTGCACAGCTGCTGTTCCCTGCTGCTGGAGCTGGTGAAGGAAGCACTAGTCTACTTGTGGAAGAGTAAACAACCTTCACCACAGCAGAGGCACTGCGAATGAGCTTTGGAAACAGCATGGATTGGACTGTTTTAGCAGCTTTCTCAATGCTTCTGAGCTAGAGCTCATTTTTGTGCTAGTAGGAAAAAGGTGTATCTACTGAAGACCATTAAAATGTTTATGCTCTTAAAACCATTTTGCTAGTGACACAGTCAGCGAGATCTGCAGTCCTGTATTAGTCTGAGACTGTATGGCAAATTCAGAGACAGAGTAAAAAGCTACTTACCTCTAGATATACACTGTTAGTTCCTTGACTGATCTCCACATTTGCTTCATCATGTCAGCAATATTTCAGCTGGCAGCCTTCCTCACTACTCCCAGACGAATACTTCAGAGCATTAAGAAAGGATAGCTCGTGCTCTTCTGACTTTTCATCTACTACTCTTTCAACACTTTAAAACCTTTCACAATAAAACTCCTAACCCAATGAAAAAGTGTATCTGGATTTTAGTATTTAAAACTCTTAAACAGCAAAAGACCTTTTGTGTCTTGTTGAAAAATGTGCCTTAAGATCCACTGACAATATGTCAAACAAATAAAATATGTTTTTGTTGCCTGTGAGAGCAGAGAAACATTTGCTGTTTGGGGTGATCTAAGAAAAAGATCTGTGCATGACCTCAAATCACCCTGGTTAATCCTTTCCTGAAGGATTAAGGGAAGGAAGCTGTGTCCTGCCTTTGTGCCTGTAATGCTTGCAGGTCCAAACCAAGCTGAGGACTGTAACTGAACAACTTTTTTTTTTTGTAGAGCTCAGGACTAAGCATTTTCTTCTTAGTGTATAATGTACCAAATGAATTCTTGTTCCACATCCCACCCCAAACATCCTGGATTGGTCACAGCAAAGACACTGTGGACTAGGGCTTAATAATTTACGATGATCTGCATCATTTCTCCCTTTTCCATTTTTCTACATTCTTTGTCCTTTAGGCACACATATCTATCTCAGACCTGTACCTTAAGCATGTTGAATCAAGAATTGCCCAAAATGTGATTAACAAAGAACAATTTCAGGCATATTTTTGTAGATTCTGTATGTACAGTTCTCCTCCCATTTTCTACTATCCCTCTGCCTGCAGCATGCAAGGGTTTTGACAGAAGAACCAAACCATACCAGTCATAATAATACCAAGCGAAGAAAAAACCCCCCAACATCGAAGAAGTTGTAAAGTGTTAATACCGTGCAAATATCTCCTGAAAAATTGGTGTGATCTGGCTGTGAAACACATTCTTATTGAAGACCAGGCCTCTGAGCACTCTCCTCATACAAAAGTACTGAACAATGCACACTCTATAAAAATTCAGGTTCAGTAACTTAAATCTACACATATGCATGTAAAATCAATACTGTCACTTGAATGAATGAGAGGGAAATGTACCGTTTTTAATAACAAAATACTACATTCTTTCACAGTAAAACCTTTTTATTATTAACCTAGCTCATCCAGTGAATTTTAGAAGCTACTGTAGGATTAAGTTCATGAGGGATTACACTTGCTCACAATCTCAAAGCTTAGATTTTGATTTCTGACCAGATGACCCGGCACTATTAAAAAACCAGCAGCATTGTTTGTTTTAATTTGGTATTTTGTACACATGAAGTGCAGCTCTTGTAAAGCAAAAGTCAAAGAACAAAATAAGCACCTTTTTATTTAATTACTTAAAAAGAGAAACTAAATATTCATGAAATCAACATGTATGCTGCTCTAGCCAATGCTATACTCAAGGGTCTGGGACATGAGGAAACCAAGACAAGTAGCTGTGCTTATATTTTTTCCTACTGGAAACAATAACTTCATCAATATGCCTTCCTCCAAGGAATATTTTGAATATTTTAATGAAGTTAACATGGAATATATGGACTCAAATGTTTTCTCTCATTATCTCTCTTAAAGCAGAGGATTTATTTTCTTTTTTTCTTTTTTTTAAAGCACTTGTACCACAAAAAACTCAAGGACTCTGTAAACACTCAAGATTATGTAAAACTGCAGCACAGGTGGTATTTTCTATATAAAAGCATATACACAATTTTAAATGAAAACTATGAGAATAAATTAAAATATCCTTTCAACTTTTAAAGGTCTGCTAATAAGAAAACATGGGGGGTTCCTGAAGGTGCATCTACCCTCAGATTATAATAAACTTTTGAGAATCACATAGCAAAATCTGGATTTTTATTATACAGGGCACCACTGTGAGTACAGCTCACGATTTTTCTTGCTTTTATCTTAGCTCCCATAACTGACCTAATCTCAACTCTCCTGCTGTACTTTCTCATCAATACCATGCATTACTTGATAAGCAAATCATTTGTACACAATGAAAAATTTCTGGGAAAAAAAAGAAATATCCAAACAAAAACATTTACCTTTAAACTGGCAAAAAGGCATGATTTCTGTGAGCAAAACAATTAGTGCTTTCTCTTTCTTCCTGTATACCCCAGGATCATAACTACCAAACTCTTTCACTGAAAGTTTTGCTACCAAGACAGTATCTTCAACTTTTTGCAACTGACAATATTCTTTGTGGGTACAGAAATCCCTTGAAAAAAAAACCAAAAAAGAAAATAGAAGGAAAAAAAAGAAGAAAAAAGAGTTGCATCAGGTAAATGGTAAGGATTCATTGCAGGTCAGTAAGTTACACCAAGAAGAACAGAAGTTATTATGAATGTATTTACACAACTGTTAAAGTACACAAATACAGTGGCAGTACAAATGAAGTGCTTTGAGATACTGGTTTATACACAGGTTTTTAAAGACAGTCTATTTTGTGCATGATGGAATTTAACTATTATGAGGACAAAAACTGCCCACAAGTGAGTACAATTCTAGAAGTCTGCAGTCAACTTTTAAGTATAGTACAGCAATCTAATGGTCCAGATACATAGGAAATAAAAAGGCTGCTTTTTTAAGTCCCTCAAACATGACACTATTAACCACAGATATTTACAAGGAAAGCACAGTGAAGTGTAAAACCGCTCAAATAGTACTGCACATGCCTAAAATACCAAAGTTTATAGTAACTGAGGAAATAATTATCTTATGCAAACTTACCAATCAATCAAATTCTCAAGCTTTTCCACTATACTCTCCCCAAACACACATCTCCCCAGTCTGACCCAGAGTACACACAAGCAAATAGCTATGTTATGAAAGCATCCAAAGAAGAATGATAATACTTGGCAAAAAAGAATTTGTAAACACCCCTCAAAAAAACAAAAAACAACCTACTCTCCATAAAAATCTGAAGACCAATACACCTTTAAAAATTGTCTCAATTTCTCAAAATACCGAACTGCTCAAACAAAATCTTTGTACATACTTTCCAGCACAGAACCTCCCATAATTTCAGTCACAAGAGTTCTGGCACTGTTCAAAGTACCATAAGGACAGGACACGTACTTTTATGAGACCATTTACAGTAACAGACACTATGAAGAATTTCCCATATTTCACAACCAACAGGAGCCAACAACACCTGCAACAACCTGAGCATGTTGAGTCATTCATGCCTAGATAATGACTCTGGGCATTCTCAGGTTAAATATATTTAAGAATTAAATACGATACGCATCTGAATTGTAAAAATTCTCAGGATTTTATGGCAAGAATAGGTTACTATGTTTGTGGGGATGTTGTTTAGGATTTTTTTGTGTAAGAATTCCTTTTTTGAGTCTTGGCATGTAACAGAAGGCCTAAATCAATGTAGTTATTTATAAACATGTGGATACTGAATGAAACATGTAAATTCAATGAAGATTCAGCAGCAACGTCTATTTTGCACTTGTAATAGTCTCCAAGCTAACCAGTCTCAGCAAAGAGGAAACAAAATTTTCTGAGTAAAAATAATGTCTGAAAGTATCCATTCACCCAAACTAAGCAGAGAGACAGAACAAGCTTTCTAATTCTAAATCCCTCAAATGTCAGTCTTTCACTTTGTTCTTAATGTTCTTTACAAAAAAGAAATTAATCATTACAATCTCTACTATACTTAAGACTCTCCTGCAAGGTATTTAGTTACCCTCTTCTATGAAACACAATGAGTAGTAAAAAATTCATTTGTGCTACACAGAAAGTTAAATGTCCAGTGTGAATGAAGACAGCAAACAGTAAAATAAACTTCTAACAGTTTTAAAATTTTCATGAGAAAACCGATTCAGAATGGGACAATACATGAAAGTAAACAATTTAAATAACAGCAGATGGTTTTGATTCATTTACATGTTCCCTGGCAGACTAATCTTTTAAACAAGAAATTTCAAGTAATTATTTTTAGTTCAGGTTTGTTTATACTCTACATTTTTAAATCAGACAAAAGCAAGAGTTCTTTACAGAGAAGTAAGCCAATAATTTTAGCAAAATGATACAAAACCTTTCTTAAACCAAGTAAAAGATTTATAGTTACAGTAGAATAATAAAAAGGGAGTAAAGTCTGCCGCCTGTGGAGGGAAAACTGAAATGGCCATCCAGTAACAGGCGGTGAACTCTGTAAACCATCTTTCTTTTCCAGCCCTGTTACCACAGGGTTCTCTTAAGGTCATTGGGTTTCTGGCAAAAGCGTCCTGTAATGGCAGCTGCTGGAGTCTCTGCATGTTCCTCCAAGAGCCTTTTAGGTCACATGGAGAACTCAAATTTCCGCTCTAGTTTAGGGTATATTTGCTAGTAAAGCCATTGGTAACATGGGAGATCAGCCATGCATTATCTGCCCTCCATGGCAAAATAATTTTCATCGGTGCACAGCAGACTGGAGAACACTGGTAGTAACCCGAGCAGGAATCTACCAAAGCCAAAAAACAAGACAATATCAGCACATATCCTTCCAGTTAACATACAAGTGTCTTGCAATGTACTTCTAAACTATTAATTGCCAAAATTTAAGTGCGTGAATTTAAAATCCAATGAGCAATACAATGTTTCAAACCCACCTGTAGCTACACAAAGTTCCCTATACTTTTCCTCTTTTATTAGAAGTTAACATAAAAAATTCACCTCTCCAGCCAGAACGGATATTTTGAAGAAAATTAGACAGAGCATAAACATGTACAGAATAAAGAACCAACCAGATGAAAACACTGAGAATGCACAGTAATAGACTCAATGGATAATTAATTTTAAAAAAATTACGAAGGTAAAAAGAAATTCATTATTTTCAATAGCTTTTCTCTTTCCATGGGACACTCTGTTAAAAGATACTTCTTGTATTACCATAGTTTGACCTACTGAAGTAAGTGTAGCATTATTTCTTACCACCTTCACCATGAAAGTGAAAAACAACCATATATCTCTGCAACTGAAGAAGCGAGAAACATCTAAGTAGCTGGATCAGTATTCAGTATTTGTTTCAGTTGTGAACAGCTACAAATACTAAGGCATACAGTATAGGCCAACCAAGGCAGGCACAGTCCAGACCAGAACGCGCATGTCTCTTGCATACAGGCTTTTCAATGCAAAGCTTTAGGTTTGCTTTTTTTATTTTTTTTTATTTTTTACTAAGATCTGATAACTGGTCTTTAAAGTGTTAAGCTGTCATTTATAGTTGGATCTTTTTAATGCTATAACTGTTCACGAAGCAGGTTGTGCAGAGTCAGCCAAGCACACAAAGCAGAAGGAGAAAACAGAAGAGAAATAGCAGGATTCTTCACCAGCTAGAGATACAGGATTAATGCAAGCTTAGGCTTTATAGAGAAAGTGAGACAGCAGACAAGAGTTATACAACAGAATTTATTAAGGAACAGAAAAATCTCACAGCTTTTTTTTTTAATAAGTAGCAAATCAAAGAAGCTCTTGAAGTACTCAAGATAAAGCATCCCTCAGCCACTAAGGTTCAGATTCCAACTGGAAGCTGTTATTTCTCATATGAAACCTGTTATTGCCAAAAGCAGAACAGACTAAAAAGCCAAAAGCTGCACACAGAAAGGCAGAAACTTCTACTGGACTGAACAGTGGAAAGGACTTTGTAATACCTAAATTCAAGTCTGTCTACCTCTGAGATGCTCGTGGTCAGCTATTCCTGTTGGTATGTGGACTTTTTTTTTAAATACAGATCTGAACAGATCTGAGTATTTTTAAAATGAGAGCTCATAAGGCATGGATAAGAATATAAAACAGTGAAAAATGGACATGACTGTATTAGAACATTCCATTCACGAAAAGACAAGACAGAGCCTCATTTGAGCAATACTGTCAATTGAGTCTTCATACAGGTACTTTGCTTTTATAATTCTGAAGCAGATCTGGTTTTTAATGGATGACATACTGCTGCATCAATATCCTTGGAGAGACGTAATTCTCATACAGCTAAAATTTCAACTTGGTTATTTCACTTTATTGTTGATACTTGAAAAATTTTAGGGACCTTTTAAATCACTATTATTGTCAATTCGGCTTAAGAGTCCAAGTGGAACAGCAGCAATAACTCAGCTTTTGGAAAGACATTTACTTTTAAGGTAGAAAAAAAATCAATGCTTCACCAAGCATCTGACCAGAAGGCACAGATACAACTATGAGATCACACGAGTAGAAGAAGCAAAGTCGGATGTTTCCAAAGAGTTTTTTCCCCACCCCATACAAAGTTTTGGTGTCTAATGAGAAGCACTCACCCAGTGCTGCCTTCCAACGAAAGGAGACGAGCAGCTACTTGCCATGGTGTTCGAAAGGAATGCTATTCTGAGGTAGGGGAAAAGACAGCAATTTTTAACAGTTCCACTGCCCCAATATATAAAGATGTCTTAACAAAAATCCAACCTGAACTTGCTGTAGCAACTCTATCTTTTGAGAAGCTCTGATTTCAGATTTCTGTAAGACATTTCTATCATATTAAGAGGCACGTAAAAGAAACAAATCATTAATCCTCAAAGGAAGCTGACAGAGTCAGAAGAACAATGCAGAGTATGATGCCTATTAAGATGGATACGTGGAGAAAGATTTGTGGATGCAGAAATGGAAAATGAAGAAGCACTGGAAGTATGGCACAACACTTAAGTTATTCAATGCCACTGTTGGCTATAGTCTTCTAAAAACTTCTTCCATCAAAGAGACTTAATCAAATATTACTTTGTGCAGCATTTCAATCCTTCCTTCAAACTACAGAGAATACCTCTATTATCTATGGGAATTTGCCACAGCTTTGACTGTTGGGTGCTGAACATTCTACATTCAAGAAAAAAAAAATTAAACAACTTACTGCGTAACCACGAGCAGTCAGACTGAACCTTTTGTTGAAGGAAATGAAGACTACTCACCCATAACTAGATCTTGAGATGATCACTGCTTTCAGGATGCAGTCTGTGCATGTGGACCAGCAGAACTGATTCAAAGTAGTTTTTACTAGAATACTCATTACCTCATTTACTACACCTCTTAATGTTTAGAAACTTTGTGTAAAGGAGACTTAGGGAACAATTCACTTAGAGAGTTTAAGAGCAGAAGGATCTTTTAACATCTGGTATGATTTTCTGTCTAACACTTTCCACATAGAGCTGTAATTTAGGCTTGCTTTAAACTTGAACACACCACTTAGAAATGAATCCAGTATCAATGCAAAGGCAGCGAGGAGAGATGATGACCTACTTATTTTAGAAGTTGTTTCAGTAGGTAACTACTTTCACTTAGACCTCTATTTTGCCTTTCTTTACTTGTGAGTAGTTTTAATTTTATGCAATAGGTTCTTCACATGTTTTCTCCTTAAACATTAATTCCTCTTAAAATCATTGTGTCCAACACTACACCAACTCACTCAAAACATTTTCTTAGCTTTTTGTACAAACTGAAGGAAGTAGATTTGAAACTCTTACACTGTACAATCTGTTCTCCCAATCCATCTTACTAATAACACAAAACAACATCTCCACGTCTGTTCATTACTGCATCATACATAGATTCAAGGAGGAAATTGTGCCTTTTCATTACGGAAACCACACTAACCTCTCCAACATTAGATCTGCCTCCTCAGTCATTAATTACCACAGATACAGTTCCCCCATTCAGGAAAACAGCCTCTACTTCTTCATCCTAGACAGAATTCGGAGTACTGCAGGTATACACATCAGTTCCCACTGATGTTTATCACTGTGAACTCACAATATGCAGGTTTTTTGCTGTTGCATTCACTTCATATAATCCAGAAAAGTACTGAATAACATATGCCATAGAATTTACATAATTTCATTAGAAACACTTAAGTTTCATGAGCCATTTCTTAACACAGTTACTCCAATAACTTTGGAGTAGTTGTTACTCCAATAAATGCTCATTACTTAGTGTTAGAAACTGCATGTCTTTTATAAGGAGAATGACTTAGGTGCTATGCGGACACCGTCTTGGATGCCAGGAATGACACACCTATTTTGCTATGCTTACCAATTACCATTTTTCCACGAGCATTAAATTTCTCTGAGAATGCCTAGTTTTCACAAGAGAACTCCAGTTCCTACAATTTGCATTCACAGCCTTGGTTTTTCAGTTTCAGTCTGATTTGATCAGAATTCAGTTTGGAAAAAAGAAAGATAAACACATGGAGTAGTCATCTTTAAGAACTCTACTTAGAGGCAAGTAGCTTTCCTTGTCTGTGTAACCTCTGTCCATTTAATTGTCTGGAATTTAACAAGCAGCAGCATTTCCTCTAGATGAATAGAGGTGGAGATTACAGATGCATCGCTGCCTTACCAAACCAAAGCATAAAGTAAATGAAGTAACAAAACTAACGTATCAAGTTATAAATAAGAACTCTAACAAGTCTGTAGATATACATGGTAAATGCTAAATGTTGCTTTCTACCAGGAGTATGGCTTAAGCACTCCCTGAAAAAGGACCTGTGGTAGTATATTTACTTAAGACTTACTAAGGAAACTGGCACACTTGGAATGGACATGGACAAGCAATTGTTATTCTTTATGATTCTCTTGATAAGAAGAGATACAGATGACTCTATATTCTTACATCTCTCCAATCAAAATTTGCTTTAATGACTTTACCATGTAACTCGGATACTTTAGGTTTTCCTAAGAACAAGGTATAAAGATAATGGGAAACTCATGGCTCTAACTGTTGACCTGGCTAACATCTAAGGATAAACTTTGATTACAGAAGAGCTACTTTAGTATTATGAAAACTGTAAAGAGCATAATCTATCAACACCTGCAACTTGCATCATCCTGCCTGCTGGATGAGAGTGACAACTGGGAAAATGAAAAGAGAATTTTCTCTAGCAAGCTCAAGTTGCAGTGTTACAAGCTATAGTCTGAATAAAGTGTTTCAGCCACATCACCCAAATTGCAGAGGTGAAGGCAGGGATTGGGAAAATGAAGAACCATCCACTGTGGAAGATGACCAGGTTTGGGACTCTTTAAGGAACCTGAAAGTGCACGAGTCTGTGGGACCTGATGACATCCATCCATCCATGGGTTCTGAGAAATCGGGCTGAGTAAATGGCTACACCACTATCCATCATATTTGAGATGTCATGGCAGTCCAGTGTAGATCCCTCTGACTGGAAACGGGAAACCAAAACCCCCAGTTTTATAAAGGGAAATATGACACAGGGAACTACAGGCCAGTCTCACCTCAGTGCCTGGCAAAGTCATGTAACAGATCCTCTTGGAAACTATGCTAAAGCACGTGGAGAACAAGGAGGTGATTTTGTCTTAGACAACATAGCTTCACTAAATGTAAATTGTGCCAAACAAATTCAGCAACCTTCTATGGTTCGTCTAAGCAGCGGCGGACGAGGGAAGAGCCACATGTCATCCACCCGGACTTGTGCAAAGCACTGGATGCTGTGTTGCATGATATCCCTGTCTCTAAATTGGAAAGACACAGATTTGACACATGGACCACTTGGTGGATAAGGAACTGGCCGGATGGTTGCACTCAAAGAACTGTGGTCAGTGAGTCGATGTCCAAGTGGAAAACAGTGAAGAGTGGCGTTTGTTCCTCAGTATTGGGACCGATGCTGTTCAAAATCTTTGTCAGCAACATGGACAGTGGAAAGAAGTGTACCTCAGCAAATTTGCTGACAACAACAAGCTGTGTGGTGCAGTCAGTTTGCTGTAAGGAAAGGGATGCCATCCAATGAGACCTTAACAAACTTGATAAGTGGGTCTCTGGGAGCTGCACATAGCTCAACAAGGTCAAGCGCGAAGTCCAGCATGTGGGTCAGGTCAGCCGCAAGCATACGTACAGGCTGGGTGAAGAATGGATCAAAATTAGCTGTGGGGAGAAAGACCTGGGTGTGTTCATGGATTAGAAGCTCAACATGACTCAGCCAATGTGTACCTGCAGCCCAGAAAGCCAATCGCGTCCTGGGCTGCATCAAAAGAAAAGTGACCAGCAACTCGAGAGAGGGGATTCTTGCCCTCTATTCTGCTCTTGTGAGACCCCAGCTGGAGTACTGTGTCCAGGTCTGGGGCCCCCAACACAAGAACAATACTGACAATGCTAGAATGAGTCCAGAGGAGAACCACTAAGTTGACAAGAGGGCCGGAGCACCTCTCCTATGAAAACAGGCTGAGAGAGTTGGGGCTGTTCAGCCTGAAGAAGAGAAGACTTTGGGGAGAACTAAGAGTAGCCCTGCAGTACCCAAAGCTTATAAGAAGGCTGAAGAGGGGCTGTTCACATGGCATGTAAAAAGTGCACGTAGTGACAGGACAAGGGTGAATGGCCTTAACTTGAAGGATGGTAGATTCATTCATTAGGAAGAAATTCTTTACTATAAGGGCAGTGAGGCATTAGAACAGGTTGCCTACAGAGGTCGTGGACTCCCCATCTTAGGAGATGTTCAAGGCCAGGCTGAATGAGGTTCTGAGTAACCTGGCCTACTGGAAGGTTCTTTGCCCATGGCAGGGAAGTCGGAATGAGGTGATCTTTAAGACCCCTTCCAATCCAACTCATTCCCCCAGCAAATCTCTCTTTCCCTCCAACTGCAACAGGCCCACGGGAATCTGTTCAAATTACACTACAGTTACACACTTATTTGGTCACCATGAGTAGATAACAGCACTGGTTCACTTTCTTAAGAACTAAATGAATACAGCAGTCAATGAATTATTAGTTCTAACAAACTTAAGAGAAGATCCTGACTAGGCCACTTTTGAGACTGTAAAGAAGTCAACCAAGCGATCCTATACTTGGAGCAGAGTGTTAAAAACAGCAGGTATGGAACGTGCCATTAAGCCAGATGGAACTGTTGGTCCATATCACAAATTACACATCTGGATGTTTGAAGACCACTCAGAAAACTGCCCTCACAGTATTTACATTCTACAGGCCAGGCAGAACCAAAATGGATCCACAAGCCCAATTTTA
Organism: Passer domesticus; assembly: GCF_036417665.1. NCBI lineage: Eukaryota > Metazoa > Chordata > Aves > Passeriformes > Passeridae > Passer > Passer domesticus. The sequence continues at coordinate 1,122,469 of NC_087493.1, read as the reverse complement.
TTACTTGTATCTTGAAATGTTTACAATAGTGTCACCTGCACAACAAGTGACACGTCACGAACATAGCAAATACATTAAAGATGTACTTGCACCTAAAACAATCAAGTGGCATTGCTGCATTTCTGTCTGTTACTACTGTAACTCATTTATCTGACTCTTAACAGAGACAAAGCATCTGAGATTTGCTCAGAATGCCAAAGACCTGGCATACACACTTTGCCAAGAAACCATCTTGATATTAAAGTAAATGTTCAGGGAGAAGTCTGCATCACAGCCTCACAGAATATCCAAGGTCAAAAAGGACCCCTGGAAATCATGTAGCCAAATCCCACTGCCCAAAGCACAGTCAACTAGAGCAGGCCACTCAGGACAATGTCCAGTTGGGCTCCAAGTAATTTGGAAAATGGAGACTCCACAACTGGCAATCTGTTAGTCCCTGCCCACCTTCATAGTAAAAAAGTTTCTCTGTATGTCTAAATGGAATTTCCTGTATTTCAATTTGTGCCCACTCTTCACCGTCCATTCACTGGATATTGCTGCAAACACTCTCGCTGCACCTTACATTCTTCTAATAGGTATTTCTGCAAATTTACAAGATCCGTAACTATGCACAATTGTCCCCTCTTTGTTTTTAAACTATTTTACAATACTTCAACGTGAGAATTTCTGGTGGCAAGAACAGCAGTTCAGTGAACAATATAAGATGGTGAAACTTGTACCAAAGCCAGTACAGAAAACCTCACCTATACCCTATTCTTGCCCAGTCATTTCTGCTCCTGAACTGTTCATCCCTTGTGCAAGCACAAGTATCTGTGCAGCTACATGGTGAAACAACTCATTCAGCTCAAACCCCCCTCTGCCCCAAACCCCACTTTGCTTTTATCACAATGGAATTGTTTCTGCAACCCATTTCACTCTCAGTCTTCATTATACATATCCACTTGGCCCCCATCTAAAAAACTGTTCTTTCAAGCAGAAAGATTTCATACATAAGAACATGTACTATCCAAAAGTAATTAACGCTGCCAATTAAAAGATGAAGCTAAAAGGAACCAAGTTAATTTTTTGTCAATGTGTTCGGACAACAAGGAACAAGTCCCTGGCAAAAATTATGCAGTTAGAGGTCCTGCACAGTAGTGAGGCATGATGGAAAAACCCCTAGGTCACTGCAATAGTCCCCCTAATATACTGCTTTCCAAGAAATATTGCAGAATGTCTATAGATTGGCTGATTTCCATTTCGTAAGTAAGACTGAAAGTAAATTGTACAAAGCCAAGCCACACACTGTTTGGGACAAGACTGTCAATATGTTGAGGAAGGAATGTTTTAGCTACAGCACAGAGCTAGAAATACATTTAACACTGTTAGCCCTAAAAAGAAAGACTCCTAAAATTTCTTTGCAAAGTCACTGTGAGCAGCAAGGATGATTTCAGTGCTGACTATGAATAATTATCATTTATCCTCCTGCCACTCTCTTGAAATGAGCCTTCTGCAACATATCCATCATCCATGCATGTGGCCTCTTATGGGCTCTGAATTAAGAACACTGCACTACAACTTTCTTCACTATTGCACCTTCACCAAATGCTTCTTGCCTTTTCTGTATTGTCTGCTCTGTTGATTTGGAAACAAGATTCACTACTGACTCTTACACTGCTTCTTCACTGATAACAGATATAAGAAACTCAATGAGTCAAGGAGCTAAATCCCCTAATAGTAGGTTAAAATGCTGCACCTCTAGAATTTTGTATCCTCTCATTGCTGTCAAGGTAATAATAAAAATTTCTTTACACCTGTATCATTCAGGCTTAATGTCAAGCATTTCCATGAATGAACATCACCTGCAAAAACAGTATGAAATCACATCAATTACCTGGTAAGTTCTTTTGGCAAATTAACTTTATCAAATCGCCCTCATTTTTTCCAATACACAGATTTATTTTTTTTTTACCTGCGAAGTTGACATGCGAGAGGTATCTTGTCGGCCTGTTAAATCAGATGAGGAGATATTGACTGGGGCACCACGATGCAATCTCATACTCACTTTCCTTTCTCTTTCCATACCGGATACTGGCCGAGGAGAGGTGTTGGCTGTGAGAAAAACAGCATTAGATTCTCATAACGAGAAATGCCATGTTAGCATGGTCACTGGAAAAATTATACTCTTGCTGTGTGCACATAAAAATTCCACATAACCAAACAAGAAATCAAGGCCGTTGTTTGACATTTCATAGAAATACAAGTATCAATTGCCAGGCAATGAGCGTATGCAAATACCTTCAATCTACTAAAAAGCAAGGGAGAAAAAAATCAAACCAAAAGGCCAAACTCTGCCCAGAGATAAACTGCCAATTAGAATAGTCTACAAGAAGCACTTACCCAGGTACTTGCTTACTTACCAGCATGTGAAGTTGGGGTAAGGGGAGTAGGAGGAGCTACATCTTGTGTTCCTCTTAGCCTGCCAGAAGCAGTGGAGGGTAATCCACGTACAGCTGGATTTCGTGTGTGTCTTAATCTTTCCTCTCGTTCCCGCCTTTCACGTTCAGCATCTTCAGCTGCTCTGCTTGCACCCTATGGGTCAAGACTTGTGAACAACTTCACGGATTATTGAGCTTACAACTACATGTTTGGATAAAAGTATTGAAAAGGAAGAACTGAACAATGTGTGAACCGAAGTTTGAGAAGGCACCAACTGCTTTGGTAAAATTTCTTGAGAATTGCCATAACTTTCGTTCATACAGCTGCTTGGATAGTCTTCAAAATGTTAATGCACACATGTACTGCTATGGCAGCTGGACACCTCCTCAAATGTTGCAAATGACCCATGTTAAAGATCAAAGTGGGAGAAAGTAATAATTTCACAACCTAGCCTGGTGACTGCCCTAAAGGATCTAAGAAGCCTTCCACATTAAAAGCCTTGTAACTAATTTAGTTGTCATCCAAGCCTTATAGCATGGAGCCCATATGTCCTGCCTTTCTCCTCATTTCCTGATCTTTCTGACTACACAGTAGAGTTGCTAAGAGGAAATATGGAAGACAATTTTACAGTATCAGTTAAGATACTCAAAACTGACAATGCAGTAACAAAACCCAACCAAAACCGTTAAAAATTTAAAGTTTTAGAAAGCTGTGTGAGCTACTCACAAATTTCAGCATGTTCCAGTCAAATACATAGTCATAGGAGAATCCTTGCCGATGAAAAAGGTTTCTGAATAATTGCCTTAGATAGGAATAGTCCGGCTTGTCATCAAAACGCAAAGAACGGCAGAAATTCAAGTATGTGGCAAATTCAGCTGTAATTAAAGGAAGCCTGTTTTTTATCTTCAGCTTCACATTGGCTTTTTGTAATTCTGAGTCAAAAATACCCAAACCACCCCGAACCTGAAAAGCAGGAAATCTTCTTAACATAAGAAAAAGAATAGTGATCTAATACTAAAAATCCACTAAAGGAAACACTATCATGTCAACCCTGAAAAATAAATTATTTTTTTCTATCACAGAGAAGGCAAAGATCTCATTTGTCAATAGCACAGAGGACCCAATAGCACAGTTCTTTAACCAACAGCTGGTGGGGGAGAAAAGGTTTAACACTTTGCTTGGAATATACTGAACGCAATTTATTGTGGGACATGGAACAGCATTTCTTTGCTAAGGCACATAGAGATTAATGTCTGCTGTGTCACGAAACACACAAAAACTTTATCTCCCAGGTAAGTCACGCAACATTTTTAATATGCAATAGTCTGAAACTTGTTTTTAAATGGCAAGCAAAATATTACAAAGCAAAAAAAAAATTAATACTGTAGTGAATTCAGTGCACCAGAGAAAATCAGCAGTATCAAAATACTTGCTTTTGACTTTAGATCTTCCCAAATGAAACACGATAATAAATTATATTAAGAAAGAAATTCTAACAAATGGCACAAGAGAAGCTGATTAGTCTTCCCTGCCTGTAAACCCCAGAGAAAACATGTAATTCATGAATAAAAATGAACATGTATGGAGCAACATTTGAAACACATAAAAATTATGAATTTTCATACAACCCAAACAAAAACTATAGTTCTTGTCATTGTAACTAGTTGACAAAGCCAAGAGGGTGAAGAGACAGAACTCTCTGTGAAATGAAAACAGTCTCTAATGATAGCTAGTGTTACTATGTTTTAAAACTAATTTAAGTATCATTTTACAATACTCAAAAATGGCTTATTATTGTTTTGGTGTAAATAACAAACTGAGAAACACAACTGCTCTGAGGCATGATGCTAGGATACAGAAGAGTTTATTATGCCTCTCACAAATTCTAATCCATCAGCAAGTGAAACCAGATGAACCTGGGATGATAATTCCCAAGCGAAACAACTGCAGTAGATAAGAGGTGCGTCAGACTACACAATCTAATTCATCCAAGAAACAGGACCCACACAGATAAAGAGGGAATTTGTTAAAATGCTATTTGTCTGTTGTAATTATCCAGCCAACAGGTGCACAAAAAATACAGCGAAAATCAGGGTACCATGCTACCCTTTCTCTTGAGGGCACTTCAACAGTTGAGACAAAGGATCCCTAGAAATGCTCTGTGAACACAAAAGATCTGTCTTCAGCACAGTATTTTTACCACACATGTGGTAAAATTATGGCGGGGTAAGGAAGGGGAAGAGGAAAAGGAGAGAGACAGATGATGAAAAAGAGTAGTAGAATTTAACATAAGGAAAGGAGATGTACCACTAAAACATGAATACATGAACACACAGGCCTAGTGTCCCAGAAGAGTAACTTACAAGGATATCCTTTACACAAAACCTCAATGGGTGTAGACATTTTCTTTTCACTGATACGTTCGTATTTCTGCCTCTTTGTTGCTGCTTTCAGTCCCTGCCAGGGGAGGGAGCCCAGGTTAAAATACATCAGTACATAGCCCAAGGACTCCAAGTCATCTCTGCGAGATTGCTCTACAACAGCATAAAAAAGTGAACTCATTAGGTTTCATTTTCTACTGGCAAAACAAAAGTCTGTGTAACAAGACTGTTATAAAAACCCTTACAAAAACCAGAGACACCTGAGAGCTACTATGCCCATGATAAACTCATTCAATAAAAGAAAAGCCTATTATCCTTGCAGTTATTTAAAATGTGCTAATTCCTGAGCATTACAAACTCAGAATGAACAGATACCTAATACAGACTGAATCCCACCTAATCACGATATGCAAGGCCACGCATGCTGTACTCTTAGTGTCAAAAACAGGGACTGTCTCCTATGCCTCCACAAAGCAACATCCACTTGCACTAAAATTACATGCATCGACACTCTTGAAGTTTGTATTTATTGCTTTCCCCAGCTCACCAATTCCAAGATGAGTGTTGATGGATGCGTAACGGGCAGTTCCCGTTAAGTTTTTATTTTCACGATATGGAATATGTTGGTGAGTTCGAGCATCTCGATACTTCTTTGCTAGTCCAAAGTCTATTATGTAGACAAGATTGCCTTTCTTCCCCAGGCCCATTAAGAAGTTATCTGGCTTCACATCTCGGTGGATGAAGTTCTTAGAGTGAATATATTCAATTCGACTAATCTAAATACAGAACCACAAAAAAAAATCATTGTAGAGAGACTAAGCACACATCTTTTTCTGACAAAACCACTAGCAATTGTGTCTAAATAATGAAAGATGCAATCCCCCTTTTTATTGTAAAATATAAGGGCATTAAAGAGAACATAATTTAGAAGACAACAGAAAAACCTTCTTTCCAGCTCTTTGCCTGTGTCTGTTTCACAAAATCAGGACAATCTGATTCCAAAAACTTTCTTGGGGAAATTTCTTAAGTCTTTGAGCAGTGCAACACCTAGTCTGCAAACAGTGCAGATCCAGTTTTTAAAGAATTGGCAATCACTTTTGATGGGATAGTTTGGATTTACAAAAACAGAGCTACTTTTGAATTTTTTCTCTATTAAAACAGCCTATTCAGCTCTAAATTTTAGAAATAAAACGTGTATGATCAAAAAAATTCAGTATCCCAACATATTTCACTATCAAGATAACAAAGCCATTTCCTACCATTTGGTCAGCAAGTAATAGGACTGTCTTGAGACTAAATTTCCTTGAACAAAAATTGAAGAGATCTTCAAGACTCGGTCCCAACAACTCCATCACCATAACGTTGTAGTCCCCTTCAGCTCCACACCACTTAATTGTGGGAATACCCACTAGGAAAAAATAAATCATTTATTCTGTATAACAATTTGATTTATATAATTCATGCACACAAATCTTCAATGCTCTTAAAATTATTTCTGAGTGTCTTTACCATGAATGTTTCTATTTACACTGAAGCGTAATGTTTTATGTTCAGACAGTCCAAAATTAAATGTGTGATAATTTCCAGCAGAATCAATACAAAATTATAGCAACAGAGGTCTAAAAATAGCCTTTTTTCTTTTCCCCAGAAACCTTCTAGTCTTCATACTTATCTTGTAACTTTAAAGTATTGAGCACCTTTGCTGGATTTGAACCCTAAGCATTTTACCAATATTAATATTCATGTAGTCTCCAAGATGCAACAAGGCACAAATCAGCCGTCTGAAAATAAAACCCTGACAAACCACTAGATACTATAACTGAAGAAGGCCTTAGAAATTAACTCAGCTTCAAAGCCTACAAAATCACCACGAAATATCTGTCTCCTTCATCAAAATTTGCAATGAATTTTTGCCCTTCCTTCATATTCGTGTCTTTCCTTCAGTTCCATGTTATTTGCTGTTTGGTGCATCTCTACCAAAGTAGCATTGTTTATGAGATGCATTATTCATTCAGTTTTACAGTATGATAATTAGCCCAAATTTATGGAGGAAGTCAGGAACCTTTATGGAGGAACCTTATTTCATATAAAAATGTAGAAACACTCAAATATTTTGAAATAAACCTGCACGTAGATAGCCTTATTCAGATTTTCAAATGCCTTACTCGGAGTTAATTCTATGCATTTTGGTGTGAAATGCCATAATTCACTGCATTTACAGGAAGCATGAGTTGTTCTATGAAGGCTATTTCAATTACACACAGGTGGCAACTGAATGAGGTGGGAATTAAAAAATAACTAAATGCAAATACACATTATTATAAATTTTTTGGAGGTCTTATTACCCTACTTGGCACGTACTTGAGATACAGCATGGAATGCACTCTTTATGCAAACCATATCCGCATTTAGGAAGAATTCAAGGGACTATGAAACAACCACAAAACTGTACTACACCAGGTTTAAGTCCCAGAACTGCACAGGAATGTTAGGTTTCTGGAATTCCAAAATATATAAGTTACTGTAGCAAAGCAACACACAGTAGCTACAAAGTTGCTGCATTCCTATTCCCCACTACTAATGCCATTTTGTCTTTGAACTCTCCCAGCAAAGAAATATTTTTAACACAGAAAAAAGAATACTAACATGCACAACAAAAATTAACCTGATGTTTAAAACTTTAGAATTGTGCTACCATAATAAGCAAGTCAAGGTTAAATGGTCCAAAGGTTAAATGGTCCAAAGTAGTAGTTACCATCTTTCAGTGATCCATGAGAATCAGAAATAAATCACTGTTCTGGGACCAAGCTTTGTTTCACATTGCACAAGGTCCTTCCATTTTAATACTTCAGGAACCATGAGAAACTTTGGAGAATCTTACTGGTTATCATGAAGCATGATAGCCATGGATTTGGAACTGCTCCTCTACAACCCTTGCTGAACTGAAATGCTTCTCTTCGTCTACCCTCATACCTTTCCCACCTTCTCCTTACTTCTCAAAACAGATCCCAAACATTAACTTTCAGGTGGCAGATAGATCAAAGGTGCAAAAGCATTAAAATCTTCGAAGAAGGAAAATAGTTTGCTTGCCTCCACCCTGCATCATTTTGTAGATTTTACTCTCGATGTGGAGCTGAGGATGTTTGGTTTTCACACATTCCAACTTTATTGCAACCTCTTCTCCAGCAGCAATATCAGTTCCTAAAACCAGAAGAATTAAAACACTGGTCAAAATATTTTTAAGATGCATTTCCTTTGCCAAGACCGAAACAAAAATGAGCATCAACAAACTACTTCCAAATGGCAAACATCCAGAGATAAAGTACTTTCAGCCACGATTATCTAAAAATTCTTCTGAAACTTTACTCTCCAACAGACTAGGATTACAAGAGACAACTGCATAACAAGAAGCCAAAATTGCTGCTATCCCCATAAAAAAACCCAACCAACCAAAAAACCCCAGAAAAACAACAAAACTAAACCAAGGGGGATGTCTTTCCACTTCCAGTTTGTGGTAAAAATGCTTGGAATTAATGTTTACAAATGTGGCAAACAGACCTGCAAACAGAAGTACCAAGAATTCAAATCACCTCCTCTTATGTCTTGGAAATAGAGACTATGACTTCCCTAGATCTTAACATAGTCCAGCTGTAGCGTGACACCTCATTTTACTTGGCTGGAAGGCAGATCATGTAGACTAAAGAATGTGCAGTCTGCAAAAGCTTTCTTTAAATCTCATTAAATTCTTGTTTTAAGAATCAAAAAACCGCTTACCTGTTCACTTCCAAAGTATGTAGGGAGAAACTGACATTCTTAAATAGAAACAATCAAGAAAATACACACTCTCACAGCCAAGCTACTTACAAACTACAGGAGAAAAGGAAATAGCAAAAGGAAAAGTGTGACACCTCACAGGCATTATCTCCAAGTCTCTCTGCTTTAGGAATTTGGCCCGTTTCTGCTTTACCTCATGGTTCAGGATCATGTGAAGTACATCACCTATGGTTCAATCCGATCCCCACTTTCAAAAGCCTAACTAAAGGTTCCCCTCTACTCTGACATGTCTTCAACACCCTTGTAGCTGCATTTAAGACAAAACCTGGGGACTGGAAATAGGCAAAAATAGTCAAATTTTCATTTTCAAAGCACAAAACTGAGCTGGGAATGTACGCTGAAATAATCTACAAAGTCACTGAGGCCTGTTGGAAAGCACGTCTACTTAAAAATAAATATTGACTTCCAAAATAACTTTAAAAATTATTTTAAGACATTTATGTCTACTGTACAGTCTGAACAATGGAGGAGAAACCAGAATTTTTAAAAAACCAACCACATTTCGTTATCACAACACAGTTTTCAAACATCTGTTCTACCAGACAATGGCAGGCAAAGCAAATGGGACTCTAAAAAAGGCTTCAGTTCTTCAGAGACAGTAATGTCCCCTGGAAAAACAAATGCCACCAGCTGGATCTTCCATTCATGTACTTCCATGCTAGTTCCATGCCTGAGTCATGCCTCCATGTAAACAGAATGACATTTGCAGTAAGCCCCAAGAGTAAATCCATGACAATTCCTTAGAAATAAAAAAAAAAAGTAAAACCCAGAGGATTTATTGCACAAAATTCAGTACGGCATTAATATATACACTAGCATACAGGGAACTATTACTTTCTGTACAACTTCACTGTTGGAAGCTGCATTCGTAGAGATAAAAGTGACACATAAATGTTTCTTTCACTTGCACTTGATATTAATAAAGTAATACAATCTGATTTATCTGAGCAGTAGTCAAGTTTAGATTTTTCAAATCACCTAAGACTTTTCACATTCTAACTGCTGTCTTAATTGCTCCCCAAAATTGCAGTGGAAGCTAACTAGGATTTTTTGCACAGGCTCTACCACAATCTTCTATGGTCACATCTCCAATCCTCTATACATGTATTGCAGAAAGGAAGAATCACATTCTCTGACTCTAGACCATCACATACCTTCAGTTAAAAATGTGTTTTTTTCATCAGGCATATGATCTGTCTTATGGATAACAGTATTTCATTATCTGTAAACAAGCAGCTTTAGGTAACGAATTATTTTGGAACGCCAGCTGTGCACTGCAAGATGTATAGAAAAACAACCCTCACCTCTCATACTGCATGCACTGTAAACGTACCACACAATCTAGCAAGTGACATTATTTTTGTCTTCCGCAAATATGCAGTCAATGAACCTTTACCCTGCAAGTTCCACCTTCCCCTCCTTCCCTGATTTGCTTTTCTAGTTAACACAATTTTCAAAAGCAGAGTACTTGTGTCTACCGGACGGGACATAATGCTCATATTTCTTTGGCTTTAACCCACTTCACGTGGCTTGAGAGTTTGCCAAATATGTGAGTATTTTAAAAATAACTGCTTTCAAAATTTGTTGCACCCACTACGTGTGCTTGTCATAAACAACAGCAGTAGACTATCTCAGAGAGCTACATATAATAATGGACTGGCAAAGACAATTCCAATTCTGTATGTTTTACAATTGTACAGCGATCACGATTAGTCAATGGTCAGCAACAGGACTAGCCAAACTACGACGGCTGTTTGAAGGATTTAAAGATAAACCTAATCACTTGTATTTGTGTAATTTTTTTTTTTAGGCCTCACAGGAGAAAGAAACATCCTTCTGACAACAATTTTTCCTAGTCCACTGCAGCGACATTCAACCCTGGCACGTTTCTTTCCCGAAACGTTTTTCTGAATGCTGTGGGTTGCGGGGTTTTTAGGGTTTATGTGATTTTGGGTTTTTTTCTTCTTTGTTTTCAGATGAGGCGATTTTTACCCTTATGCCCATTTTACAGACTCGAACGGTGCCCAAGGTCACTAGAAAACAATGAGAAGAGGCAGCCGAGTAAACCAGAATTCCCGATTTCCGCACTATCCAAATTAGGGCATGATGTCAACGAAATATTAAATTACTGCTGTTGTGTCCCTAGCCCAGGAACTTGCCCGACCCGGCTAGGCCCTCGATGTTCTCCACACAGCCAGAAAACGGCCACCTAAATCCCCAGCGAGCCATCCTCCTTACCCAGGTAGATATCCCCGAAGGAGCCGCTCCCGATCTTCCGGCCTAACCGGTACCGGTTCCCAACCCTCAGCTCCATGACGGCAGCTCGGCTCGTCCGCGACCCGGTTCTGTTGCTCTGCCCGGCCTGCTGACTCTCGTTCTGATGCCTCACAGTCCTGCGGTTTCGGATGCCATCGCGGCTTTGGTCTCGCCGCTCGATAGGAGCGAGACAGTCAAGACCGTCGCCGCAGCTCCCGAGCAAGATGGACACGGATTCCCGACACGACCGGCGCCTCAGCCCCGCCGGCCCCCAGCCACCATACTGCGTGACCTCACTTCCCTAGCGACGGGGGCGGGGCGCGCTGCCGCAGGCCGGGCGCGCGGCGGGCGGGGCGCGGGCCCGGCCCGGCTCCGCCGCTTTCCCGGGGCGGGGGCGCGGGCCCGGCCCGGCTCCGCCGCTTTCCCGGGGCTCGGCTCGACGGGAGTCGGGTGTAGGTTCCTGCCCCGTCTTATCGCGCCGTCCCAGCCACGTGCCGGGCGGCGAATGAGGTCCTCAGTCTTCCCGGTGCGTGTGGCGTCGTCCGCCCCCGCCCCCGCCCGAGGCCGTCGGTCGCTGCAGTTGACATGAGCTCCGGCAGCGCTTCTTTGCGAGGAGTGCCCGTTTGACCGGGAAGGCGGAAGGGGGTGGATGTGGGACAAAGTCTGAGAAGTGACCCCGCAAATTTCAGGGGAAAACCGTGTCATTCTTGCCGGGGAGGAGTGTTGGGATCTTATCTGTCTCTCCGAGTGAGGAAGAATTTCTCTAAGCATAGTACTAAGCAGATCACCGCCGGCACTGCAGGCCCTGTATGTGTGACCATGTAGTGTCTGCACATGTGAAGCTGTGTATTTGTGAAGCCTCATACTCTTAAAGTTGTAAGACTTTAATGTCTTAAGTGGCTGACAGCTGAGTCACTGGAAGTACAGAGTAAGGGATGGAGAGGGAGAGACAGACATCTGAACTGTCAAATTCCCCCAGCAGCTGTAAGTGGGAGCTGCGATGAGTCCTGGATCTATTAGTCCGTGTTGCCCCTCTTCTGCATCCCATCCCTATCACCCTTCTCCTGCTGATGTAATTTTTTCTCCCTTCCTGCACGTCTCCCTCTCCTGTTCTCTACGTTTGTGTCTTTCTCTCACATTCTACCTCTCTATTTTCTTATTCTTTCTGCACTTCCATCCTCTTCTCTATCTCTCTCGTCTTCATCCTCTATCTCAGTCCATTGATATTTTGTCTTTTTCCATTTATCTGTCTTCCAATTTTTTAAAATTCTCCCCATATACCCTCTAGGCCTTTGTGATGTCCACCCAATTTTTATTTCCCCTCTCTCTCTCTGTGCCCCATATTCTAAGTACACTTTTTCTTTCTTGGATGCTCTCATTCTAGGTCCCTGCCCCAGTGTTTTCATTTCTTTCCTCCCTGTCCCTCAGCCCATTTCTCTCTTGACTGTTCTCTGTCCTCCTGTTCCTGTCATTAGACTCCTCTCCCCTTTGGCTGATAGAGCCTGGAAGACCCAGGTGACCACAAACCACCTTTGCTTTTTCCAAGAGTTTGCTTTGTTGAAGTGTTTGTAAATGTGTGCGTGAGCTTTTCTGGAGCCGGAATTTATTTCCGTTTCAGGAAGAGTCCCTCATTCTGTAGTCTGTGATTTAACAGTTTTCATGGCAGGATTATTGCAGTAGAAGGTGGCAAATGAATCCAGTGGCCTGGAGTAGGATGTGCCAGGCTTCTTGCCAAGCCAGGGGCACCCGTGGGAACGTGGGCTGCCGTGTTCCTTAAACTCTGAACATTGAGGGATTTCTCCCAGACAGAAGTTGCCAGTAACCATGGCTCTGGGTGGCCTTGGGCTACCAGGGGCCTCCTCCAACCTGCCTCCAAGCCATGGGGGTGGTAAGCCTTGCTTCCTTCTAAAAAGAGACGTCGTTGGCATCTGGGTGCCTGTGGCCAAAAGTGACATTCTGTCTCCTAAATTTGCAAACATCACAGGTTTTCTCTGCTGCCAGGAAACTAGGGCTGGCCTTTGACTCCCAGGGGCCTCCTGTGAGCTGGCTCCAAGACGCGAGGGTGGAAATCTTTCACACCTGTGGGAAAAGGCACCATTCACACCCAGGCACCCCCTGCCAAAAGCGGGAATCTGCCTTGTTTCCAGCAGGAAATCTGTGAGCCGAGTCCAGCCGAGCTCGGCCGAACCCAGCCTCCTGCTCTCGTGACCATTAATTAGCACGAGTGCAGTCACTGCCTAATGAGCTCCTGCCCGACCCCGATATTGTTGAGATGCATATACGAGATGCATATATATATATATATATATATATCTCTATCTGTGTAGTGATAATAATGGGGTTTTTAAGTTTTATATTTTTGATAAAGTGTGATTTAAAGTTATTAGTTATATTAAAATAGTTTATTATATTTATTGGATAAAGTAACAGTGTCTTGTATTTTATTGGTATAAAGTAATTAATGTTAATAATTAATTGGAAAGTGTTTATAATAAATCATTAAGGTATGAATATTGTTTATTAAGGTATATAATTTTTAATTGTAAGCATTTTTAATGTGTTTATTTTATTGGTCTTTATGTTAATGGTTTTTTTGGAGTTTTTTAAAAATTTGAATTATAAATATACTTGTTAAGGATTTTTGTAGGGGTTCTTGAAAAAATTTAAGTAGGTAGGGGAGATATAAAGTAATAATTATAATTATTAATAAAATTAATATTTTATTTTTTACTAATGATTTAAGTTATTTGGTAATGTTTTAATTCTTAAAAATATTATTTAGTTTTTTTATGTGTAATTGATTGTTTTAAAAAAGTTTTAATGTTTTTGTAAATTGATTTATTGATTTGAAAAATTAATATAATGTATTTTTTCTAATTTTGGTATTTATGATTGTGTGTTAATAGAAAAAATAGTTTTATTTTGTAAAGTAGTATGTTTAACGTAATTTATATTTAGTAGTAACTTATTTAAAGTTATAGATGTATTATTGTTTTGTTTGGTTAGTTAATAACTAAGTTTATTTAATGTAGTTAACATATGAGTTGTTATTTTATGTCTTACAATAGATTTATAAAGAATAGAATTAGGTTTTTAAAAGGTTATACTATTTTGATATTGAGAAGTAAATTTTATTTGAGTGATTGTGGTTTTTTTATGTATTGTTATGTTGGGTCTTAGGGTTGTTTTAAATTGTAGGCTTGATATTCTGAGGTAACTTCTTGTGGGTTTGTGTGGGTTTTTTTTTTGTAACTAAATATTTTACAAGTATTTATTTATAATGATTTTAATTATTTTAAGTTTTGTGGTTTAACTGTAATTTGGGGTAAGAGTGTATAAATGTTATTCTAAGAGTTTATGTTATGTATAGGATTTTTTATTTACAATTTAAAGTTTGTGAGGGATAAGGTTAGTTGTGAAGAGGTATACTAATAATGTATATAGAAAATGCGATAAATGCTGTATTTGGATGTGTGGTTTTAGTTAGTGTTACTTACACATTTTGTTTTGGTTGTGGAACTATTTATCTTGAGGGTTTTTTTGTGTGTTTTAAATAAAGTTTGACACAGTGAGTAGGAATCTCGTGTGGTTTATTTTTTGTGGAAACAGAAGTATAACTTTTTCTTTAGGTTATGAAATTTACTAGACTACTTTGACTACTTAGTAAATCTTTTACTTGCACTTGAGTAGGTTTTTGTAACTCTGATTTTGAAATCGAAGAAGAAAAATGAGAAAACAGGTAGAGAAATTTTCTCCTTGCGGGATACCAAGGGTTGAATACAGAAGCTGCTTTTTCCATGGGACGGCCGGGCCGCCCGCGGCCCTCGGCAGCGGGAGAGCAGCGAGCGCTGCGCCTTCAACGTGAGGCGGCTCCGAGTTCCGCCGAGCCGAGCCGAGCCGAGCCGAGCGGAGCCGAACGGACCGAGCGGCTCCGAGTTATTCGAATTGAGCCGAGCTGCGCCGAAGAGGCGAATCTAGCCGAAAGCAGGCGATAACAGCCGAGTCTAGCCGAGCCGAGCTCCACCGAGCGCAGCATCCCGGGCAGGGCGGGGCGGGCTCGGGGTGGAGCCGGGGCTCTGTGAGGCTTCCTCTCCTGTCCCTCTCTCTACCCCTGCTCCCTCCTCCCCGTATTCGCCTTCTTTTGCTCCCTTTCCCCCATTTCCCTCTCCTTCCCAAACCCGGCTCCTTCCTGTCCTGTCACTGACCCGCTACTCCCTTCTATTCCCCCTCTCTCCCTCCTCTCTCCACGGTCCCTCTTCCCCCCCTCCCGGTATTTCTCTTCCCCTCACTCTTTCCTCCCCAGCCCGACGTCCCTCCCTACCCTTTCTCATCCCCTGCTATCGCTCCTCTCTTCCCGTCCCCATTTTCATTCTTTCCCCGCGGCCGCGGGGCTCGGGGCGCCGGAGAATAAAGCCCAGAGGGCCGGAGCCCGGCGCCCCTCGGCCCCTGCAGGTGTCCCCGCACGGGGCCGGAGCTCTCGGCGGAACCCCCCGTGCCGCTCAGACACAGCGCCCGACACTGCCGGACCTGCGGCTCTCCCGACATGTCGCTGAGAGCGGCCCCGCTCTGTGCCGAGCCGTCCCTGCCGCTCCCTGTCTCTGCCCCTCGGGGGTGACAGCGAGGCTGGGGAGGAACTTCAGCCCTTCTGGGGGCTGCCCCCCCTTTCTTGGTGCGGCGGAGTCCCTTTCTGGGGGGATGTGCGTGTGGAAAGGGCTTGAAGGAAGCGCTGCGCTGCTCTCCAGGGCAGTTTGACTCGTTCTGTGCCTTCTTTCGGGGTGGGGAAAGGGGGGTCAAGACTCGGGGCTCTGATGTCATTTGGGGCACCCCAAGGTCCCGAGGAGAGGGAGCCACACGGCGGTGGGGGAGCAGGTGGGTGGCGAATGAGGGGGGTCATGCTGGGTGCTTCTGCTCAGTTTTGCATGGAGTTGCTGAGCAGAGGGGTTTATGGGGGGCTCCCGGGGCTATCTCATGGAAGGACGGTGAGAGCTTCTGCAGGGTCTGGGGGAACACCTGCATACGCACTTGGATACGGTGAGCATTGCTTAAAGGACATGCCCAGGGACAAAGCTTCGTGCCGGGAAGCAGCAGCCGAACGGGTGAGCTTGCGTGGATTTGTAGCTGGGACTTTTCTCCTTTCCCTTTTCCATTTCATCTTGCCAATCCCTCCCTGTGCCCCCAGAAAAAAAAAAAAAAAGAAAAAAGAAAAAAAAAGACTATGAGGACAAAAGAAATTAAAAAGAGGGAAGCAGCTCCTCTTCCATTATTGTCTGTGTTTGAACTGGGGGGAGTCCCCCTTCACTCGTGGTTTTAAGGGTACTGATTGAATGAAAACCTGCCTTTTCCAGGCTGTTAGGGGTATCACAGGCGTGACAGGGAATCCTGTGTTCTATTTTAATACAAAGGGGAAAAATATTGTATATAAATAAATATAAATATATACGATGTATATAAATATATACATTTATACATTATGTATATAAATACAAAATAATAGAAATTGATACAATACATAATACAAATTATACTGTATTGTAACATATTACATGTCATTAAATATCTAAATATAGTACATCAATATATTATAATGTAATATATAACCACTTAAAAACGTAAATGCGAGTGTAAATATCAAAAATATAAATGTAAAAATATTTATATATAGTTTAAAGTTTTTTTTTAAATTTGGTAATAAGCAGGGTTTTTACTATAAAAATTATAAATATAAATAAAATAAAGGTAGATATCTAAGTGTAAAAATATATAATAAATACAAAAAGATATAAAAAATTAAATTAATAGAAGTATTAGCAGTACTTATATAATAAAAATAATTACATGATGATGTATATTATACATATTTATAAATACAATACATCAATATAAACTATACATTCAAATGTCAATATAATGATAAAAAATAGAAATATAAAAATATTTAAATATACTCTAAAAGAAAGGGCTTTTTTTGGTTTTTATTTGGCTAGAGGCAAGGGGGTTTTTTTAATATTAGAAGCTGCAAAGAGCATCCCAAGGGGAACACAAAACTGCCACAACATGGCTTCCTCCACAGCTTTTTCCTGGCAACCAACCTTAACCCAAGGCTGCGTTTACTGCCTAGGGTTAGGATTAGGGTTACGCCTAGGGTTAGGGTTTTGGAAACCACAAAGCCCAGAGCTCCAGGCACACTGCCGCTGCAAAAGGCATGCCAAGGGGAACACAAAGCTGCCACAACATGGCTCTCTCTCCACAGACCCCCTCTGGGGGCCACACATCCCTGAACAGCAACATCGGTTGTTTTACCTGAGAAACAAAACAAAACTCACCAGCCCAGGTTCGTGATGTCAATTTGCAGGAGGCATTTGGGACTGTCATGGCAGCCCGAGTTGTGAGTGGTATTGGTTTGAGTCTGGGAGGCATCCTACAGCATTTGGAACTGGAGGAAGCAGATGGCCATTGAATGTGACATCTGGCTTTTTGCTATAGACACCAAAACTCACCGGGCCAGGTTCCTGCTGTCACTTTTCAGGATGCATTTGGCACTGCCAGGGAAACCAGAGTTTTATTTTGCTGCAGCTTTGGTCTGGGAGATATGGGGTTGCCGTCTCCTAACCCTTACCTCCTCCCCTCAGCCCTGTTTTCTAATGCCCCCTTCTCGCTCCTCACCCCTACTCGAACTTACAGCCCGGCCCTGCCCCGTCCCTCACTCCGCCCTTCACCCCCTCCCGGCCCTGCCCCGTCCCTCACTCCCCCACCGCCCGCCTGTGGATCTCTGCAGCAGCTCGTGGGAGCCTGAACATGGGGACAGTGTGGCCCTGGCAGCAGGACAGCACCCAAATAAAGCAGGCAGGGAACGTCTGTGGGCTGCGGGGTGTCACCAGGGGCTGCGGGCTGAGGGGAGGGGGCTGGAGGGTGGCACAGAGCATGGGGGCAGCTGAGAGGGAGAAGGGGCCTTTAGAAGCAAAGGGGGAGCTCCAGGGTGGCACAGAGACCCTGAGAGGCTGCAGTGGGGAACTCGGGGGTGACACAAAGAGGCTGAGGGGCAGGGGGTGCCTCGAGGGGCAAAGTGGGGGGTGCCTGAGGGTGAGAGGTGAAGCAGCCCTCACACCAGCCCTAACCTCACCCTAGAAACCACCCCTACCCGGGCGGAGAGTGCATGGTGGAAGTTAGAGAGCCAAGATCAGGGGCTTGGGGTGACACACAGACATTGTGGGCTGAGGGGCAAAGAGGGGGGGGGCCTTGACAGGTGGAGAGCTGACACTGAGGGTTAGGGGTACAAAGGACACAGGGTACCAGGTAGGGTTAGGGCACAGGTGCAGCAGCCCTCACCCCAGCCCTAAGCTCACCCTAAACAGTACACCTGGGACACCAGCTGTTGTTTTCTCCAACAGCAGCTGCAGGCAATGACCCCGATGGTGTCACAGCCCCAGACCCCTCCCAGCAGCTGCAGGCTGTAACTCCAATTAAAAGTTAGGTATGATGTTTGTGGGGTAGAGAGTTAATGGCAAGTGTTGGGGGCTGAGCAGGTTTTTGGACTTTTTTTTTTTTTGGGGATATTTTAGTTTTTTTTGCAGGAGTTTTTAGGAATTTTCTGGGAATGTTCAGGATACCTTTAGAGTTTTTTCAGGACTTTAAAAGGAATTTTTTAGGGTGTTTTCAGGGCTTTCTTACTACTAATTATAATTTTTAGGGTTTTTTTGGGGTGTTTTTTTTTTTTTTTTTAGGACTACTTAAAATTTTTTGGGGCTTTTTAAGGATTGTTGAGGTTATGTGGAGGACTTTTTTAGGACTAGGGTATTTCTAGGGTTTTTGAGGGAATTTTTAGGATTTTTTTTTAGGGTTTTATCAGGGCATTTTAAGGACTTTTGGGGTATTTTTAGAGCTCTTTTAGGACTATTTGGGGATTTTTTAAAGGTTCTTTAGTATTTTTAGAGGTGTTTGATTTTTTTTAAAGTAGGGTATTTTTAGTGTATTTTATGGGTATTCTGAGGCTATTTTTAGGTTTTATGGGGGTTTCAGGGCACTTTGAAAATGAGGGCTTTTTCAGGGAATTTATAGGGTTTTTAGGGTCCTTTCAGGCCATAACGGAGGCTGAGGGGCAGCTTGAGGAGCACAGCGGGGGCATGAGGGTAACAGAGGCTGGGAGCGGAGGGAGGAACAGGGAGAGCAACAGATGGGGCTTGGAGGCTGAGCAGGTTTTTCTAAGGATTTTTCCACAACTTTTAAGGATATAAGATTTTTGAAGGTTTCTTAGGACTTATTTTGGCTTTTAAGAGTATTCTAAGGGGTTTTTAAGGGCTATTTCAGGAGTTTTTGGATTATTTTCAGGGTGAGAATAAGAGGGGATGCTAAATGAAAATGCGGCGTTTTAGGACTGCAATGGAATGCATTTAAAAAGGGCCAGTGGTGACAGAGTGGATTAGGAAAGACATTGATGGTCTAAAGGTTGTGAGCTCCAGGCCCAGTGGAATCATTGTGGCTAGGGGCAGATGCTGGCAGCTGTGTAGCAGAGAAATCCTGCACAGTAAAACAGAACAGCCATGAACGCACGTGCGAACTGACCTCAGGAACCTGGGCTAGTGAATTTTATTTGCCAGGGAAATGGGCCGGCGTTGGTGTTCAGGGGCCTGTGATGGCCGGCTGCCTGCTGAACTTCTGAAGGTCGCAGGATGCCTCCCAGACCCAAGCTGCCACCACTGGCAGCTGTGGCTGGTTTGACAGTGCCAAGTGCCTCCTGCAAACTGACATCATAAACATGGGCTGGGGTGCTGCCAGCTTGGGTCTGGAAGGCATCCCATGCCGTTAGGAATTTCAGCAGGCAGCCAGCCACCCACGGCCACAGGCCCTGAACACCAGTGCTGGCCCTTTTCCCTGGGAAACAAAATTCACCAACCCAGGTCCCAGATGTCAGTTTGCAGGAGGCACTTGGCATTGTCGAACCAGCACCAGTTTCTGGTGGTGGCAGCTTGGGTCTGGAAGGCCTACTGCAACAGTTGGAATTTCAGCAGGCAGCCGGCCACAGGCCTCTGAACAGTAATGCTGGCCCTTCTCCATGGCAAACAAAACTCACCAGCCCCGGTTCCTGATGTCAGTTTGCAGGATGCACTTGGCACTGTCAAACCAGCCCCAGTTGCTGGTGGTGGCAACTTGAGTTTGGGAGGCATCCTGCGCCGTTTGGAATTTCAGCAGGCAGCCCGCCATCCCTGGCCACTTGCAGCCAGAGGCTGCTGAATATTAACACCGGCCCTTTTCCCTGGCAAACAAAACTCACCATCCCAGGTTCCTGATGTCAGTTTGCAGGAGGCACTTGGCACTATTAAAGCAGCCACAGTTGCCTGTGGTGGCAGCTTAGGTCAGGGAGGCATCCTGCGCCATTCAGAGTTTCAGCAGGCAGCTGGCCACCCATGGCCACCCCCGGCCACAGACCCCTGAACACCAACACCGACCCCTTTCCCCTGTCCAGCAAAACTCATCAGCCCTGGTTCCTGGTGTCAGTTTGCCGGAGGCACTTGGTACATGTCAAAATATTCCCCGTTCCCGGAGGTGACAACTTGCGTCTGGGAGGCATCCTGTGACATTCAGAATTTCAGCAGCCAGCCAACCACCTATAGCCACTCTCTGGCCAGACACTCTTGAACACCAACACTGACACTTTTCCCTGCAAACAAAACTCACCAGCCCACATTCCTGATGTCAGTTTGCAAGAGGCACTTGGTACTGTCAAAGCAGTCCCAGTTTCCGGTGGTGGCAGCTTGGGTCTGGGAGGCATCCTTTGCCATTCGGAATTTCAGCAGGCAGACAGCCACCCCTGGCCACCATGGGCCACAGGCCCCTGAACACCGATGCTAGCCCTTTTCCCTGGCAAACAAAAGTCACCAGCCCAGGTTCCTGAGGTCATTTTGCCAGAGGCACTTGGCATTGTCACACCAGCCCCAGTTGTCACTGGTGGCAGTTTGGGTCTGGGAGGCATCCTGCGCCGTTCTGAATTTCAGCACGCTGCTGCCAACTCCGGCCACCCTCAGCCACAGCTCGCCTGAATACCAATGCTGGCCCTTTTCCCTGCAATACAAAACTCACCAGCCCAGGTTCCTGATGTCAGTGTACAGGAGACTCTTGGCACTGTCAAACCAGCCCCACTTGCCGGTGGTGGCAGCTTGGGCCTGGGAGGCATCATGCGCCATCTGGAATTTTACCAGGCAGATGGCCAATCCCGGCCACCCCCGGCTATAGACACCTGAACACCAATACCGACCCTTTTCCCTAAGAAACTAAACTGACCAGCCCAGGTTCCTGATGTCAGTGTACAGGAGGCTCTTGGCACTGTCAAAGCAGCACCAGTTGCCAGTGGTGGCAGCTGGGGTCTGGGAGGCATCCTGCACTGGTGGGAATTTCAACAGGCAGCTGGTCATCCATGGCCACCCCTGGCCACAGACCCCCTCAACACCAAACCCGGCCCTTTTTCCCGGCTAACAAAACTCACCAGCCCAGGTTCCTGATGTCAGTGTACAGGAGGCACTTGGCACTGTCAAAGCAGCCCCAGTTGCTGCTGGTGGCAGCTTGGGTCGGGAAGGCATCCTGTGCCGTTCGGAATTTCAGCAGACAGCAGTCCAATCCTGGCCACCCCGGGCCACAGGCTCCTCAGCACCAAATCTGGCCCTTTTTTCTGGCAAACAAAACTCACCTGTGCCGAGTTGCTGTCCGAGGTTTTTGCTCTACTCCCCCGGGCGGGGGAGGAGGCTGCACCGGCCGAGCTGTGGCACAGCAACTGACAGCCGGGGGGCACTGCCCAGATGCGCCGGGGGCGTCCGGGCAGCGCCTTCAGCAAGAGGCAGCAGTGATCAGCAAGAAGGCGAAGTAGAAAAGAGGGATCCGAATCAGGGCAAAGTCCAGAGTGCTTTAATGTCTCCAGGGAACGCTAGCCGAGTCGGGACCACGAGGCAGGGGTACAGCCGATTATAAAGGGACGGAACATAGAACATTTCAACCAATGAGAGAGAACTTGGGACGGAACAAACTCGTGACAAACATGCCGGCTCGCCAATAGGGAATGCGACAGGGAGGGACCCTTGTTCCCGATCCAGTCACCCACCGAGGAGGGGAGAACTTTCTGGAAATAGGGAAGGGGACAGTGGCTGATGGACAGGAACTCAGGGAGGGATTGACAGAGGGTAACCAGGGGAACAGGGGTGGAGACAAAAAACTGATACTCTCAAAAGGAGGGGTTGCCAGGGGAGGTGGGGGGGGGGGAACCCTAGGACCGAACCATTATAACTTTAGGGGGAAACGGAAGAAACCAAATGAACCCTGCACCACAACATCTCCCTCTTCTTTGTTTAAAATAAAAATAAAACTGAAATTGTCCTTAAACTGGTGTAGCAACTGAAAACCATAGGGAGGATTGAGGGGCTTGCTCCCAATGCGTCTTTTCACAGGAAGGTTCTTCAGGGATGGGAGCAGGGTCAGCAGGAGCCTCAACATGGTTGATTTGGGGGGTTGAGGCAAACAAAATTCTGGTCAGTAACTTATAGATTATGCAGAAACCAAAAATTAAACAGAGCAAAACGAAGATAATAACTAAAATGGTACGAATGATGGAGCCCACCCAGCCTGTCACTCCCATTTTGGATAGCCAGTCCCCCAACCAGTCCGAGGTCTGTTGTCGGATGTTGTCGACGTCCTCGGACATCTGGCGGATGGTGTGTCTGGCGTCCTCGGCTCGTGACGACAGGTTCATGCAGCAGAGCCCCTCGAACTCCTCACAGTGATGGTTGTGAAGTAACAAAAGGAAATCGATTGCCGCCCTATTTTGGAGGGTCGCTTTCCTCGTTGTTTCCTCGTCAGCTAGGAGGTCCGCTAGGGCAGTTGAGGTCAAATTCGCTTGCTTCGCCACCCAGCACTCGAGGTTGCCCAGTTCCCCTAGTGCTTTAGCTGCGGCCACCCATGGCAAAAATACCGAAACCGCAATATTTCTGGGTCTAGACCAATGAACAATTTCGGTGTCACATTCTGGGTCAATTTTGTGGGTGTCTCTCTTAACTCTGGCCAAATCCTGTGTGACATTTTTCGTTTTCCAATTGAGAATTTGAGTATAGTTGGGGGTAAGCAGCGTCAACTGCCCAAAAGTGCAGGGCCCTCTGTACAGGCGAGGGGGAATTCCAGCCCACGCTCGGTTACCGCAAATTAGGAACGCGCCTTTAGGGAGGAGTGCGGGTTTCAAATAAAAGGTATTGGGAACATAAACGGTGGTGGTGAAATTGCACCAGTTCTTTGTTTGATACCTCTCATTCTTAAAGTGTACCACCCGGTCTGGGATCGCACCTTGGTGAGGGAGGAAATGGAGGCAGAGGGAGGCGCGTGCGGAGCCGAGCAGCTCGAATTCCGTGGGCTCATCAGTGGTATAATTAAGAAGTTTCATGATTTTTTCCCACCAGTATCTGGGATTGATGGAACCAACAGGGTCGAACTCCGGAAACAGGTGCTTTAGGTGGGGGAGTAAGGGAGGGGGAAAATCATCCAACCCAAATGGAATTCCCGCAAGACAAGTCGAGAGGGGGTCTGCTGCAGAAGCTGTTGATAGGCACAGGTGGTCTTGCCCCATCGCTTGAGCCAAGGTTCGCCAGACATTCGCCTTTGGTTGGGGAACGATCTAGGGGTCGGCTGGGTGGATCATCAACAGGAGCGAAATCATGATGAAGAAGGGTCCAACTGAAACAAACGAAGGAAATAGGTTAATACAGAGGGTTCAGCTGGTGGCGGTTCAGCCTGGGGGGTACCGGACCTACAGACTTCTTTTCTTCGTCGTCTCCAAGCTGCCTCCTCCACCTGTGCTGCAGAGCCGATGTTACGGGCTCTTCCTGGAAGGTAGGGCTTCACCCACTTGGAAGGGACCCACCTCAACCCTGTGGGGGTGGACACGCAGGCATATCCACGACCCCACGTAACCAGGTCAAAAGGGCCCTCCACCTTCCAGGTTTCAGGGTCTTTCACCAGCACAGGGGGTTTCGCCCTCAGGTGCATGTCTTTATAGGTATTAAAGTGTCTTGCGATGGGCGGGTTCAGGCAGTCAAAACTACAGTTAAGGAAGTTGATGGTGAATAAGGCCCTGGCCAGCCGGATCTGAGGGGACTCCACCTTCATAGCACCTTTTTGATGTTCTAATGTACGCTTGATGCTCTGGTGGGCCCGCTCAACCACCGCTTGTCCTGTGGGAGAGTAAGGGATGCCGGTTTTGTGGCTTACCCCCCACTCCTGCAGGAAGCTCTGGAATTCCCTGGATTTATATCCTGGCCCGTTATCAGTTTTTATCTCCTTGGGGATGCCCAGCACAGAGAAGGCATGTAACAGATGCTTTTTAACATCTGCTGTCTTCTCCCCTGTGTGGGCAGAGGCATAGACGGCCCCAGAAAAGGTGTCCACAGAGACGTGTACGCACTGGAACTTGCCGAATTCTGGGATGTGTGTGACATCCGTCTGCCAGATCTCGCAACTTTTGAGTCCCCGCGGGTTGGCGCCGGTAGCCACTACGGGCAGTTGGAACGCCTGGCACTGTGGGCATGTGGCCACAATTGCTCTCGCCTGGTCCCTCGTCAGGTGGAATTGACGGACCAGGCCAGGAGGATTTTGATGGAATCGTTGGTGGCTGAGTTTCGCCTGTTGAAAGCCGTCTGGGAGTGGGGCCATCTCAACTGGGGCGGCTAGGGCATCGGCACGCCGGTTGCCCTCCGCGATGAACCCCAGTAGGTCGGTGTGTGACCTCACATGCATAACATAGAAGGGTTGCTCTCGGTGGGAGACCAGATCTATCAGTCTCGAGAGCAAACTGAACAGGTCCATGTTGGAAACCTCCTGAAGAATTGCACTCTCCGCTCTGGAAACGACACCGGCGACATATGCAGAGTCGGTTACTAGATTAAAAGGCTGAGAGAACCTTTCAAAGACTCTGACCACTGCGGCCAACTCGGCAATTTGAGGTGAACCCTCAACCTTTTCAATGTCTGTCTTCCACCGCCGAGTTTGAGGATCCCGCCAAGTCACCACAGACTTGTGGGATGCTCCGGACGCGTCTGTGAAAATTGTCAGAGCTTTCAAAGGCTTCTGACTCTGAACTGTCTTTAACGACAGTTTGAAATTCATCCCTGAATTAAACAATTTGTGGGCCGGTTTGTGAATCGAAATTTGCCCAGTGAACGAGTCCAGAGCAAATTGGAGAGCTTCGTTTTCCAGGAGTAGATGTTCCAGCATGGCCTTGGTTAATTGGCCCGAGTTCAAATTAATTGGAACATGAATGCATGAAAAGTCAACACCGGCCAACTCCCGGATCCGGAGGCGAGCCTTCCGGATCAACTCAGCTACCAACTCTTGTGGCCTCGTCATCCTCTTGGACCTATGATGGCTGAGGAAAACCCACTCTATAATCAAGAGAGGGTCCCTCGAACCCTGGTCCTTAGATGTTTTGGTGGATGACTCCCACTGAAAAATCAACCCATGCGGGTGTGGCAGCTTTCCCAGTATGATAAAATTGAACGGCAAGTCTGGGTTGTACCGATGTGCCTGTCTCTGCGATAAGATATTTTGCACCTTTTCCAAGGCTGTGGCGGCCTCCTGGGTAAGGGTCCTGGGAGAACTAAGCTCCTCTCCCCCTTTCAAAAGATTGAAAAGGGGGGCTAGGTCTTCCGTAGGAATACCCAGCCAAGGTCTTACCCAATTCAAAGACCCACACAGCTGGTGAACATCAGCCAAGGTTTCAATTTTGGTGTTAAAGGCCAATTTCTGCGGAACAATGGTCCGCTTGGTGATCTCCAGGCCAAGATACTTCCAGGGTGGCATCCTTTGAATTTTTTCTTCCTGGAGCTCGAACCCTGCAGAAGTCAATGCATTGATTGTCAGGAAAAGCGAGTGGGTAAGTGTGCTGTCATCAGGTGCACACACCAGGATGTCATCCATGTAATGTAGAATGATGGCATCTTTTGCTGCCTCTCGAACAGGGGACAGCAAGGAAGAGACGTACCACTGGCAGATCACAGGACTCGCCTTCATTCCTTGTGGTAGGACTTTCCAATGATACCTCTTCCTTGGGGCTTCTCGGTTGATGGTGGGAACCAAGAAGGCAAAGCGTGGGGCGTCGTCAGGGTGTAGAGGAATTTGAAAGAAACAGTCCTTTATATCCAATACAGCCAACTTCCAATTTTGAGGGAGCATGGTTGGGGACGGCATCCCTGGTTGGAGAGCGCCCATATCTTCAATAACATTATTAATTTGGCGAAGGTCGTGCAGGAGCCGCCATTTGTCCTTGTTTGGTTTTTTAATAACAAAGACAGGGGAGTTCCATGGTGAATTGGACTCCACGATGTTGCCTTTGTCCAGCTGCTCCTGTACGAGCTCCGTGAGCGCCTTTAACTTTTGTTTGTTGAGCGGCCACTGCTCTACCCATCTCGGAGAATTTGATTTCCAGGTTAATTTTTGGGTAGGGCGCTCTTCAGTGGCCGCTACTGAAAAACCTGAGGAGCTGTTGGCAGGTCAATTGTGGCTCCCCATTGGGCTAAAACATCTCTCCCCCACAGGGGTTCCGCATCGTCCATTACAAATGGGCGAATAGAAGCCAATTGCCCATTTGGCCCCGTAATTTGTACCACGCTCTTAGACTGCTTAGCCAATTGTATGCCCCCTACACCTTGAACGCGTTCAGCCGCGCGTTGCAACTCCCAATGTGGCGGCCATTCCTCACTAGGAATGATCGTCACATCCGCCCCTGTGTCGAGCATGCCACTGATTCTGGTCAATTGACCATCCCTGCTCACACTACACGTTAGTCGGGGTTTCCCCTTTCCAATTGCATGAGTCCAGTTTACGCGCAATGTTGGTGTTGTAGCATGTGTTGAAGGTGGTATTGTGTTTTCTACTGATTCAAATAACTCCACAGGGATGGCCTGGGCTATAATTTGACCTTTTTGCAATGTAACCGGTGGGCGTATGCAAAAAAATCCCACTGCAAATGAATCAATGGCATGTGGTAATAAACCTGGAATGATAGTGATTTCCGGTGGGGTGCACTTAGTGTCGCCAATGACAACGCACTCACTCTTGATCCGGTTCCAGGTACCTGGTGCCTGAGGTGCGACCATCGCAAGATGGCACTGGGAGTCCATGATCTTAACTGACTCGACTAACTGCAGCCTGTAGGGCGAAACCAAAGAGGAGGTGGTTAGAGATGTAAGAATCGGTGTTTTGCAAGAAGTCAAGTCCGGTAAATTGTGTTGAAGAGTTGGGTGGGTAAATTGGGATCCCCTCCCCAAATCCCCTTTCTTAGATGTTGAGTCACCCGCCCCATTTTTGTCCTCGCGCAGGGAGGGGCTGCGCTTTTGCCTTAGTTTTTTTGATCTTTCTTAAGACCCTCCTGGGATGCCGTCTGCTTCCTCCTGAACTCATAAAACTCAGTTCGGAGTGGGCAGTCCGGCATCCAGTGTTCGGTGTTGCCACAGAGGTGGCACTGTCCACGCGGCGGCGGCCTTGGCAGGGTAGGAGTCCATTGTGGCTGTGCGGGCATTGCTTCAAAGAAGTTCCTTGGTTCGGCGAAGGACACCCGGCGGGGCGATGGCTTGGTGTTAGTGTCCTGCCGAGCGATGACCGGAACCTTCGTCTGGCAAACCTCTATCATTGCCTGGATGGTGGGAGGTGGGTCCAAGGGCAGGCTGAGGATGGCTGCCTTGCAGGCGGTGTTTGCATTGGCGGCAGCCATCTCGAGCAGGATGCTCGGTCGAGCGCTCTCGCTGTGGACTTGCTGTTCTATAGCCCTGCGGAGACGCTCGACAAATATTATAAAAGGCTCCTCACTGCCCTGGATTATTTTAGAAAATGTAAGAGATGGTACTGCAGTCTTCAATGATAGGAAAGCCCGCTCCGCTACCTTGGCGCTTTCCCGGAGCACAGCACAGGGGATATCCCTTGCTTGGATCGCCCCGTCGGCCCAATTTCCAGTACCGATAAGGTGCTCAGTACACACCGCTTCACCACCATGGGTTGTGCTTGTTTGGGTATCCGCCCATAAGTCTGGGAGGATGTCCCTTATTCCCTTTTTCCATGCCTCCTCCCATACCCCGAATTCAGTGGGGTTGAGGAGACATGAAAAAAGTGTCCGCAAATCAGCGGGAACAACATTAGTTTCTAATAAAGCGGCTCGAAGGAGTCCCCAGAAATATTCACTCTCCCGGGAGAACTCCTTTTGAGCCTTGCACAGCTCCTTGATGGTGGAGTGGGGGAATGGGGTCCACTGTGCTTTGACTGGTCCCTGTCCCTCCTGCTGGTATGTGACAGGGGCTGCAGTGATCGCTGGTGCAAGCCCTGTGTTCCAGTTCTCCAACCCTGCCCCCACCCCGGGAACCGGGTTGTGGGAACCAGGAGGTGGGGCGTGGGAACCAGAGCAGGGGAGGGAGGGGCATTGCGTGGGAACCTGGGTGGGGCTGGGAGCCTGGGCGGAGTCGAGAGCTGGGACATGCTCCGCCTGTGGGTGGTAACTTGGGGGCGGGGCTAGGGGAGGGGGAGGAGGAAAGGGCGTGGAAGAGGGTGGAGGAACAAAGGGTGGAGCGAAGCAGGGGTGGGCAGGGTTTTGTAGGGGAGGGGAGGGGACAACAGGCTTGGAGGGAAAAAGAAAAGGATTGTGGGAAGAAGACAGGGTTTTGGAGGGAAAAGCCATGTGGCCACCTCCATCTTGAGCTCCATGGGAGCCATTTTGAGACAGAGTCTGAGAGTAGTCACCCTCTGGAACTAAGAACTCAGCTTTGGGCTTGACAACCGGGGACTTCGGGGTGGGGGAAACAGGGTTCGGGGAAGAATCCCCCGAAGTCTGGCCAGGACTTCGGAGGTGGGGGGTTGGAGGACCCTGAGGAAAACCCGGGGGATGGCAAGAACCCGGCACTGTGCCTGTGTGAGCTGTTTCCCTCAGGATTCCCTTATTCTGAGGTACAGAGGAGGTGGAACAAGGATCTAGGACTTGGGGACAGGGTGAACATGAACCAGGGGATAGTTGTTTCCTCAGTTTTCCTTGTTCTTTTAAAGCTATAATAATTTGGAAGCTCCAATAAACTAATTTTTTACTCTTTGATTCCCCCTCAGAATCCAATTGAGATAATTTTGTTCCAACCGAATTCCAAAAATCTATCCTATGAACCATTTCAGGGGTAATCTGAGGAAACTGAGTAAACAACCACATTATCAACTGCTTTAACTCCCTCTTAATTAACTTAATATTTCTCCCAGCAAGGATAGTTATAACTTGGAGATAAACTCTTTTCTGCTGTGTCGACAGTTTAGCACCCATGCCGACACAGAAAACCCACCCCTTGGAGTAAAAATAAATATAACAGGAACAGAAAAAAACCCTCAGCCACCAGCCCTAACCCCACCGGGTCTGGGACAAAACCACTGACCCGACCAGACGAAACTGGGGGGGGGTTAAGCGAGGGGGACCACCCGAAGATGGGGAGCTGGGGGTACTCACCCTCTGACCAGCGCTGACCGGGATAAAACTCCAAGGGAAGGGACTTCGCCGGGGACCGACTCCAGGGTGCAGAAGCTGCCGATCCCGTCCCGATCCGGAGCCACGCCTCTACAACGAGGTCTGCTCACAGACAGGGTAGTCTTGACGTCCACGGAGCAACCGATGAACCAAGCAAGAAGGGCAAAACCTGCCTGCTGGCCACTAACCTCCTGCCGCGGGGTCCGGGGCTGTCCAGTGCCCCACGGTGGAGCGCCAAAACTGCCGAGTTGCTGTCCGAGGTTTTTTCTCTACTCCCCCGGGCGGGGGAGGAGGCTGCACCGGCCGAGCTGTGGCACAGCAACTGACAGCCGGGGGGCACTGCCCAGATGCGCCGGGGGCGTCCGGGCAGCGCCTTCAGCAAGAGGCAGCAGTGATCAGCAAGAAGGCGAAGTAGAAAAGAGGGATCCGAATCAGGGCAAAGTCCAGAGTGCTTTAATGTCTCCAGGGAACGCTAGCCGAGTCGGGACCACGAGGCAGGGGTACAGCCGATTATAAAGGGACGGAACATAGAACATTTCAACCAATGAGAGAGAACTTGGGACGGAACAAACTCGTGACAAACATGCCGGCTCGCCAATAGGGAATGCGACAGGGAGGGACCCTTGTTCCCGATCCAGTCACCCACCGAGGAGGGGAGAACTTTCTGGAAATAGGGAAGGGGACAGTGGCTGATGGACAGGAACTCAGGGAGGGATTGACAGAGGGTAACCAGGGGAACAGGGGTGGAGACAAAAAACTGATACTCTCAAAAGGAGGGGTTGCCAGGGGAGGTGGGGGGGGGGGAACCCTAGGACCGAACCATTATAACTTTAGGGGGAAACGGAAGAAACCAAATGAACCCTGCACCACAACACACCTGCCCAGGCTCCTGATGTCAGTTTGCAAGAGGCACTTGGCATTGTCACACCAGCCCCAGTTGCCACTGGTGGCAGCTTGGGTCTGGGAGGCGTCCTGCGACATTTGGAATTTTGCCAGGCAGTCGGACAATCCCAGCCGCCCCTGGCCACAGGCCCCTGAACACACATGCCGCCCCTTTTGCCTGGCACACAAAACTCACCAGTCCAGGCTCATGATGTCAGTTTGCAGGAGGCACTTGGCACTATTAAAGCAGCCCCACTTGCCGGTGGTGGCAGCTGGGGTCTGGGAGGCATCATGCGCCATTCGCAATTTCAGCAGGCAGCCAGCCAACCCCAGCCACAGGCCCCTGAACACCAATGACAGCCCTTTTCCCTGGCAAACAAAACTCACCCGCCCCAGACCCTGTTGTCAGTTTGCAAGAGGCACATGGCATTGTCACGTCCGACCCAGTTGCCAGTGGTGGCACCTTGGGTCTTGGAAGTATCTTGCGCCATTTGGAATTTCAGCAGGCAGCTGGCCACTCCCAGCCACCCCCGGCCACAGACCCCTGAACACCAATGCCAGCCCTTTTCCCTGGCTAACAAAACTCACCCACCCTGGTTCCTGATGTCAGATTGCAGCAGGCATTTGGCACTGTCAAAGCGGCCCCATATAGTAGTGGTTGCAGCTTAGGTCTGGGAGGCATCTTGCGTCGTTCGGAATATTAGCAGGCAACCGACCGCCCACGGGCACAGGCACCTGAACACCAACGCAGACCTGAACACCAACGCGGGCCCTTTTCCCTGGCATACAAAAGTATACCAGCCCACCTTGCTAATGTCAGTTTGCAGGAGGCACTTGGCACTGTCAAAGCAGCCCCAGTTAGTCGTGGTGGCAGCTTGGGTCTGGGGGCATCGTGCACCATTCGGAATTTCAGTAGGCAGCTGACCACCCCTGGACACAGGCGCCTCAACACCAATGCTGGCCCTTTTCCCTGGCAAACAAAACTCACCCGCCCTGGTTCCTGATGTCAGATTGCAGGAGGCACTTGGCACTGTAAAAGCAGTCCCAATTTCCGGTGGTCACAGCTTGGGCCTGGGAGGCATCCTGCACCATTGGGAATTTCAGCAGGCAGCCAGCCAACCCCAGCCACAGACCCCTGAACACCAACGCCGGCCATTTTCCCTGGCTAACAAAACTCACTCGCCTCGGTTCCTGATGTCAGTTTGCAGGAGGTACGTGGCATTTTCACACTTGCCCCAGCTGACAGTGGTGACATGCTGGGAGGCATCCTGCGGCATTTGGAATTTCAGCAGGCAGCCGGCCAACCCCAGCCAGAGGTCCCTGAACACCAATGCCGGCTCTTTTCCCTGGGAAACATAACTCAGCAGCCCAGGCTCCTGATGTCAGTTTGCAGGAGCCACTTGGCAATGTCAAA
Organism: Passer domesticus; assembly: GCF_036417665.1. Taxonomy (NCBI): domain Eukaryota; kingdom Metazoa; phylum Chordata; class Aves; order Passeriformes; family Passeridae; genus Passer; species Passer domesticus. The sequence continues at coordinate 1,090,776 of NC_087493.1, read as the reverse complement.
GCAGCCCCAGTTGCCGGTGGTCGCAGCTTGGGTCTGGGAGGCATCCTGTCTCGTTTGGAATTTCAGCAGGCAGTCGTCTACCCCCAGCTACCCCTGGGCACAGGCCCTGGAACACCAATACTGCCCCTTTTCCCTGGCAAACAAAACTCACCAACCAATGTTCCTGAGGTCAGTTTGCAAGAGGCACTTGGCATGGTCAAACAGCCCCAGTTGCCGGTGGTGGCAGCTTGGATCTGGGTGGCATCCTGTGCCGTTCTGAATTTCAGCAGGCAGCTGGCCACTCCCAGCCAGCCCCGGCCACAGACCCCTGAACACCAATGCCAGCCCTTTTCCCTGGCAAACAAAACTAACCCACCCCAGTTCCTGATGTCAGTTTGCAGGAGGCACTTGGCAATATCAAAGCAGTCCCAATTTCCGGTGGTCACAGCTTGGGTCTGGCAGGCATCCTGTGCCGTTAGGATTTTGAGCAGGCAGTCAGCCAGCCCTGTCCAGAGGCCCCTGAACACCAACACCGGCCATTTTCCCTGGCTATCAAAATTTCCCAGCCCTGGTTCCTGGTGTCAGTTTGCAGGAGGCACTTGGCACTGTCAAACTATTCCCTGTTCCCTGTGGTGGCAGCTTGGCTTTGGGAGGCATCCTGCGCCATTCGGAGTTTCAGCAGTCAGCTGACCACCTATGGGTGCCTGCTGGCCAGATACTCCTGAACACCAACAACAAGCCTTTTCCCTGGCAAACAAAACTCACCAGCCTATCTTCCAGATGTCAGTTTGCAAGAGGCACTTGGCACTGTCAAACCAGCCCCAGTTGCCGGTGGTGGGGCCTTTGGACTGGGAGGCGTAGTGCACCGGTGGGAATTTCAATAGGCAGCTGGCCACCCACGGATACCCCTGTTACAGACCCCTGAACACCAACACTGACCCTTTTCTTTGGCAAACAAATATCACCAGACCACATTCCTGATGTCAGTCTGCAGGAGGCACTTGGCACTGTCAAAGCAGCCCCAGTTGCCGGTGGTGGCAGCCTGGGTCTGGGTGGCATCCTGTGCCGTTCGGAATTTCAGCAGGCAGCCGTCCAACCTCGGCCACTCTGGGCCACAGGCCTCTGAACATCAAATCTGGCCCTTTTCCCTGGCAAACAAAACTCACCAGCCCAGGTTCCTGATGTCAGTTTGAAGGAGGCGCTTGGCACTGTCAAAGCAGCCCCAGTTGCCGGTGGTGGCAGCCTGGCTCTGGGTGGCATCCTGTGCCGTTCGGAATTTCAGCAGGCAGCCGTCCAACCTCGGCCACTCTGGGCCACAGGCCTCTGAACACCAAATCTGGCCCTTTTCCCTGGCAAACAAAACTCACCAGCCCAGGTTCCTGATGTCAGTTTGAAGGAGGCGCTTGGCACTGTCAAACCATCCCTAGTTGCCGGTGTTGGCAGCTTGGGCCTGGGAGGCATAGTGCACCGGTGGGAATATATGGCTCAGCTATTACCCTCAGGGCAGAAGCCCAGCGGGGAATGCCGGCCGGCCAGGATAGCTCAGCGGGGGGGCTCAGGCAACCTGGGCAAGCTATAGTGATTTGCAGTCAGCTCTTTTGTGATTTCAGCTCTTTCATCTTTCCAGGTGCCCTAGGTGCCGCCGCAGCAGACGCAGAGAGAGGGAGAAGCGCTGTATGGGTTCCGCAGGGTTCTTTTATTGGGGTCTCCGTGAAGGGTCCAGTGACAGCTCTCCTCTCTTGAACCGGGCAGAGTGAGGGGTTTTTATACCCTACAGGGGTTTTGAAAACTGTCCAATAGTAAGGGTCAGGGGAAAGTGACCTATGGATTTGCAGGGAGAAAGCAGGGTCTGAAAGAATAAAGAGAGGGGCTTCTAAAGCCTTAGTCATGCTGACTTGGCATTTCCTAGCTCAGGCCTCTGATCGCCAAGGAGGCCGTGCAGGCCCTGTGCCTGCTACACTGAGAGAAGCAAATAATTTACATATTGGATGAGCTTTATCTCAGGTTTAATGGAGAAGAGTTGTAGTACTTCTCCTAGGGCTTGACCAAAGAGGTTTGGGGATTCGAAAAACCCTAGGGGTGACCTAGTCCACCGAAGTGCAGCGGCGGCAGCTGGCCTCTGAGTCTCTGATTCTCCCGGCAAGCTGCGGCCAGCACCGCTGGCAGCACAGAGGGGGAAGGGCACCCTCCCGCTGGGAGACTTCCTGGGGAGAGTGCTTAAGGCGGAATGCCTTCAGAAGAGCGAGAATCCACGGAGCTGTTTGAAGAGGAGCCGGGCTGCGACCCACAGGAGAAAAAGACAGGACCGCGTCGACAGGGAAAACGAGAGGGTTTATTGAAAGTGCGTCGAGCGCGGACAAAAAGGCATGCCCGGCAGGGCCTTATAACCAGAACACAATGACCAATCTAAATTTTTGAGAGGAGGGAATAACACGTAACAAACATCTCGGATCTCCAGTGGGAATAAACTGAGGGTTGAACCCTGACCCCTGGTCCAATCATTCAATGTCCAAGGCAGAAGGTTCTGGATGGAAGGGTGTGGGCACCGAATAACAGACAGGCAGCCAGGGAGGGATTAGGAGAGATAAATCGTAGGGAAAGGGAGGGGAAAAGTGCAACTGACGGGGCGATCAAGAAGAGGGAGAGAGAGAGAGCCCGGGCAGAACCATAAACAGGAATGGGGGGTACAGGAATAAACCAACTTAAAACTAATGCACCCCAACATCTCCCCCTTTTTTGTTCAAAAAGAAAAAGGAGGAGTGGGGTAACTTAAAAACCATCTTCTGAGGATTCATCTGACCAAGGGTGGTCTTTTAACTGCTCATCTTCTTCGGAACCTTCTTCTTCTTGACTTTCATCCATAACCTTTTCTTCGACTACCACTCGATTGACTTCCGCAGCAGACATCGACTTAACTATAAGCCCTTTAAGAATTCTCCAAACGACAGAAATTGCAATTGAAATGACTACTAAAATGAAAAGGACTAAAACAACAGTTTTTAAAATAGAAACTACCCAGCCCGAGAGACCCCATCCCGTAAAGATGTCCCCTAACCAGTCTGATGTTTTCTCTTTAATGTCGCTGATCATTCCCTTCATTCGGTCAATAGATCTTCTGGCGTCCTCGGCTCTGGATGTTAAATTGAGGCAGCAGAGCCCCTCGAACTCTTCACATCGGTGATCATGGAGCAGCAATAGAAAATCTATTGCTGCTCGGTTTTGGAGAGTTGCTTGCCTTGTTATTTCTTCGTCTGCTAGGAGGTTACTTAAAGCGGCTGAGGTAAAATTTGCTTGTTTGGCTACCCAACACTCTAGGTGGGCTAATTCACCTAGAGACTTCGCAATAGACACCCACGGGAGAAACACTGTCCATGCGACACCTTCTGGCTTTGACCAATGAACAATTTGGGAGTCACACTGTTCATTTAAATCTTTAAGATCTCTTGCTACGCGGACCGAATTGTGTGCGACAATCTTCTCTTTCCAATCTTTAATTTGGGAATTGTTGGGAGCAAACAGCGTCAGCCGTCCAAATGTACACGGGCCTCCTAGAAGGTGAGAGGGGATGCCTGCCCATGCTCGGTCTCCGCAAATGAAAAATACGCCGTTGGGAAGGGATCTGGGTTTATCTTCAAAGGAGAGGGAGGTGGTGATATGGGAGGTAACAGAACACCAATTCCCCGCCGCGTAGTTTAGATTTGGTTCTATGATTGGTGTAAAAGATTTTTCGTCGCGGTCGTGGAAAGGGAAAAATTCAACACACAAATTTGCTGATGCGGAGCCGAGCAATTTAAATTCAGTGGGGTCAGATTTAGATATGTTCAATTTGGACATTAGCCTCCTCCAGATTAAATTGGGATTGGGACCAGAGGGACGGAAAACTTTATTTTGGGAAAGGGGTTTAAGGGAGGAGTAAAGGGGCTCGGGAAACTCCTTTGGAGGAAGCGGGATCCCCACAAGGCAGGTCGACAAGGGGTCTGCTGCCGAGGCGGTGGTGAGGCACAAATGATCCCTGCCGAGGGCGCCAGCGAGCATCCTCCAAACGTTTTGCTTAGGTTGAGGGACAATCCATGGGCTCGCGATGGCAAAAAGGTTCCAGAGAATGATCAGCTCGATGTGGGTTATGGGGATGGGCATTCTCGGGCTTTCTGAAAAGAACAAGACAAAAAGTCATAAAGGTAAAATATCAGGAATGGTTCTGCTCCGGGAGGTCTAAACCTCCTTCAAAAGGTCTCTTTTTTCTCCTCCAACAGGCTTCTTCGACCTGTGCCACTTTCTTAGTTGGAACTTGACTGGAGGCGGTGTATGGCCTGACCCATTTTGAAGGGACCCATTTTGGACCCGAGGGAGTGGAAACGCAGGCGTATCCTCTCCCCCAGGTGACAAAGCCAAAAGGTCCCACTGTCCTCCAGGTCTCGGGGTCCCTTACGAGAACTGGAGGCTTCTCTTTCGGCTGCAGTTGTTGGTGCTGCCCGCAGTGCCGAACAATGGGTGGATTTAGGTTCTCGAAAGAGCAGTTTAAAAAATTGATCGTAAAAAGGGCCCTGGCAAGGCGGACCTGGGGGGACTCCATCTTCATTGCCTCACGTTGTTGTTGAAGGACCCTTTTGAGGCTCTGATGGGTCCGTTCCACTACAGCTTGACCCTTTGGGGAATAGGGGATGCCGGTCTTATGCTCTATTCCCCATTGCTGCAGGAAGTTGCGCAGTTCCCTGGACTTATATGCTGGGCCGTTGTCAGTTTTTAATATTTTTGGAATGCCCAGCGTGGAGAAGGCTAGAAGTAGGTGTTTCTTGGTGTCATTTGCCTTCTCCCCTGCGTGGGCGGAGGCAAAAACCGCGCCGGAAAAGGTATCTACTGATACGTGAACGAACTTCAGTTTACCAAACTCAGAGACGTGTGTAACATCGGACTGCCACACCTCGCAACTTGCCAATCCTCGGGGGTTAGCCCCCGTGTTGACAGACGGGAGCTGGAAGGATTGACAGTGGGGGCATGTGGCCACAATGGCCTTGGCCTGGTCACGGCTAAGTTGGAACTGCCTGACCAGACCTGGCGCATTCTGATGGTAGAGCTGGTGGCTGATCTTAGCCTGGCGGAACACGTCTGGGAGCGGGGCCATTTGCACAGGGGCAGCGAGGGCATCCGCCCTCCTGTTCCCCTCGGCAATGAACCCTGGCAGGTTAGTGTGGGACCGCACATGCATCACATAAAATGGTTGCTCTCGGTGAGAGACTAATTTTACTAATTTGGTGAGCAACTGATAGAGGGCTATGTTGGACACCTCCTGCAGAATCGCTTGTTCTGAACGGGCAACTACGCCTGCTACATAAGCGGAATCGGTGACTAGATTGAATGGTCCAGGGAACTTCTCGAAAGCCCTGACGACAGCATCTAACTCAGCTACTTGAGGTGATCCCTCTACCTCTTTGATGTCAGCTTCCCACCGCTGAGTCTGCAGATCCCGCCAAGTCATAACTGACTTGTGGGATGTGCCGGATGCGTCGGTGAAAACAGTCAGAGCCTTCAGAGGAGTTCTACTCTGAATCTGCTGAAGAGATAATTTAAACTGGACTTCCGAATTAAAAATTTTGTGAGCCGGCCGATGAATAGAAATCTGACCGGTGTAGCTGTTCAGAGCGAACTGCAGGGCCTCATTCTCTTGGAGAAGGTGTTCCAACATAGCTTTTGTAAAGTGGCCCGAATCTAATTTGAGTGGTATGTGAATACATGTGAAGTCCACACCTGCCAGCTCCCTGATCCGAAGGCGAGCCTTACGGATCAGTTCCGCCACCAGCTCCTGTGGCCTCATCATTCTTTTGGACCTTTGGTGACTAAGGAACACCCACTCTATAATCAAGAGAGGGTCCCTAGCCCCTTGGTCCTTTTTGGTGTTCTCGATGTCCTCCCACTGGAAGATCATCCCATGGAGGTGTGGCAATTTCCTGAGAATAATGAATTTGAAGGGCAGGGCCGGCTGGTAACGATGGGCCTGCCTCTCCGAGATGGACTTTTGGATCTTTTCCAACGCAGCTTGCGCCTCTTGGGTGAGTGACCTAGGAGAATTAAGCTCCTCTCCCCCTTTCAATAAATTGAAAAGGGGGGCCAGGTCTTCGGTGGGAATGCCTAGCCAAGGCCTCACCCAATTCAGAGACCCACACAACTGTTGGGCATCAGAAAGCGTTCGAATGGAATTCCGAATTTTAATTTTTTGTGGTGTCATAGTTGTTTTGCTAATTGTAAGACCTAGATACTTCCAGGGTGGCATTCTTTGAATTTTGTCCTGCTGCAACTCGAACCCTGCAGCAACCAATGCACTGATTGTTAGGTCAAGACTGTGGGCAAGTTTGTCATCAGTTGGAGCACAGACGAGGATGTCATCCATGTAATGGAAAATTGTAGCGTTGGTTGCCTTTGCCCTGACTGATGAGAGCAAGGAAGAGACATGCCACTGGCAGATGACTGGGCTATTCTTCATGTCCTGGGGTAAAACTTGCCAGTGGTAGCGCCTCCTAGGGGCTTCTCGGTTGATGGTAGGAACCGAGAAAGCAAAACGCGGAGCATCGTCGGGGTGTAGGGGAATTTGGAAAAAGCAGTCTTTTATGTCAATTACTGCTAAATTCCAATTTTGGGGGAGCATTGTCGGGGAGGGCATCCCTGGTTGGAGGGGACCCATGTCTTCAAGGACGTTGTTAATTTGTCGAAGGTCGTGAAGGAGCCGCCACTTCTCTTTATTAGGTTTCTTTATGACAAACACTGGGGAGTTCCACGGAGACATGGTCTCCACCAGGTGGCCTCGCTGCAGCTGCTCTTCCACGAGCTCTTCGAGCGCCTTTAACTTCTGTTTAGAAAGCGGCCACTGTTCTACCCAGACTGGTGTGTCAGTCACCCAATTCAGTTTCTGGGTAGGGCGCTCCTCAGTGACCGCTGCCCCAAAAACCTGGGGAGCTGCTGGTAGGTCAATTCGGGCTCCCCACTGGGCGAGCAGGTCCCTTCCCCACAGGGGCTCCGTGTAATCTAAAATGAATGGACGTACAGACGCTAATTGTCCATCCGGCCCCATAATTTGTACAATGCTCTTAGATTGTTTCGCCAATTGGATCCCTCCTACACCTCGGATTCGTTCTGCTGCGTCCTGCAATTCCCAATGCGACGGCCAATCCCGTGAGGGAATGACCGTGACATCTGCTCCAGTGTCCAGAAGCCTGTGAACGAGCTTCTGGTCTCCACCTTTCTGTAGGCTGCAGGTGATTCTTGGTTTTTCTCTGCCTAGGGCTTGAGCCCAAGCCACCGATGGGAGGTGTGAGGATGTGGATGTTTTGGATGGCTCGGAGTCCCAGGGCCCCTCAGGGATAGGAATGGCTTGCGCCACAACTTGACCCCGAGGCAGAAAGGTGGGAGGGCAGGCACAATACATGGCTACTGCGAATGTTCCCGGGTCTGATGATATGAGACCCGGGATGATGTGAATGTCTTGTGGTGTTGATTTGGAATCTCCAACCGTGACGAACCTACCCTTGGTCCGATGCCAGGTACCTGGGCACTCCGGGCTGACGGAGATGAGCTGGATATTTGAGTCAATAAGATGGAGCGGCTCCGTCAACTGCAACCGAAAGGGGATCGTCCTGGAGGTGGTTGTTAGGACTGGCCGAGGCACCGCCTGAAAAAGACCAGAAATGGGTTCGTGAGAAGTTAAGTCTGGTAAAGTTTTAGAGTCTGTGGCAACAGGCAGGTCCTGCTGGAGGTCTCCCTCCTTTCCCTTTTCCCCGCGTGATGGAATGGTGGCACCTGCCCTATTTTTATCGTGGCGCGGGGAGGAGGTGCGCTTGCAATTTAGTTTTTTGGTTGGTGTTGTGGGGTCCCCTGAGGCCGCTGTTTCTTTTTAAATTCGTAAAACTCCCGCCTCAGGGGACAGTCCGGCATCCAATGCCCGGATTGGTTGCACAGGTGGCACGGTGCATCCATCCGGGGCTGCAGCTTTGGTGTGGTGGGATGTCGGGACGGGGCAACAGCAGCAGCGGCGGCGACCTCTTCCAGGTCTGTCGCAGCCACCCTCCGAGCCGGAGCCCTGGGTTGCTTGTCGAGCTCCTCCGCGATGATGGTGACTTTGCGGTCGCAGACGTCTAGCATCTGATCCAGCGTGGGAGGAGGATCTAGCGGCAGGCTGAGGATGGCGGCCTTGCAGGATGGATTTGCATTCGTCGCCGCCATCTCAGTGAGGATCCCCCTCTTAGTTGACTCATCATGGACCTGCGTCTCGACCGCCCTGCGGAGGCGCTCAACAAAGCTTAAAAAGGGCTCATTAGGTTCTTGCACGATCTTTACAAATGGCGTCAAGGGGGTAGCAGGGGACCGCAAGGTAAGGAAAGCTCGCTCGGCTGCTTTGGCTCCCTCCCTTAAAGCCTCCACTGGGACATACCACGCTTGGGTCTGCCCATCCTCCCATGCCCCTGTTCCACACAAGTGGTCGGTTGATAACACACCCCCCTGCAGATCTGAGGCTGTCGCTTGGTTCTCCCACAGCGAGGGTAAGATTTTACTAATTTCTCTTCGCCAATGTTTCTCCCAGACAAGGAATTCTGTGGGGTTTAAAAGGCAGGAGAACAGCCGCCTTAAATCTGCAGGGGTGACCACTGTTTCAGAGAGTGTGGCTCTCAGAATCCCCCGGAAATATTCACTCTCCCGGGAGAAATCCTTTTGGGCTTTGCACAACTCTTTTATCGAATGATGTGGGAATGGGGTCCAATGGGGCTGGGTCCTTCCCCCCCCCCCGGGATTGTAAGTGACCGGGGGCGCCGAGATGACTGGCGGCTCCGGGTTCTGGCCTCCCCCCCCCTCCCCGGCTCCGGATGGAGCGTGGGAATCGGAGGGTAGATCGTGGGAACCGAAACTGAGAGGGGAAGGGGGAGAGCCAAGGATGGGGGCGGAGACGGATGACGACTTTGTCCCCGCCTGGGAGACGTGGCATGGGGGAGGAGCCGACGCCGGAGTGGGAGTGCCGCGGGGTGTAGAATCAGGATGAGGGATGGGAGGGGTGGAAGGAGGAGCAGTGGGAGGGGAAACCGGAGAAAGGGGGGGGGGAGCGAGAGGAGGGGTCTGGATAAAGGAAAGGGCTGTGGTGGGAAAGAAGTGGGTTATGGGAAGAAGAAGGAATGTTGGCGGGAAGCGCCATGTGGCGTCCGCCATTTCGGGCTCCTTGGGAGCCATCCTGGAAGAGTGGGGTAGACGGCGGGGAAGGAGGAGGAGAGGGGGGGGAAGTATTAAAACGAACTGAACTTTTACAACTTGGAGTGGTCTTAACTGGGTGAGAAGGGGGACAGGGAGAGCCCCGGGAAGTTTGGCCAGAACTTCTCGGGCGGGGGGACTGGGATTCCCGAAAGGAGCCGGAGCGATGACCTGAGCTCCGCGCAGTGCTGTCGCGGGCTGCCGCTTTCAGGATTCTGTGCTTGGAAGTAGCGGGAGAAGGGGAAGGAACAGTACAAAGGGAACAAGGTGAACTGGGAACAAAACTCAAGTCAGATGGCTGTTTCTTCAGTTTCCTCTGGGACTTTAGAACTTTCCTAATTTGGGAAGCCCAGAAAGCAGTCTGCGAAAGTGAGGAGTCCCCTGCTCTAGCTAATTCTCCTAATTTAGTGCAAACTTGTCCCCAAAAACGCCAATCGTGAATTTGTTCAGGGGAAACCTCTGGGAACTGAGCAGATAGCCAAATGACTAGTTTTTGAACCTCTTTCTTTTCTATTTTTTCAAAACCCCCCCGAGAAAGGATAACCGAAACAAAGTTAAAGTGCCTTTTTTGAGCTTTGGTAAAATGAGCACCCATAATGAGATGGTAAAAAGCTCAAGCCCACCAACCCTGGAAAACGCGAAAGAAAGGACCTCTGGAGCAACCCCCCACCGCCGGACTACGCCGGCAAGTCGCTGGCCAGCTAGGGAAAACGAGAAACCCGGGCGAAACCGGGGAGCCGGACGAAACCAGCGGGCCGGTTGAAACCGCCACAAGTTAAAAAGGTGGGGGGGAGAGAAAGAAAGGAAGGGAAAAGAACTCACGGTTTTTGGGAGGTCCAAAGAAGATCCAGGGAAGGTGACTCCTGCAGAGGAATCGACTCCGGGGTGCACGGAGCTACCAATCCCGGTCCCAGGGGAGCGCTACCCATGAAAATGGGTCTGCTCTCACACAGGGTAGGTTAACGTCCCACGAGAAACTTTCCGGTAATCCAACGGGTCGAGCCCGACGGCTCCGGGATTTCTCAGCCGTGGGGTCCGCGGTGGTCTCGGACTGTCCCGCGGTGGGCGCCAACCTGAAGTGGCGGCGGCTGGCCTCTGAGTCTCTGATTCTCCCGGCAAGCTGCGGCCAGCACCGCTGGCAGCACAGAGGGGGAAGGGCACCCTCCCGCTGGGAGACTTCCTGGGGAGAGTGCTTAAGGCGGAATGCCTTCAGAAGAGCGAGAATCCACGGAGCTGTTTGAAGAGGAGCCGGGCTGCGACCCACAGGAGAAAAAGACAGGACCGCGTCGACAGGGAAAACGAGAGGGTTTATTGAAAGTGCGTCGAGCGCGGACAAAAAGGCATGCCCGGCAGGGCCTTATAACCAGAACACAATGACCAATCTAAATTTTTGAGAGGAGGGAATAACACGTAACAAACATCTCGGATCTCCAGTGGGAATAAACTGAGGGTTGAACCCTGACCCCTGGTCCAATCATTCAATGTCCAAGGCAGAAGGTTCTGGATGGAAGGGTGTGGGCACCGAATAACAGACAGGCAGCCAGGGAGGGATTAGGAGAGATAAATCGTAGGGAAAGGGAGGGGAAAAGTGCAACTGACGGGGCGATCAAGAAGAGGGAGAGAGAGAGAGCCCGGGCAGAACCATAAACAGGAATGGGGGGTACAGGAATAAACCAACTTAAAACTAATGCACCCCAACACCGAAGCTGTTGTTTCCTCCCGGCGTCGGGGTCCTCCCATTCAAAGGTAAATATAACCCACTTTCCTCTGCTGGTTAGCACGCCCAAAAAGCATCTTTTAGGTCTATCACCCTGAACCATGCTGTGCTGTATAGAGGTTAGGCACTACTGGGTATCGATTCACAGTTCTTTTGTTCATTCTCTCAAATCTGGACAAGCCTGTAAGTCCCATCTGACTTCTTTACTGGTAATATGGGTGTATTATGGGGGAACATACATGGTTCTAAGATCCCCTCCTCAAGTAGGTCCTGGACCACCGGCTGCAGTCCTCGTCTCCCTTCCAGAGAGATTGGGGTCAGGAACAAGGGGGACTGGAGCAGGGGTTTCAGGAGGAACTGGGGAAGATTTATTTGGATTTTCTTTCACTTTCTTTTCCATTACTAATGTGATAGTTTTCAGTTGTACAAAGAGAGGATAAAAATGACTTTTTGATTCACCACTATCATTGCATCTTCTCCAAGTTTAATTCCAATCTTATCCCAAAATCTTAGTGGTTTTACTTCATTAAGGGTAGTAGTTGGAAAATGAAAGAAAATCCACTTAACAAATCTCTTAACTTTTCCCTTAGATAAACAAAACCCTCCTCCCACCAAGGAATCCACAACTCGATTATAAACTTCCTTCTCCCCAGCAGACAGTCTCGCTCTACCCCATTGTACCCTAGTCAGGTCCGTCCTGGCCACTAGAATACTCAGACCGAGACTATTTGCTAGGTTCTTTTCCACCCACCTCCGAGGTAAAACAAAAACTAAAAAGGAAAAACACCCGAGAATCGGCAGCGGGGGGAGTTTTGAACGTTGTGCACTGTGCCTCCCCTAATCCCCGGGAGTCACCCCCACCCAACTTCAGGGTACCCCAGTCGAGTTCATCCCAGCCACTGGAATACTCACAAAACCAAAGATTCTTGAAAACTAAAATCTCGGAGGTAGTCCTTGATCCAGGGGAAAGCTCCTCTCACGTCTGGAATGGAGAGGCTTGGCTTTCCCGCCCGCCGGGAGCTGCAGCATCCAGAAAGTGTGCGAATTCGCCGGCAGTGCTTGGCAGACCACGAACTTCACTTTGCAGGGGCGTCCATGCACCCTGGAGACAGCTGAGGTGTGCACCAGTGGGCCCCAGTCGCTGGAGGCGATCGGAGGAGGCGTCAGGAGTGGCCGTGCTCTAGCTTTGTTGCCGGCCGGCAGGGTCACGGTTCGGCTGCTGGAAACGCAGGCTCAACGTCTAAGAATCGTGATAAAGGAAATAAGGGACGACCCTCTGCTTGTTTCTCCGAGCTGCTTTATTTCTCTCCCGCGCGAGGATGGCGCTGCTTGGAATCGGCAGCGTGGCACAGGAGCTGTTCTTTGCCGCGGTGGCAGCAGCGCCGGCGTGAGTCAGATGGCACAGCACTCGCAGGCAGCGGCAGCGCGGCGGGGACAGTCTCTGTCCTGGCGGCGGGGACAGTCTCTCTCCTCACGGCGGGGACAGTCTCTCTCCTCGCGGCAGGGACAGTCTCTGTCCTGGCGGCGGGGACAGTCTCTCTCCTCACGGCAGGGACAGTCTCTCTCCTCACGGCGGTGACAGTCTCTGTCCTGGCGGCGGGGACAGTCTCTCTCCTCACGGCGGGAACAGTCTCTCTCCTCATGGCGGGGACAGTCTCTCTCCTCACGGCGCTGGCAGCAGCAGTGCTCGTGTGGGCGATCCCCTCTCGCCAGGAGCCGTGGCTCACGGGAGGCTCAGCGGTGCCGGCGGCGCGGGCAGGAGCCAGGCGGCCGATGCCCCGCGGGGTGACCTCCTTTCCCGGGCGGAGAGGGGTGCCGGCTGCGGAGGGGGAGCCGGCGGGGCACGGGATCCGGCAGAGCGCGGGAGCCGTGCAGCTGGAAGGGCAGACAGTGGCACAGAGCGGGGAGGCAGAGAAAACAGCGGCTTTTGCGTAAGAGAGAGCGGGAAATCAGGGCGGTGGGGGGGGAGGGGGTGGGGGGGGTGTGGGGAGTTCAGAAGCTGAGACTGGAAAGGCATAAACCAATAGCAAAGAGAGAAACCCTGAACTGACAGGGAACTTTCCAGGCTAGGGGCAAAACAAAAACCACTCCAGCTGCCATGACTAGACAGGAGGCAAACATAGACTAAACATCTTCAAACTGCCATTCCAACCAGACGGGGAAAGGCCAAACATACTCCAACCCACTGCAACAGGAGACCAAACAACCTCAAAAAGCCCCACTGCCACAGGCAGAGCTCAGCTGCTCTTGGGGGCTGCAGGAACAGTCAGGAGCCCAAAGAGCCTCCATGGCTGTGCTGGAGACCAAGGCTGGAGCAGGGAAATGCAGGGCTGCTGCGGCATGGGGAGGGCATTGAATTCCAGCACACACCTCAGCTCTCTGATGGTCCCGGCACCATGCTGGGCCCTGTTTCAGACTGGAGCAGAGCAGATGTTGATGGGACAGGAGCCCTGCGGGGCTGGCAGGGACCTGCAGCTTGCAAGGTGCTCTGCTGTCCCTCAGGTGCTCTCGGACAGATCCAATTCCAGCTGGGCACCTCAGGGCACAAGTGGCACTGCCTGTTCAAGGGCACACAACTGATGTCTGCCTGGAAAGGGGCACAGGTTTTAATACCTGTTAGTTTCATAATATACAAGCAAACCTTTATTATCTGTGTCACTTGAGTAATTTTAAGAAATGGCAAGAGCTGTGAAGAACGGGGATTTCCTGGAAGTGTGCTGATGGCAGAAAAAATACTGGTCTTCCCCTCTATTTTGTCACCAATGTGATAAGTAGTAATACGTTTGTTCATTAATTAAATCAATAGCTAAACAACTATACAATATAAAACAATAGTTAAATAGCTAAGAAAACTTCTTGTGCAGATACATATGGTTGCTGGTTTACTATAGTGCCTTGGGAATTCCATTGTAAAGGTATGCCCTGTGAAAGGAAAGTAATGAGAAGCAGCTGTAACAACAATCCTTAAACTTGCTAGAATTGCTTAGCTTGCAGAAAAGTGTATAGTGTTCTGTATAGCTATGCCTTATAAGGCATAAGTTCACCCAGCGTTCACAAAGAGGAAGACTAAGGGGGACTAAGCCTTCATCCCACAACCACCAGAAGGCAGAAAAAGACCCCCTAGCAACTGAATGAGCAAGCGCAGAAGACAGATCACATCATCCCTAAACCTGGAGAAGAAGGCAATAAAAGGTGGACTCAGGGGATAGGAATTTCGTGAGCCAGAGCGGAGCGGAGACTCTGGGCCACCCAGCGCTGTCCTTGCTTATTCTTGCTTGCAAAATAATAAAGATAATTATATGATCCTTAAATTCAGTGGATTTGTTTATCACAACCAATATTCATTCTATTATTTCCTCTCCCTCTTCCTTGAGACGTTTCCAGCTCTCCTGTTTAAATGGCCGTGTCTAAGGACATCTCTTCACTAGAGCAGCTGGATCTATGACCTTCCCGTTGCTCCTAGATTTCCTTGCCCAGATGCTCTCTGGTCATTCATGTGTCTCTCAACTGACTGGTTTCATACTTTGAGCTTCAAGGAGTTGCCCAATGTTTCTGAAGTTCAAATTAATAAATTATTAATCGTCATCCTAATTGTGTTTATATCTATCACAGAATTACCTTTTCTAATGTCCTTGTCTAAAACTGTTCCCATATGGAAATCCCTTTGGGATGGGGAACATGTCAGATGGAACCGGGACATCACAGACAGCTGAGGGAAGAGCTGTGATTGTTATTAAGCTACGTCATGTTCATTTCCATCTTGGTAGGTCAGGGTGGGCCAGGGCAAGTGGCCGCAAATGGAAGCCATTTCCAGGGGAAAAAGAAGCCATTTTTGCAGGGTCTGGGTATCAGATGAAATGAGGCGTTTGAGTCTCTGAGGACTTGCAGTGGACTAGATTCTGGCAGCTTTGTTTTTGGCGAAATCCAACAAAATTTGCAAATTTCTGGCTTGGCATGCCACGTTCACCTGTGGTGTGTGGCCACAAGCAGAAGCCATTTTACATGGGAAAAAGAAGACATTTTTGCAGGGTCTGGGTATCCGATTAAACATGGCTTTTCAGGCTTGAAGGACTTGCAGGGGCCCAGTTTCTGGCAGCTTTAGTTTTGGAGAAATCCCGGAAAATTTGGAAATTTCTAGCCTGGCAAGCCACGGTGGGGGGGGGGGGGGGGGGGGGGGTATGAGTGACCAGAAATGAAGCCCATTCTCCAGGGGAAAAAGAAGCCATTTCTGCAGGGTCTGGGTGTCAGATTAACGTGGCTATTTGGGCTCTGAGCACATGCAGGGGCCTAGTTTCTGGCAGCTTTAGTTTAGGAGAAATGCAGCAAAATTTGGAAATTTCTACCTTGGAAGGCCTCATTGGGCCAGGGCAAGTGGCCGCAATGAGAGGCCTTTTTCCATGGGATAAAGTAGCCATTTCCCCAGTGTCGGGTTATGAAATGAAATCTCTTGTTTGGGGCTCTGAGTAATAACAGGGGCCCAGTTTCTAGCAGCTTTAGTTTTGGAGAAATCCAGAAAAATTTGCTAATTTCCAGCATGGATACCAGGGTCTTCTGGGGCAAGTGGCAGCAAAAGGAGGCCGTTTTCCAGGGGAAAAATAAGTCATTTTTGCCGGGTCTGGGTATCAGATTGAATGTGGTATTTGGGGCTCTGAGGCCTGACAATCTTCTCGTTTCTGTCAGCTTTTGTATTGGGGAAATCCAGCAGAATGTGTTAATTTCTCCTGTGGCTGACCGGGGTTGTTTGGGTAAGTCTCCGCAAATGGAGGCCATTTTCCAAGGTTTAATGAAGTAATTTCCCCAGGGCCTAGGTATCAGATAAAACGTGGCTTTTGGGCTCAGAGGAATAGCAGGGGCCCATTTTCTGGGGGCTTTAATTTTGGAGAAATGTAGCAAAATTTGGAAGTTACTAGCTTGGCTAGTCACGATGATACAGGTGAAGTGGCCGCAAGTGGAGGCAATTATCTAAGGGAAAAAGAAGTCATTTGACCAGGGTCAAGGTACCAGATTAAACATGGCGTTAGGGGCTCTGAGCACATGCAGGGGCATAGATTCTGGCAGCTTTAGTTTTGGAGAAATGCAGCAAAATTTGGAAATTTCTAGCTTGTATGTCAGGCTTGCCTGGGGCCAGTGGCAGAAAATGGAGGCCATTTTCTAGGGGAAAAAGAAGCCATTTTCCCAAGGGTCTGCGTATCAGATGAAAGCTGGTGTTTGGGACTCTAAGGACTTGCATTGGCTTAGTTTCTGGCAGCTTTGGTTTTGCAAAAATCCAGCAAAATTTGCAATTTTCAACCCTGGGTAGCCAGGCTGGGCCAGGGCGAGTGGCCTCAAAGAGAGGCCATTTTGCAGGGGAAAAAGAAGTCATTTGCCCAGGCTCTGGGCATCAGATGAAAGTTGGAATGTGGGGCTCTAAGGACTTGCACTGGCCTAGATTCTGACCACTTGAGTTTTGGAGAAATCCAGGAAAATGTGGAAATGTCTACCTTGGGTGGCCAGGCTCGGTCAGGGCGAGTGGCCGCAGAGAGGCCATTTTGCAGGGGAAAAAGAAGTCCTTTGGCCAGGCTCTGGGCATCAGATGAAAGCTGGCCTTTGTGGCTCTGAGCACTTGCTGGGGCCTGGATTCTGACCACTTGAATTTTGGAGAAATCCAGCAAAATTTGGATATTTCTATCTTGGGTGGCCAGGGTGGGCCAGGGCGAGTGGCCGCAAATGAAATTTGGCTGCAGTGCCTCTCTCTGTCCACAAGGCGGTAGCGCTGGAAGAAGTCCCTGCTGGGGGAAGCTGCACCAGTTCTCACTGTGTGCAAGGGGCCAGCACTGCCACCGACAGCTTTTAGGGGGAGGGACTGGGGGCAACTGGGAGGGACTTGGGGAGGTCACTTGGAGGGAATGGAAGGGACTGGGACAGACGGCACTTTGTTACTGGGAACACTGGGAGGGACTGGTGGGCACTGGGACAAAGGGTCTTTGTGCTGGGAGACACTGGGGGTCATTGGACAGAGCCACTTTGTTACTGGGCGGGAGTGGGAGGGATTGTGAAGGACTGGGACGGACAGCTTTGTACTGGGAGCACTGGGAGGGACTGAGACAAAGGGGCTTTCTACTGGGAGGGAACTGGCGGTCACTGGGGATTGCTGGGATAGAGCCACTTTGTTAGCGGGATGGACCAGGACAGAACGGCTTTGTTACTGGGAGCACTGGGAGGGACTGGGACATCACTCGGATGGACTGGGAGCACTGGGAAGGACTGGGAGCACTGGGATGGACTGGGAGCACTGGGAAGGACTGGGAGCACTGGGATGGACTGGATGCACTGGGAAGGACTGCGAGTTACTGGGATGAACTGGGAGCAGGGGTCGCCCCCTGCCGGTGTCCCTCGACAGGGATGGGGGTGGGGCCACTCCAGGGACACCTTGGGGACATCTTGAGGTGACCCTGGGGACATCCCACAGACACCTTGGGGACACGCAGGGGACACTGCAGGGCCACCCTCGGGGGACATCATGGGGACACCTCAGGAACTCCCTGGGGACATTTTGGAGACACCTTGGGGACACCCTGGGGACATTTCAGGGCCACCTCGTGGCCACCCTGGGGACGCTTTGAGACACTTTGTGACACTTTATGAGTCTTTGTGACACTTTATGATGCTTTGTGACATTTTGTGAAGTTTTGTGACATTTTGTGACACTTTGGGGACACTTTGGGGCCCCCCATTGAGCTCAGACCGAGGCCACGCCCTTTTTCCTGCCCCTTTTTATTCCCAACTAATCAGATCTTCTAGTGTGCCTGGGGGGGAGGGGGCCTCCTAGCCTGGCTCCTCCCCCTGCCCCGTGGTGGGCGGGGCCTCCTCAGTGGTGGGCGTGGCCTGCAGGCCATGGGCGGTGCTACACCAGCGCTGCAGCCAATGTGAGTAGGGGGTGTGCTTGGGGGGGCGTGGCCAGGGCCCACTGAGCCAGCGGGGCCCACCTGGGAAAGGGGTGGGGTTAAAAAAGGGGGCGGGGCTTGGGGCCACCCCAGGCCCCTCCCCAGGATTGATCTTTAAGCCATGCCCCTCCCTTAGGCCCCACCCCCACCCTGACCCATCCCATTGTCACACCCCATTGCCAAGGCTGCTCCCCCTTTCCCTCAAGTCCCACCCCCTTTCCTCGAAGCCCCTCCCCCTGCAGGCCCCAACCTCTCTCACCATTGGCTGACGAGCTCCTGGAGGCGGGGCCAGTCCCTGATTTGCTGCTGGCAGCTGGGCGCTGACCAATCACAGATGGAGCAGCAGCTCGGCCACGCCCTCGGGGAGGCACAGGGCTGGCTCTGGCCCCGCCCCCAGAGCGGGCCCCGCCCCCCAGTGCGCACGCGGCACCCCCGGCGGAGCTGCTGCCTCAAGATGGCCGCCCAGGACAGCAGCGCCCCCTGCTGGAGGCGGGGCTGGTGTGAGGCCTGGCCACGCCCCCAACCCCACAGGCCAAGCCCACAATGGGCAGGACACTTCCCACCCCTCCCCCACCCTTTCAGTCCCCATTAAGCCCCTCCCCCACCCTGGGCTTTCTGCCCATCCCCCCTTTAATCTCCACCCCCACCCTCCAAATCTCCCCCTTTTAGCCCCTCCCACTCCCCTCAGACTCCTCCCCCTCTTGAAGCCTTTCCCATTTAAGCCCCTCCTCCACTCCCCAGGCCCCTCCCCCACTCCCTCTGCTTTAAAACCCTCCCCACCTTAAGCCCCTCCCCCTCATTAAGCTCCTCCCCTCTCATTAAACCCCCCCTTAAGCCCCTCCCCCTTTCACTAAGTCCCTCCCCACCCACTGTCCCTCTCTTTTCATTAAACCCCCAGTTAAGCCCCTCCCACTGATCCCCTCCCTCTTTTATTCATCCCCACCCCCACTCATTAAACCTCTCCTCCCCTTCAAGCCCCTCCCCCACCTTCAAGCCCCTCCCCCAGTTTAAGCTCCTCCCCTTTCAGCCCCCCATGTTTAGGCCCTGGCCCCTTTGGCCCCGCCCCCACCTGTGCTGCCCCAGCTCCCGGCCCATCCCCCAGAGAGGGGGCGGGGCTGCAGGCGGGGGGAGGGGCTCTCCCAGTGCTCCCGGCCCCGCCCCCTCCAGCGGGGCAGCGGCTGAGCCCGGCCCCGCCCAGGCCACACCCACCACCTGCAGCCAATCAGAGAGCTTGGAGTGGGGGATTGGGAGGGACTGGTGGGAACTGGGGGGAAATGGGGGGATACTGGGAGGGAACTGGGATCAAACTGGGAGTTACTGGGAGCACTGGGATCACAGCTGGAGTCATACTGGGACCACTGGGAGGGAACTGGGGGATACTGGGACTTGTACTGGGAGGGACTGGGTTATACTGGGAGGGACTGGGACAAACTGGGAGGGGACTGGGGGGGTTACTGCTCTGTACTGGTTTGTACTGGTGCAATCCCCACCTGCTCCTGCACGGGCACTGGGGGGTCTGTACTGGTTTGGACTGGGAGCACTGGGAGGTCACTGGAGGTTACTGGTCTGTACTGGTCCGTACTGGTCCATACTGGTCTATCCTAGTCCCTACTGGTCTATATTGGTCCATACTGGTCCATACTGGTGCAGTCCCCACCTGCTCCTGCAGGGTCTATAAGGATCATTGGTCTGTACTGGTCTATACTGGTCTGTACTGGTTTATACTGGTCCGTACTGGTGCAATCCCCACCTGCTCCTGCAGGGTCAATAGGGATCATTGGTCTGTACTGGTCTATACTGGTCTATTCTGGTCTATATTGGTTTATACTGGTCCGTACTGGTCTATCCCAGTCCATACTGGTCTGTACTGGTCCGTACTGGTCCGTACCGGTCCGTACCGGTCCGTACCGGTCCGTACTGGTCCGTACTGGTCCGTACCGGTCCGTACTGGTCCGTACTGGTCTGTACTGGTCCGTACCGGTCCGTATCGGTCCGTACTGGTCTGTACTGGTCCATACTGCTCCATACTGGTCTGTACTGGTCCGTACTGGTCTGTACTGGTCCATACTGGTCTGTACTGGTCCATACTGGTCCATACTGGTCTGTACTGGTCTGTACTGGTCCGTACTGGTCCATACTGGTCCATACTTGTCCATACTGCTCCATACTGGTCTGTACTGGTCCATACTGGTCTGTACTGGTCCATACTGGTCCGTACTGGTCTGTACTGGTCTGTACTGGTCTGTACTGGTCCATACAGGTGCAGTCCCCACCTGCTCCTGCAGGGGGCGCAGTGCTGCCAGGCGCCCCCTGCTGGCCGTGCTCAGGAACCGCAGGCACTGCTGCAGCTGCCGCTGGGCAGGGAAACAGCAAAAATCACCAAAATTCACCCAAAATTCACCCAACTTAACAACAAAATCACCAAAACTGACCCAAATGCACGCCAAATTAACCCCCAAAACACCCAAATTCACCCAAAACCAGAAAAAAATCACCCAAATTCACCCCAAAAACCAGCAAAATTCACCCAAATTCACCCCAAAACCAGCCAAAATCACCCAAATTCACCCCCAAAACAGATCAGGGACCCCGAAAATTGACTCGGGGAGCCCTGAAAATCCCAAAAATGAACAAAAAAACCCCCAAAATCCACCCCAAAAATGAACTCAGGGAGCCCAAAACCCCCAAAATTCACCCAGAAACTCACCCCAAAAATGGATCAGGGACCCCAAGAATGGACCCACGGAGACCAAACACTCCAAAAGTGAACTCAAAAACTCCAAAAGTGAACTCAAAAACCCCAAAAGTGAACTCAAGAACCCCAAAATCCACCCCAAAAATGGATCACAGACCACAAAAACAGACTCAGGGAGCCCCAAAATCCACCCCAGAAGCCACAAAATCCACCCTAAAACCAAATCAAGGACCCCAAAAATGAACTCAGAGACCCCATGTATTCCCCTCAGGATTTCCCAAAATTCTCCCAAAATCTCAAACCTTGACCATGAATCCCTCAAATTCCAAATTTGGAGCGCAAATCCCCCAAAATCCCAAATTTGGAGCCCAAATTGCCCAAAATCCCCGTTCCCCTGCCCCCACAGCTGCAGGAGGCTCCTCAGGGTGGGCGGGGCCTCAGCTGAGGGGGTGGGGCCAGCCACGAGATGCCTGTGATTGACAGGCACGGAGCCACACCCCTTTCCCCATGGCTGTCACCATCCCTTTAGGCTCCTCCCACCCAGCCAGCCAGGCCACGCCCACCCCCTTAGGCCCCACCCATCCCTTTCAACCCTTCTAAGCCCCGCCCACTCATTTCAGCCCCTGCCATGCATTTAGGCCACACCCACCCCACTAAGCTCCACCCACCTTTTAGGCCACACCCCCTCCCCGGCCTGCTTGCACCTTCAAGCCCCACCCACCCCTTCAGGCCCCTTGCAGACGGCCTTGATTGACACCTGAGGGGATTGGGGATTTTTGGGGGAAATTTGGGATTTTGGAGAGGTTTGGGATTTTGGGGGGCACATTTGGGATTTTGGGGGGTCCTGGGGGGCTTTTTGGGGGGGAGATTTTGGGGGTTGCAGGGAGGATTTCTGGGGGGAACTTGGGATTTTTAGGGGCTCCTGGAGGAAATTTCGGGGAAGATTTTTGGGGGTGCAGAGGAGATTTTGGGGGGGGTCCTGCGGGAGATTTGGGATTTTGGGGGGGAATTTGTGATTTTCTGGGGGTCCCTGAGGGGATTTTGGAGGAGATTTGGGGATAGTGGGGTGTCCTGAGGGTGATTTTGGGGGGCCCAGGGGGAATTTTGGGGGAAATGTGGAGATTTTGGGGTGTCCTGGGGGATTCCTGGGGAGATTTGAGGATTTCTGGGGGGAGATTTGGGATTTTTGGGGGGGGCAGGGAGAATTTTGGGGATGGATTTGAGAAATTTAGGGTGTCCTGGGTGGAATTTGAGAAGAATTGGAGGGGGTCTGGAAGATTTTGGTGACCCTGAGGGGATTTTCGGGGTCCTCAGGCCCCACCCACACACAAGGGCCCCACCCATTCCAACAGGCCCCGCTCACTCAGCACCACACCTGGCTCCCAACCGAGGCCAAGATAGCCGAAAGCTCTGCTGGGACTAGCCTGACCTGACGGGAACGAGAAAAATCCCTCAGGGAGCCCAAAATCCCCTCAAAATCCCCTCAAAACAGCCTAAAAATCACTCAGGGATCCCAAAATCCCCGAAAAATACCCCAAAAAAACCCTCAGAGAGCCAAAAATGCCCTCAAAATCGATCAAATATCCCTCATGGAGCCCAAAATCCGAATAAATTAACCAAAATCCCGCAAAAATCCCTCAGGGAGCCCAAAATCACCTCAAAAGCTCCTCAAAACACCCCAAAAATCCCTCAGGGAGCCCAAAATCCCCTGAAAATAACCCAAAATCTCCCAAAAATCCACCAGGGAGCCCAAAATCCCCTCAAAATAACCCAAAATCTCCCAAAAATCCCTCAGGGAGCCCAAAATCCCCTCAAAAGCTCCTCAAAACAGCCTAAAAATCACTCAGGGATCCCAAAATCCCCTAAAAATACCCCAAAAAAACCCTCAGAGGGCCAAAAATGCCCTCAAAAGCTCTCAAATATCCCTCATGGAGCCCAAAATCCGAATAAATTAGCCAAAATCCCACAAAAATCCATCAGGGAGCCCAAAATCACCTCAAAAGCTCCTCAAAACACCCCAAAAATCCCCTTAGAGACCCCCAAATCCCCTCAAAATACCCCCAGAACCCTTCAGGGAGCACAAAATCCCCTCAAAATACTCCCAAAATCACTCAGGGTGCCCAAAATCCAAATAAATTAACCCAAAATCCCACAAAAATCCTTCAGGGAGCCCAAAATCCCCTCAAAATACCCCAAAATCCCTCAGGGAGCCCAAAATCCCCTCAAAATACCCCCAAAATCCCTCATGCAGCCCAAAATCCCCTCAAAACACCCCAAAAACCCCTCAGGGACCCCAAAATACCCTCAAAAGAGCTCAAAAATCCCTCAGGGATCCCAAAATCCCCCCAAAAGAGCCCAAAAATCCCTCAGGGAGCCCAAAATCCCCTCAAAATACCACCAAAAACCCCTCAGGGAGCCCAAAATCCCCTCAAAATACCACCAAAAATCCCGCAGGGAGCCCAAAATCCCCTCAAAATACCACCAAAAATCCCTCAGGGTGCCCAAAATCCCCTCAAAATACCCCCAGAATCCATAAGGGAGCCCAAAATCCCCTCAAAATACCCCCAAATCCCTCAAAGATCCACCAGAGAGCCCAAAATCGCCTCAAAACAGCACAAAAATCCCTCAGGGACCCCAAAATCCCCTGAAAATACCCCCAAAACCCCTCAGGGAGTCCAAAAACCACTCCAAAGCTTCTCAAAATACCCCAAAAAACAATCATGGAGCCCAAAATCCCCTCAAAATACCCCCAGAATCCCTCAGGCAACCCAAAATCCCCTCAAAATAACCCAAAATCCCACAAAAATCCCTCAGGGAGCGTAAAATATGTTCAAAATAGCCCAAAAATCTCTCAGGGAGCACAAAATCCCCTCAGAATAACCCAAAATCCCACAAAAATCCCTCAGGGAGCGTAAAATATGCTCAAAATATCCCCAAAAACCCCCTCAGGGAGCCCAAAATCCCCTCAAAATAGCTCAAAAATCACTCAGGGAGTAAAAAATACCCTCAAAAGCTCCTCAAAATACCCCAAAAGCCCCTCAGGCAACCCAAAAATCCCATCAAAATAACCCAAAAATCCCTCAGGGACAGCAAAATCCCCTGAAAATACCCCCAAAACCCATCAGGGAGTCCAAAAATCCCTCCAAAGCTTCACAAAATACCCCAAAAAGCATTCAGGGAGCCCAAAATCCCCTCAAAATACCCCAAAAACCCCACACGGAGCCCAAAATCCCCTCAAAATACCCCCAAAATCTCCCAGGGAGCTCAATATCCCCTGAAAATCCCCTCAAAATAGCCCAAAAATCTCTCAGGGATCCCAAAATCCCCTCAAAAGCTCCTCAAAATACCCCAAAAACCCCTCACGGAGCCCAAAATCCCCTCAAAAGCTCCTCATAATGCCCCCAAAATCCCTCAGGGAACCCAAAATCCCCTCAAAATACCCCAAAATACCTCAGGGAGCCCAAAATCCCCTCAAAAGCTTCTCAAAATACCCCAAAAGCCCCTCAGGCAACCCAAAATCCCCTCAAAATAACCCAAAAATCCCTCAGGGACACCAAAATCCCCTCAAAATACCCCCAAAACCCATCAGGGAGTCCAAAAACCCCTCCAAAGCGTCTCAAAATACCCCAAAAACCATTCAGGGAGCCCAAAATCCCCTCAAAATACGCCCAAAATCCCTCAGGGAGCCCAAAATCCCCCCAAAATAGCCCAAAAAAATCTCTCAGGGAGCCCAAAATCCCCTCAAAATACCACCAAAATCCCCTCAGGCAACTCAAAATCCCCCAAAATAGCCCAAAAAATCTCTCAGGCAGCACAAAATCCCCTCAAAGAAACCCAAAATCCCCTCAGGGAGCACAAAATCCCCTCAAAATACCCCCAAAAACCCCCTCACGGAGCCCAAAATCCCCTCAAAATACCACCAAAAATCCCTCAGGGTGTCCAAAATTCCCTCAAAAGCTCCTCATAATACCCCAAAAATCCCTCAGGGAGCAAAAAATCCCCTCAAAATACCTCCAAAATCCCACAAAAATCCCTCAGGGAGCCCAAAATCCCCTCAAAAGCTCCTGAAAATACCCCCAAAACCCCTCAGGGAGACCAAAATTCCCTCAAAATACCCTCAAAAGTGCCCAAAAACCACTCAGAGAATACAAAATCCCCTCAAAATAACCCAAAATCCCACAAAAATCCCTCAGGGAGCGTAAAATATGCTCAAAATCCCCCCAAAAACCCCCTCAGGGAGCCCAAAAGCTCCTCAAAATACCCCAAAAGCCCCTCAGGCAACCCAAAATCCCCTCAAAATAACCCAAAAATCCCTCAGGGACACCAAAATCCCCTGAAAATACCCCCAAAACCCATCAGGGAGTCCAAAAACCCCTCCAAAGCGTCTCAAAATACCCCAAAAACCATTCAGGGAGCCCAAAATCCCCTCAAAATACCCCAAAAACCCCTCACGGAGCCCAAAATCCCCTCAAAATAGCACAAAAATCTCCCAGGGAGCACAAAATCCCCTCAAAATAACCCAAAATCCCCTCAGGGAGCACAAAATCCCCTCAAAATACCCCAAAAACCCCTCACAGAGCCCAAAATTCCCTCAAAATACCCCCAAAATCAATCAGGGAGCCCAAAATCCCCTCAAAATACCACCAAAAATCCCGCAGGGAGTCCAAAATCCCCTCAAAAGTGCCCAAAACCCCTCACGGAGCCCAAAATCCCCCCAAAATACCCTCAAAAGTGCCCAAAAACCACTAGAGAGTCCAAAATCCCCTCAAAATAACCAAAATCCCACAAAAATCCCTCAGGGAGCCCAAAATCCCCTCAAAATACCCCCAAAATCCCTCAGGGAGCCCAAAATCCCCTCAAAAGCTCCTCATAATACCCCCAAAATCCCTCAGGGAGCACAAAATCCCCTCAAAATACCCCCAAAATCCCACAAAATCCCTCAGGGAGCCCAAAATCCCCTCAAAATACCCCAAAAACCCCTCAGGGAGCCCAAAATCCCCTCAAAAGCTTCTCAAAATACCCCAAACACCCCTCAGGGAGTCCAAAATCCCACAAAAGCTCCTCAAAATACCCCCAAAAACCACCAGGGAGCTCAACATCCCCTGAAAATACCCCCAGAATGCAGCAGGGAGCCCAAAATCCCCTGAAAATCACCTCAAAATACCCCAAAATCCCCTCAGGCAACCCAAAATCCCCTCAAAATACCCCCAAAATCCCTCAGGGAGCCCAAAATCCCCTCAAAATACCACCAAAAATCCCTCAGGGTGTCCAAAATTCCCTCAAAAGCTCCTCATAATACCCCAAAAATCCCTCAGGGAGCAAAAAATCCCCTCAAAATACCTCCAAAATCCCACAAAAATCCCTCAGGGAGCCCAAAATCCCCTCAAAAGCTCCTGAAAATACCCCCAAAACCCCTCAGGGAGACCAAAATTCCCTCAAAATACCCTCAAAAGTGCCCAAAAACCACTCAGAGAATACAAAATCCCCTCAAAATAACCCAAAATCCCACAAAAATCCCTCAGGGAGCGTAAAATATGCTCAAAATCCCCCCAAAAACCCCCTCAGGGAGCCCAAAAGCTCCTCAAAATACCCCAAAAGCCCCTCAGGCAACCCAAAATCCCCTCAAAATAACCCAAAAATCCCTCAGGGACACCAAAATCCCCTGAAAATACCCCCAAAACCCATCAGGGAGTCCAAAAACCCCTCCAAAGCGTCTCAAAATACCCCAAAAACCATTCAGGGAGCCCAAAATCCCCTCAAAATACCCCAAAAACCCCTCACGGAGCCCAAAATCCCCTCAAAATAGCACAAAAATCTCCCAGGGAGCACAAAATCCCCTCAAAATAACCCAAAATCCCCTCAGGGAGCACAAAATCCCCTCAAAATACCCCAAAAACCCCTCACAGAGCCCAAAATTCCCTCAAAATACCCCCAAAATCAATCAGGGAGCCCAAAATCCCCTCAAAATACCACCAAAAATCCCGCAGAGAGTCCAAAATCCCCTCAAAAGTGCCCAAAACCCCTCACGGAGCCCAAAATCCCCCCAAAATACCCTCAAAAGTGCCCAAAAACCACTAGAGAGTCCAAAATCCCCTCAAAATAACCAAAATCCCACAAAAATCCCTCAGGGAGCCCAAAATCCCCTCAAAAGCTCCTCATAATACCCCCAAAATCCCTCAGGGAGCACAAAATCCCCTCAAAATACCCCCAAAATCCCACAAAAATCCCTCAGGGAGCCCAAAATCCCCTCAAAATACCCCAAAAACCCCTCAGGGAGCCCAAAATCCCCTCAAAAGCTTCTCAAAACACCCCAAACACCACTCAGGGAGTCCAAAATCCCACAAAAGCTCCTCAAAATACCCCCAAAAACCACCAGGGAGCTCAACATCCCCTGAAAATACCCCCAGAATGCAGCAGGGAGCCCAAAATCCCCTGAAAATCACCTCAAAATACCCCAAAATCCCCTCAGGCAACCCAAAATCCCCTCAAAATACCCCCAAAATCCCTCAGGGAGCCCAAAATCCCCTCAAAACCTCCTCAAAGGTGCCCAAAAATCCCTCAAGCAGGCCAAAATCACCTCAAAAGTGCCCAAAACCATTCAGGGAGCCCAAAATCCCCTCAAAATAGCCCAAAAACCTCTCACGGAGCCCAAAATCCCCTCAAAAGCTTCTCAAAATACCCCCAAAACCCCTCAGGGAGTCCAAAATCCCATCAAAACCGCCCAAAAATCACTCAGGCAGCGCAAAATCCTGTCAAAAGCTCCTCAAAATACCCCCAAAATCCCTCACGGAGCCCAAAATCCCCTCAAAATATCCCAAAATCCCCCAGGGAGCCCAAAATCCCCTCAAAATACCCCAAAACCCCTCAGGGAGCCCAAAATCCCCTCAAAAGCTTCTCAAAATACCCCCAAAAACCCCCAGGGAGCTCAACATCCCCTAAAAATACCCCCAGAATGCCTCAGGGAGCCCAAAATCCCCTCAAAATCCCCTCAAAATACCCCAAAATCCCCTCAGGCAACCCAAAAGCTCCTCAAAATACCCCCAAAATCCCTCAGGGAGCCCAAAATCCCCTCAAAATATCCCAAAATCCCCCAGGGAGCCCAAAATCCCCTCAAAATACCCCAAAAACCCCTCAGGGAGCACAAAATCCCCT
Organism: Passer domesticus; assembly: GCF_036417665.1. Lineage (NCBI taxonomy): Eukaryota > Metazoa > Chordata > Aves > Passeriformes > Passeridae > Passer > Passer domesticus. The sequence continues at coordinate 1,063,085 of NC_087493.1, read as the reverse complement.
CAAAATACCCCAAAAATCCCTCACAGAGCCCAAAATTCCCTCAAAATACCCCCAAAATCAATCAGGGAGCCCAAAATCCCCTCAAAATACCACCAAAAAACCTGCAGGGAGCCCAAAATCCCCTCAAAAATGCCACCAAAAATCCCTCAGGGAGTCCAAAATCCCCTCAAAAGTGCCCAAAACACCTCACGGAGCCCAAAATGCCCTCAAAAGCTCCTCATAATACCCCCAAAATCCCTCAGGGAGCACAAAATCCCCTCAAAATACCCCCAAAATCCCACAAAAATCCCTCAGGGAGCCCAAAATCCCCGCAAAATACCCCAAAAACCCCTCAGGGAGCCCAAAATCCCCTCAAAAGCTTCTTAAAACACCCCAAACACCCCTCAGGGAGTCCAAAATCCCATCAAAAGCTCCTCAAAATACCCCAAAAAACCACCAGGGAGCTCAACATCCCCCGAAAATACCCCCAGAATGCCGCAGGGAGCCCAAAATCCCCTCAAAATCCCCTCAAAATACCCCAAAATCCCCTCAGGCAACCCAAAATCCCCTCAAAATACCCCCAAAATCCCTCAGGGAGCCCAAAATCCCCTCAAAACCTCCTCAAAGGTGCCCAAAAATCCCTCCAGCAGGCCAAAATCACCTCAAAAGTGCCCAAAACCATTCAGGGAGCCCAAAATCCCCTCAAAATAGCCCAAAAACCCCTCACGGAGCCCAAAATCCCCTCAAAAGCTTCTCAAAATACCCCCAAAACCCCTCAGGGAGTCCAAAATCCCATCAAAACCGCCCAAAAATCTCTCAGACAGCGCAAAATCCTGTCAAAAGCTCCTCAAAATACCCCCAAAATCCCTCACGGAGCCCAAAATCCCCTCAAAATATCCCAAAATCCCCCAGGGAGCCCAAAATCCCCTCAAAATACCCCAAAACCCCTCAGGGAGCCCAAAATCCCCTCAAAAGCTTCTGAAAATACCCCAAAAACCCCTCAGGGAGTCCAAAATCCCATCAAAAGCTCCTCAAAATACCCCCAAAAACCCCCAGGGAGCTCAACATCCCCTAAAAATACCCCCAGAATGCCTCAGGGAGCCCAAAATCCCCTCAAAATCCCCTCAAAATACCCCAAAATCCCCTCAGGCAACCCAAAAGCTCCTCAAAATACCCCCAAAATCCCTCAGGGAGCCCAAAATCCCCTCAAAATATCCCAAAATCCCCCAGGGAGCCCAAAATCCCCTCAAAATACCCCAAAAACCCCTCAGGGAGCCCAAAATCCCCTCAAAAGCTCCTCATAATACCCCCAAAATCTCCTCAGGGAGCACAAAATCCCCTCAAAAGCTTCTCAAAATACCCCAAACACCCCTCAGGGAGTCCAAAATCCCATCGAAAGCTCCTCAAAATACCCCCAAAAACCCCCAGGGAGGTCAACATCCCCTGAAAATACCCCCAGAATGCCTCAGGGAGCCCAAAATCCCCTCAAAATCCCCTCAAAATACCACCAAAAATCCCGCAGGGAGCACAAAATCCCCTCAAAATACCACCAAAAACCCCCTCAGGGAGCCCAAAATCTCCTCAAAATACCCCAAAAGCCCCTCAGGCAACCCAAAATCCCCTCAAAATAACCCAAAAATCCCTCAGGGACACCAAAATCCCCTGAAAATACCCCCAAAACCCATCAGGGAGTCCAAAAACCCCTCCAAAGCGTCTCAAAATACCCCAAAAACCATTCAGGGAGCCCAAAATCCCCTCAAAATACCCCAAAAACCCCTCACGGAGCCCAAAATCCCCTCAAAATAGCACAAAATCCCCTCAGGCAACCCAAAAGCTCCTCAAAATACCCCCAAAATCCCTCAGGGAGCCCAAAATCCCCTCAAAATATCCCAAAATCTCCTCAGGGGGCACAAAATCCCCTCAAAATACCCCCAAAAGCCCTCAGGGTGCCCTAAATCCCCTCAAAAGCTTCTCAAAATACCCCCAGAAACCCCCAGGGAGGTCAACATTCCCTGAAAATACCCCCAGAATGCCTCAGGGAGCCCAAAATCCCCTCAAAATACCCCAAAAATCCCTCAGGGAGCCCAAAATCCCCTCAAAATACCCCAAAAACCCCTCAGGGAGTCCAAAATCCCATCAAAACCGCCCAAAAATCACTCAGGCAGCGCAAAATCCTGTCAAAAGCTCCTCAAAATACCCCCAAAATCCCTCACGGAGCCCAAAATCCCCTCAAAATACCCCCAAAATCCCACAAAAATCCCTCAGGGAGCCCAAAATCCCCTCAAAATAGCCCAAAAACCCCTCAGGGAGTCCAAAATCCCCTCAAAATCCCCTCAAAATACCCCAAAATCCCCTCAGGCAACCCAAAAGCTCCTCAAAATACCCCCAAAATCCCTCAGTGAGCCCAAAATCCCCTCAAAATATCCCAAAATCCCCCAGGGAGCCCAAAATCCCCTCAAAATACCCCAAAAACCCTCTCAGGGAGCCCAAAATCCCCTCAAAAGCTTCTCAAAATACCCCAAACACCCCTCAGGGAGTCCAAAATCCCATCAAAAGCTCCTCAAAATACCCCCAAAAACCCCCAGGGAGCTCAACATCCCCTGAAAATACCCCCAGAATGCCTCAGGGAGCCCAAAATCCCCTCAAAATCCCCTCAAAATACCACCAAAAACCCCCTCAGGGAGCCCAAAATCTCCTCAAAATACCCCAAAAGCCCCTCAGGCAACCCAAAATCCCCTCAAAATAACCCAAAAATCCCTCAGGGACACCAAAATCCCCTGAAAATACCCCCAAAACCCATCAGGGAGTCCAAAAACCCCTCCAAAGCGTCTCAAAATACCCCAAAAACCATTCAGGGAGCCCAAAATCCCCTCAAAATACCCCAAAAACCCCTCACGGAGCCCAAAATCCCCTCAAAATAGCACAAAAATCTCCCAGGGAGCACAAAATCCCCTCAAAATAACCCAAAATCCCCTCAGGGAGCACAAAATCCCCTCAAAATACCCCAAAAACCCCTCACAGAGCCCAAAATTCCCTCAAAATACCCCCAAAATCAATCAGGGAGCCCAAAATCCCCTCAAAAGTGCCCAAAACCCCTCACGGAGCCCAAAATCCCCCCAAAATACCCTCAAAAGTGCCCAAAAACCACTAGAGAGTCCAAAATCCCCTCAAAATAACCAAAATCCCACAAAAATCCCTCAGGGAGGCCAAAATCCCCTCAAAATACCCCCAAAATCCCTCAGGGAGCCCAAAATCCCCTCAAAAGCTCCTCATAATACCCCCAAAATCCCTCAGGGAGCACAAAATCCCCTCAAAATACCCCCAAAATCCCACAAAAATCCCTCAGGGAGCCCAAAATCCCCTCAAAATACCCCAAAAACCCCTCAGGGAGCCCAAAATCCCCTCAAAAGCTTCTCAAAATACCCCAAACACCCCTCAGGGAGTCCAAAATCCCATCAAAAGCTCCTCAAAATACCCCCAAAAACCACCAGGGAGCTCAACATCCCCTGAAAATACCCCCAGAATGCCTCAGGGAGCCCAAAATCCCCTCAAAATCCCTTCAAAATACCCCAAAATCCCCTCAGGCAACCCAAAAGCTCCTCAAAATACCCCAAAAACCCCTCAGGGAGCCCAAAATCCCCTCAAAACCTCCTCAAAGGTGCCCAAAAATCCCTCAAGCAGGCCAAAATCCCCTCAAAAGTGCCCAAAACCATTCAGGGAGCACAAAATCCCCTCAAAATACCCCAAAAACCCCTCACGGAGCCCAAAATCCCATCAAAAACTCCTCATAATACCCCCAAAATCTCCTCAGGGAGCACAAAATCCCCTCAAAATACCCCCAAAATGATGGAGAAGGAAGACTTGCTCACCATATGATGATCGACAAGTCTCGTCTTTATTCCCGAATCACCGATTATTATACACCTTTTAATTAGCTCATGCATAGTGCAAAATCCCAGCTCACCATTGGCTAACTAGCTATCAGCTAACTACGTGCTGTTTTTAGTATAACTATTCCACTTTCCCAGGCTATGCCGATCCACCACCTGTGCTTGTGCATTACTTCATCCGTGGGCCAAGGACGCAGCTTAATTGGGATAGCAACTCCCTTCATTCTGTATCTTGGTCAAATTAATCTCACTGTGAGCTTTAGCTGGGAGCTAGCTTGTTACAAAGTTCTCAACATTTCCCCCGTTTTCTTTTTGGGCTAGAAGTGTTGTTTTCCAAGCCCTTTCAATCATCTGACTCACCATTCTTTGTATACAATTAAGCAAGCATGGTAATACAAGCATTAGCAATACTATCACACAATATCTCTATAGCATATTGATACAAAATGATCTGATAAATTCATACAACACATACTCTCAAATTCTTCACAACTATGGCTTTGAGCTAATAATAAGAAATCGACTGCTGCTCTATTTTGCAATACTGCGTGATTTACACTTTGCACATCTTGAGACAGCATGTCCAATACCTGGGAGGTGGCGTTCAGTTCGTCTTTGGCCCAGCAGCCTAATTGCTTGGCCAAATTCATGGCCTTATTAGCTGCCCCTCCAGGTAAAAGTGTGGCTACTACTACCTGCTTCAGCTCGCTCACACAAGGTCTTAAGTTGCCAAGTAACATATGCCAAAATAATTTGCTCCGGGGCTTCATACAAGTCTAACGATCCTCTCAAATCAAGCCCCGTAAAATCCCTTAGTGCTCGCTGCCACGAGTTCTGCAAGTTCCAGGAGAATCGGCAGCTCGGGCACCAGTTTTGCCGAACGGTCGATTGCTCCAACCAAAACACCTTATTACAGCCTCCACAGTCTAGCGCGATCCATGCAGCGCATTTATTGTCCCCACAGTCCAGGCATGGCTGTGATTGAGGAGCTTTTACTTCTACCATAAGGTCCTGACACCACTCGATCTAATCGTCAGGAAGATGAACGCAGGCACGTTGCGCGTCGTTAGAGTAGGGCTGGAGGTGTTGCAAATATCAGCATCAGTTTGTTGTGCACCCTCTCTTTGTCCTCCGGTGACAAGGCCGCAACGGTCCTGAACATCTGGTACAGCTCCAGTCCACTTCGCGGGGATCCACAAGGGTCCTGTTGGAGAGGAAACACAAAGATATCCCCTCCCCCAGTATAGTACCCTGGCAGCTACTCCTGCTACATAAAGGGAGTCAGTCACAATATTCAAAGGACCTTTTAAATTCATCATTGCTTATACTACAGCTAAAAGTTCCAATGTCTGTAGACTGTCCCTGGCATCTGCATCTAACAAATGTTGTCGCCACTGTCCTTACTGTTTCCATGTCACGGCTGCTCTCTCAGACTTTTTACCAGCGTCCGTAAAGGCCGTGATAGCCCCCCTTAATGGTGACAGACTCCGAATGGGCTTTGTTATCCAGTCCCATTCTGTCATCCACTGGAGGGGACTAGGATGCAGTTTCCCAGTCTCCACGACAGCTCCAGCTCCTAAAAGGGCTTCCTGGAGCTCCCCAGAGTTCACCAAATACCAGTCAAGCGTGTCCTTTTTAATGGGCAATCGTACTGTGGAAGGCTCCGCTCCTGTAACTTGGATTGCCCTAAAACGTCCTTTCTTTATGAGGGATGCAATCATTTCAATTTTCAGTCTCACAGTTCTCTGTTGCTGTAGCGGTGGAGAGAGCCACTCCAATACCCTGAGCTCCCCCGTTTTCTTTTCAAGCTGAGACAGGGCACCTGTTAAAACAGAAACAAATCCCACATCCCTGCAGGACTAAAGAATCTTCTCAAAATCCTGGAGGTGAAGAATGGGTCCTGGTTTCATTTTGTAATGTTACATAAAGAAGTGTTAAGAGTAATTAGGAATTAATTTAGATAATACACACAATCAACAACACATACAAGATCAAAAAATTACTAAACACTACAACACTGAACTTTTATCCCAAAGTCTGCGACAGCTGACAAACTTTAAAATAACAGAGAATTGGAGAAATCATGTCCGGATTCATGTTTCTCCAAATCACCTCTGAAAATGGCTCAGCCGTCATAGATGGTCAAATTGCCAAGTCAAAAGGACTTGAATACTTTTTGATGCAGAAAACATCTGGGTTGATTGTCAGTCACTCCATCCAAATAGAGTTAGAACTTGGCCAGAGCCCGAACTCTAATTGGTGAGTGTCACTTAACATACCTTTTAAACAGGACTTTTAAAAACAACTGTTATAAACAAGAAACCTTAGGGTTACAAACCAATCAAACCAGCAAATAATTGAATCCTTCTGAAGTTTCTGTCAAGACAGAGATTTTCCAAATACAGCAAACTTCTTGAATTCTCTGCTGGAGTATTCCTGTAATAATAATTAAAAGAACTACAAAACTGGCAATTTGGATAAAAACCCTCAGAAACATCTAAATAGTTAGGAAATAAAAAGACAGGATCCTGAAGAGACACGTGTTGTGCAGGTGATCACACAAAAAAACCAGAAAAACACATGAAAGCTGGCTGTAAATACTACAACAATACCTTAATAGTAATTCTTATCACAAAAATCTGAAAACTCCTTAACAAGAAGTGCTTGAAGGGGTTAAAACAACTTTCCCAAAATATTCATCTAGTATTAACAACAATCACTATCTATCAGCATTACTTATAAAAACTGAAAATAACAAAGATTATAAACTTAATATCAATAATTCTTAAAACTTCGAATCTTGGATAAATATTTTAAAACGAAACTGAGAAAGATGACATAATCTTAAACACAAATAATTTCACTTAAAATAAGGATAGTACAAAATAATTAGCACATTTACATCCATTTATCTAATGCCATCTCTTAATGAATAGAAGAAAGCAAAGACTATAAAAACCATAGTATACAGAAATATTACAGTTTAAATCTTCTCACATGTTGTCCAAACAGAAACTAGGAAGTGTACTTGGACTCTGCCCCCCTAAAAGGTTGTTCCTGCCTCAGGTAAGGGAAAGGCAATGAAGTCATCAAACTTAAAGCCATCAAACCCAAATACTCAATCACTTTTAAAAGCAAACACATTTACAAAAAAAAACTGGTAAACTAATTGTAAAGTCTGTGGAACAGTTGGGTGAAATGCCTTGTATAACATCTGCTGTATGATGCACTGTGTGAATTTTCAGAAGTTTTCTATCCTGACCTTGAAGAAAATTCCTGCCCTGTTTTTTCTCAGACACTTGTTTGAATTGCTGCGATGGGCTGGCTGCTGTGGTTGCCAGGCAGCTGTGACAGGGCGGTGCCCTGAGGAATGTCTGCTCGCGCCCGTCTCCGCCTGCTTGCACAGCTTCAGCCTGCGCCACCTCGGGGGTGCGGAAAGGAACGCCCTCGCCCGGACCCTCGCAGCCCCGACCTCCTTTGGGCTCCGCTCTGCCTGGATCTCCGCTCGGGCTGGTTCCCCCTGGCTCTGCGCCAACACCCGCAGCCAGCGGGAGCATGTCCCACACCGCTGGTGCTTTTGTGCGCTTGCAAAAAGTGAAAAAGCCCTCCTAGTTCCAGCTTTCGGGTTTCGCGTTACTGGTGCGCGTCCGCCGCCGCTACCACTGGCACTGCGCTTGTCGCTGCCGCGTATTCGACCCCGCGTCTCGCTTTGGCCGGCTTGGCCCTGGCCGGCACCCCCCTCGCGACCTGTGCGCTTTCCCCGCGGACAGCTGCCGTGCGAGTTTTTGTCACCGTGCGTGTCACTGGACCCGCGGTGCGCGTAACCGCCGCCGGCACCGAGCACGCCGCCGCCGCCGCAGCGCTCGGCCCGCTGCGCCGCCGCAGCGCCGGGAGCGCCGCCGGCACCGAGCATGCCGCCGCCGCAGCGCTCGGTCCGCTCCGCCGCCGCACCGCTGGCACCGCCGCTACCATACGCGTTTTCGCCGCCGCGTCTGCCCCGGGCTCTCCCGCGGCGCGCGTAAACGCCCTCCTGGTCCCGAACTTACGCCACTCTGTTAACTTATGTAGTGCACACGGATCTTGAGAAACTCCTTGTGCACACCCGCAAGCTAACAACTGTGGGAGCTCTTTCTGCAAGTCTATGTCCTTAATCTGCTGCTTTTTAAAAAAGCAAATAAATAAATCATATGCTGCTTGCCTTTCCATTTCTATTCAGCGCTGTTGCAAGGCTTACAGACTTCGGCAGCACGTAGGCTAGGACCACCTATATGGCTCCTAGGGCCGCGAACGCAGTGGTTCGTTTGCCGTCCCCCCCCTTGCTTCAGAGAGACCCACTCCTACTTCCCCATCCGTGGCAGCCGTGTCCGTCCGTAGTCGTCGACGTCGGGGTCACCATTTGATGGAGAAGGAAGACTTGCTCACCATATGATGATCGACAAGTCTCGTCTTTATTCCCGAATCACCGATTATTATACACCTTTTAATTAGCTCATGCATAGTGCAAAATCCCAGCTCACCATTGGCTAACTAGCTATCAGCTAACTACGTGCTGTTTTTAGTATAACTATTCCACTTTCCCAGGCTATGCCGATCCACCACCTGTGCTTGTGCATTACTTCATCCGTGGGCCAAGGACGCAGCTTAATTGGGATAGCAACTCCCTTCATTCTGTATCTTGGTCAAATTAATCTCACTGTGAGCTTTAGCTGGGAGCTAGCTTGTTACAAAGTTCTCAACACCAAAATCCCACAAAAATCCCTCAGGGAGCCCAAAATCCCGTCAAAATACCCCAAAAACCCCTCAGGGAGTCCAAAATCCCATCAAAACCGCCCAAAAATCACTCAGGCAGCGCAAAATCCTGTCAAAAGCTCCTCAAAATACCCCCAAAATCCCTCACGGAGCCCAAAATCCCCTCAAAATATCCCAAAATCCCCCAGGGAGCCCAAAATCCCCTCAAAATACCCCAAAACCCCTCAGGGAGCCCAAAATCCCCTCAAAAGCTTCTCAAAATACCCCAAACACCCCTCAGGGAGTCCAAAATCCCATCAAAAGCTCCTCAAAATACCCCCAAAAACCCCCAGGGAGCTCAACATCCCCTAAAAATACCCCCAGAATGCCTCAGGGAGCCCAAAATCCCCTCAAAATCCCCTCAAAATACCCCAAAATCCCCTCAGGCAACCCAAAAGCTCCTCAAAATACCCCCAAAATCCCTCACGGAGCCCAAAATCCCCTCAAAATATCCCAAAATCCCCCAGGGAGCCCAAAATCCCCTCAAAATACCCCCAAAATCCCTCAGGGAGCCCAAAATCCCCTCAAAATATCCCAAAATCCCCCAGGGAGCCCAAAATCCCCTCAAAATACCCCAAAAACCCCTCAGGGAGCCCAAAATCCCCTCAAAAGCTCCTCATAATACCCCCAAAATCTCCTCAGGGAGCACAAAATCCCCTCAAAATACCCCCAAAAGCCCTCAGGGTGCCCTAAATCCCCTCAAAAGCTTCTCAAAATACCCCAAACACCCCTCAGGGAGTCCAAAATCCCATCGAAAGCTCCTCAAAATACCCCCAAAAACCCCCAGGGAGGTCAACATCCCCTGAAAATACCCCCAGAATGCCTCAGGGAGCCCAAAATCCCCTCAAAATCCCCTCAAAATACCCCAAAATCCCCTCAGGCAACCCAAAAGCTCCTCAAAATGCCCCCAAAATCCCTCAGGGAGCACAAAATCCCCTCAAAATACCACCAAAAACCCCCTCAGGGAGCCCAAAAGCTCCTCAAAATACCCCAAAAGCCCCTCAGGCAACCCAAAATCCCCTCAAAATAACCCAAAAATCCCTCAGGGACACCAAAATCCCCTGAAAATACCCCCAAAACCCATCAGGGAGTCCAAAAACCCCTCCAAAGCGTCTCAAAATACCCCAAAAACCATTCAGGGAGCCCAAAATCCCCTCAAAATACCCCAAAAACCCCTCACGGAGCCCAAAATCTGCACAAAATAGCACAAAAATCTCCCAGGGAGCACAAAATCCCCTCAAAATAACCCAAAATCCCCTCAGGGAGCACAAAATCCCCTCAAAATACCCCAAAAACCCCTCACAGAGCCCAAAATTCCCTCAAAATACCCCCAAAATCAATCAGGGAGCCCAAAATCCCCTCAAAAGTGCCCAAAACCCCTCACGGAGCTCAAAATCCCCCCAAAATACCCTCAAAAGTTCCCAAAAACCACTAGAGAGTCCAAAATCCCCTCAAAATAACCAAAATCCCACAAAAATCCCTCAGGGAGCCCAAAATCCCCTCAAAATACCCCCAAAATCCCTCAGGGAGCCCAAAATCCCCTCAAAAGCTCCTCATAATACCCCCAAAATCCCTCAGGGAGCACAAAATCCCCTCAAAATACCCCCAAAATCCCACAAAAATCCCTCAGGGAGCCCAAAATCCCCTCAAAATACCCCAAAAACCCCTCAGGGAGCCCAAAATCCCCTCAAAAGCTTCTCAAAATACCCCAAACACCCTTCAGGGAGTCCAAAATCCCATCAAAAGCTCCTCAAAATACCCCCAAAAACCACCAGGGAGCTCAACATCCCCTGAAAATACCCCCAGAATGCCTCAGGGAGCCCAAAATCCCCTCAAAATCCCTTCAAAATACCCCAAAATCCCCTCAGGCAACCCAAAAGCTCCTCAAAATACCCCAAAAACCCCTCACGGAGCCCAAAATCCCATCAAAAACTCCTCATAATACCCCCAAAATCTCCTCAGGGAGCACAAAATCCCCTCAAAATACCCCCAAAATGATGGAGAAGGAAGACTTGCTCACCATATGATGATCGACAAGTCTCGTCTTTATTCCCGAATCACCGATTATTATACACCTTTTAATTAGCTCATGCATAGTGCAAAATCCCAGCTCACCATTGGCTAACTAGCTATCAGCTAACTACGTGCTGTTTTTAGTATAACTATTCCACTTTCCCAGGCTATGCCGATCCACCACCTGTGCTTGTGCATTACTTCATCCGTGGGCCAAGGACGCAGCTTAATTGGGATAGCAACTCCCTTCATTCTGTATCTTGGTCAAATTAATCTCACTGTGAGCTTTAGCTGGGAGCTAGCTTGTTACAAAGTTCTCAACATTTCCCCCGTTTTCTTTTTGGGCTAGAAGTGTTGTTTTCCAAGCCCTTTCAATCATCTGACTCACCATTCTTTGTATACAATTAAGCAAGCATGGTAATACAAGCATTAGCAATACTATCACACAATATCTCTATAGCATATTGATACAAAATGATCTGATAAATTCATACAACACATACTCTCAAATTCTTCACAACTATGGCTTTGAGCTAATAATAAGAAATCGACTGCTGCTCTATTTTGCAATACTGCGTGATTTACACTTTGCACATCTTGAGACAGCATGTCCAATACCTGGGAGGTGGCGTTCAGTTCGTCTTTGGCCCAGCAGCCTAATTGCTTGGCCAAATTCATGGCCTTATTAGCTGCCCCTCCAGGTAAAAGTGTGGCTACTACTACCTGCTTCAGCTCGCTCACACAAGGTCTTAAGTTGCCAAGTAACATATGCCAAAATAATTTGCTCCGGGGCTTCATACAAGTCTAACGATCCTCTCAAATCAAGCCCTGTAAAATCCCTTAGTGCTCGCTGCCACGAGTTCTGCAAGTTCCAGGAGAATCGGCAGCTCGGGCACCAGTTTTGCCGAACGGTCGATTGCTCCAACCAAAACACCTTATTACAGCCTCCACAGTCTAGCGCGATCCATGCAGCGCATTTATTGTCCCCACAGTCCAGGCATGGCTGTGATTGAGGAGCTTTTACTTCTACCATAAGGTCCTGACACCACCCGATCTAATCGTCAGGAAGATGAACGCAGGCACGTTGCGCGTCGTTAGAGTAGGGCTGGAGGTGTTGCAAATATCAGCATCAGTTTGTTGTGCACCCTCTCTTTGTCCTCCGGTGACAAGGCCGCAACGGTCCTGAACATCTGGCACAGCTCGATTCCACTTCGCGGGGATCCACAAGGGTCCTGTTGGAGAGGAAACACAAAGATATCCCCTCCCCCAGTATAGTACCCTGGCAGCTACTCCTGCTACATAAAGGGAGTCAGTCACAATATTCAAAGGACCTTTTAAATTCATCATTGCTTATACTACAGCTAAAAGTTCCAATGTCTGTAGACTGTCCCTGGCATCTGCATCTAACAAATGTTGTCGCCACTGTCCTTACTGTTTCCATGTCACGGCTGCTCTCTCAGACTTTTTACCAGCGTCCGTAAAGGCCGTGATAGCCCCCCTTAATGGTGACAGACTCCGAATGGGCTTTGTTATCCAGTCCCATTCTGTCATCCACTGGAGGGGACTAGGATGCAGTTTCCCAGTCTCCACGACAGCTCCAGCTCCTAAAAGGGCTTCCTGGAGCTCCCCAGAGTTCACCAAATACCAGTCAAGCGTGTCCTTTTTAATGGGCAATCGTACTGTGGAAGGCTCCGCTCCTGTAACTTGGATTGCCCTAAAACGTCCTTTCTTTATGAGGGATGCAATCATTTCAATTTTCAGTCTCACAGTTCTCTGTTGCTGTAGCGGTGGAGAGAGCCACTCCAATACCCTGAGCTCCCCCGTTTTCTTTTCAAGCTGAGACAGGGCACCTGTTAAAACAGAAACAAATCCCACATCCCTGCAGGACTAAAGAATCTTCTCAAAATCCTGGAGGTGAAGAATGGGTCCTGGTTTCATTTTGTAATGTTACATAAAGAAGTGTTAAGAGTAATTAGGAATTAATTTAGATAATACACACAATCAACAACACATACAAGATCAAAAAATTACTAAACACTACAACACTGAACTTTTATCCCAAAGTCTGTGACAGCTGACAAACTTTAAAATAACAGAGAATTGGAGAAATCATGTCCGGATTCATGTTTCTCCAAATCACCTCTGAAAATGGCTCAGCCGTCATAGATGGTCAAATTGCCAAGTCAAAAGGACTTGAATACTTTTTGATGCAGAAAACATCTGGGTTGATTGTCAGTCACTCCATCCAAATAGAGTTAGAACTTGGCCAGAGCCCGAACTCTAATTGGTGAGTGTCACTTAACATACCTTTTAAACAGGACTTTTAAAAACAACTGTTATAAACAAGAAACCTTAGGGTTACAAACCAATCAAACCAGCAAATAATTGAATCCTTCTGAAGTTTCTGTCAAGACAGAGATTTTCCAAATACAGCAAACTTCTTGAATTCTCTGCTGGAGTATTCCTGTAATAATAATTAAAAGAACTACAAAACTGGCAATTTGGATAAAAACCCTCAGAAACATCTAAATAGTTAGGAAATAAAAAGACAGGATCCTGAAGAGACACGTGTTGTGCAGGTGATCACACAAAAAAACCAGAAAAACACATGAAAGCTGGCTGTAAATACTACAACAATACCTTAATAGTAATTCTTATCACAAAAATCTGAAAACTCCTTAACAAGAAGTGCTTGAAGGGGTTAAAACAACTTTCCCAAAATATTCATCTAGTATTAACAACAATCACTATCTATCAGCATTACTTATAAAAACTGAAAATAACAAAGATTATAAACTTAATATCAATAATTCTTAAAACTTCGAATCTTGGATAAATATTTTAAAACGAAACTGAGAAAGATGACATAATCTTAAACACAAATAATTTCACTTAAAATAAGGATAGTACAAAATAATTAGCACATTTACATCCATTTATCTAATGCCATCTCTTAATGAATAGAAGAAAGCAAAGACTATAAAAACCATAGTATACAGAAATATTACAGTTTAAATCTTCTCACATGTTGTCCAAACAGAAACTAGGAAGTGTACTTGGACTCTGCCCCCCTAAAAGGTTGTTCCTGCCTCAGGTAAGGGAAAGGCAATGAAGTCATCAAACTTAAAGCCATCAAACCCAAATACTCAATCACTTTTAAAAGCAAACACATTTACAAAAAAAAAACTGGTAAACTAATTGTAAAGTCTGTGGAACAGTTGGGTGAAATGCCTTGTATAACATCTGCTGTATGATGCACTGTGTGAATTTTCAGAAGTTTTCTATCCTGACCTTGAAGAAAATTCCTGCCCTGTTTTTTCTCAGACACTTGTTTGAATTGCTGCGATGGGCTGGCTGCTGTGGTTGCCAGGCAGCTGTGACAGGGCGGTGCCCTGAGGAATGTCTGCTCGCGCCCGTCTCCGCCTGCTTGCACAGCTTCAGCCTGCGCCACCTCGGGGGTGCGGAAAGGAACGCCCTCGCCCGGACCCTCGCAGCCCCGACCTCCTTTGGGCTCCGCTCTGCCTGGATCTCCGCTCGGGCTGGTTCCCCCTGGCTCTGCGCCAACACCCGCAGCCAGCGGGAGCATGTCCCACACCGCTGGTGCTTTTGTGCGCTTGCAAAAAGTGAAAAAGCCCTCCTAGTTCCAGCTTTCGGGTTTCGCGTTACTGGTGCGCGTCCGCCGCCGCTACCACTGGCACTGCGCTTATCGCTGCCGCGTATTCGACCCCGCGTCTCGCTTTGGCCGGCTTGGCCCTGGCCGGCACCCCCCTCGCGACCTGTGCGCTTTCCCCGCGGACAGCTGCCGTGCGAGTTTTTGTCACCGTGCGTGTCACTGGACCCGCGGTGCGCGTAACCGCCGCCGGCACCGAGCACGCTGCCTCCGCAGCGCTCGGCCCGCTGCGCCGCCGCAGCGCCGGGAGCGCCGCCGGCACCGAGCATGCCGCCGCCGCAGCGCTCGGTCCGCTCCGCCGCCGCACCGCTGGCACCGCCGCTACCATACGCGTTTTCGCCGCCGCGTCTGCCCCGGGCTCTCCCGCGGCGCGCGTAAACGCCCTCCTGGTCCCGAACTTACGCCACTCTGTTAACTTATGTAGTGCACACGGATCTTGAGAAACTCCTTGTGCACACCCGCAAGCTAACAACTGTGGGAGCTCTTTCTGCAAGTCTATGTCCTTAATCTGCTGCTTTTTAAAAAAGCAAATAAATAAATCATATGCTGCTTGCCTTTCCATTTCTATTCAGCGCTGTTGCAAGGCTTACAGACTTCGGCAGCACGTAGGCTAGGACCACCTATATGGCTCCTAGGGCCGCGAACGCAGTGGTTCGTTTGCCGTCCCCCCCCTTGCTTCAGAGAGACCCACTCCTACTTCCCCATCCGTGGCAGCCGTGTCCGTCCGTAGTCGTCGACGTCGGGGTCACCATTTGATGGAGAAGGAAGACTTGCTCACCATATGATGATCGACAAGTCTCGTCTTTATTCCCGAATCACCGATTATTATACACCTTTTAATTAGCTCATGCATAGTGCAAAATCCCAGCTCACCATTGGCTAACTAGCTATCAGCTAACTACGTGCTGTTTTTAGTATAACTATTCCACTTTCCCAGGCTATGCCGATCCACCACCTGTGCTTGTGCATTACTTCATCCGTGGGCCAAGGACGCAGCTTAATTGGGATAGCAACTCCCTTCATTCTGTATCTTGGTCAAATTAATCTCACTGTGAGCTTTAGCTGGGAGCTAGCTTGTTACAAAGTTCTCAACACCAAAATCCCACAAAAATCCCTCAGGGAGCCCAAAATCCCGTCAAAATACCCCAAAAACCCCTCAGGGAGCCCAAAATCCCCTCAAAAGCTCCTCAAAATACCCCAAAAACCCCTCAGGGAGACCAAAATTCCCTCAAAATACCCTCAAAAGTGCCCAAAAACCACTCAGAGAATACAAAATCCCCTCAAAATAACCCAAAATCCCACAAAAATCCCTCAGGGAGCGTAAAATATGCTCAAAATCCCCCCAAAAACCCCCTCAGGGAGCCCAAAATCTCCTCAAAATACCCCCAGAATCCCTCAGGGAGCGCAAAATCCCCTCAAAATAGCTCAAAAAATCACTCAGGGAGTCAAAAATACCCTCAAAAGCTCCTCAAAATACCCCAAAAGCCCCTCAGGCAACCCAAAATCCCCTCAAAATAACCCAAAAATCCCTCAGGGACAGCAAAATCCCCTGAAAATACCCCCAAAACCCATCAGGGAGTCCAAAAACCCCTCCAAAGCGTCTCAAAATACCCCAAAAAGCATTCAGGGAGCCCAAAATCCCCTCAAAATACCCCAAAAAACCCTCACGGAGCCCAAAATCCCCTCCAAATAGCACAAAAATCTCTCAGGGAGCACAAAATCCCCTCAAAATACCCCAAAAACCCCTCACAGAGCCCAAAATTCCCTCAAAATACCCCCAAAATCAATCAGGGAGCCCAAAATCCCCTCAAAATACCACCAAAAATCCCGCAGGGAGCCCAAAATCCCCTCAAAAATACCACCAAAAATCCCTCAGGGAGTCCAAAATCACCTCAAAAGTGCCCAAAACCCCTCAGGGAGCCCAAAATCCCCCCAAAATACCCCCAAAACCCCTCAGGGAGCCCAAAATCCCCTCAAAAGCTCCTCATAATACCCCCAAAATCCCTCAGGGAGCACAAAATCCCCTCAAAATACCCCTCAAAATCCCACAAAAATCCATCAGGGAGCACAAAATCCCCTCCAAATAGCCCAAAAACCCCTCAGGGAGCCCAAAATCCCCTCAAAATACCACCAAAAATCCCTCAGGGAGTCCAAAATCCCCTCAAAAGTGCCCAAAACCCCTCACGGAGCCCAAAATCCCCCCAAAATACCCACAAAAGTGCCCAAAAACCACTAGAGAGTCCAAAATCCCCTCAAAATAACCAAAATCCCACAAAAATCCCTCAGGGAGCCCAAAATCCCCTCAAAATACCCCAAAATCCCCTCAGGCAACCCAAAATCGCCTCAAAGGCTCCTCATAATACCCCAAAAGTCCCTCAGGGAGCACAAAATCCCCTCAAAAGCTTCTCAAAATACCCCCAAAATCCCTCAGGGAAACCAAAATTCCCTCAAAATACCCTCAAAAGTGCCCAAAAAACCACTCAGAGAGCCCAAAATCCCCTCAAAATAACCCAAAATCCCACAAAAATCCCTCAGGGAGCCCAAAATCCCCTCAAAATAGCTCAAAAAATCACTCAGGGAGTCAAAAATACCCTCAAAAGCTCCTCAAAATACCCCCAAAGCCCCTCAGGCAACCCAAAATCCCCTCAAAATAACCCAAAAATCCCTCAGGGACACCAAAATCCCCTGAAAATACCCCCAAAACCCATCAGGGAGTCCAAAAACCCCTCCAAAGCGTCTCAAAATACCCCAAAAAGCATTCAGGGAGCCCAAAATCCCCTCAAAATACCCCAAAAACCCCTCACGGAGCCCAAAATCCCCTCAAAATAGCACAAAAATCTCTCCGGGAGCACAAAATCCCCTCAAAATAACCCAAAATCCCCTCAGGGAGCACAAAATCCCCTCAAAATACCCCAAAAACCCCTCACAGAGCCCAAAATTCCCTCAAAATACCCCCAAAATCAATCAGGGAGCCCAAAATCCCCTCAAAATACCACCAAAAATCCCTCAGGGAGTCCAAAATCCCCTCAAAAGTGCCCAAAACACCTCAGGGAGCCCAAAATCCCCCCAAAATACCCTCAAAAGTGCCCAAAAACCACTAGAGAGTCCAAAATCCCCTCAAAATAACCAAAATCCCACAAAAATCCCTCAGAGAGCCCAAAATCCCACCACAATACCCCAAAAACCCCTCAGGGAGCCCAAAATCCCCTCAAAAGCTTCTCAAAATACCCCAAACACCCCTCAGGGAGTCCAAAATCCCATCAAAACCGCCCAAAAATCAATCAGGCAGCGCAAAATCCTGTCAAAAGCTCCTCAAAATACCCCCAGAATGCCTCAGGGAGCCCAAAATCCCCTCAAAATATCCCAAAATCCCCCAGGGAGCCCAAAATCCCCTCAAAATATCCCAAAATCCCCCAGGGAGCCCAAAATCCCCTCAAAATACCCCAAAAACCCCTCACGGAGCCCAAAATCCCCTCAAAAGCTTCTCAAAATAGCCCAAAAACCCCTCAGGGAGTCCAAAATCCCATCAAAAGCTCCTCAAAATACCCCCAAAATCCCTCAGGGAGCCCAAAATCCCCTCAAAAGCTCCTCATAATACCCCCAAAATCTCCTCAGGGAGCACAAAATCCCCTCAAAATACCCCCAAAATCCCACAAAAATCCCTCAGGGAGCCCAAAATCCCCTCAAAATACCCCAAAAACCCCTCAGGGAGCCCAAAATCCTCTCAAAAGCTTCTCACAATACCCCAAACACCCCTCAGGGAGTCCAAAATCCCATCAAAAGCTCCTCAAAATACCCCCAAAAACCCCCAGGGAGCACAACATCCCCTGAAAATACCCCCAGAATGCCTCAGGGAGCCCAAAATCCCCTCAAAATCCCCTCAAAATACCACAAAAATCCCGCAGGGAGCCCAAAATCCCCTCAAAATACCACCAAAAATCCCTCAGGGAGTCCAAAATCCCCTCAAAAGTGCCCAAAACCCCTCACGGAGATCAAAATCCCCTCAAAATACCTCAAAAGTGGCCAAAAACCACTAGAGAGTCCAAAATCCCCTCAAAATAACCAAAATCCCACAAAAATCCCTCAGGGAGCCCAAAATCCCCTCAAAATACCCCCAAAATCCCTCAGGGAGCACAAAATCCCCTCAAAAGCTTCTCAAAATACCCCAAAAACCCCTCAGGGAGACCAAAATTCCCTCAAAATACCCTCAAAAGTGCCCAAAAACCACTCAGAGAATACAAAATCCCCTCAAAATAACCCAAAATCCCACAAAAATCCCTCAGGGAGCGTAAAATATGCTCAAAATCCCCCAAAAACCCTCTCAGGGAGCCCAAAATCCCCTCAAAATACCCCAAAAACTCCTCAGGGAGCCCAAAATCCCCTCAAAATAGCTCAAAAAATCACTCAGGGAGTCAAAAATACCCTCAAAAGCTCCTCAAAATACCCCCAAAGCCCCTCAGGCAACCCAAAATCCCCTCAAAATAACCCAAAAATCCCTCAGGGACACCAAAATCCCCTGAAAATACCCCCAAAACCCATCAGGGAGTCCAAAAACCCCTCCAAAGCGTCTCAAAATACCCCAAAAAGCATTCAGGGAGCCCAAAATCCCCTCAAAATACCCCAAAAACCCCTCATGGAGCCCAAAATCCCCTCAAAATAGCACAAAAATCTCTCAGGGACACCAAAATCCCCTCAAAAATACCACCAAAAATCCCTCAGGGAGTCCAAAATCCCCTCAAAAGTGCCCAAAACCCCTCACGGAGCCCAAAATCCCCCCAAAATACCCTCAAAAGTGCCCAAAAACCACTAGAGAGTCCAAAATCCCCTCAAAATAACCAAAATCCCACAAAAATCCCTCAGGGAGCCCAAAATCCCCTCAAAATACCCCCAAAATCCCTCAGGGAGCCCAAAATCCCCTCAAAAGCTCCTCATAATACCCCCAAAATCCCTCAGGGAGCCCAAAATCCCCTCAAAATACCCCCAAAATCCCACAAAAATCCCTCAGGGAGCCCAAAATCCCCTCAAAATACCCTAAAAACCCCTCAGGGAGCCCAAAATCCCCTCAAAAGCTTCTCAAAATACCCCAAAAACCCCTCAGGGAGCCCAAAATCCCCTCAAAAGCTCCTCAAAATACCCCCAAAAACCACCAGGGAGCTCAACATCCCCTGAAAATACCCCCAGAATGCCTCAGGGAGCCCAAAATCCCCTCAAAATCCCCTCAAAATACCCCAAAATCCCCTCAGGCAACCCAAAAGCTCCTCAAAATACCCCCAAAATCCCTCAGGGAGCACAAAATCCCCTCAAAATACCCCAAAAACCCCTCACGGAGCCCAAAATCCCCTCAAAACCTCCTCAAAGGTGCCCAAAAATCCCTCAAGCAGGCCAAAATCACCTCAAAAGTGCCCAAAACCATTCAGGGAGCCCAAAATCCCCTCAAAATAGCCCAAAAACCCCTCACGGAGCCCAAAATCCCCTCAAAAGCTTCTCAAAATACCCCAAAAACCCCTCAGGGAGTCCGAAATCCCATCAAAACAGCCCAAAAATCACTCAGGCAGCGCAAAATCCTGTCAAAAGCTCCTCAAAATACCCCCAAAACCCCTCAGGGAGTCCAAAATCCCATCAAAAGCTCCTCAAAATACCCCCAAAAAGCCCTCAGGGAGCTCAACATCCCCTAAAAATACCCCCAGAATGCCTCAGGGAGCCCCAAATCCCCTCAAAATCCCCTCAAAATACCACCAAAATCCCTCAGGGAGCCCAAAATACCCTCAAAATATCCCAAAATTCCCCAGGGAGCCCAAAATCCCCTCAAAAATACCACCAAAAATCCCTCAGGGAGTCCAAAATCCCCTCAACAGTGCCCAAAACCCCTCACGGAGCCCAAAATCCCCCCAAAATACCCTCAAAAGTGCCCAAAAACCACTAGAGAGTCCAAAATCCCCTCAAAATAACCAAAATCCCACAAAAATCCCTCAGGGAGCCGAAAATCACCTCAAAATACGCCCAAAATCCATCAGGGAGCCCAAAATCCCCTCAAAAGCTCCTCAAAATACCACCAAAATCCCTCAGGGAGCCCAAAATCCCCTCAAAATACCCCAAACACCCCTCAGGGAGTCCAAAATCCCATCAAAAGCTCCTCAAAATACCCCCAAAAACCACCAGGGAGCTCAACATCCCCTGAAAATACCCCCAGAATGCCTCAGGGAGCCCAAAATCCCCTCAAAATCCCCTCAAAATACCCCAAAATCCCCTCAGGCAACCCAAAAGCTCCTCAAAATACCCCCAAAATCCCTCAGGGAGCACAAAATCCCCTCAAAATACCCCAAAAACCCCTCACGGAGCCCAAAATCCCCTCAAAACCTCCTCAAAGGTGCCCAAAAATCCCTCAAGCAGGCCAAAATCACCTCAAAAGTGCCCAAAACCATTCAGGGAGCCCAAAATCCCCTCAAAATAGCCCAAAAACCCCTCACGGAGCCCAAAATCCCCTCAAAAGCTTCTCAAAATACCCCAAAAACCCCTCAGGGAGTCCGAAATCCCATCAAAACAGCCCAAAAATCACTCAGGCAGCGCAAAATCCTGTCAAAAGCTCCTCTAAATACCCCCAAAATCCCTCAGGGAGCCCAAAATCCCCTCAAAATCCCCTCAAAATACCACCAAAAATCCCGCAGGGAGCCCAAAATCCCCTCAAAAATACCACCAAAAATCCCTCAGGGAGTCCAAAATCCCCTCAAAAGTGCCCAAAACCCCTCACGGAGCCCAAAATCCCCCCAAAATACCCTCAAAAGTGCCCAAAAACCACTAGAGAGTCCAAAATCCCCTCAAAATAACCAAAATCCCACAAAAATCCCTCAGGGAGCCCAAAATCCCCTCAAAATACGCCCAAAATCCCTCAGGGAGCCCAAAATCCCCTCAAAATACCCCCAAAATCCCTCAGGGAGCCCAAAATCCCCTCAAAAGCTCCTCATAATACCCCCAAAATCCCTCAGGGAGCACAAAATCCCCTCAAAATAACCCAAAAATCCCACAAAAATCCCTCAGGGAGCCCAAAATCCCCTCAAAATACCCCAAAAACCCCTCAGGGAGCCCAAAATCCCCTCAAAAGCTTCTCAAAATACCCCAAACACCCCTCAGGGAGTCCAAAATCCCATCAAAAGCTCCTCAAAATACCCCCAAAAACCACCAGGGAGCTCAACATCCCCTGAAAATACCCCCAGAATGCCTCAGGGAGCCCAAAATCCCCTCAAAATCCCCTCAAAATACCCCAAAATCCCCTCAGGCAACCCAAAAGCTCCTCAAAATACCCCCAAAATCCCTCAGGGAGCCCAAAATCCCCTCAAAATATCCCAAAATCCCCCAGGGAGCCCAAAATCCCCTCAAAATACCCCAAAAATCCCTCAGGGAGCCCAAAATCCCCTCAAAAGCTTCTCAAAATACTCCAAAAACCCCTCAGGGAGTCCAAAATCCCATCAAAAGCTCCTCAAAATACCCCCAAAAACCCCCAGGGAGCTCAACATCCCCTGAAAATACCCCCAGAATGCCTCAGGGAGCCCAAAATCCCCTCAAAATCCCCTCAAAATACCACCAAAAATCCCGCAGGGAGCCCAAAATCCCCTCAAAATACCACCAAAAATCCCTCAGGGAGTCCAAAATCCCCTCAAAAGTGCCCAAAACACCTCACGGAGCCCAAAATCCCCTCAAAATACCCTCAAAAGTGGCCAAAAACCACTAGAGAGTCCAAAATCCCCTCAAAATAAACAAAATCCCACAAAAATCCCTCAGGGAGCCCAAAATCCCCTCAAAATACCCCCAAAATCCCTCAGGGAGCCCAAAATCCCCTCAAAATAGCCCAAAAACCCCTCACGGAGCCCAAAATCCCCTCAAAAGCTCCTCATACTACCCCCAAAATCCCTCAGGGAGCCCAAAATCCCCTCAAAATACCCCAAACACCCCTCAGGGAGTCCAAAATCCCATCAAAAGCTCCTCAAAATACCCCCAAAAACCACCAGGGAGCTCAACATCCCCTGAAAATACCCCCAGAATGCCTCAGGGAGCCCAAAATCCCCTCAAAATCCCCTCAAAATACCCCAAAATCCCCTCAGGCAACCCAAAAGCTCCTCAAAATACCCCCAAAATCCCTCAGGGAGCCCAAAATCCCCTCAAAATTGCCCAAAAACCCCTCACGGAGCCCAAAATCCCCTCAAAAGCTTCTCAAAATACCCCAAAAACCCCTCAGGGAGTCCAAAATCCCATCAAAAGCTCCTCAAAATACCCCCAAAAACCCCCAGGGAGCACAACATCCCGTCAAAATACCCCCAGAATGCCTCAGGGAGCCCAAAATCCCCTCAAAATCCCCTCAAAATACCACCAAAAATCCCGCAGGGAGCCCAAAATCCCCTCAAAATACCACCAAAAATCCCTCAGGGAGTCCAAAATCCCCTCAAAAGTGCCCAAAACCCCTCACGGAGGCCAAAATCCCCCCAAAATACCCGCAAAAGTGGCCAAAAACCACTAGAGAGTCCAAAATCCCCTCAAAATAACCAAAATCCCACAAAAATCCCTCAGGGAGCCCAAATTCCCCTCAAAATACCCCCAAAATCCCTCAGGGAGCCCAAAATCCCCTCAAAATAGCCCAAAAACCCCTCACGGAGCCCAAAATCCCCTCCAAATAGCACAAAAATCTCTCAGGGAGCACAAAATCCCCTCAAAATAACCCAAAATCCCCTCAGGGAGCACAAAATCCCCTCAAAATACCCCAAAAACCCCTCACAGAGCCCAAAATTCCCTCAAAATACCCCCAAAATCAATCAGGGAGCCCAAAATCCCCTCAAAATACCACCAAAAATCCCGCAGGGAGCCCAAAATCCCCTCAAAAATACCACCAAAAATCCCTCAGGGAGCCCAAAATCCCCTCAAAATCCCCTCAAAATACCACCAAAAATCCCGCAGGGAGCCCAAAATCCCCTCAAAAATACCACCAAAAATCCCTCAGGGAGTCCAAAATCCCCTCAAAAGTGCCCAAAACCCCTCACGGAGCCCAAAATCCCCCCAAAATACCCTCAAAAGTGCCCAAAAACCACTAGAGAGTCCAAAATCCCCTCAAAATAACCAAAATCCCACAAAAATCCCTCAGGGAGCCCAAAATCCCCTCAAAATACCCCCAAAATCCCTCAGGGAGCCCAAAATCCCCTCAAAATACCCCCAAAATCCCTCAGGGAGCCCAAAATCCCCTCAAAAGCTCCTCATAATACCCCCAAAATCCCTCAGGGAGCACAAAATCCCCTCAAAATACCCCCAAAATCCCACAAAAATCCCTCAGGGAGCCCAAAATCCCCTCAAAATACCCCAAAAACCCCTCAGGGAGCCCAAAATCCCCTCAAAAGCTTCTCAAAATACCCCAAACACCCCTCAGGGAGTCCAAAATCCCATCAAAAGCTCCTCAAAATACCCCCAAAAACCACCAGGGAGCTCAACATCCCCTGAAAATACCCCCAGAATGCCTCAGGGAGCCCAAAATCCCCTCAAAATCCCCTCAAAATACCCCAAAATCCCCTCAGGCAACCCAAAAGCTCCTCAAAATACCCCCAAAATCCCTCAGGGAGCACAAAATCCCCTCAAAATACCCCAAAAACCCCTCACGGAGCCCAAAATCCCCTCAAAATACCCCAAAAACCCCTCACGGAGCCCAAAATCCCCTCAAAACCTCCTCAAAGGTGCCCAAAAATCCCTCAAGCAGGCCAAAATCACCTCAAAAGTGCCCAAAACCATTCAGGGAGCCCCAAATCCCCTCAAAATAGCCCAAAAACCCCTCACGGAGCCCAAAATCCACTCAAAAGCTTCTCAAAATACCCCAAAAACCCCTCAGGGAGTCCGAAATCCCATCAAAACAGCCCAAAAATCACTCAGGCAGCGCAAAATCCTGTCAAAAGCTCCTCAAAATACCCCCAAAATCCCTCAGGGAGCCCAAAATCCCCTCAAAATACCACCAAAAATCCCTCAGGGAGTCCAAAATCCCCTCAAAAGCTTCTCAAAATACCCCAAAAACCCCTCAGGGAGTCCAAAATCCCATCAAAAGCTCCTCAAAATACCCCCAAAACGCCCCAGGGAGCTCAACATCCCCTAAAAATACCCCCAGAATGCCTCAGGGAGCCCAAAATCCCCTCAAAATCCCCTCAAAATACCCCCAAAATCCCTCAGGAAGCCCAAAATCCCCTCAAAATATCCCAAAATCCCCCAGGGAGCCCAAAATCCCCTCAAAATACCCCAAAAATCCCTCAGGGAGCCCAAAATCCCCTCAAAAGCTTCTCAAAATAGCCCAAAAACCCCTCAGGGAGTCCAAAATCCCATCAAAAGCTCCTCAAAATACCCCCAAAAACCCCCAGGGAGCACAACATCCCGTCAAAATACCCCCAGAATGCCTCAGGGAGCCCAAAATCCCCTCAAAATCCCCTCAAAATACCACCAAAAATCCCGCAGGGAGC
Organism: Passer domesticus; assembly: GCF_036417665.1. NCBI lineage: Eukaryota > Metazoa > Chordata > Aves > Passeriformes > Passeridae > Passer > Passer domesticus. The sequence goes on along the minus strand of NC_087493.1, from coordinate 1,038,270 downwards.
CCAAAATCCCCTCAAAATACCACCAAAAATCCCTCAGGGAGTCCAAAATCCCCTCAAAAGTGCCCAAAACCCCTCACGGAGGCCAAAATCCCCCCAAAATACCCGCAAAAGTGGCCAAAAACCACTAGAGAGTCCAAAATCCCCTCAAAATAACCAAAATCCCACAAAAATCCCTCAGGGAGCCCAAATTCCCCTCAAAATACCCCCAAAATCCCTCAGGGAGCCCAAAATCCCCTCAAAATAGCCCAAAAACCCCTCACGGAGCCCAAAATCCCCTCCAAATAGCACAAAAATCTCTCAGGCAGCGCAAAATCCTGTCAAAATAACCCAAAATCCCCTCAGGGAGCACAAAATCCCCTCAAAATACCCCAAAAACCCCTCACAGAGCCCAAAATTCCCTCAAAATACCCCCAAAATCAATCAGGGAGCCCAAAATCCCCTCAAAATACCACCAAAAATCCCGCAGGGAGCCCAAAATCCCCTCAAAAATACCACCAAAAATCCCTCAGGGAGTCCAAAATCCCCTCAAAAGTGCCCAAAACCCCTCACGGAGCCCAAAATCCCCCCAAAATACCCTCAAAAGTGCCCAAAAACCACTAGAGAGTCCAAAATCCCCTCAAAATAACCAAAATCCCACAAAAATCCCTCAGGGAGCCCAAAATCCCCTCAAAATACCCCCAAAATCCCTCAGGGAGCCCAAAATCCCCTCAAAAGCTCCTCATAATACCCCCAAAATCCCTCAGGGAGCCCAAAATCCCCTCAAAATACCCCAAAAACCCCTCAGGGAGCCCAAAATCCCATCAAAAGCTCCTCAAAATACCCCCAAAAACCACCAGGGAGCTCAACATCCCCTGAAAATACCCCCAGAATGCCTCAGGGAGCCCAAAATCCCCTCAAAATCCCCTCAAAATACCCCAAAATCCCCTCAGGCAACCCAAAAGCTCCTCAAAATGCCCCCAAAATCCCTCAGGGAGCACAAAATCCCCTCAAAATACCCCAAAAACCCCTCACGGAGCCCAAAATCCCCTCAAAACCTCCTCAAAGGTGCCCAAAAATCCCTCAAGCAGGCCAAAATCACCTCAAAAGTGCCCAAAACCATTCAGGGAGCCCAAAATCCCCTCAAAATAGCCCAAAAACCCCTCACGGAGCCCAAAATCCCCTCAAAAGCTTCTCAAAATACCCCAAAAACCCCTCAGGGAGTCCGAAATCCCATCAAAACAGCCCAAAAATCACTCAGGCAGCGCAAAATCCTGTCAAAAGCTCCTCAAAATACCCCCAGAATGCCTCAGGGAGCCCAAAATCCCCTCAAAATACCACCCAAAATCCCCCAGGGAGCCCAAAATCCCCTCAAAATACCCCCAAAACCCCTCAGGGAGCCCAAAATCCCCTCAAAATCTTCTCAAAATACCCCAAAAACCCCTCAGGGAGTCCAAAATCCCATCAAAAGCTCCTCAAAATACCCCCAAAAACCCCCAGGGAGCTCAACATCCCTTAAAAATACCCCCAGAATGCCTCAGGGAGCCCAAAATCCCCTCAAAATCCCCTCAAAATACCCCAAAATCCCCTCAGGCAACCCAAAAGCTCCTCAAAATACCCCCAAAATCCCTCAGGGAGCCCAAAATCCCCTCAAAATATCCCAAAATCCCTCAGGGAGCCCAAAATCCCCTCAAAAGCTTCTCAAAATAGCCCAAAAACCCCTCAGGGAGTCCAAAATCCCATCAAAAGCTCCTCAAAATACCCCCAAAAACCCCCAGGGAGCACAACATCCCGTCAAAATACCCCCAGAATGCCTCAGGGAGCCCAAAATCCCCTCAAAATCCCCTCAAAATACCACCAAAAATCCCTCAGGGAGTCCAAAATCCCCTCAAAAGTGCCCAAAACACCTCACGGAGCCCAAAATCCCCCCAAAATACCCTCAAAAGTGGCCAAAAACCACTAGAGAGTCCAAAATCCCCTCAAAATAACCAAAATCCCACAAAAATCCCTCAGGGAGCCCAAATTCCCCTCAAAATATCCCCAAAATCCCTCAGGGAGCCCAAAATCCCCTCAAAATAGCCCAAAAACCCCTCACGGAGCCCAAAATCCCCTCCAAATAGCACAAAAATCTCTCAGGGAGCACAAAATCCCCTCAAAATAACCCAAAATCCCCTCAGGGAGCACAAAATCCCCTCAAAATACCCCAAAAACCCCTCACAGAGCCCAAAATTCCCTCAAAATACCCCCAAAATCAATCAGGGAGCCCAAAATCCCCTCAAAATACCACCAAAAATCCCGCAGGGAGCCCAAAATCCCCTCAAAAATACCACCAAAAATCCCTCAGGGAGTCCAAAATCCCCTCAAAAGTGCCCAAAACCCCTCACGGAGCCCAAAATCCCCCCAAAATACCCTCAAAAGTGCCCAAAAACCACTAGAGAGTCCAAAATCCCCTCAAAATAACCAAAATCCCACAAAAATCCCTCAGGGAGCCCAAAATCCCCTCAAAATACCCCCAAAATCCCTCAGGGAGCCCAAAATCCCCTCAAAAGCTCCTCATAATACCCCCAAAATCCCTCAGGGAGCCCAAAATCCCCTCAAAATACCCCAAAATCCCCTCAGGCAACCCAAAAGCTCCTCAAAATACCCCCAAAATCCCTCAGGGAGCCCAAAATCCCCTCAAAATAGCCCAAAAACCCCTCACGGAGCCCAAAATCCCCTCAAAAGCTTCTCAAAATAGCCCAAAAACCCCTCAGGGAGTCCGAAATCCCATCAAAACAGCCCAAAAATCACTCAGGCAGCGCAAAATCCTGTCAAAAGCTCCTCTAAATACCCCCAAAATCCCTCAGGGAGCCCAAAATCCCCTCAAAATCCCCTCAAAATACCACCAAAAATCCCGCAGGGAGCCCAAAATCCCCTCAAAAATACCACCAAAAATCCCTCAGGGAGTCCAAAATCCCCTCAAAAGTGCCCAAAACCCCTCACGGAGCCCAAAATCCCCCCAAAATACCCTCAAAAGTGCCCAAAAACCACTAGAGAGTCCAAAATCCCCTCAAAATAACCAAAATCCCACAAAAATCCCTCAGGGAGCCCAAAATCCCCTCAAAATACCCCCAAAATCCCTCAGGGAGCCCAAAATCCCCTCAAAATACCCCCAAAATCCCTCAGGGAGCCCAAAATCCCCTCAAAAGCTCCTCATAATACCCCCAAAATCCCTCAGGGAGCACAAAATCCCCTCAAAATAACCCAAAAATCCCACAAAAATCCCTCAGGGAGCCCAAAATCCCCTCAAAATACCCCAAAAACCCCTCAGGGAGCCCAAAATCCCCTCAAAAGCTTCTCAAAATACCCCAAACACCCCTCAGGGAGTCCAAAATCCCATCAAAAGCTCCTCAAAATACCCCAAAATCCCCTCAGGCAACCCAAAAGCTCCTCAAAATACCCCCAAAATCCCTCAGGGAGCACAAAATCCCCTCAAAATACCCCAAAAACCCCTCACGGAGCCCAAAATCCCCTCAAAACCTCCTCAAAGGTGCCCAAAAATCCCTCAAGCAGGCCAAAATCACCTCAAAAGTGCCCAAAACCATTCAGGGAGCCCCAAATCCCCTCAAAATAGCCCAAAAACCCCTCACGGAGCCCAAAATCCACTCAAAAGCTTCTCAAAATACCCCAAAAACCCCTCAGGGAGTCCGAAATCCCATCAAAACAGCCCAAAAATCACTCAGGCAGCGCAAAATCCTGTCAAAAGCTCCTCAAAATACCCCCAGAATGCCTCAGGGAGCCCAAAATCCCCTCAAAAATACCACCAAAAATCCCTCAGGGAGTCCAAAATCCCCTCAAAAGCTTCTCAAAATACCCCAAAAACCCCTCAGGGACACCAAAATCCCCTCAAAAATACCACCAAAAATCCCTCAGGGAGTCCAAAATCCCCTCAAAAGTGCCCAAAACCCCTCACGGAGCCCAAAATCCCCCCAAAATACCCTCAAAAGTGCCCAAAAACCACTAGAGAGTCCAAAATCCCCTCAAAATAACCAAAATCCCACAAAAATCCCTCAGGGAGCCCAAAATCCCCTCAAAATACCCCCAAAATCCCTCAGGGAGCCCAAAATCCCCTCAAAAGCTCCTCATAATACCCCCAAAATCCCTCAGGGAGCCCAAAATCCCCTCAAAATACCCCCAAAATCCCACAAAAATCCCTCAGGGAGCCCAAAATCCCCTCAAAATACCCCAAAAACCCCTCAGGGAGCCCAAAATCCCCTCAAAAGCTTCTCAAAATACCCCAAAAACCCCTCAGGGAGCCCAAAATCCCCTCAAAAGCTCCTCAAAATACCCCCAAAAACCACCAGGGAGCTCAACATCCCCTGAAAATACCCCCAGAATGCCTCAGGGAGCCCAAAATCCCCTCAAAATCCCCTCAAAATACCCCAAAATCCCCTCAGGCAACCCAAAAGCTCCTCAAAATACCCCCAAAATCCCTCAGGGAGCACAAAATCCCCTCAAAATACCCCAAAAACCCCTCACGGAGCCCAAAATCCCCTCAAAACCTCCTCAAAGGTGCCCAAAAATCCCTCAAGCAGGCCAAAATCACCTCAAAAGTGCCCAAAACCATTCAGGGAGCCCCAAATCCCCTCAAAATAGCCCAAAAACGCCTCACGGAGCCCAAAATCCCCTCAAAAGCTTCTCAAAATACCCCAAAAACCCCTCAGGGAGTCCGAAATCCCATCAAAACAGCCCAAAAATCACTCAGGCAGCGCAAAATCCTGTCAAAAGCTCCTCTAAATACCCCCAGAATGCCTCAGGGAGCCCAAAATCCCCTCAAAATCCCCTCAAAATACCACCAAAAATCCCGCAGGGAGCCCAAAATCCCCTCAAAAATACCACCAAAAATCCCTCAGGGAGTCCAAAATCCCCTCAAAAGTGCCCAAAACCCCTCACGGAGCCCAAAATCCCCCCAAAATACCCTCAAAAGTGCCCAAAAACCACTAGAGAGTCCAAAATCCCCTCAAAATAACCAAAATCCCACAAAAATCCCTCAGGGAGCCCAAAATCCCCTCAAAATACGCCCAAAATCCCTCAGGGAGCCCAAAATCCCCTCATAATACCCCCAAAATCCCTCAGGGAGCACAAAATCCCCTCAAAATAACCCAAAAATCCCACAAAAATCCCTCAGGGAGCCCAAAATCCCCTCAAAATACCCCAAAAACCCCTCAGGGAGCCCAAAATCCCCTCAAAAGCTTCTCAAAATACCCCAAACACCCCTCAGGGAGTCCAAAATCCCATCAAAAGTTCCTCAAAATACCCCCAAAAACCACCAGGGAGCTCAACATCCCCTGAAAATACCCCCAGAATGCCTCAGGGAGCCCAAAATCCCCTCAAAATCCCCTCAAAATACCCCAAAATCCCCTCAGGCAACCCAAAAGCTCCTCAAAATACCCCCAAAATCCCTCAGGGAGCCCAAAATCCCCTCAAAATATCCCAAAATCCCCCAGGGAGCCCAAAATCCCCTCAAAATACCCCAAAAATCCCTCAGGGAGCCCAAAATCCCCTCAAAAGCTTCTCAAAATACCCCAAAAACCCCTCAGGGAGTCCAAAATCCCATCAAAAGCTCCTCAAAATACCCCCAAAAACCCCCAGGGAGCTCAACATCCCCTGAAAATACCCCCAGAATGCCTCAGGGAGCCCAAAATCCCCTCAAAATCCCCTCAAAATACCACCAAAAATCCCGCAGGGAGCCCAAAATCCCCTCAAAATACCACCAAAAATCCCTCAGGGAGTCCAAAATCCCCTCAAAAGTGCCCAAAACACCTCACGGAGCCCAAAATCCCCTCAAAATACCCTCAAAAGTGGCCAAAAACCACTAGAGAGTCCAAAATCCCCTCAAAATAAACAAAATCCCACAAAAATCCCTCAGGGAGCCCAAAATCCCCTCAAAATACCCCCAAAATCCCTCAGGGAGCCCAAAATCCCCTCAAAATAGCCCAAAAACCCCTCACGGAGCCCAAAATCCCCTCAAAAGCTCCTCATAATACCCCCAAAATCCCTCAGGGAGCCCAAAATCCCCTCAAAATACCCCAAACACCCCTCAGGGAGTCCAAAATCCCATCAAAAGCTCCTCAAAATACCCCCAAAAACCACCAGGGAGCTCAACATCCCCTGAAAATACCCCCAGAATGCCTCAGGGAGCCCAAAATCCCCTCAAAATCCCCTCAAAATACCCAAAATCCCCTCAGGCAACCCAAAAGCTCCTCAAAATACCCCCAAAATCCCTCAGGGAGCCCAAAATCCCCTCAAAATAGCCCAAAAACCCCTCACGGAGCCCAAAATCCCCTCAAAAGCTTCTCAAAATACCCCAAAAACCCCTCAGGGAGTCCGAAATCCCATCAAAACAGCCCAAAAATCACTCAGGCAGCGCAAAATCCTGTCAAAAGCTCCTCTAAATACCCCCAAAATCCCTCAGGGAGCCCAAAATCCCCTCAAAATCCCCTCAAAATACCACCAAAAATCCCGCAGGGAGCCCAAAATCCCCTCAAAAATACCACCAAAAATCCCTCACGGAGTCCAAAATCCCCTCAAAAGTGCCCAAAACCCCTCACGGAGCCCAAAATCCCCCCAAAATACCCTCAAAAGTGCCCAAAAACCACTAGAGAGTCCAAAATCCCCTCAAAATAACCAAAATCCCACAAAAATCCCTCAGGGAGCCCAAAATCCCCTCAAAATACCCCCAAAATCCCTCAGGGAGCCCAAAATCCCCTCAAAATACCCCCAAAATCCCTCAGGGAGCCCAAAATCCCCTCAAAAGCTCCTCATAATACCCCCAAAATCCCTCAGGGAGCACAAAATCCCCTCAAAATAACCCAAAAATCCCACAAAAATCCCTCAGGGAGCCCAAAATCCCCTCAAAATACCCCAAAAACCCCTCAGGGAGCCCAAAATCCCCTCAAAAGCTTCTCAAAATACCCCAAACACCCCTCAGGGAGTCCAAAATCCCATCAAAAGCTCCTCAAAATACCCCAAAATCCCCTCAGGCAACCCAAAAGCTCCTCAAAATACCCCCAAAATCCCTCAGGGAGCACAAAATCCCCTCAAAATACCCCAAAAACCCCTCACGGAGCCCAAAATCCCCTCAAAACCTCCTCAAAGGTGCCCAAAAATCCCTCAAGCAGGCCAAAATCACCTCAAAAGTGCCCAAAACCATTCAGGGAGCCCCAAATCCCCTCAAAATAGCCCAAAAACCCCTCACGGAGCCCAAAATCCACTCAAAAGCTTCTCAAAATACCCCAAAAACCCCTCAGGGAGTCCGAAATCCCATCAAAACAGCCCAAAAATCACTCAGGCAGCGCAAAATCCTGTCAAAAGCTCCTCAAAATACCCCCAAAATCCCTCAGGGAGCCCAAAATCCCCTCAAAATACCACCAAAAATCCCTCAGGGAGTCCAAAATCCCCTCAAAAGCTTCTCAAAATACCCCAAAAACCCCTCAGGGAGTCCAAAATCCCATCAAAAGCTCCTCAAAATACCCCCAAAACGCCCCAGGGAGCTCAACATCCCCTAAAAATACCCCCAGAATGCCTCAGGGAGCCCAAAATCCCCTCAAAATCCCCTCAAAATACCCCCAAAATCCCTCAGGGAGCCCAAAATCCCCTCAAAATATCCCAAAATCCCCCAGGGAGCCCAAAATCCCCTCAAAATACCCCAAAAATCCCTCAGGGAGCCCAAAATCCCCTCAAAAGCTTCTCAAAATAGCCCAAAAACCCCTCAGGGAGTCCAAAATCCCATCAAAAGCTCCTCAAAATACCCCCAAAAACCCCCAGGGAGCACAACATCCCGTCAAAATACCCCCAGAATGCCTCAGGGAGCCCAAAATCCCCTCAAAATCCCCTCAAAATACCACCAAAAATCCCGCAGGGAGCCCAAAATCCCCTCAAAATACCACCAAAAATCCCTCAGGGAGTCCAAAATCCCCTCAAAAGTGCCCAAAACCCCTCACGGAGGCCAAAATCCCCCCAAAATACCCGCAAAAGTGGCCAAAAACCACTAGAGAGTCCAAAATCCCCTCAAAATAACCAAAATCCCACAAAAATCCCTCAGGGAGCCCAAATTCCCCTCAAAATACCCCCAAAATCCCTCAGGGAGCCCAAAATCCCCTCAAAATAGCCCAAAAACCCCTCACGGAGCCCAAAATCCCCTCCAAATAGCACAAAAATCTCTCAGGGAGCACAAAATCCCCTCAAAATAACCCAAAATCCCCTCAGGGAGCACAAAATCCCCTCAAAATACCCCAAAAACCCCTCACAGAGCCCAAAATTCCCTCAAAATACCCCCAAAATCAATCAGGGAGCCCAAAATCCCCTCAAAATACCACCAAAAATCCCGCAGGGAGCCCAAAATCCCCTCAAAAATACCACCAAAAATCCCTCAGGGAGTCCAAAATCCCCTCAAAAGTGCCCAAAACCCCTCACGGAGCCCAAAATCCCCCCAAAATACCCTCAAAAGTGCCCAAAAACCACTAGAGAGTCCAAAATCCCCTCAAAATAACCAAAATCCCACAAAAATCCCTCAGGGAGCCCAAAATCCCCTCAAAATACCCCCAAAATCCCTCAGGGAGCCCAAAATCCCCTCAAAAGCTCCTCATAATACCCCCAAAATCCCTCAGGGAGCCCAAAATCCCCTCAAAATACCCCAAAAACCCCTCAGGGAGCCCAAAATCCCATCAAAAGCTCCTCAAAATACCCCCAAAAACCACCAGGGAGCTCAACATCCCCTGAAAATACCCCCAGAATGCCTCAGGGAGCCCAAAATCCCCTCAAAATCCCCTCAAAATACCCCAAAATCCCCTCAGGCAACCCAAAAGCTCCTCAAAATGCCCCCAAAATCCCTCAGGGAGCACAAAATCCCCTCAAAATACCCCAAAAACCCCTCACGGAGCCCAAAATCCCCTCAAAACCTCCTCAAAGGTGCCCAAAAATCCCTCAAGCAGGCCAAAATCACCTCAAAAGTGCCCAAAACCATTCAGGGAGCCCAAAATCCCCTCAAAATAGCCCAAAAACGCCTCACGGAGCCCAAAATCCCCTCAAAAGCTTCTCAAAATACCCCAAAAACCCCTCAGGGAGTCCGAAATCCCATCAAAACAGCCCAAAAATCACTCAGGCAGCGCAAAATCCTGTCAAAAGCTCCTCAAAATACCCCCAGAATGCCTCAGGGAGCCCAAAATCCCCTCAAAATACCACCCAAAATCCCCCAGGGAGCCCAAAATCCCCTCAAAATACCCCCAAAACCCCTCAGGGAGCCCAAAATCCCCTCAAAATCTTCTCAAAATACCCCAAAAACCCCTCAGGGAGTCCAAAATCCCATCAAAAGCTCCTCAAAATACCCCCAAAAACCCCCAGGGAGCTCAACATCCCTTAAAAATACCCCCAGAATGCCTCAGGGAGCCCAAAATCCCCTCAAAATCCCCTCAAAATACCCCAAAATCCCCTCAGGCAACCCAAAAGCTCCTCAAAATACCCCCAAAATCCCTCAGGGAGCCCAAAATCCCCTCAAAATATCCCAAAATCCCTCAGGGAGCCCAAAATCCCCTCAAAAGCTTCTCAAAATAGCCCAAAAACCCCTCAGGGAGTCCAAAATCCCATCAAAAGCTCCTCAAAATACCCCCAAAAACCCCCAGGGAGCACAACATCCCGTCAAAATACCCCCAGAATGCCTCAGGGAGCCCAAAATCCCCTCAAAATCCCCTCAAAATACCACCAAAAATCCCTCAGGGAGTCCAAAATCCCCTCAAAAGTGCCCAAAACACCTCACGGAGCCCAAAATCCCCCCAAAATACCCTCAAAAGTGGCCAAAAACCACTAGAGAGTCCAAAATCCCCTCAAAATAACCAAAATCCCACAAAAATCCCTCAGGGAGCCCAAATTCCCCTCAAAATATCCCCAAAATCCCTCAGGGAGCCCAAAATCCCCTCAAAATAGCCCAAAAACCCCTCACGGAGCCCAAAATCCCCTCCAAATAGCACAAAAATCTCTCAGGGAGCACAAAATCCCCTCAAAATAACCCAAAATCCCCTCAGGGAGCACAAAATCCCCTCAAAATACCCCAAAAACCCCTCACAGAGCCCAAAATTCCCTCAAAATACCCCCAAAATCAATCAGGGAGCCCAAAATCCCCTCAAAATACCACCAAAAATCCCGCAGGGAGCCCAAAATCCCCTCAAAAATACCACCAAAAATCCCTCAGGGAGTCCAAAATCCCCTCAAAAGTGCCCAAAACCCCTCACGGAGCCCAAAATCCCCCCAAAATACCCTCAAAAGTGCCCAAAAACCACTAGAGAGTCCAAAATCCCCTCAAAATAACCAAAATCCCACAAAAATCCCTCAGGGAGCCCAAAATCCCCTCAAAATACCCCCAAAATCCCTCAGGGAGCCCAAAATCCCCTCAAAAGCTCCTCATAATACCCCCAAAATCCCTCAGGGAGCCCAAAATCCCCTCAAAATACCCCAAAATCCCCTCAGGCAACCCAAAAGCTCCTCAAAATACCCCCAAAATCCCTCAGGGAGCCCAAAGTCCCCTCAAAATAGCCCAAAAACCCCTCACGGAGCCCAAAATCCCCTCAAAAGCTTCTCAAAATAGCCCAAAAACCCCTCAGGGAGTCCGAAATCCCATCAAAACAGCCCAAAAATCACTCAGGCAGCGCAAAATCCTGTCAAAAGCTCCTCTAAATACCCCCAAAATCCCTCAGGGAGCCCAAAATCCCCTCAAAATCCCCTCAAAATACCACCAAAAATCCCGCAGGGAGCCCAAAATCCCCTCAAAAATACCACCAAAAATCCCTCAGGGAGTCCAAAATCCCCTCAAAAGTGCCCAAAACCCCTCACGGAGCCCAAAATCCCCCCAAAATACCCTCAAAAGTGCCCAAAAACCACTAGAGAGTCCAAAATCCCCTCAAAATAACCAAAATCCCACAAAAATCCCTCAGGGAGCCCAAAATCCCCTCAAAATACCCCCAAAATCCCTCAGGGAGCCCAAAATCCCCTCAAAATACCCCCAAAATCCCTCAGGGAGCCCAAAATCCCCTCAAAAGCTCCTCATAATACCCCCAAAATCCCTCAGGGAGCACAAAATCCCCTCAAAATAACCCAAAAATCCCACAAAAATCCCTCAGGGAGCCCAAAATCCCCTCAAAATACCCCAGAAACCCCTCAGGGAGCCCAAAATCCCCTCAAAAGCTTCTCAAAATACCCCAAACACCCCTCAGGGAGTCCAAAATCCCATCAAAAGCTCCTCAAAATACCCCAAAATCCCCTCAGGCAACCCAAAAGCTCCTCAAAATACCCCCAAAATCCCTCAGGGAGCACAAAATCCCCTCAAAATACCCCAAAAACCCCTCACGGAGCCCAAAATCCCCTCAAAACCTCCTCAAAGGTGCCCAAAAATCCCTCAAGCAGGCCAAAATCACCTCAAAAGTGCCCAAAACCATTCAGGGAGCCCCAAATCCCCTCAAAATAGCCCAAAAACCCCTCACGGAGCCCAAAATCCACTCAAAAGCTTCTCAAAATACCCCAAAAACCCCTCAGGGAGTCCGAAATCCCATCAAAACAGCCCAAAAATCACTCAGGCAGCGCAAAATCCTGTCAAAAGCTCCTCAAAATACCCCCAAAATCCCTCAGGGAGCCCAAAATCCCCTCAAAATACCACCAAAAATCCCTCAGGGAGTCCAAAATCCCCTCAAAAGCTTCTCAAAATACCCCAAAAACCCCTCAGGGAGTCCAAAATCCCATCAAAAGCTCCTCAAAATACCCCCAAAACGCCCCAGGGAGCTCAACATCCCCTAAAAATACCCCCAGAATGCCTCAGGGAGCCCAAAATCCCCTCAAAATCCCCTCAAAATACCCCCAAAATCCCTCAGGGAGCCCAAAATCCCCTCAAAATATCCCAAAATCCCCCAGGGAGCCCAAAATCCCCTCAAAATACCCCAAAAATCCCTCAGGGAGCCCAAAATCCCCTCAAAAGTGCCCAAAACCCCTCACGGAGCCCAAAATCCCCCCAAAATACCCTCAAAAGTGCCCAAAAACCACTAGAGAGTCCAAAATCCCCTCAAAATAACCAAAATCCCACAAAAATCCCTCAGGGAGCCCAAAATCCCCTCAAAATACCCCCAAAATCCTTCAGGGAGCCCAAAATCCCCTCAAAAGCTCCTCATAATACCCCCAAAATCCCTCAGGGAGCCCAAAATCCCCTCAAAATACCCCAAAAACCCCTCAGGGAGCCCAAAATCCCATCAAAAGCTCCTCAAAATACCCCCAAAAACCACCAGGGAGCTCAACATCCCCTGAAAATACCCCCAGAATGCCTCAGGGAGCCCAAAATCCCCTCAAAATCCCCTCAAAATACCCCAAAATCCCCTCAGGCAACCCAAAAGCTCCTCAAAATGCCCCCAAAATCCCTCAGGGAGCACAAAATCCCCTCAAAATACCCCAAAAACCCCTCACGGAGCCCAAAATCCCCTCAAAACCTCCTCAAAGGTGCCCAAAAATCCCTCAAGCAGGCCAAAATCACCTCAAAAGTGCCCAAAACCATTCAGGGAGCCCAAAATCCCCTCAAAATAGCCCAAAAACCCCTCACGGAGCCCAAAATCCCCTCAAAAGCTTCTCAAAATACCCCAAAAACCCCTCAGGGAGTCCGAAATCCCATCAAAACAGCCCAAAAATCACTCAGGCAGCGCAAAATCCTGTCAAAAGCTCCTCAAAATACCCCCAGAATGCCTCAGGGAGCCCAAAATCCCCTCAAAATACCACCCAAAATCCCCCAGGGAGCCCAAAATCCCCTCAAAATACCCCCAAAACCCCTCAGGGAGCCCAAAATCCCCTCAAAATCTTCTCAAAATACCCCAAAAACCCCTCAGGGAGTCCAAAATCCCATCAAAAGCTCCTCAAAATACCCCCAAAAACCCCCAGGGAGCTCAACATCCCCTAAAAATACCCCCAGAATGCCTCAGGGAGCCCAAAATCCCCTCAAAATCCCCTCAAAATACCCCAAAATCCCCTCAGGCAACCCAAAAGCTCCTCAAAATACCCCCAAAATCCCTCAGGGAGCCCAAAATTCCCTCAAAATACCCCCAAAATCAATCAGGGAGCCCAAAATCCCCTCAAAATACCACCAAAAATCCCGCAGGGAGCCCAAAATCCCCTCAAAAATACCACCAAAAATCCCTCAGGGAGTCCAAAATCCCCTCAAAAGTGCCCAAAACCCCTCACGGAGCCCAAAATCCCCCCAAAATACCCTCAAAAGTGCCCAAAAACCACTAGAGAGTCCAAAATCCCCTCAAAATAACCAAAATCCCACAAAAATCCCTCAGGGAGCCCAAAATCCCCTCAAAAGTGCCCAAAACCCCTCACGGAGCCCAAAATCCCCCCAAAATACCCTCAAAAGTGCCCAAAAACCACTAGAGAGTCCAAAATCCCCTCAAAATAACCAAAATCCCACAAAAATCCCTCAGGGAGCCCAAAATCCCCTCAAAATACCCCCAAAATCCCTCAGGGAGCCCAAAATCCCCTCAAAAGCTCCTCATAATACCCCCAAAATCCCTCAGGGAGCCCAAAATCCCCTCAAAATACCCCAAAAACCCCTCAGGGAGCCCAAAATCCCATCAAAAGCTCCTCAAAATACCCCCAAAAACCACCAGGGAGCTCAACATCCCCTGAAAATACCCCCAGAATGCCTCAGGGAGCCCAAAATCCCCTCAAAATCCCCTCAAAATACCCCAAAATCCCCTCAGGCAACCCAAAAGCTCCTCAAAATGCCCCCAAAATCCCTCAGGGAGCACAAAATCCCCTCAAAATACCCCAAAAACCCCTCACGGAGCCCAAAATCCCCTCAAAACCTCCTCAAAGGTGCCCAAAAATCCCTCAAGCAGGCCAAAATCACCTCAAAAGTGCCCAAAACCATTCAGGGAGCCCAAAATCCCCTCAAAATAGCCCAAAAACCCCTCACGGAGCCCAAAATCCCCTCAAAAGCTTCTCAAAATAGCCCAAAAACCCCTCAGGGAGTCCGAAATCCCATCAAAACAGCCCAAAAATCACTCAGGCAGCGCAAAATCCTGTCAAAAGCTCCTCAAAATACCCCCAGAATGCCTCAGGGAGCCCAAAATCCCCTCAAAATACCACCCAAAATCCCCCAGGGAGCCCAAAATCCCCTCAAAATACCCCCAAAACCCCTCAGGGAGCCCAAAATCCCCTCAAAATCTTCTCAAAATACCCCAAAAACCCCTCAGGGAGTCCAAAATCCCATCAAAAGCTCCTCAAAATACCCCCAAAAACCCCCAGGGAGCTCAACATCCCCTAAAAATACCCCCAGAATGCCTCAGGGAGCCCAAAATCCCCTCAAAATCCCCTCAAAATACCCCAAAATCCCCTCAGGCAACCCAAAAGCTCCTCAAAATACCCCCAAAATCCCTCAGGGAGCCCAAAATTCCCTCAAAATACCCCCAAAATCAATCAGGGAGCCCAAAATCCCCTCAAAATACCACCAAAAATCCCGCAGGGAGCCCAAAATCCCCTCAAAAATACCACCAAAAATCCCTCAGGGAGTCCAAAATCCCCTCAAAAGTGCCCAAAACCCCTCACGGAGCCCAAAATCCCCCCAAAATACCCTCAAAAGTGCCCAAAAACCACTAGAGAGTCCAAAATCCCCTCAAAATAACCAAAATCCCACAAAAATCCCTCAGGGAGCCCAAAATCCCCTCAAAATACCCCCAAAATCCCTCAGGGAGACCAAAATCCCCTCAAAAGCTCCTCATAATACCCCCAAAATCCCTCAGGGAGCCCAAAATCCCCTCAAAATACCCCAAAAACCCCTCAGGGAGCCCAAAATCCCATCAAAAGCTCCTCAAAATACCCCCAAAAACCACCAGGGAGGTCAACATCCCCTGAAAATACCCCCAGAATGCCTCAGGGAGCCCAAAATCCCCTCAAAATCCCCTCAAAATACCCCAAAATCCCCTCAGGGAGTCCGAAATCCCATCAAAACAGCCCAAAAATCACTCAGGCAGCGCAAAATCCTGTCAAAAGCTCCTCAAAATACCCCCAAAATCCCTCAGGGAGCCCAAAATCCCCTCAAAATACCACCAAAAATCCCTCAGGGAGTCCAAAATCCCCTCAAAAGCTTCTCAAAATACCCCAAAAACCCCTCAGGGAGTCCAAAATCCCATCAAAAGCTCCTCAAAATACCCCCAAAACGCCCCAGGGAGCTCAACATCCCCTAAAAATACCCCCAGAATGCCTCAGGGAGCCCAAAATCCCCTCAAAATCCCCTCAAAATACCCCCAAAATCCCTCAGGGAGCCCAAAATCCCCTCAAAATATCCCAAAATCCCCCAGGGAGCCCAAAATCCCCTCAAAATACCCCAAAAATCCCTCAGGGAGCCCAAAATCCCCTCAAAAGTGCCCAAAACCCCTCACGGAGCCCAAAATCCCCCCAAAATACCCTCAAAAGTGCCCAAAAACCACTAGAGAGTCCAAAATCCCCTCAAAATAACCAAAATCCCACAAAAATCCCTCAGGGAGCCCAAAATCCCCTCAAAATACCCCCAAAATCCCTCAGGGAGCCCAAAATCCCCTCAAAAGCTCCTCATAATACCCCCAAAATCCCTCAGGGAGCCCAAAATCCCCTCAAAATACCCCAAAAACCCCTCAGGGAGCCCAAAATCCCATCAAAAGCTCCTCAAAATACCCCCAAAAACCACCAGGGAGCTCAACATCCCCTGAAAATACCCCCAGAATGCCTCAGGGAGCCCAAAATCCCCTCAAAATCCCCTCAAAATACCCCAAAATCCCCTCAGGCAACCCAAAAGCTCCTCAAAATGCCCCCAAAATCCCTCAGGGAGCACAAAATCCCCTCAAAATACCCCAAAAACCCCTCACGGAGCCCAAAATCCCCTCAAAACCTCCTCAAAGGTGCCCAAAAATCCCTCAAGCAGGCCAAAATCACCTCAAAAGTGCCCAAAACCATTCAGGGAGCCCAAAATCCCCTCAAAATAGCCCAAAAACCCCTCACGGAGCCCAAAATCCCCTCAAAAGCTTCTCAAAATAGCCCAAAAACCCCTCAGGGAGTCCGAAATCCCATCAAAACAGCCCAAAAATCACTCAGGCAGCGCAAAATCCTGTCAAAAGCTCCTCAAAATACCCCCAGAATGCCTCAGGGAGCCCAAAATCCCCTCAAAATACCACCCAAAATCCCCCAGGGAGCCCAAAATCCCCTCAAAATACCCCGAAAACCCCTGGAGCCCAAAATCCCCTCAAAATACCACCCAAAATCCCCCAGGGAGCCCAAAATCCCCTCAAAATACCCCCAAAACCCCTCAGGGAGCCCAAAATCCCCTCAAAATCTTCTCAAAATACCCCAAAAACCCCTCAGGGAGTCCAAAATCCCATCAAAAGCTCCTCAAAATACCCCCAAAAACCCCCAGGGAGCTCAACATCCCCTAAAAATACCCCCAGAATGCCTCAGGGAGCCCAAAATCCCCTCAAAATCCCCTCAAAATACCCCAAAATCCCCTCAGGCAACCCAAAAGCTCCTCAAAATACCCCCAAAATCCCTCAGGGAGCCCAAAATTCCCTCAAAATACCCCCAAAATCAATCAGGGAGCCCAAAATCCCCTCAAAATACCACCAAAAATCCCGCAGGGAGCCCAAAATCCCCTCAAAAATACCACCAAAAATCCCTCAGGGAGTCCAAAATCCCCTCAAAAGTGCCCAAAACCCCTCACGGAGCCCAAAATCCCCCCAAAATACCCTCAAAAGTGCCCAAAAACCACTAGAGAGTCCAAAATCCCCTCAAAATAACCAAAATCCCACAAAAATCCCTCAGGGAGCCCAAAATCCCCTCAAAATACCCCCAAAATCCCTCAGGGAGCCCAAAATCCCCTCAAAAGCTCCTCATAATACCCCCAAAATCCCTCAGGGAGCCCAAAATCCCCTCAAAATACCCCAAAAACCCCTCAGGGAGCCCAAAATCCCATCAAAAGCTCCTCAAAATACCCCCAAAAACCACCAGGGAGGTCAACATCCCCTGAAAATACCCCCAGAATGCCTCAGGGAGCCCAAAATCCCCTCAAAATCCCCTCAAAATACCCCAAAATCCCCTCAGGCAACCCAAAAGCTCCTCAAAATGCCCCCAAAATCCCTCAGGGAGCACAAAATCCCCTCAAAATACCCCAAAAACCCCTCACGGAGCCCAAAATCCCCTCAAAACCTCCTCAAAGGTGCCCAAAAATCCCTCAAGCAGGCCAAAATCACCTCAAAAGTGCCCAAAACCATTCAGGGAGCCCAAAATCCCCTCAAAATAGCCCAAAAACCCCTCACGGAGCCCAAAATCCCCTCAAAAGCTTCTCAAAATAGCCCAAAAACCCCTCAGGGAGTCCGAAATCCCATCAAAACAGCCCAAAAATCACTCAGGCAGCGCAAAATCCTGTCAAAAGCTCCTCAAAATACCCCCAGAATGCCTCAGGGAGCCCAAAATCCCCTCAAAATACCACCCAAAATCCCCCAGGGAGCCCAAAATCCCCTCAAAATACCCCCAAAACCCCTCAGGGAGCCCAAAATCCCCTCAAAATCTTCTCAAAATACCCCAAAAACCCCTCAGGGAGTCCAAAATCCCATCAAAAGCTCCTCAAAATACCCCCAAAAACCCCCAGGGAGCTCAACATCCCCTAAAAATACCCCCAGAATGCCTCAGGGAGCCCAAAATCCCCTCAAAATCCCCTCAAAATACCCCAAAATCCCCTCAGGCAACCCAAAAGCTCCTCAAAATACCCCCAAAATCCCTCAGGGAGCCCAAAATCCCCTCAAAATATCCCAAAATCCCCCAGGGAGCCCAAAATCCCCTCAAAATACCCCAAAAACCCCTCAGGGAGCCCAAAATCCCCTCAAAAGCTCCTCATAATACCCCCAAAATCTCCTCAGGGAGCACAAAATCCCCTCAAAATACCCCCAAAATCCCACAAAATCCCTCAGGGAGCCCAAAATCCCCTCAAAATACCCCAAAAACCCCTCAGGGAGCCTTAAATCCCATCAAAAGCTTCTCAAAATACCCCCAAAAACCCCCAGGGAGGTCAACATCCCCTGAAAATACCCCCAAAATCCCTCAGGGAGCCCAAAATCCCCTCAAAATACCCCAAAAACCCCTCAGGGAGCCCAAAATCCCATCAAAAGCTCCTCAAAATACCCCCAAAAACCACCAGGGAGGTCAACATCCCCTGAAAATACCCCCAGAATGCCTCAGGGAGCCCAAAATCCCCTCAAAATCCCCTCAAAATACCCCAAAATCCCCTCAGGCAACCCAAAAGCTCCTCAAAATGCCCCCAAAATCCCTCAGGGAGCACAAAATCCCCTCAAAATACCCCAAAAACCCCTCACGGAGCCCAAAATCCCCTCAAAACCTCCTCAAAGGTGCCCAAAAATCCCTCAAGCAGGCCAAAATCACCTCAAAAGTGCCCAAAACCATTCAGGGAGCCCAAAATCCCCTCAAAATAGCCCAAAAACCCCTCACGGAGCCCAAAATCCCCTCAAAAGCTTCTCAAAATAGCCCAAAAACCCCTCAGGGAGTCCGAAATCCCATCAAAACAGCCCAAAAATCACTCAGGCAGCGCAAAATCCTGTCAAAAGCTCCTCAAAATACCCCCAGAATGCCTCAGGGAGCCCAAAATCCCCTCAAAATACCACCCAAAATCCCCCAGGGAGCCCAAAATCCCCTCAAAATACCCCCAAAACCCCTCAGGGAGCCCAAAATCCCCTCAAAATCTTCTCAAAATACCCCAAAAACCCCTCAGGGAGTCCAAAATCCCATCAAAAGCTCCTCAAAATACCCCCAAAAACCCCCAGGGAGCTCAACATCCCCTAAAAATACCCCCAGAATGCCTCAGGGAGCCCAAAATCCCCTCAAAATCCCCTCAAAATACCCCAAAATCCCCTCAGGCAACCCAAAAGCTCCTCAAAATACCCCCAAAATCCCTCAGGGAGCCCAAAATCCCCTCAAAATATCCCAAAATCCCCCAGGGAGCCCAAAATCCCCTCAAAATACCCCAAAAACCCCTCAGGGAGCCCAAAATCCCCTCAAAAGCTCCTCATAATACCCCCAAAATCTCCTCAGGGAGCACAAAATCCCCTCAAAATACCCCCAAAATCCCACAAAATCCCTCAGGGAGCCCAAAATCCCCTCAAAATACCCCAAAAACCCCTCAGGGAGCCTTAAATCCCATCAAAAGCTTCTCAAAATACCCCCAAAAACCCCCAGGGAGGTCAACATCCCCTGAAAATACCCCCAAAATCCCTCAGGGAGCCCAAAATCCCCTCAAAATACCCCAAAAATCCCTCAGGGAGCCCAAAATCCCCTCAAAAGCTCCTCATAATACCCCCAAAATCCCTCAGGGAGCACAAAATCCCCTCAAAATACCCCAAAATCCCACAAAAATCCCTCAGGGAGTCCAAAATCCCCTCAAAATACCCCCAAAATCCCTCAGGGAGCCCAAAATCCCCTCAAAATAGCCCAAAATCCCCTCAGGCAACCCAAAATCGCCTCAAAATAGGTCAAAAAATCACTCAGGGAGGCAAAAATACCCTCAAAAGCTCCTCAAAATACCCCAAAAGCCCCGCAGGCAACCCAAAATACCCTCAAAATAACCCAAAAATCCCTCAGGGACAACAAAATCCCCTGAAAATACCCCAAAAACCATTCAGGGAGCCCAAAATCCCCTCAAAATACCCCCAAAACCCCTCACGGAGCCCAAAATCCCCTCCAAATAGCACAAAAATCTCTCAGGGAGCACAAAATCCCCTCAAAATAACCCAAAATCCCCTCAGGGAGCACAAAATCCCCTCAAAATACCCCAAAAACCCCTCACAGAGCCCAAAATTCCCTCAAAATACCCCCAAAATCAATCAGGGAGCCCAAAATCCCCTCAAAATACCACCAAAAATCCCGCAGGGAGCCCAAAATCCCCTCAAAAATACCACCAAAACCCCTCACGGAGCCCAAAATCCCCCCAAAATACCCTCAAAAGTGCCCAAAAACCACTAGAGAGTCCAAAATCCCCTCAAAATAACCAAAATCCCACAAAAATCCCTCAGGGAGCCCAAAATCCCCTCAAAATACCCCCAAAATCCCTCAGGGAGCCCAAAATCCCCTCAAAAGCTCCTCATAATACCCCCAGAATGCCTCAGGGAGCCCAAAATCCCCTCAAAATACCACCCAAATCCCCTCAGGCAACCCAAAAGCTCCTCAAAATACCCCCAAAATCCCTCAGGGAGCCCAAAATCCCCTCAAAATAGCCCAAAAACCCCTCACGGAGCCCAAAATCCCCTCAAAAGCTTCTCAAAATACCCCAAAAACCCCTCAGGGAGTCCAAAATCCCATCAAAACAGCCCAAAAATCACTCAGGTAGCGCAAAATCCTGTCAAAAGCTCCTCAAAATACCCCCAAAATCCCTCAGGGAGCCCAAAATCCCCTCAAAAGCTCCTCAAAATACCCCCAAAAAGCCCCAGGGAGCTCAACATCCCCTAAAAATACCCCCAGAATGCCTCAGGGAGCCCAAAATCCCCTCAAAATCCCCTCAAAATACCCCAAAATCCCCTCAGGCAACCCAAAAGCTCCTCAAAATACCCCCAAAATCCCTCAGGGAGCCCAAAATCCCCTCAAAATATCCCAAAATCCCCCAGGGAGCCCAAAATCCCCTCAAAATACCCCAAAAATCCCTCAGGGAGCCCAAAATCCCCTCAAAAGCTTCTCAAAATACCCCAAAAACCCCTCAGGGAGTCCAAAATCCCATCAAAAGCTCCTCAAAATACCCCCAAAAACCCCCAGGGAGCACAACATCCCCTGAAAATACCCCCAGAATGCCTCAGGGAGCCCAAAATCCCCTCAAAATCCCCTCAAAATACCACCAAAAATCCCGCAGGGAGCCCAAAATCCCCTCAAAATACCCCAAAAATCCCTCAGGGAGCCCAAAATCCCCTCAAAAGCTTCTCAAAATACCCCAAAAACCCCTCAGGGAGTCCAAAATCCCATCAAAAGCTCCTCAAAATACCCCCAAAAACCCCCAGGGAGCACAACATCCCCTGAAAATACCCCCAGAATGCCTCAGGGAGCCCAAAATCCCCTCAAAATCCCCTCAAAATACCACCAAAAATCCCGCAGGGAGCCCAAAATCCCCTCAAAATACCACCAAAAATCCCTCAGGGAGTCCAAAATCCCCTCAAAAGTGCCCAAAACACCTCACGGAGCCCAAAATCCCCTCAAAATACCCTCAAAAGTGGCCAAAAACCACTAGAGAGTCCAAAATCCCCTCAAAATAAACAAAATCCCACAAAAATCCCTCAGGGAGCCCAAAATCCCCTCAAAATACCCCCAAAATCCCTCAGGGAGCCCAAAATCCCCTCAAAATAGCCCAAAAACCCCTCACGGAGCCCAAAATCCCCTCAAAAGCTCCTCATAATACCCCCAAAATCCCTCAGGGAGCACAAAATCCCCTCAAAATACCCCCAAAATCCCACACAAATCCCCCAGGGAGCCCAAAATCCCCTCAAAATACCCCCAAAATCCCTCAGGGAGACCAAAATCCCCTCAAAAGCTCCTCATAATACCCCCAAAATCCCTCAGGGAGCCCAAAATCCCCTCAAAATACCCCAAAAACCCCTCAGGGAGCCCAAAATCCCATCAAAAGCTCCTCAAAATACCCCCAAAAACCACCAGGGAGGTCAACATCCCCTGAAAATACCCCCAGAATGCCTCAGGGAGCCCAAAATCCCCTCAAAATCCCCTCAAAATACCCCAAAATCCCCTCAGGCAACCCAAAAGCTCCTCAAAATGCCCCCAAAATCCCTCAGGGAGCACAAAATCCCCTCAAAATACCCCAAAAACCCCTCACGGAGCCCAAAATCCCCTCAAAACCTCCTCAAAGGTGCCCAAAAATCCCTCAAGCAGGCCAAAATCACCTCAAAAGTGCCCAAAACCATTCAGGGAGCCCAAAATCCCCTCAAAATAGCCCAAAAACCCCTCACGGAGCCCAAAATCCCCTCAAAAGCTTCTCAAAATAGCCCAAAAACCCCTCAGGGAGTCCGAAATCCCATCAAAACAGCCCAAAAATCACTCAGGCAGCGCAAAATCCTGTCAAAAGCTCCTCAAAATACCCCCAGAATGCCTCAGGGAGCCCAAAATCCCCTCAAAATACCACCCAAAATCCCCCAGGGAGCCCAAAATCCCCTCAAAATACCCCCAAAACCCCTCAGGGAGCCCAAAATCCCCTCAAAATCTTCTCAAAATACCCCAAAAACCCCTCAGGGAGTCCAAAATCCCATCAAAAGCTCCTCAAAATACCCCCAAAAACCCCCAGGGAGCTCAACATCCCCTAAAAATACCCCCAGAATGCCTCAGGGAGCCCAAAATCCCCTCAAAATCCCCTCAAAATACCCCAAAATCCCCTCAGGCAACCCAAAAGCTCCTCAAAATACCCCCAAAATCCCTCACGGAGCCCAAAATCCCCCCAAAATACCCTCAAAAGTGCCCAAAAACCACTAGAGAGTCCAAAATCCCCTCAAAATAACCAAAATCCCACAAAAATCCCTCAGGGAGCCCAAAATCCCCTCAAAATACCCCCAAAATCCCTCAGGGAGCCCAAAATCCCCTCAAAAGCTCCTCATAATACCCCCAGAATGCCTCAGGGAGCCCAAAATCCCCTCAAAATACCACCCAAATCCCCTCAGGCAACCCAAAAGCTCCTCAAAATACCCCCAAAATCCCTCAGGGAGCCCAAAATCCCCTCAAAATAGCCCAAAAACCCCTCACGGAGCCCAAAATCCCCTCAAAAGCTTCTCAAAATACCCCAAAAACCCCTCAGGGAGTCCAAAATCCCATCAAAACAGCCCAAAAATCACTCAGGTAGCGCAAAATCCTGTCAAAAGCTCCTCAAAATACCCCCAAAATCCCTCAGGGAGCCCAAAATCCCCTCAAAAGCTCCTCAAAATACCCCCAAAAAGCCCCAGGGAGCTCAACATCCCCTAAAAATACCCCCAGAATGCCTCAGGGAGCCCAAAATCCCCTCAAAATCCCCTCAAAATACCCCAAAATCCCCTCAGGCAACCCAAAAGCTCCTCAAAATACCCCCAAAATCCCTCAGGGAGCCCAAAATCCCCTCAAAATATCCCAAAATCCCCCAGGGAGCCCAAAATCCCCTCAAAATACCCCAAAAATCCCTCAGGGAGCCCAAAATCCCCTCAAAAGCTTCTCAAAATACCCCAAAAACCCCTCAGGGAGTCCAAAATCCCATCAAAAGCTCCTCAAAATACCCCCAAAAACCCCCAGGGAGCACAACATCCCCTGAAAATACCCCCAGAATGCCTCAGGGAGCCCAAAATCCCCTCAAAATCCCCTCAAAATACCACCAAAAATCCCGCAGGGAGCCCAAAATCCCCTCAAAATACCCCAAAAATCCCTCAGGGAGCCCAAAATCCCCTCAAAAGCTTCTCAAAATACCCCAAAAACCCCTCAGGGAGTCCAAAATCCCATCAAAAGCTCCTCAAAATACCCCCAAAAACCCCCAGGGAGCACAACATCCCCTGAAAATACCCCCAGAATGCCTCAGGGAGCCCAAAATCCCCTCAAAATCCCCTCAAAATACCACCAAAAATCCCGCAGGGAGCCCAAAATCCCCTCAAAATACCACCAAAAATCCCTCAGGGAGTCCAAAATCCCCTCAAAAGTGCCCAAAACACCTCACGGAGCCCAAAATCCCCTCAAAATACCCTCAAAAGTGGCCAAAAACCACTAGAGAGTCCAAAATCCCCTCAAAATAAACAAAATCCCACAAAAATCCCTCAGGGAGCCCAAAATCCCCTCAAAATACCCCCAAAATCCCTCAGGGAGCCCAAAATCCCCTCAAAATAGCCCAAAAACCCCTCACGGAGCCCAAAATCCCCTCAAAAGCTCCTCATAATACCCCCAAAATCCCTCAGGGAGCACAAAATCCCCTCAAAATACCCCCAAAATCCCACACAAATCCCCCAGGGAGCCCAAAATCCCCTCAAAATACCCCCAAAATCCCTCAGGGAGACCAAAATCCCCTCAAAAGCTCCTCATAATACCCCCAAAATCCCTCAGGGAGCCCAAAATCCCCTCAAAATACCCCAAAAACCCCTCAGGGAGCCCAAAATCCCATCAAAAGCTCCTCAAAATACCCCCAAAAACCACCAGGGAGGTCAACATCCCCTGAAAATACCCCCAGAATGCCTCAGGGAGCCCAAAATCCCCTCAAAATCCCCTCAAAATACCCCAAAATCCCCTCAGGCAACCCAAAAGCTCCTCAAAATGCCCCCAAAATCCCTCAGGGAGCACAAAATCCCCTCAAAATACCCCAAAAACCCCTCACGGAGCCCAAAATCCCCTCAAAACCTCCTCAAAGGTGCCCAAAAATCCCTCAAGCAGGCCAAAATCACCTCAAAAGTGCCCAAAACCATTCAGGGAGCCCAAAATCCCCTCAAAATAGCCCAAAAACCCCTCACGGAGCCCAAAATCCCCTCAAAAGCTTCTCAAAATAGCCCAAAAACCCCTCAGGGAGTCCGAAATCCCATCAAAACAGCCCAAAAATCACTCAGGCAGCGCAAAATCCTGTCAAAAGCTCCTCAAAATACCCCCAGAATGCCTCAGGGAGCCCAAAATCCCCTCAAAATACCACCCAAAATCCCCCAGGGAGCCCAAAATCCCCTCAAAATACCCCCAAAACCCCTCAGGGAGCCCAAAATCCCCTCAAAATCTTCTCAAAATACCCCAAAAACCCCTCAGGGAGTCCAAAATCCCATCAAAAGCTCCTCAAAATACCCCCAAAAACCCCCAGGGAGCTCAACATCCCCTAAAAATACCCCCAGAATGCCTCAGGGAGCCCAAAATCCCCTCAAAATCCCCTCAAAATACCCCAAAATCCCCTCAGGCAACCCAAAAGCTCCTCAAAATACCCCCAAAATCCCTCAGGGAGCCCAAAATCCCCTCAAAATATCCCAAAATCCCCCAGGGAGCCCAAAATCCCCTCAAAATACCCCAAAAACCCCTCAGGGAGCCCAAAATCCCCTCAAAAGCTCCTCATAATACCCCCAAAATCTCCTCAGGGAGCACAAAATCCCCTCAAAATACCCCCAAAATCCCACAAAATCCCTCAGGGAGCCCAAAATCCCCTCAAAATACCCCAAAAACCCCTCAGGGAGCCTTAAATCCCATCAAAAGCTTCTCAAAATACCCCCAAAAACCCCCAGGGAGGTCAACATCCCCTGAAAATACCCCCAAAATCCCTCAGGGAGCCCAAAATCCCCTCAAAATACCCCAAAAACCCCTCAGGGAGCCCAAAATCCCATCAAAAGCTCCTCAAAATACCCCCAAAAACCACCAGGGAGGTCAACATCCCCTGAAAATACCCCCAGAATGCCTCAGGGAGCCCAAAATCCCCTCAAAATCCCCTCAAAATACCCCAAAATCCCCTCAGGCAACCCAAAAGCTCCTCAAAATGCCCCCAAAATCCCTCAGGGAGCACAAAATCCCCTCAAAATACCCCAAAAACCCCTCACGGAGCCCAAAATCCCCTCAAAACCTCCTCAAAGGTGCCCAAAAATCCCTCAAGCAGGCCAAAATCACCTCAAAAGTGCCCAAAACCATTCAGGGAGCCCAAAATCCCCTCAAAATAGCCCAAAAACCCCTCACGGAGCCCAAAATCCCCTCAAAAGCTTCTCAAAATAGCCCAAAAACCCCTCAGGGAGTCCGAAATCCCATCAAAACAGCCCAAAAATCACTCAGGCAGCGCAAAATCCTGTCAAAAGCTCCTCAAAATACCCCCAGAATGCCTCAGGGAGCCCAAAATCCCCTCAAAATACCACCCAAAATCCCCCAGGGAGCCCAAAATCCCCTCAAAATACCCCCAAAACCCCTCAGGGAGCCCAAAATCCCCTCAAAATCTTCTCAAAATACCCCAAAAACCCCTCAGGGAGTCCAAAATCCCATCAAAAGCTCCTCAAAATACCCCCAAAAACCCCCAGGGAGCTCAACATCCCCTAAAAATACCCCCAGAATGCCTCAGGGAGCCCAAAATCCCCTCAAAATCCCCTCAAAATACCCCAAAATCCCCTCAGGCAACCCAAAAGCTCCTCAAAATACCCCCAAAATCCCTCAGGGAGCCCAAAATCCCCTCAAAATATCCCAAAATCCCCCAGGGAGCCCAAAATCCCCTCAAAATACCCCAAAAACCCCTCAGGGAGCCCAAAATCCCCTCAAAAGCTCCTCATAATACCCCCAAAATCTCCTCAGGGAGCACAAAATCCCCTCAAAATACCCCCAAAATCCCACAAAATCCCTCAGGGAGCCCAAAATCCCCTCAAAATACCCCAAAAACCCCTCAGGGAGCCTTAAATCCCATCAAAAGCTTCTCAAAATACCCCCAAAAACCCCCAGGGAGGTCAACATCCCCTGAAAATACCCCCAAAATCCCTCAGGGAGCCCAAAATCCCCTCAAAATACCCCAAAAATCCCTCAGGGAGCCCAAAATCCCCTCAAAAGCTCCTCATAATACCCCCAAAATCCCTCAGGGAGCACAAAATCCCCTCAAAATACCCCAAAATCCCACAAAAATCCCTCAGGGAGTCCAAAATCCCCTCAAAATACCCCCAAAATCCCTCAGGGAGCCCAAAATCCCCTCAAAATAGCCCAAAATCCCCTCAGGCAACCCAAAATCGCCTCAAAATAGGTCAAAAAATCACTCAGGGAGGCAAAAATACCCTCAAAAGCTCCTCAAAATACCCCAAAAGCCCCGCAGGCAACCCAAAATACCCTCAAAATAACCCAAAAATCCCTCAGGGACACCAAAATCCCCTGAAAATACCCCAAAAACCATTCAGGGAGCCCAAAATCCCCTCAAAATACCCCCAAAACCCCTCACGGAGCCCAAAATCCCCTCCAAATAGCACAAAAATCTCTCAGGGAGCACAAAATCCCCTCAAAATAACCCAAAATCCCCTCAGGGAGCACAAAATCCCCTCAAAATACCCCAAAAACCCCTCACAGAGCCCAAAATTCCCTCAAAATACCCCCAAAATCAATCAGGGAGCCCAAAATCCCCTCAAAATACCACCAAAAATCCCGCAGGGAGCCCAAAATCCCCTCAAAAATACCACCAAAACCCCTCACGGAGCCCAAAATCCCCCCAAAATACCCTCAAAAGTGCCCAAAAACCACTAGAGAGTCCAAAATCCCCTCAAAATAACCAAAATCCCACAAAAATCCCTCAGGGAGCCCAAAATCCCCTCAAAATACCCCCAAAATCCCTCAGGGAGCCCAAAATCCCCTCAAAAGCTCCTCATAATACCCCCAGAATGCCTCAGGGAGCCCAAAATCCCCTCAAAATACCACCCAAATCCCCTCAGGCAACCCAAAAGCTCCTCAAAATACCCCCAAAATCCCTCAGGGAGCCCAAAATCCCCTCAAAATAGCCCAAAAACCCCTCACGGAGCCCAAAATCCCCTCAAAAGCTTCTCAAAATACCCCAAAAACCCCTCAGGGAGTCCAAAATCCCATCAAAACAGCCCAAAAATCACTCAGGTAGCGCAAAATCCTGTCAAAAGCTCCTCAAAATACCCCCAAAATCCCTCAGGGAGCCCAAAATCCCCTCAAAAGCTCCTCAAAATACCCCCAAAAAGCCCCAGGGAGCTCAACATCCCCTAAAAATACCCCCAGAATGCCTCAGGGAGCCCAAAATCCCCTCAAAATCCCCTCAAAATACCCCAAAATCCCCTCAGGCAACCCAAAAGCTCCTCAAAATACCCCCAAAATCCCTCAGGGAGCCCAAAATCCCCTCAAAATATCCCAAAATCCCCCAGGGAGCCCAAAATCCCCTCAAAATACCCCAAAAATCCCTCAGGGAGCCCAAAATCCCCTCAAAAGCTTCTCAAAATACCCCAAAAACCCCTCAGGGAGTCCAAAATCCCATCAAAAGCTCCTCAAAATACCCCCAAAAACCCCCAGGGAGCACAACATCCCCTGAAAATACCCCCAGAATGCCTCAGGGAGCCCAAAATCCCCTCAAAATCCCCTCAAAATACCACCAAAAATCCCGCAGGGAGCCCAAAATCCCCTCAAAATACCCCAAAAATCCCTCAGGGAGCCCAAAATCCCCTCAAAAGCTTCTCAAAATACCCCAAAAACCCCTCAGGGAGTCCAAAATCCCCTCAAAAGTGCCCAAAACACCTCACGGAGCCCAAAATCCCCTCAAAATACCCTCAAAAGTGGCCAAAAACCACTAGAGAGTCCAAAATCCCCTCAAAATAAACAAAATCCCACAAAAATCCCTCAGGGAGCCCAAAATCCCCTCAAAATACCCCCAAAATCCCTCAGGGAGCCCAAAATCCCCTCAAAATAGCCCAAAAACCCCTCACGGAGCCCAAAATCCCCTCAAAAGCTCCTCATAATACCCCCAAAATCCCTCAGGGAGCACAAAATCCCCTCAAAATACCCCCAAAATCCCACACAAATCCCCCAGGGAGCCCAAAATCCCCTCAAAATACCCCAAAAACTCCTCCGGGAGCCCA
Source organism: Passer domesticus (assembly GCF_036417665.1). Classification (NCBI taxonomy): domain Eukaryota; kingdom Metazoa; phylum Chordata; class Aves; order Passeriformes; family Passeridae; genus Passer; species Passer domesticus. The sequence goes on along the minus strand of NC_087493.1, from coordinate 1,009,702 downwards.
AAATCCCCTCAAAAGCTTCTCAAAATACCCCCAAAAACCCCCAGGGAGGTCAACATCCCCTGAAAATACCCCCATAATGCCTCAGGGAGCCCAAAAACCCCTCAAAATCCCCTCAAAATACCCCAAAATCCCCTCAGGCAACCCAAAAGCTTCTCAAAATACCCCAAAAACCCCTCAGGGAGCCCAAAATCCCCTCAAAACCTCCTCAAAGGTGCCCAAAAATCCCTCAAGCAGGCCAAAATCACCTCAAAAGTGCCCAAAACCATTCAGGGAGCCCCAAATCCCCTCAAAATAGCCCAAAAACCCCTCACGGAGCCCAAAATCCCCTCAAAAGCTTCTCAAAATACCCCAAAAACCCCTCAGGGAGTCCAAAATCCCATCAAAACAGCCCAAAAATCACTCAGGCAGCCCAAAATCCTGTCAAAAGCTCCTCAAAATACCCCCAAAATCCCTCAGGGAGCCCAAAATCCCCACGAAATATCCCAAAATCCCCCAGGGAGCCCAAAATCCCCTCAAAATACCCCCAAAACCCCTCAGGGAGCCCAAAATCCCCTCAAAAGCTTCTCAAAATACCCCAAAAACCCCTCAGGGAGTCCAAAATCACATCAAAAGCTCCTCAAAATACCCCCAAAAACCCCCAGGGAGGTCAACATCCCCTGAAAATACCCCCAGAATGCCTCAGGGAGCCCAAAATCCCCTCAAAATCCCCTCAAAATACCCCAAAATCCCCTCAGGCAACCCAAAAGCTCCTCAAAATATCCCAAAATCCCCCAGGGAGCCCAAAATCCCCTCAAAATATCCCAAAATCCCCCAGGGAGCCCAAAATCCCCTCAAAATAGCCCAAAAACCCCTCAGGGAGCCCAAAATCCCCTCAAAAGCTTCTCAAAATACCCAAAAAATCTCCTCAGGGAGCCCAAAATCCCCTCAAAAGCTCCTCATAATACCCCCAAAATCTCCTCAGGGAGCCCAAAATCCCCTCAAAATACCCTAAAAACCCCTCAGGGAGCCCAAAATCCCCTCAAAAGCTTCTCAAAATAGCCCAAAAACCCCTCAGGGAGTCCAAAATCCCATCAAAAGCTCCTCAAAATCCCCACAAAAACCCCCAGGGAGCACAACATCCCCTGAAAATACCCCCAGAATGCATCAGGGAGCCCAAAATCCCCTCAAAATCCCCTCAAAATACCACCAAAAATCCCACAGGGAGCCCAAAATCCCCTCAAAATACCACCAAAAATCCCTCAGGGAGTCCAAAATCCCATCAAAAGCTCCTCAAAATACCCCCAAAAAGCCCCAGGGAGCTCAACATCCCCTAAAAATACCCCCAGAATGCCTCAGGGAGCCCAAAATCCCCTCAAAATCCCCTCAAAATACCCCAAAATCCCCTCAGGCAAACCAAAAGCTCCTCAAAATACCCCCAAAATCCCTCAGGGAGCCCAAAATCCCCTCAAAATATCCCAAAATCCCCCAGGGAGCCCAAAATCCCCTCAAAATACCCCAAAAATCCCTCAGGGAGCCCAAAATCCCCTCAAAAGCTTCTCAAAATACCCCAAAAACCCCTCAGGGAGTCCAAAATCCCATCAAAAGCTCCTCAAAATACCCCCAAAAACCCCCAGGGAGCTCAACATCCCCTAAAAATACCCCCAGAATGCCTCAGGGAGCCCAAAATCCCCTCAAAATCCCCTCAAAATACCACCAAAAATCCCGCAGGGAGTCCAAAATCCCCTCAAAAGTGCCCAAAACACCTCACGGAGCCCAAAATCCCCCCAAAATACCCTCAAAAGTGGCCAAAAACCACTAGAGAGTCCAAAATCCCCTCAAAATAAACAAAATCCCACAAAAATCCCTCAGGGAGCCCAAATTCCCCTCAAAATACCCCAAAATCCCTCAGGGAGCACAAAATCCCCTCAAAATACCCCCAAAATCCCACAAAAATCCCTCAGGGAGCCCAAAATCCCCTCAAAATACCCCAAAAACCCCTCAAGGAGCCCAAAATCCCCTCAAAAGCTTCTCAAAATAGCCCAAAAACCCCTCAGGGAGTCCAAAATCCCATCAAAAGCTCCTCAAAATACCCACAAAAACCCCCAGGGAGGTCAACATCCCCTGAAAATACCCCCAGAATGCCTCAGGGAGCCCAAAATCCCCTCAAAATCCCCTCAAAATACCCCAAAATCCCCTCAGGCAACCCAAAAGCTCCTCAAAATACCCCCAAAATCCCTCAGGGAGCACAAAATCCCCTCAAAATACCCCAAAAACCCCTCACGGAGCCCAAAATCCCCTCAAAACCTCCTCAAAGGTGCCCAAAAATCCCTCAAGCAGGCCAAAATCACCTCAAAAGTGCCCAAAACCATTCAGGGAGCCCCAAATCCCCTCAAAATAGCCCAAAAACCCCTCACGGAGCCCAAAATCCCCTCAAAAGCTTCTCAAAATACCCCAAAAACCCCTCAGGGAGTCCGAAATCCCATCAAAACAGCCCAAAAATCACTCAGGCAGCACAAAATCCTGTCAAAAGCTCCTCAAAATACCCCCAAAATCCCTCAGGGAGCCCAAAATCCCCTCAAAATATCCCAAAATCCCCCAGGGAGCCCAAAATCCCCTCAAAATACCCCCAAAATCCCCCAGGGAGCCCAAAATCCCCTCAAAATCTTCTCAAAATACCCCAAAAACCCCTCAGGGAGTCCAAAATCACATCAAAAGCTCCTCAAAATACCCCCAAAAACCCCCAGGGAGCACAACATCCCCTGAAAATACCCCCAGAATGCCTCAGGGAGCCCAAAATCCCCTCAAAATCCCCTCAAAATACCCCAAAATCCCCTCAGGCAACCCAAAAGCTCCTCAAAATGCCCCCAAAATCCCTCAGGGAGCCCAAAATCCCCTCAAAATATCCCAAAATCCCCCAGGGAGCCCAAAATCCCCTCAAAATAGCCCAAAAACCCCTCAGGGAGCCCAAAATCCCCTCAAAAGCTTCTCAAAATACCCAAAAAATCTCCTCAGGGAGCCCAAAATCCCCTCAAAAGCTCCTCATAATACCCCCAAAATCTCCTCAGGGAGCACAAAATCCCCTCAAAATACCCCCAAAATCCCACAAAAATCCCTCAGGGAGCCCAAAATCCCCTCAAAATACCCTAAAAACCCCTCAGGGAGCCCAAAATCCCCTCAAAAGCTTCTCAAAATAGCCCAAAAAGCCCTCAGGGAGTCCAAAATCCCCTCAAAATACCACCAAAAATCCCACAGGGAGCCCAAAATCCCCTCAAAATACCACCAAAAATCCCTCAGGGAGTCCAAAATCCCATCAAAAGCTCCTCAAAATACCCCCAAAAAGCCCCAGGGAGCTCAACATCCCCTAAAAATACCCCCAGAATGCCTCAGGGAGCCCAAAATCCCCTCAAAATCCCCTCAAAATACCCCAAAATCCCCTCAGGCAACCCAAAAGCTCCTCAAAATACCCCCAAAATCCCTCAGGGAGCCCAAAATCCCCTCAAAATATCCCAAAATCCCCCAGGGAGCCCAAAATCCCCTCAAAATACCCCAAAAATCCCTCAGGGAGCCCAAAATCCCCTCAAAAGCTTCTCAAAATACCCCAAAAACCCCTCAGGGAGTCCAAAATCCCATCAAAAGCTCCTCAAAATACCCCCAAAAACCCCCAGGGAGCACAACATCCCCTGAAAATACCCCCAGAATGCCTCAGGGAGCCCAAAATCCCCTCAAAATCCCCTCAAAATACCACCAAAAATCCCGCAGGGAGTCCAAAATCCCCTCAAAAGTGCCCAAAACACCTCACGGAGCCCAAAATCCCCCCAAAATACCCTCAAAAGTGGCCAAAAACCACTAGAGAGTCCAAAATCCCCTCAAAATAAACAAAATCCCACAAAAATCCCTCAGGGAGCCCAAATTCCCCTCAAAATACCCCAAAATCCCTCAGGGAACACAAAATCCAATCAAAATACCCCCAAAATCCCACAAAAATCCCTCAGGGAGCCCAAAATCCCCTCAAAATACCCCAAAAACCCCTCAAGGAGCCCAAAATCCCCTCAAAAGCTTCTCAAAATAGCCCAAAAACCCCTCAGGGAGTCCAAAATCCCATCAAAAGCTCCTCAAAATACCCACAAAAACCCCCAGGGAGGTCAACATCCCCTGAAAATACCCCCAGAATGCCTCAGGGAGCCCAAAATCCCCTCAAAATCCCCTCAAAATACCCCAAAATCCCCTCAGGCAACCCAAAATCCCCTCAAAATACCCCCAAAATCCCTCAGGGAGCACAAAATCCCCTCAAAATACCCCAAAAACCCCTCACGGAGCCCAAAATCCCCTCAAAACCTCCTCAAAGGTGCCCAAAAATCCCTCAAGCAGGCCAAAATCACCTCAAAAGTGCCCAAAACCATTCAGGGAGCCCCAAATCCCCTCAAAATAGCCCAAAAACCCCTCACGGAGCCCAAAATCCCCTCAAAAGCTTCTCAAAATACCCCAAAAACCCCTCAGGGAGTCCGAAATCCCATCAAAACAGCCCAAAAATCACTCAGGCAGCACAAAATCCTGTCAAAAGCTCCTCAAAATACCCCCAAAATCCCTCAGGGAGCCCAAAATCCCCTCAAAATATCCCAAAATCCCCCAGGGAGCCCAAAATCCCCTCAAAATACCCCCAAAATCCCCCAGGGAGCCCAAAATCCCCTCAAAATCTTCTCAAAATACCCCAAAAACCCCTCAGGGAGTCCAAAATCCCATCAAAAGCTCCTCAAAATACCCCCAAAAACCCCCAGGGAGCACAACATCCCCTGAAAATACCCCCAGAATGCCTCACGGAGCCCAAAATCCCCTCAAAATCCCCTCAAAATACCACCAAAAATCCCTCAGGGAGTCCAAAATCCCCTCAAAAGTGCCCAAAACACCTCACGGAGCCCAAAATCCCCCCAAAATACCCTCAAAAGTGGCCAAAAACCACTAGAGAGTCCAAAATCCCCTCAAAATAAACAAAATCCCACAAAAATCCCTCAGGGAGCCCAAAATCCCCTCAAAATACCCCCAAAATCCCTCAGGGAGCTCAACATCCCCTGAAAATACCCCCAGAATGCCTCAGGGAGCCCAAAAACCCCTCAAAATCCCCTCAAAATACCCCAAAATCCCCTCAGGCAACCCAAAATCCCCTCAAAATACCCCAAAAACCCCTCACGGAGCCCAAAATCCCCTCAAAAGCTCCTCATAATACCCCCAAAATCTCCTCAGGGAGCCCAAAATCCCCTCAAAATACCCTAAAAACCCCTCAGGGAGCCCAAAATCCCCTCAAAAGCTTCTCAAAATACCCCAAAAACCCCTCAGGGAGTCCAAAATCCCATCAAAAGCTCCTCAAAATACCCACAAAAACCCCCAGGGAGGTCAACATCCCCTGAAAATACCCCCAGAATGCATCAGGGAGCCCAAAATCCCCTCAAAATCCCCTCAAAATACCACCAAAAATCCCGCAGGGAGCCCAAAATCCCCTCAAAATACCCTAAAATCCCCTCAGGCAACCCAAAATCCCCTCAAAATACCCCAAAAACCCCTCACGGAGCCCAAAATCCCCTCAAAACCTCCTCAAAGGTGCCCAAAAATCCCTCAAGCAGGCCAAAATCACCTCAAAAGTGCCCAAAACCATTCAGGGAGCCCAAAATCCCCTCAAAATAGCCCAAAAACCCCTCACGGAGCCCAAAATCCCCTCAAAAGCTTCAACAAAATACCCCAAAAACCCCTCAGGGAGTCCAAAATCCCATCAAAATAGCCCAAAAACCCCTCAGGGAGTCCAAAATCCCATCAAAAGCTCCTCAAAATACCCACAAAAACCCCCAGGGAGGTCAACATCCCCTGAAAATACCCCCAGAATGCCTCAGGGAGCCCAAAATCCCCTCAAAATCCCCTCAAAATACCCCAAAATCCCCTCAGGCAACCCAAAAGCTCCTCAAAATACCCCAAAAACCCCTCACGGAGCCCAAAATCCCCTCAAAACCTCCTCAAAGGTGCCCAAAAATCCCTCAAGCAGGCCAAAATCACCTCAAAAGTGCCCAAAACCATTCAGGGAGCCCCAAATCCCCTCAAAATAGCCCAAAAACCCCTCACGGAGCCCAAAATCCCCTCAAAAGCTTCAACAAAATACCCCAAAAACCCCTCAGGGAGTCCAAAATCCCATCAAAACAGCCCAAAAATCACTCAGGCAGCGCAAAATCCTGTCAAAAGCTCCTCAAAATACCCCCAGAATCCCTCAGGGAGCCCAAAATCCCCTCAAAATATCCCAAAATCCCCCAGGGAGCCCAAAATCCCCTCAAAATACCCCCAAAATCCCTCAGGGAGCTCAACATCCCCTGAAAATACCCCCAGAATGCCTCAGGGAGCCCAAAAACCCCTCAAAATCCCCTCAAAATACCCCAAAATCCCCTCAGGCAACCCAAAATCCCCTCAAAATACCCCAAAAACCCCTCACGGAGCCCAAAATCCCCTCAAAAGCTCCTCATAATACCCCCAAAATCTCCTCAGGGAGCCCAAAATCCCCTCAAAATACCCTAAAAACCCCTCAGGGAGTCCAAAATCCCATCAAAAGCTCCTCAAAATACCCCCAAAAACCCCCAGGGTGCTCAACATCCCCTAAAAATACCCCCAGAATGCCTCAGGGAGCCCAAAATCCCCTCAAAATCCCCTCAAAATACCCCAAAATCCCCTCAGGCAACCCAAAAGCTCCTCAAAATACCCCCAAAATCCCTCAGGGAGCCCAAAATCCCCTCAAAATATCCCAAAATCCCCCAGGGAGCCCAAAATCCCCTCAAAATAGCCCAAAAACCCCTCAGGGAGCCCAAAATCCCCTCAAAAGCTTCTCAAAATACCCAAAAAATCTCCTCAGGGAGCCCAAAATCCCCTCAAAAGCTCCTCATAATACCCCCAAAATCTCCTCAGGGAGCACAAAATCCCCTCAAAATACCCCCAAAATCCCACAAAATCCCTCAGGGAGCCCAAAATCCCCTCAAAATACCCTAAAAACCCCTCAGGGAGCCCAAAATCCCCTCAAAAGCTTCTCAAAATAGCCCAAAAACCCCTCAGGGAGTCCAAAATCCCATCAAAAGCTCCTCAAAATACCCACAAAAACCCCCAGGGAGGTCAACATCCCCTAAAAATACCCCCAGAATGCCTCAGGGAGCCCAAAATCCCCTCAAAATCCCCTCAAAATACCCCAAAATCCCCTCAGGCAACCCAAAAGCTCCTCAAAATACCCCCAAAATCCCTCAGGGAGCACAAAATCCCCTCAAAATACCCCAAAAACCCCTCACGGAGCCCAAAATCCACTCAAAACCTCCTCAAAGGTGCCCAAAAATCCCTCAAGCAGGCCAAAATCACCTCAAAAGTGCCCAAAACCATTCAGGGAGCCCAAAATCCCCTCAAAATAGCCCAAAAACCCCTCACGGAGCCCAAAATCCCCTCAAAAGCTTCTCAAAATACCCCAAAAACCCCTCAGGGAGTCCAAAATCCCATCAAAACAGCCCAAAAATCACTCAGGCAGCGCAAAATCCTGTCAAAAGCTCCTCAAAATACCCCCAGAATGCCTCAGGGAGCCCAAAATCCCCTCAAAATACCCCCAAAATCCCTCAGGGAGCTCAACATCCCCTGAAAATACCCCCAGAATGCCTCAGGGAGCCCAAAAACCCCTCAAAATCCCCTCAAAATACCCCAAAATCCCCTCAGGCAACCCAAAATCCCCTCAAAATACCCCAAAAACCCCTCACGGAGCCCAAAATCCCCTCAAAAGCTCCTCATAATACCCCCAAAATCTCCTCAGGGAGCCCAAAATCCCCTCAAAATACCCTAAAAACCCCTCAGGGAGCCCAAAATCCCCTCAAAAGCTTCTCAAAATACCCCAAAAACCCCTCAGGGAGTCCAAAATCCCATCAAAAGCTCCTCAAAATACCCACAAAAACCCCCAGGGAGGTCAACATCCCCTGAAAATACCCCCAGAATGCATCAGGGAGCCCAAAATCCCCTCAAAATCCCCTCAAAATACCACCAAAAATCCCGCAGGGAGCCCAAAATCCCCTCAAAATACCCTAAAATCCCCTCAGGCAACCCAAAATCCCCTCAAAATACCCCAAAAACCCCTCACGGAGCCCAAAATCCCCTCAAAACCTCCTCAAAGGTGCCCAAAAATCCCTCAAGCAGGCCAAAATCACCTCAAAAGTGCCCAAAACCATTCAGGGAGCCCAAAATCCCCTCAAAATAGCCCAAAAACCCCTCACGGAGCCCAAAATCCCCTCAAAAGCTTCAACAAAATACCCCAAAAACCCCTCAGGGAGTCCAAAATCCCATCAAAACAGCCCAAAAATCACTCAGGCAGCGCAAAATCCTGTCAAAAGCTCCTCAAAATACCCCCAGAATCCCTCAGGGAGCCCAAAATCCCCTCAAAATATCCCAAAATCCCCCAGGGAGCCCAAAATCCCCTCAAAATACCCCCAAAACCCCTCAGGGAGCCCAAAATCCCCTCAAAAGCTTCTCAAAATACCCCAAAAACCCCTCAGGGAGTCCAAAATCCCATCAAAAGCTCCTCAAAATACCCCCAAAAACCCCCAGGGAGCTCAACATCCCCTAAAAATACCCCCAGAATGCCTCAGGGAGCCCAAAATCCCCTCAAAATCCCCTCAAAATACCCCAAAATCCCCTCAGGCAACCCAAAAGCTCCTCAAAATACCCCCAAAATCCCTCAGGGAGCCCAAAATCCCCTCAAAATATCCCAAAATCCCCCAGGGAGCCCAAAATCCCCTCAAAATAGCCCAAAAACCCCTCAGGGAGCCCAAAATCCCCTCAAAAGCTTCTCAAAATACCCAAAAAATCTCCTCAGGGAGCCCAAAATCCCCTCAAAAGCTCCTCATAATACCCCCAAAATCTCCTCAGGGAGCACAAAATCCCCTCAAAATACCCCCAAAATCCCACAAAATCCCTCAGGGAGCCCAAAATCCCCTCAAAATACCCTAAAAACCCCTCAGGGAGCCCAAAATCCCCTCAAAAGCTTCTCAAAATAGCCCAAAAACCCCTCAGGGAGTCCAAAATCCCATCAAAAGCTCCTCAAAATACCCACAAAAACCCCCAGGGAGGTCAACATCCCCTAAAAATACCCCCAGAATGCCTCAGGGAGCCCAAAATCCCCTCAAAATCCCCTCAAAATACCCCAAAATCCCCTCAGGCAACCCAAAAGCTCCTCAAAATACCCCCAAAATCCCTCAGGGAGCACAAAATCCCCTCAAAATACCCCAAAAACCCCTCACGGAGCCCAAAATCCCCTCAAAACCTCCTCAAAGGTGCCCAAAAATCCCTCAAGCAGGCCAAAATCACCTCAAAAGTGCCCAAAACCATTCAGGGAGCCCAAAATCCCCTCAAAATAGCCCAAAAACCCCTCACGGAGCCCAAAATCCCCTCAAAAGCTTCTCAAAATACCCCAAAAACCCCTCAGGGAGTCCAAAATCCCATCAAAACAGCCCAAAAATCACTCAGGCAGCGCAAAATCCTGTCAAAAGCTCCTCAAAATACCCCCAGAATGCCTCAGGGAGCCCAAAATCCCCTCAAAATACCCCCAAAATCCCTCAGGGAGCTCAACATCCCCTGAAAATACCCCCAGAATGCCTCAGGGAGCCCAAAAACCCCTCAAAATCCCCTCAAAATACCCCAAAATCCCCTCAGGCAACCCAAAATCCCCTCAAAATACCCCAAAAACCCCTCACGGAGCCCAAAATCCCCTCAAAAGCTCCTCATAATACCCCCAAAATCTCCTCAGGGAGCCCAAAATCCCCTCAAAATACCCTAAAAACCCCTCAGGGAGCCCAAAATCCCCTCAAAAGCTTCTCAAAATAGCCCAAAAACCCCTCAGGGAGTCCAAAATCCCATCAAAAGCTCCTCAAAATACCCACAAAAACCCCCAGGGAGGTCAACATCCCCTGAAAATACCCCCAGAATGCCTCAGGGAGCCCAAAATCCCCTCAAAATCCCCTCAAAATACCCCAAAATCCCCTCAGGCAACCCAAAAGCTCCTCAAAATACCCCCAAAATCCCTCAGGGAGCACAAAATCCCCTCAAAATACCCCAAAAACCCCTCACGGAGCCCAAAATCCCCTCAAAACCTCCTCAAAGGTGCCCAAAAATCCCTCAAGCAGGCCAAAATCACCTCAAAAGTGCCCAAAACCATTCAGGGAGCCCCAAATCCCCTCAAAATAGCCCAAAAACCCCTCACGGAGCCCAAAATCCCCTCAAAAGCTTCTCAAAATACCCCAAAAACCCCTCAGGGAGTCCGAAATCCCATCAAAACAGCCCAAAAATCACTCAGGCAGCACAAAATCCTGTCAAAAGCTCCTCAAAATACCCCCAAAATCCCTCAGGGAGCCCAAAATCCCCTCAAAATACCACCCAAAATCCCCCAGGGAGCCCAAAATCCCCTCAAAATACCCCCAAAATCCCCCAGGGAGCCCAAAATCCCCTCAAAATCTTCTCAAAATACCCCAAAAACCCCTCAGGGAGTCCAAAATCACATCAAAAGCTCCTCAAAATACCCCCAAAAACCCCCAGGGAGCACAACATCCCCTGAAAATACCCCCAGAATGCCTCAGGGAGCCCAAAATCCCCTCAAAATCCCCTCAAAATACCCCAAAATCCCCTCAGGCAACCCAAAAGCTCCTCAAAATACCCCCAAAATCCCTCAGGGAGCCCAAAATCCCCTCAAAATATCCCAAAATCCCCCAGGGAGCCCAAAATCCCCTCAAAATAGCCCAAAAACCCCTCAGGGAGCCCAAAATCCCCTCAAAAGCTTCTCAAAATACCCAAAAAATCTCCTCAGGGAGCCCAAAATCCCCTCAAAAGCTCCTCATAATACCCCCAAAATCTCCTCAGGGAGCACAAAATCCCCTCAAAATACCCCCAAAATCCCACAAAAATCCCTCAGGGAGCCCAAAATCCCCTCAAAATACCCTAAAAACCCCTCAGGGAGCCCAAAATCCCCTCAAAAGCTTCTCAAAATAGCCCAAAAAGCCCTCAGGGAGTCCAAAATCCCATCAAAAGCTCCTCAAAATCCCCACAAAAACCCCCAGGGAGCACAACATCCCCTGAAAATACCCCCAGAATGCATCAGGGAGCCCAAAATCCCCTCAAAATCCCCTCAAAATACCACCAAAAATCCCACAGGGAGCCCAAAATCCCCTCAAAATACCACCAAAAATCCCTCAGGGAGTCCAAAATCCCATCAAAAGCTCCTCAAAATACCCCCAAAAAGCCCCAGGGAGCACAACATCCCCTGAAAATACCCCCAGAATGCCTCAGGGAGCCCAAAATCCCCTCAAAATCCCCTCAAAATACCCCAAAATCCCCTCAGGCAACCCAAAAGCTCCTCAAAATACCCCCAAAATCCCTCAGGGAGCCCAAAATCCCCTCAAAATATCCCAAAATCCCCCAGGGAGCCCAAAATCCCCTCAAAATACCCCAAAAATCCCTCAGGGAGCCCAAAATCCCCTCAAAAGCTTCTCAAAATACCCCAAAAACCCCTCAGGGAGTCCAAAATCCCATCAAAAGCTCCTCAAAATACCCCCAAAAACCCCCAGGGAGCACAACATCCCCTGAAAATACCCCCAGAATGCCTCAGGGAGCCCAAAATCCCCTCAAAATCCCCTCAAAATACCACCAAAAATCCCGCAGGGAGTCCAAAATCCCCTCAAAAGTGCCCAAAACACCTCACGGAGCCCAAAATCCCCCCAAAATACCCTCAAAAGTGGCCAAAAACCACTAGAGAGTCCAAAATCCCCTCAAAATAACCAAAATCCCACAAAAATCCCTCAGGGAGCCCAAATTCCCCTCAAAATACCCCAAAATCCCTCAGGGAACACAAAATCCCCTCAAAATACCCCCAAAATCCCACAAAAATCCCTCAGGGAGCCCAAAATCCCCTCAAAATACCCCAAAAACCCCTCAAGGAGCCCAAAATCCCCTCAAAAGCTTCTCAAAATAGCCCAAAAACCCCTCAGGGAGTCCAAAATCCCATCAAAAGCTCCTCAAAATACCCACAAAAACCCCCAGGGAGGTCAACATCCCCTGAAAATACCCCCAGAATGCCTCAGGGAGCCCAAAATCCCCTCAAAATCCCCTCAAAATACCCCAAAATCCCCTCAGGCAACCCAAAATCCCCTCAAAATACCCCCAAAATCCCTCAGGGAGCACAAAATCCCCTCAAAATACCCCAAAAACCCCTCACGGAGCCCAAAATCCCCTCAAAACCTCCTCAAAGGTGCCCAAAAATCCCTCAAGCAGGCCAAAATCACCTCAAAAGTGCCCAAAACCATTCAGGGAGCCCCAAATCCCCTCAAAATAGCCCAAAAACCCCTCACGGAGCCCAAAATCCCCTCAAAAGCTTCTCAAAATACCCCAAAAACCCCTCAGGGAGTCCGAAATCCCATCAAAACAGCCCAAAAATCACTCAGGCAGCACAAAATCCTGTCAAAAGCTCCTCAAAATACCCCCAAAATCCCTCAGGGAGCCCAAAATCCCCTCAAAATATCCCAAAATCCCCCAGGGAGCCCAAAATCCCCTCAAAATACCCCCAAAATCCCCCAGGGAGCCCAAAATCCCCTCAAAATCTTCTCAAAATACCCCAAAAACCCCTCAGGGAGTCCAAAATCCCATCAAAAGCTCCTCAAAATACCCCCAAAAACCCCCAGGGAGCTCAACATCCCCTGAAAATACCCCCAGAATGCCTCAGGGAGCCCAAAATCCCCTCAAAATCCCCTCAAAATACCACCAAAAATCCCGCAGGGAGCCCAAAATCCCCTCAAAATACCACCAAAAATCCCTCAGGGAGTCCAAAATCCCCTCAAAAGTGCCCAAAACACCTCACGGAGCCCAAAATCCCCCCAAAATACCCTCAAAAGTGGCCAAAAACCACTAGAGAGTCCAAAATCCCCTCAAAATAAACAAAATCCCACAAAAATCCCTCAGGGAGCCCAAAATCCCCTCAAAATACCCCCAAAATCCCTCAGGGAGCTCAACATCCCCTGAAAATACCCCCAGAGTACCTCAGGGAGCCCAAAAACCCCTCAAAATCCCCTCAAAATACCCCAAAATCCCCTCAGGCAACCCAAAATCCCCTCAAAATACCCCAAAAACCCCTCACGGAGCCCAAAATCCCCTCAAAAGCTCCTCATAATACCCCCAAAATCTCCTCAGGGAGCCCAAAATCCCCTCAAAATACCCTAAAAACCCCTCAGGGAGCCCAAAATCCCCTCAAAAGCTTCTCAAAATACCCCAAAAACCCCTCAGGGAGTCCAAAATCCCATCAAAAGCTCCTCAAAATACCCACAAAAACCCCCAGGGAGGTCAACATCCCCTGAAAATACCCCCAGAATGCATCAGGGAGCCCAAAATCCCCTCAAAATCCCCTCAAAATACCACCAAAAATCCCGCAGGGAGCCCAAAATCCCCTCAAAATACCCTAAAATCCCCTCAGGCAACCCAAAATCCCCTCAAAATACCCCAAAAACCCCTCACGGAGCCCAAAATCCCCTCAAAACCTCCTCAAAGGTGCCCAAAAATCCCTCAAGCAGGCCAAAATCACCTCAAAAGTGCCCAAAACCATTCAGGGAGCCCAAAATGCCCTCAAAATAGCCCAAAAACCCCTCACGGAGCCCAAAATCCCCTCAAAAGCTTCAACAAAATACCCCAAAAACCCCTCAGGGAGCCCAAAATCCCCTCAAAATATCCCAAAATCCCCCAGGGAGCCCAAAATCCCCTCAAAATACCCCCAAAACCCCTCAGGGAGCCCAAAATCCCCTCAAAAGCTTCTCAAAATACCCCAAAAACCCCTCAGGGAGTCCAAAATCCCATCAAAAGCTCCTCAAAATACCCCCAAAAACCCCCAGGGAGCTCAACATCCCCTGAAAATACCCCCAGAATGCCTCAGGGAGCCCAAAATCCCCTCAAAATCCCCTCAAAATACCCCAAAATCCCCTCAGGCAACCCAAAAGCTCCTCAAAATACCCCCAAAATCCCTCAGGGAGCCCAAAATCCCCTCAAAATATCCCAAAATCCCCCAGGGAGCCCAAAATCCCCTCAAAATAGCCCAAAAACCCCTCAGGGAGCCCAAAATCCCCTCAAAAGCTTCTCAAAATACCCAAAAAATCTCCTCAGGGAGCCCAAAATCCCCTCAAAAGCTCCTCATAATACCCCCAAAATCTCCTCAGGGAGCACAAAATCCCCTCAAAATACCCCCAAAATCCCACAAAATCCCTCAGGGAGCCCAAAATCCCCTCAAAATACCCTAAAAACCCCTCAGGGAGCCCAAAATCCCCTCAAAAGCTTCTCAAAATAGCCCAAAAACCCCTCAGGGAGTCCAAAATCCCATCAAAAGCTCCTCAAAATACCCACAAAAACCCCCAGGGAGGTCAACATCCCCTAAAAATACCCCCAGAATGCCTCAGGGAGCCCAAAATCCCCTCAAAATCCCCTCAAAATACCCCAAAATCCCCTCAGGCAACCCAAAAGCTCCTCAAAATACCCCCAAAATCCCTCAGGGAGCACAAAATCCCCTCAAAATACCCCAAAAACCCCTCACGGAGCCCAAAATCCCCTCAAAACCTCCTCAAAGGTGCCCAAAAATCCCTCAAGCAGGCCAAAATCACCTCAAAAGTGCCCAAAACAATTCAGGGAGCCCAAAATCCCCTCAAAAGCTTCTCAAAATACCCCAAAAACCCCTCAGGGAGTCCAAAATCCCATCAAAACAGCCCAAAAATCACTCAGGCAGCGCAAAATCCTGTCAAAAGCTCCTCAAAATACCCCCAGAATGCCTCAGGGAGCCCAAAATCCCCTCAAAATACCCCCAAAATCCCTCAGGGAGCTCAACATCCCCTGAAAATACCCCCAGAATGCCTCAGGGAGCCCAAAAACCCCTCAAAATCCCCTCAAAATACCCCAAAATCCCCTCAGGCAACCCAAAATCCCCTCAAAATACCCCAAAAACCCCTCACGGAGCCCAAAATCCCCTCAAAAGCTCCTCATAATACCCCCAAAATCTCCTCAGGGAGCCCAAAATCCCCTCAAAATACCCTAAAAACCCCTCAGGGAGCCCAAAATCCCCTCAAAAGCTTCTCAAAATAGCCCAAAAACCCCTCAGGGAGTCCAAAATCCCATCAAAACCTCCTCAAAATACCCACAAAAACCCCCAGGGAGGTCAACATCCCCTGAAAATACCCCCAGAATGCATCAGGGAGCCCAAAATCCCCTCAAAATCCCCTCAAAATACCACCAAAAATCCCGCAGGGAGCCCAAAATCCCCTCAAAATACCCTAAAATCCCCTCAGGCAACCCAAAATCCCCTCAAAATACCCCAAAAACCCCTCACGGAGCCCAAAATCCCCTCAAAACCTCCTCAAAGGTGCCCAAAAATCCCTCAAGCAGGCCAAAATCACCTCAAAAGTGCCCAAAACCATTCAGGGAGCCCAAAATCCCCTCAAAATAGCCCAAAAACCCCTCACGGAGCCCAAAATCCCCTCAAAAGCTTCAACAAAATACCCCAAAAACCCCTCAGGGAGTCCAAAATCCCATCAAAATAGCCCAAAAACCCCTCAGGGAGTCCAAAATCCCATCAAAAGCTCCTCAAAATACCCACAAAAACCCCCAGGGAGCACAACATCCCCTGAAAATACCCCCAGAATGCATCAGGGAGCCCAAAATCCCCTCAAAATCCCCTCAAAATACCCCAAAATCCCCTCAGGCAACCCAAAAGCTCCTCAAAATACCCCCAAAATCCCTCAGGGAGCCCAAAATCCCCTCAAAATATCCCAAAATCCCCCAGGGAGCCCAAAATCCCCTCAAAATACCCCAAAAATCCCTCAGGGAGCCCAAAATCCCCTCAAAAGCTTCTCAAAATACCCCAAAAACCCCTCAGGGAGTCCAAAATCCCATCAAAAGCTCCTCAAAATACCCCCAAAAACCCCCAGGGAGCACAACATCCCCTGAAAATACCCCCAGAATGCCTCAGGGAGCCCAAAATCCCCTCAAAATCCCCTCAAAATACCACCAAAAATCCCGCAGGGAGTCCAAAATCCCCTCAAAAGTGCCCAAAACACCTCACGGAGCCCAAAATCCCCCCAAAATACCCTCAAAAGTGGCCAAAAACCACTAGAGAGTCCAAAATCCCCTCAAAATAAACAAAATCCCACAAAAATCCCTCAGGGAGCCCAAATTCCCCTCAAAATACCCCCAAAATCCCTCAGGGAGCACAAAATCCCCTCAAAATACCCCCAAAATCCCACAAAAATCCCTCAGGGAGCCCAAAATCCCCTCAAAATACCCCAAAAACCCCTCAAGGAGCCCAAAATCCCCTCAAAAGCTTCTCAAAATAGCCCAAAAACCCCTCAGGGAGTCCAAAATCCCATCAAAAGCTCCTCAAAATACCCACAAAAACCCCCAGGGAGGTCAACATCCCCTGAAAATACCCCCAGAATGCCTCAGGGAGCCCAAAATCCCCTCAAAATCCCCTCAAAATACCCCAAAATCCCCTCAGGCAACCCAAAAGCTCCTCAAAATACCCCCAAAATCCCTCAGGGAGCACAAAATCCCCTCAAAATACCCCAAAAACCCCTCACGGAGCCCAAAATCCCCTCAAAACCTCCTCAAAGGTGCCCAAAAATCCCTCAAGCAGGCCAAAATCACCTCAAAAGTGCCCAAAACCATTCAGGGAGCCCCAAATCCCCTCAAAATAGCCCAAAAACCCCTCACGGAGCCCAAAATCCCCTCAAAAGCTTCTCAAAATACCCCAAAAACCCCTCAGGGAGTCCGAAATCCCATCAAAACAGCCCAAAAATCACTCAGGCAGCACAAAATCCTGTCAAAAGCTCCTCAAAATACCCCCAAAATCACTCAGGGAGCCCAAAATCCCCTCAAAATATCCCAAAATCCCCCAGGGAGCCCAAAATCCCCTCAAAATACCCCCAAAATCCCCCAGGGAGCCCAAAATCCCCTCAAAATCTTCTCAAAATACCCCAAAAACCCCTCAGGGAGTCCAAAATCCCATCAAAAGCTCCTCAAAATACCCCCAAAAACCCCCAGGGAGCACAACATCCCCTGAAAATACCCCCAGAATGCCTCAGGGAGCCCAAAATCCCCTCAAAATCCCCTCAAAATACCACCAAAAATCCCGCAGGGAGCCCAAAATCCCCTCAAAATACCACCAAAAATCCCTCAGGGAGTCCAAAATCCCCTCAAAAGTGCCCAAAACACCTCACGGAGCCCAAAATCCCCCCAAAATACCCTCAAAAGTGGCCAAAAACCACTAGAGAGTCCAAAATCCCCTCAAAATAAACAAAATCCCACAAAAATCCCTCAGGGAGCCCAAAATCCCCTCAAAATACCCCCAAAATCCCTCAGGGAGCTCAACATCCCCTGAAAATACCCCCAGAATGCCTCAGGGAGCCCAAAAACCCCTCAAAATCCCCTCAAAATACCCCAAAATCCCCTCAGGCAACCCAAAATCCCCTCAAAATACCCCAAAAACCCCTCACGGAGCCCAAAATCCCCTCAAAAGCTCCTCATAATACCCCCAAAATCTCCTCAGGGAGCCCAAAATCCCCTCAAAATACCCTAAAAACCCCTCAGGGAGCCCAAAATCCCCTCAAAAGCTTCTCAAAATAGCCCAAAAACCCCTCAGGGAGTCCAAAATCCCATCACAAGCTCCTCAAAATACCCACAAAAACCCCCAGGGAGGTCAACATCCCCTGAAAATACCCCCAGAATGCATCAGGGAGCCCAAAATCCCCTCAAAATCCCCTCAAAATACCACCAAAAATCCCGCAGGGAGCCCAAAATCCCCTCAAAATACCCTAAAATCCCCTCAGGCAACCCAAAATCCCCTCAAAATACCCCAAAAACCCCTCACGGAGCCCAAAATCCCCTCAAAAGCTCCTCATAATACCCCCAAAATCTCCTCAGGGAGCCCAAAATCCCCTCAAAATACCCTAAAAACCCCTCAGGGAGCCCAAAATCCCCTCAAAAGCTTCTCAAAATACCCCAAAAACCCCTCAGGGAGTCCAAAATCCCATCAAAAGCTCCTCAAAATACCCACAAAAACCCCCAGGGAGGTCAACATCCCCTGAAAATACCCCCAGAATGCATCAGGGAGCCCAAAATCCCCTCAAAATCCCCTCAAAATACCACCAAAAATCCCGCAGGGAGCCCAAAATCCCCTCAAAATACCCTAAAATCCCCTCAGGCAACCCAAAATCCCCTCAAAATACCCCAAAAACCCCTCACGGAGCCCAAAATCCCCTCAAAACCTCCTCAAAGGTGCCCAAAAATCCCTCAAGCAGGCCAAAATCACCTCAAAAGTGCCCAAAACCATTCAGGGAGCCCAAAATCCCCTCAAAATAGCCCAAAAACCCCTCACGGAGCCCAAAATCCCCTCAAAAGCTTCAACAAAATACCCCAAAAACCCCTCAGGGAGCCCAAAATCCCCTCAAAATATCCCAAAATCCCCCAGGGAGCCCAAAATCCCCTCAAAATACCCCCAAAACCCCTCAGGGAGCCCAAAATCCCCTCAAAAGCTTCTCAAAATACCCCAAAAACCCCTCAGGGAGTCCAAAATCCCATCAAAAGCTCCTCAAAATACCCCCAAAAACCCCCAGGGAGCTCAACATCCCCTAAAAATACCCCCAGAATGCCTCAGGGAGCCCAAAATCCCCTCAAAATCCCCTCAAAATACCCCAAAATCCCCTCAGGCAACCCAAAAGCTCCTCAAAATACCCCCAAAATCCCTCAGGGAGCCCAAAATCCCCTCAAAATATCCCAAAATCCCCCAGGGAGCCCAAAATCCCCTCAAAATAGCCCAAAAACCCCTCAGGGAGCCCAAAATCCCCTCAAAAGCTTCTCAAAATACCCAAAAAATCTCCTCAGGGAGCCCAAAATCCCCTCAAAAGCTCCTCATAATACCCCCAAAATCTCCTCAGGGAGCACAAAATCCCCTCAAAATACCCCCAAAATCCCACAAAATCCCTCAGGGAGCCCAAAATCCCCTCAAAATACCCTAAAAACCCCTCAGGGAGCCCAAAATCCCCTCAAAAGCTTCTCAAAATAGCCCAAAAACCCCTCAGGGAGTCCAAAATCCCATCAAAAGCTCCTCAAAATACCCACAAAAACCCCCAGGGAGGTCAACATCCCCTAAAAATACCCCCAGAATGCCTCAGGGAGCCCAAAATCCCCTCAAAATCCCCTCAAAATACCCCAAAATCCCCTCAGGCAACCCAAAAGCTCCTCAAAATACCCCCAAAATCCCTCAGGGAGCACAAAATCCCCTCAAAATACCCCAAAAACCCCTCACGGAGCCCAAAATCCCCTCAAAACCTCCTCAAAGGTGCCCAAAAATCCCTCAAGCAGGCCAAAATCACCTCAAAAGTGCCCAAAACCATTCAGGGAGCCCAAAATCCCCTCAAAATAGCCCAAAAACCCCTCACGGAGCCCAAAATCCCCTCAAAAGCTTCTCAAAATACCCCAAAAACCCCTCAGGGAGTCCAAAATCCCATCAAAACAGCCCAAAAATCACTCAGGCAGCGCAAAATCCTGTCAAAAGCTCCTCAAAATACCCCCAGAATGCCTCAGGGAGCCCAAAATCCCCTCAAAATACCCCCAAAATCCCTCAGGGAGCTCAACATCCCCTGAAAATACCCCCAGAATGCCTCAGGGAGCCCAAAAACCCCTCAAAATCCCCTCAAAATACCCCAAAATCCCCTCAGGCAACCCAAAATCCCCTCAAAATACCCCAAAAACCCCTCACGGAGCCCAAAATCCCCTCAAAAGCTCCTCATAATACCCCCAAAATCTCCTCAGGGAGCCCAAAATCCCCTCAAAATACCCTAAAAACCCCTCAGGGAGCCCAAAATCCCCTCAAAAGCTTCTCAAAATAGCCCAAAAACCCCTCAGGGAGTCCAAAATCCCATCAAAACCTCCTCAAAATACCCACAAAAACCCCCAGGGAGGTCAACATCCCCTGAAAATACCCCCAGAATGCATCAGGGAGCCCAAAATCCCCTCAAAATCCCCTCAAAATACCACCAAAAATCCCGCAGGGAGCCCAAAATCCCCTCAAAATACCCTAAAATCCCCTCAGGCAACCCAAAATCCCCTCAAAATACCCCAAAAACCCCTCACGGAGCCCAAAATCCCCTCAAAACCTCCTCAAAGGTGCCCAAAAATCCCTCAAGCAGGCCAAAATCACCTCAAAAGTGCCCAAAACCATTCAGGGAGCCCAAAATCCCCTCAAAATAGCCCAAAAACCCCTCACGGAGCCCAAAATCCCCTCAAAAGCTTCAACAAAATACCCCAAAAACCCCTCAGGGAGTCCAAAATCCCATCAAAATAGCCCAAAAACCCCTCAGGGAGTCCAAAATCCCATCAAAAGCTCCTCAAAATACCCACAAAAACCCCCAGGGAGCACAACATCCCCTGAAAATACCCCCAGAATGCATCAGGGAGCCCAAAATCCCCTCAAAATCCCCTCAAAATACCCCAAAATCCCCTCAGGCAACCCAAAAGCTCCTCAAAATACCCCCAAAATCCCTCAGGGAGCCCAAAATCCCCTCAAAATATCCCAAAATCCCCCAGGGAGCCCAAAATCCCCTCAAAATACCCCAAAAATCCCTCAGGGAGCCCAAAATCCCCTCAAAAGCTTCTCAAAATACCCCAAAAACCCCTCAGGGAGTCCAAAATCCCATCAAAAGCTCCTCAAAATACCCCCAAAAACCCCCAGGGAGCACAACATCCCCTGAAAATACCCCCAGAATGCCTCAGGGAGCCCAAAATCCCCTCAAAATCCCCTCAAAATACCACCAAAAATCCCGCAGGGAGTCCAAAATCCCCTCAAAAGTGCCCAAAACACCTCACGGAGCCCAAAATCCCCCCAAAATACCCTCAAAAGTGGCCAAAAACCACTAGAGAGTCCAAAATCCCCTCAAAATAAACAAAATCCCACAAAAATCCCTCACGGAGCCCAAATTCCCCTCAAAATACCCCCAAAATCCCTCAGGGAGCACAAAATCCCCTCAAAATACCCCCAAAATCCCACAAAAATCCCTCAGGGAGCCCAAAATCCCCTCAAAATACCCCAAAAACCCCTCAAGGAGCCCAAAATCCCCTCAAAAGCTTCTCAAAATAGCCCAAAAACCCCTCAGGGAGTCCAAAATCCCATCAAAAGCTCCTCAAAATACCCACAAAAACCCCCAGGGAGGTCAACATCCCCTGAAAATACCCCCAGAATGCCTCAGGGAGCCCAAAATCCCCTCAAAATCCCCTCAAAATACCCCAAAATCCCCTCAGGCAACCCAAAAGCTCCTCAAAATACCCCCAAAATCCCTCAGGGAGCACAAAATCCCCTCAAAATACCCCAAAAACCCCTCACGGAGCCCAAAATCCCCTCAAAACCTCCTCAAAGGTGCCCAAAAATCCCTCAAGCAGGCCAAAATCACCTCAAAAGTGCCCAAAACCATTCAGGGAGCCCCAAATCCCCTCAAAATAGCCCAAAAACCCCTCACGGAGCCCAAAATCCCCTCAAAAGCTTCTCAAAATACCCCAAAAACCCCTCAGGGAGTCCGAAATCCCATCAAAACAGCCCAAAAATCACTCAGGCAGCACAAAATCCTGTCAAAAGCTCCTCAAAATACCCCCAAAATCCCTCAGGGAGCCCAAAATCCCCTCAAAATATCCCAAAATCCCCCAGGGAGCCCAAAATCCCCTCAAAATACCCCCAAAATCCCCCAGGGAGCCCAAAATCCCCTCAAAATCTTCTCAAAATACCCCAAAAACCCCTCAGGGAGTCC
This sequence comes from Passer domesticus, assembly GCF_036417665.1. Lineage (NCBI taxonomy): Eukaryota > Metazoa > Chordata > Aves > Passeriformes > Passeridae > Passer > Passer domesticus. The sequence continues at coordinate 987,872 of NC_087493.1, read as the reverse complement.
AAAATCCCATCAAAAGCTCCTCAAAATACCCCCAAAAACCCCCAGGGAGCACAACATCCCCTGAAAATACCCCCAGAATGCCTCAGGGAGCCCAAAATCCCCTCAAAATCCCCTCAAAATACCACCAAAAATCCCGCAGGGAGCCCAAAATCCCCTCAAAATACCACCAAAAATCCCTCAGGGAGTCCAAAATCCCCTCAAAAGTGCCGAAAACACCTCACGGAGCCCAAAATCCCCCCAAAATACCCTCAAAAGTGGCCAAAAACCACTAGAGAGTCCAAAATCCCCTCAAAATAAACAAAATCCCACAAAAATCCCTCAGGGAGCCCAAAATCCCCTCAAAATACCCCCAAAATCCCTCAGGGAGCTCAACATCCCCTGAAAATACCCCCAGAATGCCTCAGGGAGCCCAAAAACCCCTCAAAATCCCCTCAAAATACCCCAAAATCCCCTCAGGCAACCCAAAATCCCCTCAAAATACCCCAAAAACCCCTCACGGAGCCCAAAATCCCCTCAAAAGCTCCTCATAATACCCCCAAAATCTCCTCAGGGAGCCCAAAATCCCCTCAAAATACCCTAAAAACCCCTCAGGGAGCCCAAAATCCCCTCAAAAGCTTCTCAAAATAGCCCAAAAACCCCTCAGGGAGTCCAAAATCCCATCACAAGCTCCTCAAAATACCCACAAAAACCCCCAGGGAGGTCAACATCCCCTGAAAATACCCCCAGAATGCATCAGGGAGCCCAAAATCCCCTCAAAATCCCCTCAAAATACCACCAAAAATCCCGCAGGGAGCCCAAAATCCCCTCAAAATACCCTAAAATCCCCTCAGGCAACCCAAAATCCCCTCAAAATACCCCAAAAACCCCTCACGGAGCCCAAAATCCCCTCAAAACCTCCTCAAAGGTGCCCAAAAATCCCTCAAGCAGGCCAAAATCACCTCAAAAGTGCCCAAAACCATTCAGGGAGCCCAAAATCCCCTCAAAATAGCCCAAAAACCCCTCACGGAGCCCAAAATCCCCTCAAAAGCTTCTCAAAATACCCCAAAAACCCCTCAGGGAGTCCAAAATCCCATCAAAACAGCCCAAAAATCACTCAGGCAGCGCAAAATCCTGTCAAAAGCTCCTCAAAATACCCCCAGAATGCCTCAGGGAGCCCAAAATCCCCTCAAAATATCCCAAAATCCCCCAGGGAGCCCAAAATCCCCTCAAAATACCCCCAAAACCCCTCAGGGAGCCCAAAATCCCCTCAAAAGCTTCTCAAAATACCCCAAAAACCCCTCAGGGAGTCCAAAATGCCATCAAAAGCTCCTCAAAATACCCCCAAAAACCCCCAGGGAGCTCAACATCCCCTAAAAATACCCCCAGAATGCCTCAGGGAGCCCAAAATCCCCTCAAAATCCCCTCAAAATACCCCAAAATCCCCTCAGGCAACCCAAAAGCTCCTCAAAATACCCCCAAAATCCCTCAGGGAGCCCAAAATCCCCTCAAAATATCCCAAAATCCCCCAGGGAGCCCAAAATCCCCTCAAAATACCCCAAAAATCCCTCAGGGAGCACAAAATCCCCTCAAAATACCCCAAAAACCCCTCACGGAGCCCAAAATCCCCTCAAAACCTCCTCAAAGGTGCCCAAAAATCCCTCAAGCAGGCCAAAATCACCTCAAAAGTGCCCAAAACCATTCAGGGAGCCCAAAATCCCCTCAAAATAGCCCAAAAACCCCTCACGGAGCCCAAAATCCCCTCAAAAGCTTCAACAAAATACCCCAAAAACCCCTCAGGGAGTCCAAAATCCCATCAAAACAGCCCAAAAATCACTCAGGCAGCGCAAAATCCTGTCAAAAGCTCCTCAAAATACCCCCAGAATGCCTCAGGGAGCCCAAAATCCCCTCAAAATATCCCAAAATCCCCCAGGGAGCCCAAAATCCCCTCAAAATACCCCCAAAACCCCTCAGGGAGCCCAAAATCCCCTCAAAAGCTTCTCAAAATACCCCAAAAACCCCTCAGGGAGTCCAAAATCCCATCAAAAGCTCCTCAAAATACCCCCAAAAACCCCCAGGGAGCTCAACATCCCCTAAAAATACCCCCAGAATGCCTCAGGGAGCCCAAAATCCCCTCAAAATCCCCTCAAAATACCCCAAAATCCCCTCAGGCAACCCAAAAGCTCCTCAAAATACCCCCAAAATCCCTCAGGGAGCCCAAAATCCCCTCAAAATATCCCAAAATCCCCCAGGGAGCCCAAAATCCCCTCAAAATAGCCCAAAAACCCCTCAGGGAGCCCAAAATCCCCTCAAAAGCTTCTCAAAATACCCAAAAAATCTCCTCAGGGAGCCCAAAATCCCCTCAAAAGCTCCTCATAATACCCCCAAAATCTCCTCAGGGAGCACAAAATCCCCTCAAAATACCCCCAAAATCCCACAAAATCCCTCAGGGAGCCCAAAATCCCCTCAAAAGCTTCTCAAAATACCCCAAAAACCCCTCAGGGAGTCCAAAATGCCATCAAAAGCTCCTCAAAATACCCACAAAAACCCCCAGGGAGGTCAACATCCCCTGAAAATACCCCCAGAATGCCTCAGGGAGCCCAAAATCCCCTCAAAATCCCCTCAAAATACCCCAAAATCCCCTCAGGCAACCCAAAAGCTCCTCAAAATACCCCCAAAATCCCTCAGGGAGCCCAAAATCCCCTCAAAATATCCCAAAATCCCCCAGGGAGCCCAAAATCCCCTCAAAATACCCCAAAAATCCCTCAGGGAGCACAAAATCCCCTCAAAATACCCCAAAAACCCCTCACGGAGCCCAAAATCCCCTCAAAACCTCCTCAAAGCTGCCCAAAAATCCCTCAAGCAGGCCAAAATCACCTCAAAAGTGCCCAAAACCATTCAGGGAGCCCCAAATCCCCTCAAAATAGCCCAAAAACCCCTCACGGAGCGGAAAATCCCCTCAAAAGCTTCTCAAAATACCCCAAAAACCCCTCAGGGAGTCCAAAATCCCATCAAAACAGCCCAAAAATCACTCAGGCAGCGCAAAATCCTGTCAAAAGATCCTCAAAATACCCCCAGAATGCCTCAGGGAGCCCAAAATCCCCTCAAAATATCCCAAAATCCCCCAGGGAGCCCAAAATCCCCTCAAAATACCCCCAAAACCCCTCAGGGAGCCCAAAATCCCCTCAAAAGCTTCTCAAAATACCCCAAAAACCCCTCAGGGAGTCCAAAATCCCATCAAAAGCTCCTCAAAATACCCCCAAAAACCCCCAGGGAGCTCAACATCCCCTAAAAATACCCCCAGAATGCCTCAGGGAGCCCAAAATCCCCTCAAAATCCCCTCAAAATACCCCAAAATCCCCTCAGGCAACCCAAAAGCTCCTCAAAATACCCCCAAAATCCCTCAGGGAGCCCAAAATCCCCTCAAAATATCCCAAAATCCCCCAGGGAGCCCAAAATCCCCTCAAAATAGCCCAAAAACCCCTCAGGGAGCCCAAAATCCCCTCAAAAGCTTCTCAAAATACCCAAAAAATCTCCTCAGGGAGCCCAAAATCCCCTCAAAAGCTCCTCATAATACCCCCAAAATCTCCTCAGGGAGCACAAAATCCCCTCAAAATACCCCCAAAATCCCACAAAATCCCTCAGGGAGCCCAAAATCCCCTCAAAAGCTTCTCAAAATACCCCAAAAACCCCTCAGGGAGTCCAAAATGCCATCAAAAGCTCCTCAAAATACCCACAAAAACCCCCAGGGAGGTCAACATCCCCTGAAAATACCCCCAGAATGCCTCAGGGAGCCCAAAATCCCCTCAAAATCCCCTCAAAATACCCCAAAATCCCCTCAGGCAACCCAAAAGCTCCTCAAAATACCCCCAAAATCCCTCAGGGAGCCCAAAATCCCCTCAAAATATCCCAAAATCCCCCAGGGAGCCCAAAATCCCCTCAAAATACCCCAAAAATCCCTCAGGGAGCACAAAATCCCCTCAAAATACCCCAAAAACCCCTCACGGAGCCCAAAATCCCCTCAAAACCTCCTCAAAGCTGCCCAAAAATCCCTCAAGCAGGCCAAAATCACCTCAAAAGTGCCCAAAACCATTCAGGGAGCCCCAAATCCCCTCAAAATAGCCCAAAAACCCCTCACGGAGCGGAAAATCCCCTCAAAAGCTTCTCAAAATACCCCAAAAACCCCTCAGGGAGTCCAAAATCCCATCAAAACAGCCCAAAAATCACTCAGGCAGCGCAAAATCCTGTCAAAAGATCCTCAAAATACCCCCAGAATGCCTCAGGGAGCCCAAAATCCCCTCAAAATATCCCAAAATCCCCCAGGGAGCCCAAAATCCCCTCAAAATACCCCCAAAACCCCTCAGGGAGCCCAAAATCCCCTCAAAAGCTTCTCAAAATACCCCAAAAACCCCTCAGGGAGTCCAAAATCCCATCAAAAGCTCCTCAAAATACCCCCAAAAACCCCCAGAGAGCACAACATCCCCTGAAAATACCCCCAGAATGCCTCAGGGAGCCCAAAATCCCCTCAAAATCCCCTCAAAATACCACCAAAAATCCCGCAGGGAGCCCAAAATCCCCTCAAAATACCACCAAAAATCCCTCAGGGTGTCCAAAATCCCCTCAAAAGTGCCCAAAACACCTCACGGAGCCCAAAATCCCCCCAAAATACCCTCAAAAGTGGCCAAAAACCACTAGAGAGTCCAAAATCCCCTCAAAATAAACAAAATCCCACAAAAATCCCTCAGGGAGCCCAAAATCCCCTCAAAATACCCCCAAAATCCCTCAGGGAGCCCAAAATCCCCTCAAAAGCTCCTCATAATACCCCCAAAATCTCCTCAGGGAGCACAAAATCCCCTCAAAATACCCCCAAAATCCCACAAAAATCCCTCAGGGAGCCCAAAATCCCCTCAAAATACCCTAAAAACCCCTCAGGGAGCCCAAAATCCCCTCAAAAGCTTCTCAAAATAGCCCAAAAACCCCTCAGGGAGTCCAAAATCCCATCAAAAGCTCCTCAAAATACCCACAAAAACCCCCAGGGAGGTCAACATCCCCTGAAAATACCCCCAGAATGCATCAGGGAGCCCAAAATCCCCTCAAAATCCCCTCAAAATACCACCAAAAATCCCGCAGGGAGCCCAAAATCCCCTCAAAATACCCTAAAATCCCCTCAGGCAACCCAAAATCCCCTCAAAATACCCCAAAAACCCCTCACGGAGCCCAAAATCCCCTCAAAACCTCCTCAAAGGTGCCCAAAAATCCCTCAAGCAGGCCAAAATCACCTCAAAAGTGCCCAAAACCATTCAGGGAGCCCAAAATCCCCTCAAAATAGCCCAAAAACCCCTCACGGAGCCCAAAATCCCCTCAAAAGCTTCAACAAAATACCCCAAAAACCCCTCAGGGAGTCCAAAATCCCATCAAAACAGCCCAAAAATCACTCAGGCAGCGCAAAATCCTGTCAAAAGCTCCTCAAAATACCCCCAGAATGCCTCAGGGAGCCCAAAATCCCCTCAAAATCCCCTCAAAATACCACCAAAAATCCCGCAGGGAGCCCAAAATCCCCTCAAAATACCACCAAAAATCCCTCAGGGAGTCCAAAATCCCCTCAAAAGTGCCCAAAACACCTCACGGAGCCCAAAATCCCCCCAAAATACCCTCAAAAGTGGCCAAAAACCACTAGAGAGTCCAAAATCCCCTCAAAATAAACAAAATCCCACAAAAATCCCTCAGGGAGCCCAAAATCCCCTCAAAATACCCCCAAAATCCCTCAGGGAGCTCAACATCCCCTGAAAATACCCCCAGAATGCCTCAGGGAGCCCAAAAACCCCTCAAAATCCCCTCAAAATACCCCAAAATCCCCTCAGGCAACCCAAAATCCCCTCAAAATACCCCCAAAATCCCTCAGGGAGCTCAACATCCCCTGAAAATACCCCCAGAATGCCTCACGGAGCCCAAAATCCCCTCAAAAGCTCCTCATAATACCCCCAAAATCTCCTCAGGGAGCACAAAATCCCCTCAAAATACCCCCAAAATCCCACAAAAATCCCTCAGGGAGCCCAAAATCCCCTCAAAATACCCTAAAAACCCCTCAGGGAGCCCAAAATCCCCTCAAAAGCTTCTCAAAATAGCCCAAAAACCCCTCACGGAGCCCAAAATCCCCTCAAAACCTCCTCAAAGGTGCCCAAAAATCCCTCAAGCAGGCCAAAATCACCTCAAAAGTGCCCAAAACCATTCAGGGAGCCCAAAATCCCCTCAAAATAGCCCAAAAACCCCTCACGGAGCCCAAAATCCCCTCAAAAGCTTCAACAAAATACCCCAAAAACCCCTCAGGGAGTCCGAAATCCCCTCAAAACAGCCCAAAAATCACTCAGGCAGCGCAAAATCCTGTCAAAAGCTCCTCAAAATACCCCCAGAATGCCTCAGGGAGCCCAAAATCCCCTCAAAATATCCCAAAATACCCCAGGGAGCCCAAAATCCCCTCAAAATACCCCCCAAACCCCTCAGGGAGCCCAAAATCCCCTCAAAAGCTTCTCAAAATACCCCAAAAACCCCTCAGGGAGTCCAAAATCCCCTCAAAAGCTCCTCATAATACCCCCAAAATCTCCTCAGGGAGCACAAAATCCCCTCAAAATACCCCCAAAATCCCACAAAAATCCCTCAGGGAGCCCAAAATCCCCTCAAAATACCCTAAAAACCCCTCAGGGAGCCCAAAATCCCCTCAAAAGCTTCTCAAAATAGCCCAAAAACCCCTCAGGGAGTCCAAAATCCCATCAAAAGCTCCTCAAAATACCCACAAAAACCCCCAGGGAGGTCAACATCCCCTGAAAATACCCCCAGAATGCATCAGGGAGCCCAAAATCCCCTCAAAATCCCCTCAAAATACCACCAAAAATCCCGCAGGGAGCCCAAAATCCCCTCAAAATACCCTAAAATCCCCTCAGGCAACCCAAAATCCCCTCAAAATACCCCAAAAACCCCTCACGGAGCCCAAAATCCCCTCAAAACCTCCTCAAAGGTGCCCAAAAATCCCTCAAGCAGGCCAAAATCACCTCAAAAGTGCCCAAAACCATTCAGGGAGCCCAAAATCCCCTCAAAATAGCCCAAAAACCCCTCACGGAGCCCAAAATCCCCTCAAAAGCTTCAACAAAATACCCCAAAAACCCCTCAGGGAGTCCAAAATCCCATCAAAACAGCCCAAAAATCACTCAGGCAGCGCAAAATCCTGTCAAAAGCTCCTCAAAATACCCCCAGAATGCCTCAGGGAGCCCAAAATCCCCTCAAAATATCCCAAAATACCCCAGGGAGCCCAAAATCCCCTCAAAATACCCCCCAAACCCCTCAGGGAGCCCAAAATCCCCTCAAAAGCTTCTCAAAATACCCCAAAAACCCCTCAGGGAGTCCAAAATCCCATCAAAAGCTCCTCAAAATACCCCCAAAAACCCCCAGGGAGCTCAACATCCCCTAAAAATACCCCCAGAATGCCTCAGGGAGCCCAAAATCCCCTCAAAATCCCCTCAAAATACCCCAAAATCCCCTCAGGCAACCCAAAAGCTCCTCAAAATACCCCCAAAATCCCTCAGGGAGCCCAAAATCCCCTCAAAATATCCCAAAATCCCCCAGGGAGCCCAAAATCCCCTCAAAATAGCCCAAAAACCCCTCACGGAGCCCAAAATCCCCTCAAAAGCTTCAACAAAATACCCTAAAAACCCCTCAGGGAGTCCAAAATCCCATCAAAACAGCCCAAAAATCACTCAGGCAGCGCAAAATCCTGTCAAAAGCTCCTCAAAATACCCCCAGAATGCCTCAGGGAGCCCAAAATCCCCTCAAAATATCCCAAAATCCCCCAGGGAGCCCAAAATCCCCTCAAAATACCCCCAAAACCCCTCAGGGAGCCCAAAATCCCCTCAAAAGCTTCTCAAAATACCCCAAAAACCCCTCAGGGAGTCCAAAATCCCATCAAAACAGCCCAAAAATCACTCAGGCAGCGCAAAATCCTGTCAAAAGCTCCTCAAAATACCCCCAGAATGCCTCAGGGAGCCCAAAATCCCCTCAAAATATCCCAAAATCCCCCAGGGAGCCCAAAATCCCCTCAAAATACCCCCAAAACCCCTCAGGGAGCCCAAAATCCCCTCAAAAGCTTCTCAAAATACCCCAAAAACCCCTCAGGGAGTCCAAAATCCCATCAAAAGCTCCTCAAAATACCCCCAAAAACCCCCAGGGAGCACAACATCCCCTGAAAATACCCCCAGAATGCCTCAGGGAGCCCAAAATCCCCTCAAAATCCCCTCAAAATACCACCAAAAATCCCGCAGGGAGCCCAAAATCCCCTCAAAATACCACCAAAAATCCCTCAGGGAGTCCAAAATCCCCTCAAAAGTGCCCAAAACACCTCACGGAGCCCAAAATCCCCCCAAAATACCCTCAAAAGTGGCCAAAAACCACTAGAGAGTCCAAAATCCCCTCAAAATAAACAAAATCCCACAAAAATCCCTCAGGGAGCCCAAAATCCCCTCAAAATACCCCCAAAATCCCTCAGGGAGCTCAACATCCCCTGAAAATACCCCCAGAATGCCTCAGGGAGCCCAAAAACCCCTCAAAATCCCCTCAAAATACCCCAAAATCCCCTCAGGCAACCCAAAATCCCCTCAAAATACCCCAAAAACCCCTCACGGAGCCCAAAATCCCCTCAAAAGCTCCTCATAATACCCCCAAAATCTCCTCAGGGAGCACAAAATCCCCTCAAAATACCCCCAAAATCCCACAAAAATCCCTCAGGGAGCCCAAAATCCCCTCAAAATACCCTAAAAACCCCTCAGGGAGCCCAAAATCCCCTCAAAAGCTTCTCAAAATAGCCCAAAAACCCCTCAGGGAGTCCAAAATCCCATCAAAAGCTCCTCAAAATACCCACAAAAACCCCCAGGGAGGTCAACATCCCCTGAAAATACCCCCAGAATGCATCAGGGAGCCCAAAATCCCCTCAAAATCCCCTCAAAATACCACCAAAAATCCCGCAGGGAGCCCAAAATCCCCTCAAAATACCCTAAAATCCCCTCAGGCAACCCAAAATCCCCTCAAAATACCCCAAAAACCCCTCACGGAGCCCAAAATCCCCTCAAAACCTCCTCAAAGGTGCCCAAAAATCCCTCAAGCAGGCCAAAATCACCTCAAAAGTGCCCAAAACCATTCAGGGAGCCCAAAATCCCCTCAAAATAGCCCAAAAACCCCTCACGGAGCCCAAAATCCCCTCAAAAGCTTCAACAAAATACCCCCAAAACCCCTCAGGGAGTCCAAAATCCCATCAAAACAGCCCAAAAATCACTCAGGCAGCGCAAAATCCTGTCAAAAGCTCCTCAAAATACCCCCAGAATGCCTCAGGGAGCCCAAAATCCCCTCAAAATATCCCAAAATACCCCAGGGAGCCCAAAATCCCCTCAAAATACCCCCCAAACCCCTCAGGGAGCCCAAAATCCCCTCAAAAGCTTCTCAAAATACCCCAAAAACCCCTCAGGGAGTCCAAAATCCCATCAAAAGCTCCTCAAAATACCCCCAAAAACCCCCAGGGAGCTCAACATCCCCTAAAAATACCCCCAGAATGCCTCAGGGAGCCCAAAATCCCCTCAAAATCCCCTCAAAATACCCCAAAATCCCCTCAGGCAACCCAAAAGCTCCTCAAAATACCCCCAAAATCCCTCAGGGAGCCCAAAATCCCCTCAAAATATCCCAAAATCCCCCAGGGAGCCCAAAATCCCCTCAAAATACCCCCAAAACCCCTCACGGAGCCCAAAATCCCCTCAAAAGCTTCAACAAAATACCCCAAAAACCCCTCAGGGAGTCCAAAATCCCATCAAAACAGCCCAAAAATCACTCAGGCAGCGCAAAATCCTGTCAAAAGCTCCTCAAAATACCCCCAGAATGCCTCAGGGAGCCCAAAATCCCCTCAAAATATCCCAAAATCCCCCAGGGAGCCCAAAATCCCCTCAAAATACCCCCAAAACCCCTCAGGGAGCCCAAAATCCCCTCAAAAGCTTCTCAAAATACCCCAAAAACCCCTCAGGGAGTCCAAAATGCCATCAAAAGCTCCTCAAAATACCCCCAAAAACCCCCAGGGAGCTCAACATCCCCTAAAAATACCCCCAGAATGCCTCAGGGAGCCCAAAATCCCCTCAAAATCCCCTCAAAATACCCCAAAATCCCCTCAGGCAACCCAAAAGCTCCTCAAAATACCCCCAAAATCCCTCAGGGAGCCCAAAATCCCCTCAAAATATCCCAAAATCCCCCAGGGAGCCCAAAATCCCCTCAAAATACCCCAAAAATCCCTCAGGGAGCCCAAAATCCCCTCAAAAGCTTCTCAAAATACCCAAAAAATCTCCTCAGGGAGCCCAAAATCCCCTCAAAAGCTCCTCATAATACCCCCAAAATCTCCTCAGGGAGCACAAAATCCCCTCAAAATACCCCCAAAATCCCACAAAATCCCTCAGGGAGCCCAAAATCCCCTCAAAATACCCTAAAAACCCCTCAGGGAGCCCAAAATCCCCTCAAAAGCTTCTCAAAATACCCCAAAAACCCCTCAGGGAGTCCAAAATCCCATCAAAAGCTCCTCAAAATACCCACAAAAACCCCCAGGGAGGTCAACATCCCCTAAAAATACCCCCAGAATGCCTCAGGGAGCCCAAAATCCCCTCAAAATCCCCTCAAAATACCCCAAAATCCCCTCAGGCAACCCAAAAGCTCCTCAAAATACCCCCAAAATCCCTCAGGGAGCACAAAATCCCCTCAAAATACCCCAAAAACCCCTCACGGAGCCCAAAATCCCCTCAAAACCTCCTCAAAGGTGCCCAAAAATCCCTCAAGCAGGCCAAAATCACCTCAAAAGTGCCCAAAACCATTCAGGGAGCCCCAAATCCCCTCAAAATAGCCCAAAAACCCCTCACGGAGCCCAAAATCCCCTCAAAAGCTTCTCAAAATACCCCAAAAACCCCTCAGGGAGTCCAAAATCCCATCAAAACAGCCCAAAAATCACTCAGGCAGCGCAAAATCCTGTCAAAAGCTCCTCAAAATACCCCCAGAATGCCTCAGGGAGCCCAAAATCCCCTCAAAATATCCCAAAATCCCCCAGGGAGCCCAAAATCCCCTCAAAATACCCCCAAAACCCCTCAGGGAGCCCAAAATCCCCTCAAAAGCTTCTCAAAATACCCCAAAAACCCCTCAGGGAGTCCAAAATCCCATCAAAAGCTCCTCAAAATACCCCCAAAAACCCCCAGGGAGCACAACAACCCCTGAAAATACCCCCAGAATGCCTCAGGGAGCCCAAAATCCCCTCAAAATCCCCTCAAAATACCACCAAAAATCCCGCAGGGAGCCCAAAATCCCCTCAAAATACCCTAAAATACCCTCAGGCAACCCAAAATCCCCTCAAAATACCCCAAAAACCCCTCACGGAGCCCAAAATCCCCCCAAAATACCCTCAAAAGTGGCCAAAAACCACTAGAGAGTCCAAAATCCCCTCAAAATAAACAAAATCCCACAAAAATCCCTCAGGGAGCCCAAAATCCCCTCAAAATACCCCCAAAATCCCTCAGGGAGCTCAACATCCCCTGAAAATACCCCCAGAATGCCTCAGGGAGCCCAAAAACCCCTCAAAATCCCCTCAAAATACCCCAAAATCCCCTCAGGCAACCCAAAATCCCCTCAAAATACCCCAAAAACCCCTCACGGAGCCCAAAATCCCCTCAAAAGCTCCTCATAATACCCCCAAAATCTCCTCAGGGAGCACAAAATCCCCTCAAAATACCCCCAAAATCCCACAAAAATCCCTCAGGGAGCCCAAAATCCCCTCAAAATACCCTAAAAACCCCTCAGGGAGCCCAAAATCCCCTCAAAAGCTTCTCAAAATAGCCCAAAAACCCCTCAGGGAGTCCAAAATCCCATCAAAAGCTCCTCAAAATACCCACAAAAACCCCCAGGGAGGTCAACATCCCCTGAAAATACCCCCAGAATGCATCAGGGAGCCCAAAATCCCCTCAAAATCCCCTCAAAATACCACCAAAAATCCCGCAGGGAGCCCAAAATCCCCTCAAAATACCCTAAAATCCCCTCAGGCAACCCAAAATCCCCTCAAAATACCCCAAAAACCCCTCACGGAGCCCAAAATCCCCTCAAAACCTCCTCAAAGGTGCCCAAAAATCCCTCAAGCAGGCCAAAATCACCTCAAAAGTGCCCAAAACCATTCAGGGAGCCCAAAATCCCCTCAAAATAGCCCAAAAACCCCTCACGGAGCCCAAAATCCCCTCAAAAGCTTCAACAAAATAGCCCAAAAACCCCTCAGGGAGTCCAAAATCCCATCAAAACAGCCCAAAAATCACTCAGGCAGCGCAAAATCCTGTCAAAAGCTCCTCAAAATACCCCCAGAATGCCTCAGGGAGCCCAAAATCCCCTCAAAATATCCCAAAATACCCCAGGGAGCCCAAAATCCCCTCAAAATACCCCCAAAACCCCTCAGGGAGCCCAAAATCCCCTCAAAAGCTTCTCAAAATACCCCAAAAACCCCTCAGGGAGTCCAAAATCCCATCAAAAGCTCCTCAAAATACCCCCAAAAACCCCCAGGGAGCTCAACATCCCCTAAAAATACCCCCAGAATGCCTCAGGGAGCCCAAAATCCCCTCAAAATCCCCTCAAAATACCCCAAAATCCCCTCAGGCAACCCAAAAGCTCCTCAAAATACCCCCAAAATCCCTCAGGGAGCCCAAAATCCCCTCAAAATATCCCAAAATCCCCCAGGGAGCCCAAAATCCCCTCAAAATACCCCAAAAACCCCTCAGGGAGCCCAAAATCCCCTCAAAAGCTTCTCAAAATACCCAAAAAATCTCCTCAGGGAGCCCAAAATCCCCTCAAAAGCTCCTCATAATACCCCCAAAATCTCCTCAGGGAGCACAAAATCCCCTCAAAATACCCCCAAAATCCCACAAAATCCCTCAGGGAGCCCAAAATCCCCTCAAAATACCCTAAAAACCCCTCAGGGAGCCCAAAATCCCCTCAAAAGCTTCTCAAAATAGCCCAAAAACCCCTCAGGGAGTCCAAAATCCCATCAAAAGCTCCTCAAAATACCCACAAAAACCCCCAGGGAGGTCAACATCCCCTAAAAATACCCCCAGAATGCCTCAGGGAGCCCAAAATCCCCTCAAAATCCCCTCAAAATACCCCAAAATCCCCTCAGGCAACCCAAAATCCCTACAAAATACCCTAAAATCCCCTCAGGCAACCCAAAATCCCCTCAAAATACCCCAAAAACCCCTCACGGAGCCCAAAATCCCCTCAAAACCTCCTCAAAGGTGCCCAAAAATCCCTCAAGCAGGCCAAAATCACCTCAAAAGTGCCCAAAACCATTCAGGGAGCCCAAAATCCCCTCAAAATAGCCCAAAAACCCCTCACGGAGCCCAAAATCCCCTCAAAAGCTTCTCAAAATACCCCAAAAACTCCTCAGGGAGTCCAAAATCCCATCAAAAGCTCCTCAAAATACCCCCAAAAAGCCCCAGGGAGCTCAACATCCCCTAAAAATACCCCCAGAATGCCTCAGGGAGCCCAAAATCCCCTCAAAATCCCCTCAAAATACCCCGGCCGGATCTCAGCCGAGGGGGCGGGACCAGTCAAGAGATGCCTGTGATTGACAGGCACGGAGCCACACCCCTTTCCCCATGGCTGTCACCATCCCTTTAGGCTCCTCCCACACAGCCAGCCAGGCCACGCCCACCCCCTTAAGCCCCTCCCAGCCCTTTAGGCCCCACCCATCCCTTTCAACCCTTCTAAGCCCCGCCCACTCCTTTCAGCCCCTGCCATGCATTTAGGCCACACCCACCCCACTAAGCTCCACCCACCTTTTAGGCCACATCCCCTCCCCAGCCTGCTTGCACCTTCAAGCCCCACCCACCCCTTCAGGCCCCTACCATCCCTCCAAGCCCCACCCACCCCCTCAGGCCCCACCCACCCCTTACTCCCTCTAGCCACAGCCACTTCATTAAGCCCCACCCACCCCATCAAGCTCCACACAACCCTTTCCATCCCAGCCGCCATTTTAAGCCCCACCCACCACCTTAGCCCCTGCCTAGTTCAGCCCCTCCCACCCCTCAAGCCCCACCCACCCCATCAAGCTCCACACAACCCTTTCCATCCCACGCGCCATTTGAAGTCCCACCCACCACCTTAGACCCTGCCTAGTTAAGCCCCTCCCACCCCTCAAGCCCCACCCACCTCTCTATGCCCCACACACCTCTTTAAGCCCCACCCTCCACCTTAAGACCCACCCACCTCTTTAGGCCACACCCACCTCTCTAAGCCCCACCCACCTCCCGGAGTCCCACCCACCTCCTGAAGCTCCTCCCACCCCCTGAGGCCCTTCCCACATCTTTGGGCCCCACCCACCTCCTCCTCTGATTGGCCAAGACCTCCAACGCCCACAGCACTGCCTCCGGGCTCTGGCCAATCAGCACGGCCTGCAGGAGCCGCCAAGTGTCAGGGGAGGGGATGTGTCCTCGTTGGAGCCATGTCCCCTCCCCCAGAAAGCCACGCCCACCTGAGAAGCGTTTAGGGGGGCTGGAGGATTTTGGTGCCCCTGAGGGCATTTTGGCGGGGCCTCAGCCGACGGGGCGGGACCAGTCAAGAGATGCCTGTGATTGACAGGCACGGAGCCACACCCCTTTCCCCATGGCTGTCACCATCCCTTTAGGCTCCTCCCACACAGCCAGCCAGGCCACGCCCACCCCCTTAAGCCCCTCCCAGCCCCTTATGCCCCACCCATCCCTTTCAACCCTTCTAAGCCCCGCCCACTCCTTTCAGCCCCTGCCATGCATTTAGGCCACACCCACCCCACTAAGCTCCACCCACATTTTAGGCCACACCCCCTCCCCGGCCTGCTTGCACCTTCAAGCCCCACCCACCCCTTCAGGCCCCTCCCATTCCTCCAAGCCCCACCCACCCCCTCAGGCCCCACCCACCCCCCACTCCCTCTAGCCACAGCCACTTCATTAAGCCCCACCCAACCCATCAAGCTCCACACAACCCTTTCCATCCCACCCGCCATTTGAAGCCCCACCCACCACCTTAGCCCCTGCCTACTTAAGCCCCTCCCACCCCTCAAGCCCCACCCACCTCGCTATGCCCCACACACCTCTTTAAGCCCCACCCTCCACCTTAAGACCCACCCACCTCTTTACGCCACACCCACCTCTCTAAGCCCCACCCACCTAACGGAGCCCCACCCATGTCCCGAAGCCCCTCCCACCCCCTGAGGCCCCTCCCACCCCCTTAGGCCCCACCCACCTCCTCCACTGATTGGCCAAGACCTCCAACGCCCACAGCACTGCCTCCGGGCTCTGGCCAATCAGCACAGCCTGCAGGGGCCACCAAGTGTCAGGGGAGGGGGTGTGGCCTCGTTGGAGCCATGCCCCCTCCCCCAGAAAGCCACGCCCACCTGAGAAGCGTTTAGGGGGGCTGGAGGATTTTGGTGTCCCTGAGGGCATTTTGGCGGGGCCTCAGCCGAGGGGGCGGGACCAGTCAAGAGATGCCTGTGATTGACAGGCACGGAGCCACACCCCTTTCCCCATGGCTGTCACCATTCCTTTAGGCTCCTCCCACACAGCCAGCCAGGCCACGCCCACCCCCTTAAGCCCCTCCCAGCCCCTTAGGCCCCACCCATCCCTTTCAACCCTTCTAAGCCCCGCCCACTCCTTTCAGCCTCTGCCATGCATTTAGGCCACACCCACCCCACTAAGCTCCACCCACCTTTTAGGCCACATCCCCTCCCCAGCCTGCTTGCACCTTCAAGCCCCACCCACCCCTTCAGGCCCCTCCCATCCCTCCAAGCCCCACCCACCCCCTCAGGCCCCACCCACCCCTCACTCCCTCTAGCCACAGCCACTTCATTAAGCCCCACCCACCCCATCAAGCTCCACACAACCCTTTCCATCCCAGCCGCCATTTTAAGCCCCACCCACCACCTTAGACCCTGCCTAGTTAAGCCCCTCCCACCCCTCAAGCCCCACCAACCTCTCTACGCCACACACACCTCTTTAAGCCCCACCCTCCTCCTTATGCCCCACCCACCTCTTTAGGCCACACCCACCTCTCTAAGCCCCACCCACCTCCTGGAGCCCCACCCACCTCCCGAAGTCCAACCCACCTCCCGAAGCCCCTACCACCCCCTTAGGCCCCACCCACCTCCTCCACTGATTGGCCAAGACGTCCAACGCCCACAGCACTGCCTCCGGGCTCTGGCCAATCAGCACGGCCTGCAGGAGCCGCCAGGTGACAGGGGAGGGGGCGTGGCCTCCTTGGAGCCATGCCCCCGCCCCCAGAAAGCCACGCCCATCTGAGAAGAGTTTAGGGAGTATGGAGGATTTTGGTGCCCCTGAGGGCATTTTGGCGGGGCCTCAGCCGACGGGGCGGGACCAGTCAAGGGATGCCTGTGATTGACAGCCACGGAGCCACACCCCTTTCCCCATGGCTGTCACCATCCCTTTAGGCTCCTCCCACACAGCCAGCCAGGCCACGCCCACCCCCTTAAGCCCCTCCCAGCCCCTTAGGCCCCACCCATCCCTTTCAACCCTTCTAAGCCCCGCCCACTCCTTTCAGCCCCGGCCATTCATTTAGGCCACACCCACCCCACTAAGCTCCACCCACCTTTTAGGCCACACCCCCTCCCCGGCCTGCTTGCACCTTCAAGCCCCACCCACCCCTTCAGGCCCCTACCATCCCTCCAAGCCCCACCCACCCCCTCAGGCCCCACCCACCCCTCACTCCCTCTAGCCACACCCGCTTCATTAAGCCCCACCCAACCCATCAAGCTCCACACAACCCTTTCCATCCCAGCCGCCATTTTAAGCCCCACCCACCACCTTAGCCCCTGCCTAGTTAAGCCCCTCCCACCCCTCAAGCCCCACCAACCTCTCTACGCCACAAACACCTGTTTAAGCCCCACCCTCCACCTTAAGACCCACCCACCTCTTTAGGCCACACCCACCTCTCTAAGCCCCACCCATCTCCCGAAGCCCAACCCACCTCCCGATGCCCCTCCCACATGTTACAAGAAACAAAGTCCACAAAACAGTCTTAAGTAAAGGTGAAAGCCAGCCTTTCATGCCCCAGTCTTTCAAAAGTCCAGTGAGCCAGTCGTTGTTGCCTTTCGTCTGGATCTTGTTTGTTTGATCTTTGAGCAGCTGGACGCTCTGGTATACTGAGTCCCTATGTGAGAAGAGGTTGACAAGCGTGGCCATGGGCAAGAAATTGTGGCTTGGCTGTGGAAGCAGCCAGCTGAAGGCACGTGGCATAGTGAGGAGCTTTGCTGCTTGCGGCTGCCTGCTGCAGCGGCAACAAAGGACAGCATGCTTTGACTTTAGCTAATTTAGTAGTGGGTGGAGGCTTGGGTGGCCTGAAAGTAAAGAGATAGGGAGATTGCAATGTGAAACTTAAATTCTGGTCCCACTAAACTTCCTCTTCTGTAAGGCAATGGTTTGAACTCAGCTTCTTAGAAGAATCAAATATAAATGCTACAATATGGTTTTTCCAAATGTTAAGTGATATACCCCGCTTAGTGGTGTCTGAGCTGTCTTGGTGTTGGTCTGTGTGGTCCACGCTGCTTAAGAGATCTTCTTCTGTCCTTCTTCTTTTCCAGGCTGCTGCTGTCTGTCTTAGGCTTTCATTCTGTTCTTCTGATGGTGGCTCTGGTGTTTGCCTGGCCATTGGCAGAAGGGTTTGATGTTTTTTGCTGGGATCAATGTTGGGCCTGCTGCTGTAGAGACACAAGCGTATCCCCTCCCCCAGGTAATGAATGGGAAAGGGCCCATAATTTCTTTGGATTCAGGGTCTTTGATCAACACAGGCGGCTTTTCTTTTCACTGGCCTGCAGTCACATGAATTGCAAAAGGCCTGGTGACTGGGGGAGTTGGCTCCATAAATGAGGTGTTGAAAAAGTTGAGCACATCAAGGGCCTTGGCCAGTGTCTCAATGGGAGATAATATGTGGACTCCCTGTCTCTGTTGATCAAGGATCCTTTGGATGGACCAGTGGGCCCTCTGGACTATGGAGTGTCCTGTGGCAGAGTGTGGTATGGCTGTGACATGTTTTATAGCCCACTGGTCAGAAAATGGTTGGAATCAGTGGGAGGTATAAGCAGGACCATGATCAGTTTTAATTTCCTGTGGAACTGGGAAGGTGGAATAGGCTAAAAAGGAAGGTTTTACAGCATTTTTTGATTTCTCACCAGCATGGGCAGAGGCGAAAACCGCAGCGTTGTCGGTGTGGACTGAGACGGGGATGTATTTTAGTCTCCCAAAAGGGGCTTGGTGTGTGATGTGTGATTGCCCGATCTGGAGACTCTTTAGTCCTCTTGGGTTGAGTGCAGCTGTGACAGAAGCAAAGGCATGTTGCTGACAATTTGGGCAGGCGGCTGCCATGGATATTGCCTGATCTTGGGTAATTTTAAAGATGCTGAGCGGTGCAGGAATGTTTGGATGGTAGAAGCGGTGGCGGGTCCTAGCCTGGTGAAAAACATTCCCTAGGGAGATTTGGACAACCATTGCTGGGGCATCTGCTCTAGCATTGCCTACTATAAATGCAGGAAGGGTGGTATGAGACCTTGTGTACATGATATAGTGTGGGTGTTGTCTGTGGGACAAAAGAGAAATGAAAGGGGAAAGCAAATGCTCTAGTTGGGGTTAGAAATGTCTTTGAAAATGGAATTTTCGGTCCGCTGCACTAGGCCTTAGACATCTGCCGAATCAGTGATCAAATGAATAGGGCCTTTGAAAGCGGAGAAGGTCCTAACGAGTGCAGTCAATTCAGCAATTTGGGCAGGATGAGGATCCCCTGGCTTGGCTTTTGTCTCTTGAGCAATGCGGGTCCAGGGCAGTGCAGAGCAGGGTGGGAAGCAGAGCCCGGAGCTTGGAGGCTGCAAGCCTTAAACATCAGCGCCTGCAGCAGCCCAGATGCAGGTGCCACAGTTGCCAAGGCTGCCATGGCCTTGAGGCCGGGAAGGTGGATTTTGCATCCCTGTGGCCTGATGGCAGCTCTGGAGCCAGGAGTGCCTGTGGCTGCAGCAGGAAGGGTGGCTGAAAGTTTCCTGCCTTGCTTTGGTGGCATGGCTGCAGAGGCCAGTGCAGTGAGAGCCCCCTCTGTGCTGGTGGCAGCTCAGCTCTTGGGGACGCCGCTGTGCCCCAGCCCAGGAGCAGCAGCAGTGCCCAGGGGCAGCAGTGGTTCCAGTGGGACCCCCTGTGCACAGGGACCCCCAGCCGCGGGGTGGCCGTGGCAGCAGCCCCAGGGAGCTCCAGCCCCAGGATCCCGGAACAAGTGGAAATCCCAACTGTGCAAATGCTGCCTGTGCCCAAAGGTGTCGGAACCCAGAGCATCTCTCTGGATACCCTGGATGTCTCAAAGCCCTGGCAGGGGCTCGGAGACCCTGGCAGGAAGCCAAAGACACCTGGAAATTCGATCTTAATTCATGGAGCAAATTGCCAACCTTATATGAAGAACTACAGGCCACAAAAGTTTAAGTAGCACAGTAGTAGGAATCACGGGGTGAAGGAAAAAATTATAATGCACTGTACAGGGGGCTTTTATATGTTGTACAGGGGGGATTTAGAATTCTGTGCATGGGTCGGGAGTCCCAAGGTGGAGGAATTTGGGCGTGCCCTGTCCTTCTTCTTTCTTCTTCTTGGCATCCATGTTCAGGATGATGTTGGCATGTGTGCATTGGTTCATAGAGAAAGTGCACTTGCCAACAAGGGCGAAAAGTATTGGAAATTAAAGGTAAATATCTACTATGTAGTTTTCACTATAAAAGAGACAACCACCCCGTGGGCGGGGGAGAGTGCCCTTGGCTGTCTTGCTGATCAGACCTCGGCTGGACAGACAGAAAAACTTTGGAGATAAGGAACAATAAAGTCAACTGAAGACCAAAAAGCAAGAGTCCAGACTCCTTCTTCGAAAGCGCGGCCTGCCCAGAACCACCTTTTCCCGTGCTGGGGCAGAGACCACTGGCAGCCGAGCCCGGCACGAAGGAATGAGAAAGACAAGTGAGGTTTTCTAAAGAAGCAGTATTTATTTGCTGAAGATCGGCAAATTCTAGGATTTCCAGAACACCTTTCATATTTCCATGGGATCCTATGGACTAACAGTCTTCAAAACATATTTACAGAGAACTTCTAAGCGACGAACATATTTACAGAATTCTTCTAACTTTTCAAACATATTTACAGAGGCGTCGTATCTGTGGCCATCATCTGCATCAGGCCTGGAAGAAAGGAAGAAGCAAAGCTGGACTCTGCTGCCAGCACGGGGCCCAGCTGGGCTGGGAGCTGGCCCCCAGGAGCTGGGACAGGGCTGGCAGGGCTGCTGTGGCCCCAGGCAAGTGCAGGGCAGGCCAGGGCTTGTAGGGGTGCATTAGTTTTAAGTTGGTTTATTCCTGTACCCCCCATTCTGTTTATGGTTCTGCCCGGGCTTTCTCTCTCTCCCTCTTCTGAATTGTCCCGTCAGCTACACTTTATCTTTCCTAAATTCCTCCCTAACTGCCTGTCTGTTATTCAGGGTCCTTGCCCACTCATCCAGAACATTCTGGCCTGGACATTGAATGATTGGTTTAGAGGTCAGGGTTCAACCCCTAATTTATTTACACTGGACATCTGAGCTGTTTGTTATGCGTTATTCCCTCCTCTCAAAATTTTAGATTGGTTAATGTATCCTGTTTATAAAGCATTGCCGAGCAAGCATTTTTGTCCGCGCCCGACGCTCCTTCAATAAACATCTCTCTTTTCCCTGTCCGCGCGGTCCTGTCTTTCTCCTGCGAGACGCAGACTGACTACTCTGCAGACAGCTCTGGGAATTCTCGCTCTCCTAAAGGCTTTTCGCCTTAAGCACTCTCCCCAGGAAATCTTTCCGCGGGAGAGTGCCCTTCCCGCTTCGGTACTGCCGGCGGCACTGCCTACAGCAGCCGGGGACCCAGAGGCCAGTCGTAGCCGCTGCAGGTTGGCGTCTCAAACGTGGGGCAGTCCGACACCGCAGACCCTACGACAGAGAACCCCGGAGCCGACGGGCGCGATCCATTGGACTCCCAGAAAGTTTCTCGCGAGTCGTTAACCTACCCTGTGTGGGAGCGGACCCATTTTCATGGGTATCGTCCCCACTTGGGGACTGGGTCGGTAGCTCCGTGCACTCCGGAGTCGATCCATTCGCAGGAGCCGCCTTCCCTAGAACGTGAGTTTTCTCTTCCTTTCTTTCTCCCCCCCCCACTTTCTTAACTTACGCCGTTTTCGTACGGCTTTTTCGTAACTCACGCCGGTTTCGCCCGGTACGCCGTTTTCGTACGGCTTTCTCGTAACTTTTGCCGGCACTGCCCGGCGGTGGGGGGTTACTCCAAAGGTCCTTTCTCTCACGTTTTTCCAGGGTTGGTGGTTTGAGCTTTTTACCATCTCATTATGGGTGCTCGTTTTACCAAAGCTCAAAAAAGACACTTTAACTTTGTTTCTGCTATCCTTTCTCAGGGGGGTTTTGAAAAATTCGAAAAAAAAGAAATTAAACAACTAATCATTTGGCTGTCTGCTCAGTTCCCAGAAGTTTCCCCTGAACAAATTCACGATTGGCGTTTTTGGGGACAAGTTTGCACTAAATTAGGAGAATTGGCTAAATCGGGGAGCTCTTCGCTTTCGCGGACTGCTTTCTGGGCTTCCCAAATTAGGAAAGTTCTGAAGTCCGAGAGGAAACTGAGCAGAAAGCCGTCTGACGTGCGTTTTGTTCCCAGCTCACCTTGTTCCCTCTGTTCTGTTCCTTCCCCCGTTGCCCCCGAGCGCGGAAACCTGAAAGCGGCAGCCTACGATGGCACCGCACAGAAACAAAGTCACTGCTCCGACCCCTTTCAGAATTCTCCCCGTCCTCATTCTGACTCGGTTAAGAACACTCGCAGCTGCGAAAGTCCAGTTTGTTTTAATATTCCCCCCCCCCTCCTCCTCCTTCCCCGCCATCTGCCCCACTTTTACAGGATAGCTCACAGGGAGCCCGAAATGGCGGACACCGCGTGGCGCCTCCCGCCGGAATTCCTTCTTCTTCCCAAAAAACACTTCTTTCTCGTTACGACTCTTTCCCTTCTCCGGTTTCCCCTCCCGCTCCTCCTCCCTCCGCCCCTCCCCTCCCTCCTCCCGATTCCACGCCCCGCGGCACTTCCACTCCGGCGTCGGCTCCTCCCCCATACCACGTCTCCCAGGCGGGGACAAAGTCGTCAGCCGTCTCCGCCCCCATTCTTATCTCTCCCCCTCCTTCTTCCCCTCTCAGCTCCGGTTCCCACGCTCCGTCCGGAGCCGCGGCGGGGGGGGCTGAAGGCCAGATTCCAGAGCCGCCAGTCCTCTCGGCGGCACCGGTCACTTACCAGCCCGGGATGGGGGGGGGGGAACCAGCCCCAGTGGAGCCCGTTCCCACATCACTCAATAAAGGAGCTGTGCAAAGCCCAAAAAGACTTCTCCCGGGAGAGTGAATACTTCCGGGGAATTCTGAGAGCCACACTCTCTGACACCGTGGTCACCCCTGCAGATTTAAGGCGGCTGTTCTCCTGTCTTTTAAACCCCACAGAATTCCTGGTTTGGGAAAAACATTGGCAGAGAGAAATTGGTAAAATCTTGCCCTCGCTGCGGGAGAACCAAGTGACAGCCACAGATCTGCAGGGGGGTGTGTTAACAACCGACCACTTGTGTGGGACAGGGGCATGGCAGGATGGGCAGGCTCAAGCGTGGTATGTTCCAGTGGAGGCTTTAAAGGAGGGAGCCAAAGCAGCCGAGCGGGCTTTCTTCACCTTACGGTCTCTTGTTGCCCCCTTAACATCATATATGAAAATCATTCAAGAATCTAACGAGCCCTTTTTAAGCTTTGTTGAGCGCCTCCGCAGGGCGATCGAGACGCAGGTCCATGATGAGTCGATTAAGAGGGGAATCCTCACTGAGGTGGCAGCGACGAATGCAAATCCAGCTTGCAAGGCCGCTATCCTCAGCTTGCCGCTAGATCCTCCTCCCACGCTGGATCAGATGCTAGACGTCTGTGACCGCAAACTCGCTATCATCGCGGGGGAACCCGACCAGCAACCCAGGGCTCCAGCTCGAAGGGTAGCTGCCACCGACCTGGAGGAAGTCACCACAGCTGCTGCTGCTGCCCCGTCCCGACAGCCCAACACACCAAAGCTGCAACCCCAGACGGATGCACCGTGTCACCTGTGCAACCAATCCGGGCATTGGATGCCAGACTGTCCCCTGAGGCGGGAGTTTTACGAATTTAAAAAGAAACATCGGCCTCAGGGGACCCCACAACACCAACCAAAAAACTAAATTGCAAGCGCGCCTCCTCCCCGCGCCACGATAAAAATAGGGCAGGTGTCACCATTCCACCACGCGGGGAAAAGGGAAGGGAGGGGGACCTCCAGCAGGACCTGCCGGTTGCCACAGACTCTAAAACTTTACCAGACTTAACTTCTCACGAACCTATTTCTGATCTTTTTCAGGCGGTACCTCGGCCAGTCCTAACAACCACTTCCAGGACGACCCCCTTTCGGTTGCAGTTGACGGAGCCGCTCCATCTTATTGACTCAAATATCCAACTCGTCTCCGTCAGTCCGGAGTGCCCAGGTACCTGGCATCGGACCAAGGGTGGGTTCGTCACGGTTGGAGATTCTAAATCTACACCACAAGACATTCACATCATCCCGGGTCTCATATCATCAGACCCGAAGATATTCGAAATAGCCATGTATTGTGCCAGCCCTCCCACCTTTCTGCCTCGGGGTCAAATTGTGGCGCAAGCCATTCCTATCCCTGAGGAGCTCTGGGACTCCAAGCCACCCAAAACATCCACATCCTCACACCTCCCATCGGTGGCTTGGGCTCAGACCCTAGGCAAAGAAAAACCAAGAATCACCTGCAGCCTACAGAAAGGTGGGGACCAGAAGTTCGTTCATGGGCTTCTGGACACTGGAGCAGATGTCACGGTCATTCCCTCACGGGATTGGCCGTCGCATTGGGAGTTGCAGGACGCAGCAGAACGAATCCGAGGTGTAGGAGGGATCCAATTGGCGAAACAATCTAAGAGCATTGTGCAAATTATGGGGCCGGATGGACAATTAGCATCTGTACGTCCATTTGTTTTAGATTACACGGAGCCCCTGTGGGGGAGGGACCTGCTCGCCCAGTGGGGAGCCCGTATTGACTTACCAGCGGCTCCCCAGGTTTTTGGGGCAGCGGTCACTGAGGAGCGCCCTACCCAGAAACTGAATTGGCTGACTGACACACCTGTCTGGGTAGAACAGTGGCCGCTTTCTAAACAGAAATTAAAGGCGCTCGAGGAGCTCGTGGAGGAACAGCTGCAGCGAGGTCACCTGGTGGAGACCACGTCTCCGTGGAACTCCCCAGTGTTTGTCATAAAGAAACCTAATAAAGAGAAGTGGCGGCTCCTTCACGACCTTAGACAAATTAACAACGTCATTGAAGACATGGGTCCCCTCCAACCAGGGATGCCCTCCCCAACAATGCTCCCCCAAAATTGGAATTTAGCCGTAATTGACATCAAAGACTGCTTTTTCCAAATTCCCCTACACCCGGACGATGCGCCGCGTTTTGCTTTCTCGGTTCCTACCATTAACCGAGAGGCCCCTAGGAGGCGCTACCACTGGACAGTTTTGCCCCAAGGCCTGAAAAACAGTCCAGTAATTTGCCAGTGGTATGTCTCTTCCTTGCTCTCATCAGTCAGGGCAAAGGCAACCAACGCTACAATTTTCCATTACATGGATGACATTCTCGTATGTGCTCCAACTGATGACGAACTTGCTCACAGTCTTGACCTAACAATCAATGCATTGGTTGCTGCAGGGTTCGAGTTGCAGCAGGACAAAATTCAAAGAATGCCACCCTGGAAATATCTAGGTCTTACAATTAGCAAAACAACTATCACACCACAAAAAATTACAATTCGAAATTCCATTCGAACGCTTTCTGATGCCCAGCAGCTGTGTGGGTCTCTGAATTGGGTAAGGCCTTGGCTAGGCATTCCCACCGAAGACCTGGCCCCCCTTTTCAATTTATTGAAAGGGGGAGAGGAGCTTAGTTCTCCCAGGTCGCTCACCCAAGAGGCGCGAGCTGCGTTGGAAAAGATCCAAAAGTCCATCTCGGAGAGGCAAGCCCATCGTTACCAGCCGGGTCTGCCCTTCAAATTCATTATTCTTGGGAAATTGCCACACCTCCATGGAATGATCTTCCAGTGGGAGGACATCAAGAACACCAAAAAAGACCAAGGGGCTAGGGACCCTCTCTTGATTATAGAGTGGGTGTTCCTTAGTCACCAAAGGTCCAAAAGAATGACGAAGCCACAGGAGCTGGTGGCGGAACTGATCCGTAAGGCTCGCCTTCGGATCCGGGAGTTGGCAGGTGTGGATTTCACATGTATTCACATACCACTCAAATTAGATTCGGCCCACTTTACAAAAGCTATGTTGGAACACCTTCTCCAAGAGAATGAGGCCCTGCAGTTCGCTTTGGACAGCTACACTGGTCAGATTTCTATTCATCGGCCGGCTCACAAAATTTTTAATTCGGAAGTCCAGTTTAAATTATCTCTTCAGCAGGTTCAGAGTAGGACTCCTTTGAAGGCTCTGACTGTTTTCACTGATGCATCCGGCGCATCCCACAAGTCAGTCTTGACTTGGAGGGATCCGCAGACTCAGCAGTGGGAAGCTGACATCAAAGAGGTGGAAGGATCACCTCAAGTAGCTGAGTTAGATGCTGTTGTCAGAGCTTTCGAGAAGTTCCCTGGACCATTCAATCTAGTCACTGATTCCGCTTATGTAGCAGGAGTAGTTGCCCGTTCAGAACAAGCGATTCTGCAGGAGGTGTCCAACATAGCCCTCTATCAGTTGCTCACCAAATTAGTAAGATTAGTCTCTCACCGAGAACATCCGTTTTATGTGATGCATGTGCGGTCCCACACTAACCTGCCAGGGTTCGTTGCCGAGGGGAACAGGAGGGCGGACGCCCTCGCTGCCCCTGTGCAGGTGGCCCCGCTCCCAGACGTGTTCCGCCAGGCTAAGATCAGCCACCAGCTCTACCATCAGAATGCGCCGGGTCTGGTCAGGCAGTTCCAACTTAGCCGTGACCAGGCCAAGGCCATTGTGGCCACATGCCCCCACTGTCAGTCCTTCCAGCTTCCAACTGTTAACACGGGGGCTAACCCTCGAGGATTGGCGAGTTGCGAGGTGTGGCAGTCCGATGTTACACACGTCTCTGTGTTTGGAAAACTGAAGTTCGTTCACGTGTCAGTAGATACCTTTTCCGGCGCGGTTTTTGCCTCCGCCCACACAGGGGAGAAGGCAAATGACACCAAGAAACACCTACTTCTAGCCTTCTCCACGCTGGGCATTCCAAAAATATTAAAAACTGACAACGGCCCAGCATATAAGTCCAGGGAACTGCGCAACTTCCTGCAGCAATGGGGAATAGAACATAAGACCGGCATCCCCTATTCCCCAACAGGTCAAGCTGTAGTGGAGCGGACCCATCAGAGCCTCAAAAGGGTCCTCCAACAACAACGTGAGGCAATGAAGATGGAGTCCCCCCAGGTCCGCCTTGCCAGGGCCCTTTTTACAATCAATTTTTTAAACTGCTCTTTCGAAAATCTAAATCCACCCATTGTTCGGCACTTTAGGCAACACCAACAACTGCAGCCGAAAGAGAAGCCTCCAGTTCTCGTAAAGGACCCCGAGACCTGGAGGACGGAGGGACCTTTTGACCTTGTCACCTGGGGGAGGGGATACGCCTGCGTTTCCACTCCCTCGGGTCCAAAATGGGTCCCTTCAAAATGGGTCAAGCCATACACCGCCTCCAGTAAAGTTCCAACTAAGAAAGTGGCACAGGTCGAAGAGGCCTGCTGGAGGAGAAAAAAGAGGCCTTCTGAAGGAGGTTTAGACCTCCCGGAGCAGAACCATTCCTAATGTTTTACCTGTATGACTTTTTGTCTTGTTCTTTTCAGAAAGCCCGAGAATGTCCATCCCCATAACCCACATCGAGCTGATCATTTTCTGGAACTTTTTTGCCATCGCGAGCTCATGGATTGTCCCTCAACCCAAGCAAAACATTTGGAAGATGCTCGCTGGCGCCCTCGGCAGAGATCATTTGTGTCTCTCCGCCACCTCGGCAGCAGACCCCTTGTCGACCTGCCTTGTGGGGATCCCGCTTCCTCCAAAAGAGTTTCCCGAGCCCCTTTACTCCTTCCTTGAACCCCTTTCCCAAAATAAAGTTTTCAGTCCCTCTAGTCCCAATCCCAATCCAATCTGGAGGAGGCTAATGTCCAAATTGAATATATCTAAATCTGACCCCACCGAATTTAAATTGCTCGGCTCCGCGTCAGCAAATTTGTGTGTTCAATTTTTCCCTTCCCGCGACCGCTACGAAAAATCTTTTACACCAATTATAGAACAGAATCAAAACTACGCGGCAGGGAATTGGTGTTCTGTCACCTCTCATATTACCACCCCCATCTCATTTGACGATAAACCCAGATCCCTCCCTAACGGCGTATTTTTCATTTGCGGAAACCGAGCATGGGCAGGTATCCCCCCTCGCCTTCTAGGAGGCCCGTGTACATTTGGACGGCTGACGCTGTTTGCTCCCAACAATTCCCAAATTAAAGATTGGAAGGAGAAAATTGTCGCACACAATTCGGTCCGCGTAGCAAGAGACCTTAAAGATTTAGATGAACATTGCGACTCCAAAATTGTTCATTGGTCAAAGCCAGAAGGTGTCGCATGGACAGTGTTTCTCCCATGGGTGTCTATTGCAAAGTCTCTAGGTGAATTAGCTCACCTGGAGTGTTGGGTAGCCAGACAGGCCAATTTTACCTCAGCCGCTCTAAGCAACCTCCTAGCAGACGAGGAAATAACAAGGCAGGCGACTCTCCAAAACCGGGCAGCAATAGACTTCCTATTGCTGCTTCAGGATCACCGGTGTGAGGAGTTCGAAGGGCTCTGCTGCCTCAATTTATCATCCAAAGCCGGGGACGCCAGAAGATCTATTGACCAAATGAAGGGAATGATCAGCGACATTAAGGAGAAAACATCAGACTGGTTGGGAGACATCTTTACGGGATGGGGTCTCTCGGGCTGGGTAGTCTCTATTTTGAAAACTGTTGTTTTAGTCCTTTTCATTTTACTAGTCATTTCAATTGCAATTTCTGTCGTTTGGAGAATTCTTAGAAGGCTTATAGTTAAATCGATGTCTGCTTTAGAAGTGAATCGGGTGGTAGTCGAAGAACAGATTATGGACGAAAGTCAAGAAGAAGGTGCCGAAGAAGACGAGCAGTTAAAAGACCACCCTGGGTCAGATGAGTCCTCAGAAGATGGTGTTTAAGTTACCCCACTCCTCCTTTTTCTTTTTAAACAAAGAAGGGGGAAATGTAGGGGTGCATTAGTTTTAAGTTGGTTTATTCCTGTACCCCCCATTCTGTTTATGGTTCTGCCCGGGCTTTCTCTCTCTCCCTCTTCTGAATTGTCCCGTCAGCTACACTTTATCTTTCCTAAATTCCTCCCTAACTGCCTGTCTGTTATTCAGGGTCCTTGCCCACTCATCCAGAACATTCTGGCCTGGACATTGAATGATTGGTTTAGAGGTCAGGGTTCAACCCCTAATTTATTTACACTGGACATCTGAGCTGTTTGTTATGCGTTATTCCCTCCTCTCAAAATTTTAGATTGGTTAATGTATCCTGTTTATAAAGCATTGCCGAGCAAGCATTTTTGTCCGCGCCCGACGCTCCTTCAATAAACATCTCTCTTTTCCCTGTCCGCGCGGTCCTGTCTTTCTCCTGCGAGACGCAGACTGACTACTCTGCAGACAGCTCTGGGAATTCTCGCTCTCCTAAAGGCTTTTCGCCTTAAGCACTCTCCCCAGGAAATCTTTCCGCGGGAGAGTGCCCTTCCCGCTTCGGTACTGCCGGCGGCACTGCCTACAGCAGCCGGGGACCCAGAGGCCAGTCGTAGCCGCTGCAAGGGCTGGTGCGTGTGCCAGCACAATCCAGGCCCCCTGCGGGCAGCGTGTCCCTGAGCGGGGCCATCCAGCCCAGCCCCAGGCTGGCGTCAGGGCAGCCACTGTGTCTGTGGGCAGGGCATGGGGAGCATCTGCCCGTCTTACTTGTGGGGCTCCATCTTCATCCAAGGACCATGGGCTCCTCCTCATCCTCCTTGTCCACTTCCATCTCCTCGATATTGTCCTCCTCTTCGACTTCCATCTCCTCAAGTGGCTCTTCTGTGTCTACCTCCATCCTTTCTTCCCCATCCAGCACCATGTCCACTTCCATTTCCTCTATACCATCTCTGGCAGTCTGCAAGAGACAGCACAATCTCACAGTGGGCTTCCTGTCCCACACCATCCATTGCCACGTGGCTGCAGCCTGCTCAAGCAGGCTGCCCCCTCCCTGGAATGGCACAGTACCTCCACTGGCACAGCAGTGCTCATCCTGCTGGGGTTGGTGCTCCAGAGCAGGCGTCAGAAAAATCCCAGGCAGCAGCAGCAACAGCTCAGCGCTGACGGTCTGAGCGCAGAGTGAGCGCCAATTGAGCGCTGGCAGTAGGCAGAGTGTCTGCTCTGCTGGTTTCCAGGTGCTGGACATTCCACCTGGAACACTGTGGGAGCTGTGATGTCACAGAAGTGTCAGGGCCGCTCCACACTGGGAGATGAACATGGTAGAATGATGAAATCCTTGAATGGTTTGGCTTGGAAGGGACCCTAAAGATCATCTGGTTCCACGCTGAGCAACTTCCCAGCAGAGCAGGTTGCTGCGGCCCCTGTCCAAGCTGGCCTTGGATGCTCCTTGGCGTGGGGTATGCACAGCCTCTCTGCACTGGTCCCTGTGTCAGGGACAAGCACCCTGAGAGGAAAGAACTTCTTCCCATCATGGAATGGATTCCAGCTCTTGCAGTTTCATCTCATTCCCCCTTGTTCTGTCACTTCAGTTCCTGACAAAGAGTCCTCTCCCACTTCCCTGTGGGTCAGGCTGTTCCTGCAGGGTCACACATGAGGCTGAAGCTGCAGGCAGGAGAGAGAGAAGCCAAGCTGGCAGAGAGAGGAAATGGGGAAAGTGACATGAGAGATGAGAGAAGAAGGAAAATGTAGAGACATGCAAGGCATTGGGTTGGGTGGGCTGTGGGATTCATGCCTTTTATTTGAGGCCAGGTTCTCTGGTGCACTCAATGACTGTGTGATTGGGGCGTGTCCACAGTGAGCCCGTGTGAGCGAGCTGCACTGCCAGAGGCCGGAGCACACTTGCTTCATGTGCTGATGCATGAGGCCAGAGACGGGTCTTTGTGTGCAACTCCAAACACTGTGCATTGCGATGAAGAGGGTCCAGGGCCAGAGAGAAAATGAGGCTGGGGACTGAGGGTTTTATATGGGGGGGAGAAGGGGCGACGCCAGGACCGGCAGGGGAGAAGAGAGGGAAGAACATTCTCTGGAGAGTAGATATAAGGAAAAAATGGCAGTTGAAGTGGGTGATGGCAACAAAAGCTGCAGATTGCAAGAGGCTGCAAGTGGCCATGGGTGAGAGCCCTGCATTCAGAGGGGTTTCTCTGTTTCACCTTGGTCCCCTTTGCCCTAAGGTATTACAGTTGCAATGAGAGGCCCCTGGGCATCCACAACTGCCCCCTTTTTGTTTTCCAGAATGAAGGCTTCTGCCATGGACTTTTGCAAGCGTTGAGCAAAACTGGATAGAATAAGCAACACAATGAATACAAGAAACAAAGTCCACAAAACAGTCTTAAGTAAAGGTGAAAGCCGGCCTTTCATGCCCCAGTCTTTCAAAAGTCCAGTGAGCCAGTCGTTGTTGCCTTTCGTCTGGATCTTGTTTGTTTGATCTTTGAGCAGCTGGACGCTCTGGTATACTGAGTCCCTATGTGAGAAGAGGTTGACAAGCGTGGCCATGGGCAAGAAATTGTGGCTTGGCTGTGGAAGCAGCCAGCTGAAGGCACGTGGCATAGTGAGGAGCTTTGCTGCTTGTGGCTGCCTGCTGCAGCGGCAACAAAGGACAGCATGCTTTGACTTTAGCTAATTTAGTAGTTGGTGGAGGCTTGGGTGGCCTGAAAGTAAAAAGATAAGGAGATTGCAAAGTGAAACTTAAATTCTGGTCCCACTAAACTTTCTCTTCTGTAAGGCAAGGGTTTGAACTCAGCTTATTAGAAGAATCAAATATAAATGCTACAATATAGTTTTTCCAAATGTTAAGTGATATACCCCGCTTAGTGGTGTCTGAGCTATCTTGGTGTTGGCCTGTGTGGTCCACGCTGCTTAAGAGATCTTCTTCTGTCCTTCTTCTTCTTCTTTTACAGGCTGCTGCTGTCTCTCTTAGGCTTTCATTCTGTTTTTCTGATGGTGGCTCTGGTGTTTGCCTGGCCATTGGCAGAAGGGTTTGATGTTTTTTGCTGGGATCCATCTTGGGCCTGCTGCTTTAGAGACACAAGCGTATCCCCTCCCCCAGGTAATGAATGGGAAAGGGCACATAATTGGTTTCGATTCAGGGTCTTTGATCAACACAGGCGGCTTTTCTTTTAACTGGCCTGCAGTCACATGAAATGCAAAACACCTGATGACTGGGGGAGTTGGCTCCATAAATGAGGTGTTGAAAAAGTTGAGCACATCAAGGGCCTTGGCCAGTGTCTCAATGGGAGATAATATGTGGACTCCCTGTCTCTGTTGATCAAGGATCCTTTGGATGGACCAGTGGGCCCTCTGGACTATGGAGTGTCCTGTGGCAGAGTGTGGTATGGCTGTGACATGTTTTATATCCCACTGGTCAGAAAATGGTTGGAATCTGTGGGAGGTATAAGCAGGACCATGATCAGTTTTAATTTGCTGTGGAAGTGGGAAGGTGGAATAGGCTATAAAGGAAGGTTTTACAGCATCTTTTGATTTCTCACCAGCATGGGCAAAGGCGAAAACCGCACTGTTGTCGGCGTCGTTTCAGAGGGGGATGTATTTTCGTCTCCCAAAAGGGGCTTGGTGTGTGATGTGTGATTGCCCCATCTGGAGACTCTTTAGTCTCTCTGCAATTTTAAGCTGCCGCACTTCCCGGGTCTGTCTTTTTGACTTTATCTTCTGCAGTCTCAAAACCATTCCCCTGTACTGCAGCGATGACATCTTGTAGTGCATTGTCCAAAATAATTTCAGCTTCTGCACAAATGAATATATCGCACATGTAATGCAAATTGCAGCATGAGGATGTCTGTTCTGGATGGGCAAGAGAATTTGGGCTACAAACCATTGACAAATCGTTGGGCTATTCTGCGTTCCTTGAGGCAATATGGTCTATATGGATTTGTTTTTGTCTCCCTGCTGTGTGAAGATAGCTCACCATCCCATAATATGAAGCCTAAACTTACACACTAATGCAGAATAGAATCTGAAACATATAAAAGCTAAAACTTGAGGCATCACCTCTGCCTCTGTGCTTAGGTGGGACCCCACCTGCAGAGCTGGCCCGGCACAGGGAGGAGCTGCAGCTGCTGGAGCCAGGCCAGAGGAGGCTCCAGGATGAGCAGAGGGATGGAGCAGCTCTGCTGGCAGGAAAGCCTGGCACACCTGGGAATGTTCACCTGGAGAGAAACTTTGGGGTGATGTTACCTGAAGGAGCTGACGGGAAACAAGTAGAGACAATTTCCAGGGGATGGAGGGACAGGACACAGGGAATGGCTTCCCAGTGCCAGAGGGCAGGGATGGATGGGATATTGGCAAAAGCCCATATTCCCCATTTTTTACCACTTTTGGGAATACCTGGTCCAGCAGGAGAGCTCCCTGACACAAGTGAGCGTTCCTTGGCTGCCAGCAGGCAGGACCCCCCCACACCACACAGGCAGCAGGCACCCAGCCCTGGGAAAGAGGAAAATTGCTGGACACAACATAAATCCATGGAGAAACCCCTGATTAGTTTTGCAGGTGGGATTTGCTCCTACAGAAACAACAGAACTCAGGCTTCAACCAGGAAAAACTTTTATTCCCCAGTGATTAGTATTTTAACAAGTATTCCCATGTGCAGTACAAAAAAAGGGCATTCAAAGCTCTGGATATTCAGGTGGCAGAAGGGCTCATGGCTAAACTAACAGTGCCAGGGACATTTAAGGAGTCTGGATTATTTCACAAAGTCAGGGTTTCCTAGAAGACTGCAAGGAATCCAAAGGGATCCAAATCTCATTTTAGAAAGCAAATTACTCCTTTTGTTCCAGCTTTTGCATTTAAATACCATTTTTGTCTGAAGCCCTGTCTGTCCCTCCCTGTGGAGGATTTTGTGAACAGCTGGCTAGTTGACAAAGGTCACACTGATATAATACCATTAGTTAAGGAAGAAGGAGATAGGTATAGGAGCCAGCAGTCAGTGTCTAAATCAGGCAAGGGCGCTGTGCCCTTGGTGCAACATCAGGATGGGGGAGAGGATTGTTAGTTAGAAATATGAAGAAAAGATGTGGACAGCTGCAACATAGTAGTCACAAGAATGATAAGGTAGGCATAGTTAGCTGATAAGTAACTAACCAATAATGAGCTCGCCTTTTGCAATATGTACTAGCCTCATTAACACCAATATAAATGTATGTGCCTATCAATAAAGTTTTGAGATTTGCTGAGTGCTGCATTTCTTCTGCTGATACCACACCTCCCCACCAGTTCTGATGTATTTTACACATCCATCAGCCTTTTCCAACCTTCCTTTGTGGGCTCATTTCCCCCCAGGCCTAGGGATGAGAGCTGGTGCCTCACTACAGCCTCTCCAGTCTTCACTCAAATCCTGCTGCATCCAACAGCCTTGTAAGACAATGAAAAGCAAACTGAGCAAGCTTAAATATAAATACGTTTAATTGAAGTCATATAAAAATGTATTTCCAAAAAAGCAATGAGAGGAGATCAACAATAAACTCTACACATAATTCTTGCTATACTTTGCCCCAAATCACCTTTGATGTTTCCAATTCCTACATCCACATCCTGAAAACAAATTCTTCTCCAGCTGCCCCATTTAAACTGTGGGTTTCAGGTTTCCATCTTCTCAATACCTTTCAAACAAGGATCTTCAAAGCAGCATCGACAGCTTTACTTCTGACCACTCCTGCTGCTCCAGCAAGCCTCACACCAACAATTTACCTGTAATAAAAACCCAATAAAGACAGCTGAAAAGAGGACCCCTATTCAAACCTTAGCATTGACCAGTTAATTAACTGACATTCATTTTTATATAAAAGATGCACATTAAAATATCTGCAACAGAATTTTCCATTTTCCGTGTGTTGTCTGCATCCAATCTAGGCTGTAACTCCACGGGCAGGGGTTACTCCACTCTCGGGCATGCAGAGTGCTGCCAAAACCTGGCACCACTGAGCACCAGGACGGCCCCACCAGTGCCAGGAAAGCTCAGCAGCACCTTCCTCTCCCAGCAGCATAACACTGGCACAGGCACTGAGCAGCCACGGGCAGCTGACTACTGCTGGGAGAAAAAAACCACCAAAACGGGGGGGTTTACAGGGCAGAAAAAATGTGGAGGCACTTCTCTGATGATGCCTACTATCATCAAGGCTTCATCCAGCAAGAGGGATAAGCTAAACCTAACTGCTGGATAAACCAGCAATGTTATTGCCACCCTGAGGACCTGAGGCTAGCACAGGAGCCAGCAGAGGCCTTTTAGTTATTTCAAGACAGCAAAACATTTTTCCCCATTTCCCCTCACTGGCTCATGGTCACACCTCACCCGCGTGGCTCCAGAGCTCTCCCTGTCTCTCACGGGCAGGTTATTCCTTCTCATCTCCTCTCCACAGGTTCAAGTGCCCTCCTGGAGAGTCTCCTTGGCTGTCCCAGCACAGCACAGCACAGCTTGGGCGTTTCACACACGACAAGGTCGGGCCACCTCAGGGCTGCTGCCGGCCACCGACAGCTGCGGGTCACCGCGATCCCCCCATCGGCTGAAGGCCTAAAGAGAGGACAGCAGAAACATCGCAAATAATCCATTAGGTCCATCTGTATTCATAAAGTTCAAGAGCAGCGGCCTGGCTTATGGCAGAACACAAAAGCCGAGTGAAGGCTTTTGAGCTCAGCCTCTCACTCACCACCGAGTGAGAGGCTGAGGAATTAATGCTGAACAGCACAGCCGAGCAACACCCCCAGTCCCGGGCACCAGGCCCCAGTGGGCTGCAGCGCTTGCCGGCTACCAGGAACAGCTAAATAAGAAAAAGTGAGTATTTCAGGTGGCGCCTTCTTTCCCCTGAGCCCCGGTCTCCAGCCCCGCTGCCGCCGCCACCCGTGCCCCGTTCCCCCCTCACCTCATGGCGGCGGCGGCCCCTCATGGCGAGGGAGCCCGGCCCGCCTGAGCCGCTCCTTGCCCCCACGGCGGCGAGCTGAGGGAGCCCGGCCCGCCTGAGCCGCTCCTTGCCCCCACGGCGGCGAGCTGATGGAGCCCGGCCCGCCCGAGCCGCTCCTTGCCCCCATGGCGGCGAGCTAAGGGAGAAGCCCGACCCGCCTGAGCCGCTCCGGAGCCTCACGGCGGCGGCGGCACAAAAGGAGCCGGCCCCCCCGCGCTGCCGAGGTGATTCCACAGGCACCGCCCCGCTCGCCTCGGCCGCTCCCCCCGGGGCGTGGAAAAACCCTCGATAATCCGTCACAGAGCGGCATGGGCTGGGCGGGATTTTAAGGATCGTCTTGTCTCACTCCCTGCCATGGGCAGGGACATTTTCCCCTATCCCAGGTTGCTCTAATCCGTCCAGCCTGGCCTTGGACACTTCCAGCATCCCTGACAGAGCCAGAGTAGGAAACACAGGATCTGTAGAGCTGGAAGGGCTGAACTCAAGCACCAGCTCATGGAAAGCAGAGGGCTGGTGAGCTGCCTCTGCTTGTCCCTGATGTGTCCCACTTCAGGCACAGGAGGTAGAAGTGTCAGCTCAGAAACAGCTGCCAGCAACAAAAATCCAGCCATGAAATAAGCAGAGAAAAATTTGGGGTGCTGCCGAGTGCCTTGCTGGGAGAAGCACAATTCCACACCTTCCCTGGCCTCCACTGGATGCCTTAACATCAGCCCAGTGCTCTGTGTATCCATGTCTGGGCACAGCAACGTAACTGTGACCTCTCTCGCTTGGGATCCATTCAAAGGAAGTTTTTCTCTGGGCTTTGTGCCCCAGTGAGACACTTCAAGGCCTTTCCAGAAAGCCTGGCATCCCTCCCACATGCTCCTCATGTCCTTATGCTCTCAGAGCTCAGCAAGGAACTCAGCTGGAGCTGTGCCTTGCCTCAGGCAATCATCCACTCCAGCTCTGTCTTCAAATGTTTCACGCTCTATTTTCAGCCCAAGGCAGGCAGCTATTCTTCCTGGATGTGGGGTGCTCCTCCCCAGCTCAGCCTGATCCTGCCTTGTCCCGGGAAGCTCTGGGCTTGTTGTGCCCGGGACACGACTGTGTGCAGGGAGAGAGGCTGGTGCTGAGCAGAAGGAGCTCGGTGCTTCCCCCTGTAAGTGATGAACCTGGTGAGGAACAGGTTTCCCAGCTATGCCCAGTGCAGCACAGCAAAAGCTCTCTGGGGGAGAGACAGGTAGGGGCAGACACAGAGCATTTCATGCTCTTGTTCCTGGGGGTCTCGCTGCCCATGACCGAGGGCACGTGCCCACACAGGGATGGATGATGACTCTGCTGAGACCCTAAGCCACAGCTTCAGTCTGGAACTGTTTAATTCATTGGCGCAGCATGGGGCCCAAATTAATATGCTTTGTCTCTTTTAATAAGACATTTTCAGCAGGATTGGGGAGATACTTCAAAAGCTTCCTGAATGCCAAATACCAGAACTCAGCAACTCTCAGTGCCAAGACCAGTCCCTCACTTCCCAGTACAGATTCCCTCTGTGTGCACAGCTTTTCCTCTGCTTGCTGGCCTCAGAGGGGGCCTCAAACAAAGGCCTGCACATCATTTGTGAACTTTGGGTGAAAAGCATCAAACCAGGTGAAACACAGCAGCTCTGCCATGGGAGTGAAGCCCTTTTCTGTCACAGGAATGTGCTCTCTGCATTAGTTGCAGCCAGTCCCTGTTGTTCATCTTGGCTTGCTGACCACTAAACAGATCCTCCTTTTCTCCTGCAAGTGTTGTGGCAGGGTCTGAAGGGACGGAGATACTTTGTTCCAAGTCAGATTAGAGATATGAGTTACTACAAAACAAAAGCCCAGCTAGCCTTCAGGAGAGTTCCTCTAGTCTAGACACAGCCTCCCCTGAGCTCCCTGTGTGCATCCCAGCACAGCCCTGCAGCTTGTGTTCAAAGCAACTCAACAGGCTCTGGAAGCCTGGGTAACCTCTGCCCTGTGAATGCTCAGTTGCAGCATAAAGGAGAATCACATCTGAGTGATTTTGCTCCCATAAATTAGCAGGATGGGTTAAACCAGGACATGAGCACGGTCTGCTGGCACAGTGCATCCACTCAAGAGATCTGCACTGGCATGGAGCTGTAGTGCTTCAAAATACGTGTGCTCCAAGCCTGGGGTGGGACATCCCCCATGTAGCCAATGTATGCAGCTTCTGTGGCAGCAAGAGAGATCCTTTACTGTCACCTCAGTCTTGAACACACCCATGCTCAGGGCTCGCTGCCTGCCCCATGTCACTGCTCACCTTCAGCTCTGGCACTGCAGGGTTGGTCCTGTGATCCTTCGGTACCGATCAGATTTTGGCTGAACATCATTTGGCCACACCGTCAGTCACCAGAGCAAAAGACAGAGTAGTACTGTGGGAAGAGGAAGAAAATTCAGTAAACCTATGAAAGAAAAGATTTGTGGGTGTACATCATCATTTACCATGGTGGTCACCTCCAGACCCACAGCCAAGCACGTTCAGGCTCTGGTGAGAAGAACTTTTGTCCCCCTGGTGTCTGTCATGGCTGGGGACCATGATGATGACACCTTGTGGGTGCTGGTGCTTGCACTGCCCTATGAGGGACACCAGCCTTGCTCGGCTCCCACACAGCAGAGGTGGTGGGGCAGCCATGGCCTCGATGGTGCCTTTTCCTCTCTTGGGAGATTCAGCACGTTTTGAGGTGTTGCACCCAGGTCAGGCCAACCCCATACATGAGCACAGACTGGGAGAAGAGCTCATTGACCAGCAGAGAAGGATTTGGAAGATATCATGGATTAAAAGCTGAACATGTGTCGGACCCCAGAGCATCTCTCTGGATGCCCTGGATGTCTCAAAGCCCTGGCAGGGGCTTGGAGACCCTGGCAGGAAGCCAAAGACACCTGATTGTGAGGAAATGAGAGAATTTCAGGCCTGAATGGTGAGGGGATGACATTCACTTGATAAAATTTGAATTATAATGCACTGTACAGGGGGGTTTTATATGTTGTACAGGGGGGTCTAGAATCCTGTGCATGGGTCAGGAGTCCTAAGATGGAGGAATTTGGGCGTGCCCTGTCCTTCTTCCTTCTTCTACTTGGCATCCATGTTCAGGATGATGTTGGCATGTGTGCATTGGTTCATAGAGAAGGTGCACTTGCCAACAAGGGCAGAAAGTATTGGAAATTAAAGGTAAATATCTACTATGTAGCTTTCACTATAAAAGAGACAACCACCCCGTGGGCGGGGGAGAGTGCCCTTGGCTGTCTTGCTGATCAGACCTCGGCTGGACAGACAGAACAACTTTGGAGATAAGGAATAATAAAGTCAACTGAAGACCAAAAAGCAAGAGTCCAGACTCCTTCTTCGAAAGCGCGGCCTGCCCAGAACCACCTTTTCCCGTGCTGGGGCAGAGACCACTGGCAGCCGACCCCGGCAAACATGGGCCAACAATGTACAGCAGGAGCCCAGAAATTCCCCTGTGCTGAGCTGCACCCACAGAGGAGTGGGCAGCAGGTGAGGGGGGGATTGTCCCCCTCTACTCTGCCGTTGTGAGATGCCCCTGCAGAGCTGCTGCAGCATCAGAAGGACCTACAGCTGTTGGAGCAAGTCCAGAGAGGCCACGGAGCTGCTCCCAGGGCTGGAGTTCCTCTGCCATGGAGTCAGGCTGGGAGAGCTGGGGGTGCTCACCTGGAGAGGAGAAGGCTCCAGGGAGAGGTCAGAGCCCCTCCCAGGGCCTAAAGGGGCTCCAGGAGAGCTGGAGAGGGACTGGGGACAAGGCATGGAGGGGCAGGACGCAGGGAATGGCTCCCACTGCCAGAGGGCAGGGATGGATGGGATATTGGGAATTAGGAATTGTTCCCTGGCAGGGTGGGCAGGCCCTGGCACAGGGTGCCCAGAGCAGCTGTGGCTGCCCCTGGATCCCTGGCACTGTCCAAGGCCAGGCTTGATGCAGCCTGCGATAGTGTAAGGTGTCCCTGACATGGCAGGGGGAGGAATAAAATTATTTTTATGGTCTCTTCTGACCCAACCCTTTTTGTAATTCCATCATCTCCTCCAACTCCACAGAGGGGCCATTTCCACTTCCCCACTGCTATCACAAGATGGCATTCCAGACCTAAAAGCTGAGCTGGCTCAGCTGATACTTAAGAGACCTTTTCCAGGCCCTGAGGTGTCCAACCCCAGAAGAAGCTGTGGATTTAACCTGCCTGCTGAGCTCCTCTGCCAGGTCTCAGCCCTGACACCACCTTTTAATCCCATCCCTTAATGCCAGGGCTGTGCTTTAATCAGCGGCACTGAAACACTGCTGCCGTTACTCCATAACCTCCGAGCCATCTAATTGCACTGAGTTAAGCCAGTTATAGTTTGGACAGTGAATGGCATGCAGAGCACTTTAATCTTGACCTGCAATACCTCCAGCTCTTGCAGGGCCTCCTCTGCCTCCGAGGAGACACTGCTAATCAGAGCAAGCCAGGATGTTGTTTAAGACATGGACAAAGGGAGCCAAGGGCAAATCATGAGCAAAATGAACCTGACTCATTTTGTTACAAAGCACTGTTGAAGGTAGAAGTGCCTTTTTTTGCCTGAGAATGATTTGGGAGAGTAGTGAGAAGTCTCAGTAATTTATAACTTCAAAATAATAACAAAAAAAAGAAGAAAAATCATTCGTCTCAGATATGTTTTTTAAAAAGAAAGCTTATTTTGAGTTAGGTGCATAAAGCACTGGTGCAGTGTGTTATCCTGTATCTGCTCCCACGTGTGAGTGGGTGCTCCAGGCTTCATCCACCAGTTGCTCCCTGCAAGAAGAACCCATGATCCAACCACCTCCTTCCCCGGCCAAGGGCCTGCAGCCTCCCAGTGGGGCTTGTTGCCATGCCCTGGGTGCCAGCTCTGCCAGCACAGCTCCCCTGGGGTGGCAGTGGGGCAGGACCTGCTGCTTAGCTGTCTCAGAGGCTGGGGCTGGCTGTGTCCCTCTGGGAAGCTGGGGGAAAGGCTGCTCGGGCTGTTCCTTTGCAGGGAGCTGGAGCAGCAACCCCACTTGGTCCAGAAGAAAGAGCAGTCGGGAAGGGTTACATAACCCCCGATCAGTCTGCCAAAGGGGTGGTGCACCAGCAGCAAGGGCAGTGCCCCTCTGGATGTGGCTGGGCAGGAGTGTGCCCTGCCTGTGGGACCCTGCCTCCCCCGGGCCTGCAGCCCCTCTCTCTGTTCCCCCTCCATGCCCGCCTGGGTCTCCTGGCCCTGTCAAAGCCTGCTGGTTTTGTTGTTCAAAATGCACTCAGGCAGCTCGAGGAGCCCATGCAGCTCCCTCTGTTCTGGGCTGAAAATGCTGCACAGCAATTTCTTTTTCCATTTCATCGCTGGCAGAGCCCTTGAGCTTTGCT
Source organism: Passer domesticus (assembly GCF_036417665.1). Taxonomy (NCBI): domain Eukaryota; kingdom Metazoa; phylum Chordata; class Aves; order Passeriformes; family Passeridae; genus Passer; species Passer domesticus. The sequence goes on along the minus strand of NC_087493.1, from coordinate 947,135 downwards.
CCCTTCCTCTTCCACCCTCCTCTCCTCCTTCTGAGCTTCTCCCTGGCCCAGTCTCCTTCCCTGCTGCCCCCTTCTGCTCCCAGCTCCTATTTAACACCCATGTTTTCTGTCCTCTCCTTCAGTGCTCCTACCACAAGCCACAAGCTCTGCTATTCATCTACCAGATCCTAAACCAGTGGCTCAATGTGATAAATGTGATCTACTAATCCTGGAGAGAGGATCCTCCAGGAAGCAAACTCCTGCTGGGAGCTGTGGCAATCCCATGGCATCAACCACGGGGTACAAGAGGGGGCTGCAGCTGCCTTGCCCCGAGTGTGAGCACCACAATCAGCTCACCTTAGGAATTCAGACCTGCACAAGGCCCACCAAACACACCTGTGTCCTTCCAGTGCCCCACCAGGTCCCTTGATAGCAAGGGATTTGCTTTGATTCTGTGAGTTTTATAAAGCCCGACTCAAATCCCAGGGATTTCAGGCAGTGCTGGCACCCAGAGTGGGGTGGTGTGAGCACAGCCCTGGGGTCAGGTGCTGGGGACAGATGAGTGGGCACATCAACCCAGTGTTTTACAGCACAGCTAACTAGGAACAGCTTATTCCATTAAGGAAAAAAGAAAACCAATAATCATTCTTAATTAGGACAGAAACCCCCAGATAGGCTTTTTAAAAGAAAATGCCTAAAAATACCATTTTTGCTTTGATTTGAAAACTATTTTTTGCTCTTCAGACTGTAAGATAAAACACATTTGAATTGATGATGCATTTCACAGCAAAAATACATCCCTTTTCATCTTGAAAATGCTGAAATGGGTTGTTACAAAATTTTCAACGTTTACCCCCTTTCTTAAAAACAAAATTTTTAATTTTGATGAAATGTCTTTTTTCTTTTTTTTCCCCCTAATAGAAACTCTTGATTACATTTTTACCCAACATCTCCAATTAGAATTAACAATTACAGCTGATTCTTGGTGGGGTGATAAACAGCTGGACTGCACAGCCCTCTCCACTCTGGGACTTCCAAACAAACCCCAGCCCTGGCAGTTTAGCCTTCTGCAACATTTTAGACTTGTCTAGTCACTGGAATTTATTTTTCTTTCTTTTTTTCCCCTGGTCTTTCTCCTCTGAGGGTTAGTTTTTACCAGTGCAGCATCTCTAACAGTCAGGGAACTTCACAGTGAGTTGAGATCGCATTGATTTCTTGAGGAAGAAGCCGCATACTAATTTTTCCTATTCTCCTCCCTTGAGGAACACAGGTAACAGCTCCAGGAAGGCAGCTGGGTTTGTAGATATTTTGTTTACCCGCTGGTTGACAGGGAAGTCTGAGGTCTGTGGGACCATCATGGGACATGAGGAGACTTTGGCTGGTCTAGTGCAAGGCCAGCTTTGCTGGGAAAGCACGTGAGATTAAAGCAGAACAGGTTAAACCTGAGAGAAGCATCAGGTGAGGATCAGGGAATGGATCAGTCCATGCTGTGCTGCCACAGCTTCCCCCTGCCTCCAGGATGATCCTCACACCCCCAGCTCTGTGGGGCAAGGGAAGGAACACTGGAGCAGTGTGAATGGAGAGGAAGGGACTGTGGTGGAGGGGAAGGGAAGATGTCAGAGTCTGCTCTTAAACCCCCAAACCCTCTGTTCCAGGCACCCAGGCAAGTTTGTGCAGCCTTTGCAGGCAACTTCCAGAGAGCCAAGAGGCACTGGGGCATCCTCCTTCAGGGAACTAGTGTCCCCAGTGCCACTGTGACTCCTGGGCTGCTGTGTCCAGTGCTTTTCATGGCTGCTCATCCCTGTGCTGGCTCCACACTGTTAATGGCTGATCTTCTCTCCCTGGAAACAAGCCCATGGCCTCTGCCTGTCCCACCTCGCCCCTCCCACTCCCCTGCCAAGCAGTTATTGCCTTCTTGGACAAACCTGAGATAGTATTAAATGAGAGGGAGGTTTTCATACACAAATGTCCCTGTGATTAATGGATTAAGAGACTCTGTGCAAATTAAACCCTTTCTTCAAAATTCACACATTCAGCTCTTCAGCTGTTGCTCTTTTCCGTGTAGTCCTTTACAGAAGTGCCTGTGGGCCTTGCTTGCCCCATCCCTTTTGCTGCAGTTTTCTCCCCACAGTGACCCAGGGATTCCCCCCAAATCCTTCACCCCACTGAGTCCTGGGCAGACCCTGCTGCTCCTGTACCAGCACCATGGAGAGGAAGATGCTGTGAGCACAGCTTGTTTATATACAAAACCAGCCCAAGAGAGGGGCTGTAAATGCCTCTTTATTTCCATATTTATCATTGCAGCTCAGATGGATGAGGAACCCAATGGAAAGTTTAGATGAAACAGAGAAGAAATTAAAAACTGCTGGCAAGCGGCAGCTCAGCTGAGACTGGCAGCCTCAAGGGCTTCCAGAAGGAAAAAGGCTTTCAATTCCCGCATTGCTGCTCCATAACAACCCAATTCCCCTGCCAGGCCAGGAGGGGTGGGGCAGCTGAGGAGCCCTGCCCTCCTGTGATCCCACCCCATCCCAGGGAGATGGACCTGAGACCCCAAAGCAGCAGTATGGTCTTGTTGATGTTTGACAGGGCTGATTTCTTCCCAGAGAGCAGCAACAGAGTGTGGCTGTGGAGGCTCCATAAGGATCTCCAGGTGATGGGCACTGTGGTCACCTGTGCCGTGGTGGAAAGGAGCCACAAAGGCTTTGCTGGACACTTTTGGAACATCCTTTGCTGGGTGTTGGTGACGGATGATGATTTAAAGCCCATTTGTGCAGGGAATAATGGCTCATAACCATCCCCTCTCCTTTAGTGGTGTGACACTGCTGAGATGGGGGGTCTCATGTTTCCACCTTAGGGGAGGTGTTTTATAAATTGCCCCTGTCCTTGCTCCTGAGCCCGTATGTGCTGCGATGTGGACGTGCTTCAAATACAGTGAAGCGGAGGTTGCAGCTGGGATGTGGCTCCTGGGGGAGGCAGCCAGGGAGGCAGGGATGAGTGCTGCCCATGGCCGTCCAGTGATCTGAAGCCTTCAGCCCTGGGAGGGACTGACTGCCCCCAGGCCAGTGGAGTCTGACTCTGCTGGGGGATAACCAGGACTCTGTGTCTGTGACTGGAGTCTGTTCCATGGGGAGGAGGCAGGGGATTGAACTGTCCCCTTGCTGTCTGCATGCTGCATGCTGCCTGCCTCTGTGCTGGCCAATTTTTCACCCAGATCCCTGCTTGAGCACCCATAAAGGCCCCTGCCCAGGTCATTGGCATGATGGCTTCTACAAAAGCATCCCTAGGGTCTCTGTCCCTGCCTGGTCACAGCTCAGCTGGTGGCACTAAAAATTTGAATTTCCCTTCACACCCCTCCTGTACCTGCAGGTCCCTGTGCTCTCACTCTGGGCTTTATTCTCCTTCCTGCTTTCTCCTCATCCATGCCCAGCTCCGGAGGAGAGCACTGGGAATTGATGACTGTCTAGCCTTCGCTGATTTATCCAAAGCCGGTACCAGGCGGGAGCGAACGAGGGCAGCCCGGGGGCCCCTGCGTGCGGCGAAGCCCCTGGCGGTGCCGAGCGGCGCCGTTAATAACGGGAACGAAACGTGGCAGCCAGCCGGCATCGCCCGTCTCACCCAGGCACAGCTGGAGCTCCCAGGGGACTGAGCTGTCCTGGGGACACGGCCGGAGGCAGAGGAACCATCAGGGGCTGTCACCCGGCGGGCGCTGACCCCGAGCTGTGCCGCTGCTGCGTGGGCAGCAGCTCAGCCGTGACCCTTGTGCTGCACGCCGCCGGCAGAGCCCTTCCAGAGCAGGGATGGCCCCTGGGCTCATCGCATCCCACTTACGGCTCCAGAGCTCCGAGGGACTGACGGCAAAAGCCCTTGGATGAGTGTCTTTTTTCGGCGGTGAATGAAATAGGATTTGTGCTGGTGGTAATAAGAGACTGCAAGATGGACCCATCTGATCCTCACAGCAATTCAGAGAGGCTGATGCTGACATGGCAGAGCAGGTCCTGCAGTAGCCTTCGTGTCCCAGCACACAAAATGGGTGAGAAAAAGCATTTTTAAAAGTGACTGGGAAAACTCTGTAGCTGTGATGCCATCCTATTTCAAGCCCAGGGCTCCCCTCTGGTCTCTTTGGAGTCACATGTACTCCAAAAACGCTCTGCTCTGAACTCAGCCTGGGTCACGTCTTGGGCTGTAAAAATGCATTTCATTGTGTCAGCACAGAAAGTGGCTGTGGGCAGCGCTCTGGCAGTGGTGAGGCCGGCCGGGGCAGGCTGTTCAACAATTACACCCACTGCAGCTCAAATTCCATCTCACATTTTGCTACAGCACACAAAAAAGGCTCAGGGGAAGGAAAGGCTGGAGGGGAAAAGTGTTTCACTTAAAACTCCTGGTAGGATTCTGTGCAGTGGCTTGTCTGGCCACGAATCCATCTATTTAGGTGCAAGTGCAAAGCCTGGACCTGCCACCAAGAAATGTGACCTCAAGAGTCTCCTGTGGAGTTTGCTTTGAACCCAGGAGAGACACCCCTCACGCTCGTCCTGGCATCCTTCCAGAGGGAAGAGGGCAACTGAACCCTCTGGATGTCTCTGCCTTGCTGTGTTAAACAGCGTCCATGGCTTTTCTCTGGGTCTTCCCCCAACCAAAACTACTTGCAGGTACTTTTAGTATGACAATATCACCAAAAATGAAGAGTTACCTGGCAAGGGGCAGCACTGTGAGGCTTCACAGCACTGGCACCTTGTGACTTAATTTTGCTTTTGGACTTAAATGTCCAATTATGTGTCTGGGGGTGTTTAGCACCAGTCAGGTAGTTTTATTTGTGACCAAGTTTGGGACACATTGCCACAGCTGAACTACTGGAGAAGCCAAACAGCCTCGAGGAGAGGAGCCTGGTGGCTCCAGGCGAGTATATGGCAGTCCTGGGAACAAACCCACACACCTTTTCCTGAAGAAAATCTGGATTCCTTAAAGGAAGGGGTTTAACCAGGAGGCATCAATCCATGAAGAGCAGTTGTCCTGTTGCCGCTGCTGTCCAGGACAGAGCCATGCTGTGGGACTGGGACAGGGGCTCAGTGCCTGTCAAAGCCTTGGGCACTGCCAAAGCCCAGGAGCAGCTGCAGACAGAGCCAGCTGAAGGATTCCTGCTGCCTGCACCAACGCTGCCCGCGATTCATCAATTACCTATCTGCTTAGTCCTTTTCTCCATCCTTTTACAATCTAAATAGCACATTTTATAGTCACTGCTAAGTGATGTGATCAACATCAATTACCTACTAAAAGAGAATCAAGTCTTGATTTAAAATTAAGTGCTGCATTTTCCCACGTTCTTTATATGTAGCCAACAGAATAATTGCAGTGACATAAAAACTAATTACACAACTCCACAATTAGGCCTCCCTCCTAGTGCTGTGATTGTCTTTAAGTATACTGATGAAAAATTACTCCCAGTCCCAAATTACTCTCTCACACCCATCTTCTAATACCTTTTGAAAAAGCCCTCCACCCCATCAGACCAAAGAGAGGAACTTCAGATGCAGAAGGTAATACATGCAGAGTGTATTTTCTTATCTCTTAGACGTGGGAGCAGTTTCAGTTGTGGGATTTGGTTGGGATTGCCTAGGGATGCAGCAGTGCTTCTCTGGATGGACTGAGCACCTCAGTGAGGCTTCCCAAAGGGCCTGGTGGTGGTGTGCCAGCACCCTGAGACAAGCAGGGAGAAAATCCTCTTCCCAGTGCCCCAGCTGGCATTTGGCTCCTGGGCTGCAAGCAGAGAGACCAGTCCCACCTGGCTGCCAGCCTTGGGCTTGGTGTGTGGATCCTAGAAGGAGGAGGAAGAGACTGAAGTACAGCAGTACTTTCCCCCATCCAAAGGCCAGGACTTACACCCAGGCAGCAATCACGTAGCTGCCTGAGAAACCATAAACCCCAACAAAAATCATAAACATCAATAAAGCTCTAGTGCACTCCTGACAGGCTTTGAGGGATTTGATTCCAGATTATGTTGTTGAGATGTTTACAACCAACCTGGAAAGATTGAAAATATTCAATTACTGGCAAGGAGAGCTGAGATTTGCTTACAGTCAATCTCTTGCCTCCAGGATCTCTGTGGGTGCCAGCAGTGAAGCACAGCATGGGTGAGCAGAGCCGTGGGGATGGTGGCCCAGGCACAGGTCCCCCTGATGTCGCTGATCATCTTTCACTAGATGATTAAGCACTGCAGGTTTGATTTTGGGGCTGGCATGTAGTGGAACACATGGCCTGTTCCTCAGCCACAGTCCAGCCCTCACCTGGGAGGGCTGCACAGCTTGTGGCTGATTTTCCATCATTTCTGCAATGCCATCACTCAGTTGCAGTTGGGAGAGGGGTGGGAAATGCTTTGGCATGATTGTAATCAGCAGAGTGCTTTGAGTGAACGAGGTGAGGGCACCAGTGAGCTCCCTGTGCCTTCTCTGACTTTCTCATCTCATTTCAGCATCAGCCAGGGGTGCCAAGGCTGAGAATTTACACCCTTGTATTTACCTGAAACCTCACTACCTTCCTCAAGACCTGTGAAAAATAAACGGGGTGGTGAAGTAGCCTGTGGCCGGTATGATGTGATGTGTAAAGCCAACATCTCCAGATCATTTGAATATTCCCTCCTGATCCCCAGCACCCATCCCAGATCTTCCCACCTTGTCACCAGCCCAGAGCACCGAGTGCCACCTCCAGCCCTTCCTCGGACATCTCCAGGGCAGGGCACTCCATCACCTCCTTGGCCCTTTCCACGGAGAAATTCCTCCAGAAGTCCAACCTAACACGATGCACAGAGGCGGGCCAAACCAGGCAATCCTGTCTGTCCCCTCGTGAGGGACAGATGCTGCAGGACGGGGCTGCTGCTGCCCGCAGCCCGGGGCAGGCCGTGCCCACAGCCAGGGAGGCTCCTGCCCGCCCAGCGCAGCCCCGCCTGCCAGGGCCCAACCCGGCACACGGCTCGGCCCGGCGAGCCCAGCCCCGGGACACGGCTCGGATCGGCCCGGGACACGGCTCAGGCTCAGCCCGGCGAACCCAGCCCGGGACATGGCTCGGATCGGCCCGGGACACGGCTCAGGCTCAGCCCGGCGAACCCAGCCCGGGACATGGCTCGGATCGGCCCGGGACACGGCTCAGGCTCAGCCCGGCGAACCCAGCCCGGGACAGCGCGCAGTGGTGAGTGGTGTTGCTGGCGGCTCGTGCCGGGTCGGGGACCCGCACTGCCGGCCCCGAGCCCCGCTGCCGGCCCCGAGCCCCGCTGCCGGCCCCATGGGCACCGGCCGCTGCCTCCCCCGCTGTGCCCCGCGCGAGCGGAGCCGGCGGTGAGGCCGTGCCGGGCGGGAGCTGCCCGCCGGGCGGGGGCTGCCCGCCGGGCGGTTCCCCTCAGAGCGGCCGCGGCCGGGCCGTTGGGGACGGTGTGTGTGCGGCCCGGGGGCTCGGCGGGCCTGGCAGCGCAGGAGCCTCTGCGGCTGGAGTGCTGCAGCGGGCCCTGTGAGGGGCACTTAGACCTGCAGTCGGAGCAGGTCAGGGATTCCTGACACTGAAGGGTTTTAAAGAAAACTATTTAAATGGAAGTTTCCCCCATGGGGCACAGTTTGGATCGTGCCCGGAGCACGAGGCTGGGCTGCCTGACCCCCCGCCTGCTGTGTGCCCAGGCTGCTGTGGAATAAAAATGTGCTGGAGAAATTGGAGTATCTCTAGGATATTAAAATGGATGTTTCTTCAGGGTGTGTGCTCTGTAACACAAGGTCTGAATTTTAAAATTGTTTTACTTGCTTTGGTATAAGCCTGCATATGGTTCTCTGGCTGGAGAACTGGTGAAATGATGCATTCCACAAGGCCAGGAAGGGAACACTGAGCAAATGGGATTTTGTATATAAACACTGTTTGGAATGTTGCATTCAAATGTTGAAGTTCAGTGGTTGACTAACACTTGCATTAGGAGTGATCTTTGGCAGAGCTCTGGTGCTGCCTGCCTTCAGGAGGGTCAAGTTCTATAGGCACAATTTCTGAAGGCCAAGTTATTTATTCTGCAGTGTTTTTCTGCTAGAACTAACCCAGTCCAAGTACAGCGCAGAGGCAGAGCTGCCTGTGCCGGTGCTGCTCGGTGTACCTGCCAAAGGAGGGTAATCTGCAGAAGCATTTCTGTGGTGGAACTGTCTGTGGAAGAGGCTGGTCCGTGCACAGCCTGGCAGGAGCCTCTTAAGTGCAGATAAGTGTCCAGAGGACACTCTTTTAGGAGATAATGACACGCCTTGTGATTTACCCAACGTGCTGCTGCAGTGCTCCTGCCTCCCTGTGATCATTTGAATTAATTTGTTCTCTGGAAGTAGCACTGTTAAGGGATGCACTTCCAAGTTTCTTTCTTCTTTCCCCCAACCCTGCCTTAAAATGACCCAGCCTGGTCCCCTTTGTTTTTCAGCAGCCTCTAGGGCATTTCTATGGTGAAAGTATCCAAAATACTGTCCCAGACACTTCAGTGTAGGAGTCCAGCTACCAGAGGTGAGAGAGCAGTGTTGCGAGTTCCTGGAGGCTGCTGTCTGTGTGACCATGTGTTTACTAAACTTGAAAGGATACAAATATGATTCTTGGGAAGAAATCGGCTGGAAACAATTCCTGGTGAAGTGTCAGAACAGCCTTTGAACCCACAGTGTTGTCCCCATGTCCTGAAGCAGCACAAGAGCAGGGCTGGTGCTACTGCCACCACCTTCTTCATTTTTACAGTGGAGAATTCCTTTAGCCTGAGCAATAAAACACCTGGAAAACTCCAGCACCCCCAAACCTGTCTCTGCTTCTGCTTGGCTGGGCAGATGGGGTTGAAAGCACAGCAGCCATACCTTGAGAATTTGTGAGGCAGTGGAATATTGGGATAAATTTAGGGATAATAGTCAGCCTTTCCATGTGCTAATCCTCTGTGCTACTGACTCCCTCCGTGGCTTTTGTTACCCACCTCAGCTCTTACACTCAGCATTCTCCTCTGAGAAATAACGGTTGACTCGGGCTCGTGAGGGAGGTGAATCAGCTTTAATCAGGATTTAGTTGATAAGTTCTCAATAGCTGGTTGCTATTTTTTATGAACACGCAGATATTCTTAGCACCTGCAGTGGGAAGTGACACAAGGCTGGGGATCTCTGGGAACCAGCCCTGCCAAGGGAGACGGCGCCTGCTCACCGCAGCTTTGTCAGATCCATGCTGGCTGTGGTTCACGAGGCAGCTCAGCAAAACCCCAAATCCCTCGGAGTCTTTGGGAAATGTGAAATGTTCCTGAGAGCTAAGCCCTGCTTTTGCATGAGATTTGTAGCTTTTGCTCCCTCGCTGGATTTCTCCCAAGCTGCTGGTTGGGTTTAGTGCAGCTGTGTTCTGGTGGCACCAGCTGCTGTCACCTGCTTTGTAGCACCTTGTGGCAATGACTTTAATGGCTTTCAACGATTGTCCCCTCAAATTAAGGTGTCTGGGGTAGGCAGGGCTGGGTCATGGCCCCTGTGGGCTTCAGGCAGTGCAGAAATGGGTGGGGCTGTGTGGGGTGGGAGGGGGAGGAGGGAAGCTGTGCCCTTCCCCAGGGCAGCATCCCATTCCCTGCTGGCTTCTCTGCTGCAACAGCGAGGTGGCAAATGAAGCTTGATGAGCTTTGTTTGTGAGGGGTAACAAAGGCCACAGTGGTGCTGGGCCTGTGTTGTGTGGTTGTCCCTCTGCAGGATGAGGAGCTCTGTTGTATTTTGGGGAAGAGAAGGCTGTTGATTTGGCTTTGTCACTGCTGTAGGAGTAGCCAGGTGGAGGATGCTAAAATGAAATACTGGGCTGGAACAGCCTCCTTGTCTGTGCCCCTGTCCTGAGCCAGGTGAATGGTACTTGGCTCCAGGCTGCACAGTGGTGGATGGTAGTGCAGATCTGGACAGGGCCCAGTTCCCTCTGGGCCTTGATGGAATCCCACTCTCAGAGCCTGACAGCTCATCTAACTTGCCCTTGCAGCAAACTGAGCAGGCAGTTTGTCTCTTGCCTTCATAGAGTGGGGAGCCCCATGGCTGGTTCTCCTTGTAAGTAAACCCTGTTAAAATCTGAGAGTTGGTACTGGCCCTGGAGGGAGCAGGGATGGAGAAACCCCTCCACAGCTGGTATGGGGCAGCATGTTTTATACTGCTGACTGCTCTGCTGGCTGGCCAGACCCTCTGGTTTGTCAGTAACTCAGAGCTGATAGCCAGCACAGAGCCCAGAATTAGGTATTTTATGTTCCTGGATCACAGAGTGGTGTTCGGCTCTTTGGAGCTGTGGTGTCACAGTGCTGGCACATTTAGTCTGGTGCCCAGTTTCCCCCAGGTTCCCTCTGTCTGGAGAGCTTTTCCCTGGACTCTGTTTGTGTACTTGATCTCTGTGCTGTTTCCAAGTGCACTTCTTTGCATTGTTTTCCTTGCTTTTCTTTCTATTGATTTGTGGGTGTTTTGGGAACTTTTCTTCAGTTTATCAATTCTGATCATGACCTCCAGAGTGCTTCCAGCTCTTAACTCCTGGGCATGCTTTCAGGTTTTGTAAAAGTGGTTTCTCTTTCATTGTTCAAACGATTAATGCAAAGGTTGAACAGAAGCAGACCTGGGCTGAGCTCCCAGGACTCGTACACAAGGATTTCTCTTGTGGTGACAGGGAATTGCTGATAGCTACCCCTCAAGTGTGTGGGGTTGGGTTGCTTTGGTTGTTTTTTTTTTCTTATTAATGAGCACTGGGCCTCATGAAGGTGAGCTCGGCCAGACCCAGCTCCTCTGGCTTTTGAAAGCATCAGATGGATCGAGTGCAAAGCCTGCTTTGTGCTGGTCAGAGGTGTGACGGGCAGGTCTCTGTAGGGGGATGTTGTGCTTTCCTTCTGAAAGCTGAGGTGATTTTTAAGAGCTTTCATGAACTTTGTTCACCTGGGGATGCTTGCTGACGCTTGCTGGGACTGGCACAGCTCCGAGACAATCCTCAGCCCTGCTTCCCACTCAGAGCTGCCTCAGCAGTGGACTGTGCATGGGGGAAGTTGTGTGCAGCATCTCCTGCTCCCCTTTTCTCTTCATAGGTCTCTCCTCAATGATATTTGGGCTTGTCTGTAGTGGCTAAGGTAGCAAAAATACATTTTTCTCCTCAAGCAATCTGAGTTCCTTGTGTAGTTGCTCTTCTCTGAAAGAGGGCAAACTACTTGCTCTGGAGAAATTGACACTCATTTTTATTTTAAATAGTGTGTCACGGTGGGTGTGGTTGCAGGATACCTCATTGCACCAGGCCTCTGCTGTCACCTCAGTGCCAACTGCTTAAGGAAGAGGAGTTACTTGAGCTGAAATAGATTTCACTGGAGCAAACATCACTGCCCAAGCAGGACCAGCTCTACCCTCCCCGAGTTCTGTGAGTACTGAGCTGCTGGGCTCAGCTGCCTGAAGTTCAAGAATTGGTCCTTTTCTGAAGCGCTGTTCCATCTTTGCACATGGGTGTAACTGTGGGGTGAAATTTGGGCTTTACCGAATTTAGGGATAACACAGGATTCCTGTGTGGTGTTCATGTCTTCCTCCTCTCCAGGCTGGTAACTTGTGGTATGCAGCTGTTCACTCCAGCTGTGCCTCAGGGACACCAACAACAAGATGGAGACACTGTGCCCTCTTTGTTCTCCTGTATTGGTCCATGGCTGGTGGTAGAGTCATGGAACCATGGAATATTCTGAGTTGGAAGGCACCTACAAGCATCATTGTGTCCATCCTTGTCAGGATGCCCTGACCTAATTTCAGTTGCAGGGGAGAAAATTCAGTCTCCCTAAAACCTTTCCTATGGCTTCTGTTGGATTTTTCATCACTTTTCTCCAGGGGGCTGTGTGCTGTAGTTAAATATGGATGGAAAGGTTGTGTTCCACTCTGGATTACAGCTGAATCTCAGTGGTGGATAAATTGCATCCCAAGTCTAGTTTGCAAAGCCCTTTGGGCTTCACGGGCTGCAGGAAGCTGTATTTTATTCTAGATGTGTGTTTGCTGATAATTCTATAGGATTTGCAGACAGCAGGTTGTAAGAGCCCTGATTATCCTGGTTCCCTGTGCAGTCAGACTCTGCCCAAATAATTCAAGTGCCTGCTGCAGAGAGAGGGAAAGGAAGATGGAAGGATGATTTAGAAATCTCTGAAGTAGATGGGGAAAAGATGCATATGTTGATCTGAAGGAGATACCAAGCCTTTAAGCATCTAAATAAAAGTCGGGATGTTTTAAATGGTTGCCTACTTTAAGCCCAAATAATTTCTTTAACGGGAGGTTTTAAAGGTTTAACTTGATTTTAGAATGTTTATTTCAAGTGTTCTTCCATTAAAATTAACTTTTTGAATGCAGAATGCTTTAATGTCTTCCGTGTTGGTGCTCATTTGCAAGAAATCTCTGCACAGTTATTTCTTATGTACCAGTTAAATCTATCAGCCAACAGATGTCAAGTGTAGCAAAAATGCTATAATAATATTATGGTCTAATAATAGTTATAATGATTCTAATTACCTGGTGCAGCTTTAAAGAGAGGCAGATTCAGAGATGAGTGCAAAGGAGGTGTTTAACCTTGAACTGCAGAAGCAGGGCACTTCCAGAAGTGCCTGTGCTGCCTGTGCCTCCTCCCTACTGGACATCCCCCTCCCTTTATTTCCTCCAGCAGACTGGGAGCAGCACTCTGGTGTGTTTTTAATGTTCAGACCTCATTCTGGCTGTGCTCAAAGAGTGCTGACGAGCTGAGGACGAGCACATTTCCTGCAATACCTGGGAGTGTGAAGCTGCTCATTTTCAGCCTCTGCCCTGCTCTTGGCATGCTCCCCCTGCCTGATGGTTGTGGCAGTCATGGATTGCTCCCACCTCGGGAAGGCTGCAAAGCCTCAGCAATCTCCATCCTCTATGCAAGCTGCTTGTGCTGCTGTTAACTGTCAGGGGTGGCTTTGCCACAGCCTGGGGAGCACAAAGCCACAATCTCCTGATGGGAGAGCGTTTGGGGGTGTGCAGGTGAGTGGCTGTGAGTTATTGATCCCTACAGAGGCTTTGGTGTGGGGGTAGGAGAGCACTGGGCTGGTGCTTGAGTGCTGTGCTTGCCTTGCCTTCGACAGTCTGGCCCCACAGAGTCCTGTCAGAGTCTCCTTCCCCAGCTGCTCCATGTGCCAGCTCTGTTCCATCACTCCCAATGCCCTTTCACCACCGTATTTTTCCTTTAGGAAGGATCCTGGGCTGCATTTGCTGTAGTCCTGTGGTTTTTGCCTGATGTTGCCGAGTGCTGTTAGTGCCTTGGGGTCCCAGTGCTCATTGTGGCTGTAGTGTAATGGATCCCCTCGTGTCACAGCTGCTCGAGCAGCAGCCTTTCCACAGAGGAAGCTCTGCATGGGCTGGAAGTTGACAGCTTTCAGTGATTATATGCTGAACCTTCTTTGTGTAAATAATTGATTCACAGGCTGATGAGAACTACAGGAACTTGTCTCTCAGTTGCTGCTCCCTGGCATGGACAGCAGCTGGAAATTTACTGTTTTCCTATAAAATGGATCCAGAGGTGCCCATGCAAGGTTTTATTTCCAGCCTGCTTGTAGGCTGACCTGCTCTGCTTTTTGGGAAAGCTCTGTCTGCCAACACCTGCAGCACACCTTGTGCCAGGGCTCGTGCTGCTGAGAGCTTTGCCACCTTCAGCCTTTTCCTTTGGGGAGGTTCAGCCTTTTCCTTTGGGGAGGTTTGCCTTCTTGCTGGAGTCATTTTGTGTGTGTTGGTGTATCACCATGGAGATGAGGCCACAGGAGCTGCAGGGCGCAGCCTTTTTCAGGCTCACGTGAAGAAGGATGTGGTAACGGGCTCCTCTTATTTAGAGAAAATGATTTCTTGGAGTAAATACATCATCAAAGAAAATTTGGCATTGGCCCAGGTGTTATTAAGGAGAAGATCTGTTGAAGCCAGTGCTGTGAGGCTCATGCAATATTCACCTGCTTTGCTGTGTTCCACATCAGGCATTGCCGCTGTGCCCAACGCTGACTCACTGACCCACTTGTGCTTTTACTTACCCTGAGATAACAAAGCTCCTGTTGCTTTTCTCCTCCCTGTGTATGTATTTCTCATTCTGCCACAACAGCACCTTCCTGCATCCCTTTCCTTGCCCACTGAGTGTCCAGGTTTCCAGTGCTTCAAGTGGCTACGAGGCTTCACTTCCCGTGGCTGCTGCTGCTTTGGCCAGGTTTGCAGAGGGCGTGGAGGGTGTGTGGCTGCAGTGAGCTCTCCCCCATGCAGAAACACCTCTCTGGGTTGAGCACACCCCAAAACCCTGGTCTGGTCATGCAGACATTCTTGGGGGGTTGGGGACACTGCCCTTTCCGTGTGCCTGGCCCTGGCACACTCTTTCCTTTCTAGTTTCTGGTACACGGAACCCTGTCAACAAGGTCTGGAAGAGCCCTGTGGCAACTCTGCCTCATTGCCTGGACGTCTCATTCCAAACTTCATCTGTAAACATCTCTTTGTCCTTGCTAAAAACACCATCTCTTAATTTCTCTCTGCAGGAGTATTATTTAATTTGTAACAGTTTTAGGACGTTATTTGAAAAATCCGAGATGAAGCTGTATTTCATTTACTGTAATGATCCACTAATGCAGGCATATTTCAAAGGCAGGCAATGCAGTACTGTGGGGTTTAATTAAATTTTGTTTTTCAACTGAGCATCAATAGACAGACAATAACAAATGGTGGACAATATGCATACAGAACAAAGTCTCTTCATTTTCTTTTTCAAGACTCTGGAAGTGAAAATGTATAGCCCTTAAAATGGACTTGGCCTGCTCACAACTGCAGCTTTAGTGTAGTTAACTCACTTCAGGAGGAGTTTTTTCTTCTTACTCTGCCTTACTTAATTTTCTAGCTCTCTTCCTGCCTACAAAATAAACTCTTGCACTGTGGAAAAGTTCCAGCAGGAGCCGTGGGTGATCTAAGTGCTTCTGCAAGTTCTGCATGTAGTTTTGAATACTGTGTTGGTACCTAGTGTGTGATGGCTCCTCCAGATGGGCCCTCCTGAGGGTGACAGAACAGAAGGGCTGGGTGTGAGGTTCCTGTCTCTGGGAACTGGACATGGCATGCGTCAGCCTTGGAAAGGGAGGAAAAAATGGTGTTGCTGCCATGGTTGTACTCAAATCAGGATCAGCAAGTGGCTCTGGAGTGCATTTTGTTCCTCTTCTCCCAGCAAGCGTGGGGTAATCAAGTACAGAGTGTATGTGGGGAAGCTTGGGAAGAGTGTTCCACGTCAGCAGGAGGCTTCTGGGAACCATCTGAGTACTCACAGCTTGGCACTTGGACACGTGTTCTTGGGTAAAGAAATTTGTCACTGGTGCTGTAAGTGGGCTCCTTAGTTCAGATTTGAGGAGCAGGGTGAGATGTGGTGGCTGAGGCAGATTTGGTTTCTGCAGGTGTCTGGAGAATTTACCATTGTTCAGGAGCAGAACCAGAGTTTGCTGAGGAACCCGATGTGAGTGTGACTCCCACTGCACTCCAGCCCTTTGATTCTCTCAGAAATCTCTCAAAGGCAGAGAGCTGAAAAAAGCATTAATTTTTCAGAGGAAGAGTCTCCATTCAGAGATGTGAGTTCAAGCCATGTCCTGGGTTGATGTCTCAAGCTTTGCCTGCTTAACCTGCCTTCAAAGGCTGGGGGCAAGGGCTGTGCCTGGAGCTGGCACTGCTTTCCACAACTAAGCTGGGCTGGATCACAGTCCAGAGAGCTGCTGGCTGGAAACTGGAGCATGCAAAGGCTGGGAATCTGTGGGAACCTGACTCCTGATGTCTGTGCAGCTGTAAGTGCCTGAGAAGCATGTCTGGAAATGACAGACTGGAGTCTGTGACCTCCTCCTCCCCGGGATCTCAGTGTAACACTTGCCGCGTTCCAGGCACAGCCTGTGTTTGCTCCTTGCTGGAAGCAGTGCCATGAGTCCTTTGCAGCTCTCCTGGTGCCAGGGCCGGCTGACTGCTGTGTTGTGAGCTGGGTGAGAAGCTCCTGGAACAATGGATGGGGTCCTGTGCTCCTGCCAGTCCCTGTGGCTGGAGAAGAATCCTGGTATAGATAAAAGGGGTATAAATGTAACTTGTATAAAAGGCATTGGATGCTCTTTAAATAAACTGGGAAAACCCCACTCAGCTGAGGTTTGTACTGGCCCTGCTAATGCTGGGGGAATACGCCCTGCCTGATTCCTTGTTCTTCCCTTGTTCCTTGCTTTAGGCTGCCAGATTTCCCATTTGCTCACTTTTTTGTTGATAGGCAGTGTCGAGGTTCTGTTGCTGGGGTTTGGGGCAGGAGGCTGCTTTTTGGTGGATTGAAGCAACACCTCCAGCTTCTGTCCTTCCTTTGCGTCTCCTGCCTTTCTCCCTGTGGCTGCTCTCACTTTGCCATAAACTAATCTCCTTCCAGCCAGGAACCTCAGGCCTCTTTCAGACTCACTTTTATGGAGCCATTATCCATCATCTATAGAAGGAGATGCTTTCTTGGCTATGGCAGGACTCAGGTGGCTGCTCCCAGAAGGAGCACACTGGAACACCTGGAGCCAGTGGCTGAGTCCTGGGCTGAGGAGTGTGCCCTCTGTGCAGACCAGGGAGTGCTTGAGCCTGGTCTTTGCAGGAGCAGGTGAGTGATTTGAGATCCTCACAGTACTGCTGGCATGATTTATTCCTGCAGAAGTGCCCACAGCAGTTTTAGGGGTTTGTTCTGCCCAGCAGGATCACAGACAAGGACATGCCTGGGCCCCATGCTTTAGTGGTTCTTGCAGGACTGTGCAGCAAACGGGACCTGCAAAGGGCCTCAATGCAAGGGCACAAGCCCAATGCATGGGAAACTGCAATGGTGCTTGGGAATGAACAAAAAAAAAAGTCTCTAGGACTATTTAAAATAAAAAATGAGTAATCTGTAATTCAGTTTTGAGGGAATTCTTGTAGCAGGAGAGCATGTGCTGGCTGGGACATTTGCTCAGACAAGTGATAATCCATTGCAGCCCATTCCAGACACCTACAGATACCAGCTGAAATAAATGGGCAGGAGATCTTTCTCCTTTTTAATGCCTTTATTAAGAAGAATCAGCTCAGGTGGGAAGAAATCGACGGGTTGCGCCCTCGCCGCCGCTGCTCCCAGGCGTGGCACGAAACAGGAGGATGATGCAGTTTTGTCCGCTGGTCTGCAGACAGAACTGGGGACTCTGTCCTCACGGGAGAGTCGTTGAGTCCTTGGTTTGTTGGTTTAGAAACCCGGGGGGTCTCTTTAATCAGTTTCTTTTCAGGTCAGGGCGAGAAACAAAAAGATTCAAGCAGGTACGGGACAATGCTCCCATCCTCAGACGTCACTCTAAGTCACTTATTGGCTCGTGATTTTAGGGGTTTTTCTTATAAAAACTGTAAAACTGTAACAATCCAGGGTGCACTGCGTTTCTTATTTGCATGTTGTCTCTGGTGTCACTGCCTGTCTCTTTACCCTGGAGGGTTTCCCTTGGTATCTTCTTGGTATGCAGCCAGCATCAGGGAAACAATCAGTTAATCACCTGCCATTAACAGGTATTTGAAAAGCTTTCCTTCGGCAGCGAAACTAAAGGAGGCTGACTCGGTCTGGCTTGGTTTTTTTAACTCTGAAACTTTAAAAAAAATACAACTTTCTATTCATAACACCAGCCTTCCTCTGGCCTCCCTGGGATGAGCGAAGTGCTGTGCCACTGGATGAGGAATGTGGAGTTTCTGGACTATGTGGAGTGATAATTTAAACACCAAATCCTTGTTCCTGATGGGAACTGCTGGTGGCTGCCTGGCGTGGGGGTGCTGCACAGGAGCTGGTGTCTCACAACAAGAAGTGTGCTGGGCTCCACAAGCACTTGGGGCTGCCACCAGCCAGTTCACTTCCTTGGATTTCTCCTTTGGAGTTTGGCAGCCGTCTGCTTCAGGGAGCACAGTGCCTCATAAGAGTTTATTTGATCTGACACATGACAAATTGTTTCTGCTGGCGGCTACTTGAGGCACAGTCTGTTCGCTGGCAGCCGCGGCTCTGCGGGCGCTGGGAAGTGGAGGAAGGCAGCCCTGCCTCCTCCTCTTGGGAAACATCAGCACAGGGAGCATTACTTTGACCCCCCGCCATCCGAGCCTCCCTTCTGCTGGATGATAACGGTGCTGTTGGCATGGATTATTAATGATGTTTGTGTGCTGGGTGTGTCTGCAGGTGCTGGTTGTGGTTCCTGTGGCGTGTTGGCTGCGGGGCAGAGGAGAACCTGTGTTCTGGAACCAGACCCAGTTGCCACTAAAAATGCTTTGTTAAGTTCCTTTTTTAGGACACCCTTTTAGCTGTGCAATGAATGGCAGAATATTACATTCCTCAGCAGAATAAAAAGTACATGTCCCCTGTGAGATAGTGTAAATACATTTTATCTGTTCTATTACCTTCAGTTTTCAGAATATGTCCCCTAAGCATTTTAATCTTGTTTTCCAGAGTTGTCTCAGAGTGAGGAATTGTTCCTATTTGCAACTTTGGCAATGATTACTTGTTCATTAATTTCTTCCCTTTCCTGCTGTCCATCTATTATTGCTTCCAAGAGAAAAAAAACCTCTCAGTAAATCTCCTCCGAAACAGGGCTGAGTGCCTGATTAGACAGAGAGTTATGTATGCTGGGAACGTGTTCCTGGGAGATCATCCTGGAGCTGTGCATGGAGCCCTGGGTGCTGCTGTTCCACGCCCTTGGGCACGTAGAACCCACCAGGTGATGCCTTTTCCTTGGTCTTAAGAGCCAGACACGGTTAGGGGATAAAGGGTTTTTATCTTGGTGTTTAATAAGGATCTTTATGGTGCACCACTTCACCAAGGTGGAATGTGCTGAAATGCACACACATGGTAGATTGCATATACAATTTTATAGATCTTGCAAATGAGCATATTTAACAAAGATGCCTCAATGGGAGGCTTGAAGGAATAGTGTGATATCTTTCTCTTTTGAAGTATTCCTCACTAGATGGGCTTAATTTTAGTTTACAGGATGTACTTTAGAGGGGACCTTGGTTTCTCAAGATAGCGTAGGGCTTTCCAGCCTCCAGCTGAGAGGCCTTTAGGATGTTTGGTTTTCTGGCCTACCAGAACGCCAGGTTTCTGCTAAGTTATCAGACTTAAGGAATTACAAGTGTGCATGTTAAGGGCCCTGAGAATACATAAAAGGTATATAAAAGAAAAGGCAAAAAATGCTCATGGCATCACAGGTGGCCGGGCTGGCTCCCTGCTCCTTGCCCTGGGATGAACAAGCCCAGCAGGCAGCCAGGCACACCTGGAGCACACCTGGAGCACACCTGGAGCACGGTGGCGAGGCAGAGCTGGAGCTCAGGGCAGCTCCAGCACCGAGCAGGGCTTTGCTGCTGCTGTGCTTTGCGTGCAGTGCCAGGGCTGCTATGAAACAGGAACGAGAGGGGACAATGCAGAGCAGTTCCTGCTGCCACGCTTTTGTCCAGCAGCTAAAAGCCAGTTCATAGGGTTTTGTGGAAGGATTGTTTGCTTTGGTCTTTTTTTGCCCTTTCTTTAAGTACAGACTTAAAAGAGCTGGAGACTGGAGGCCACTGTAGTTATTATTTCTTCCTGAATAGCACAATAAATGTACTGTTTGTTCCATAAATGATGGGGTCCTTGCCTCAGAAAACATGTGAGCTGTTCCCACTGCTGTTCCCTTTGACATATGAGGAACTGCCCCTGCCTGCCTCTGGGTGCGTGGAGATTTCTCACTCATTGGGGTCAGTGCCAAAACTTGTCTTGACATGTGACATGTGTGGTGTCTGGAAGTCACTGTGGAGGCTGTCACTGAAACAGCCTGGATTCACAGAGCAGCTTCATTTAGGTGGCAGTTGATGGAGGAGCTATGCAGAACAGCTGGGGATAAAATCTGCGTGCAGGAGGGGACAGCTGAGGGCTGTGGTCATCTCAGGAGAAGCTCAGACATGTACAGACGTGGTCTGGCAGACCTGTGGTGGGTGTGCCATGTCCACACCTGCCATGGCACCACCAGGATGCACAGGCAGCTGCTCAGGATGTTCTGGTGTCTCACAGCAGAGAGGAAGGTGCTGCAGGTGCCTCTTTGATCAGAGCTGAGGGTGTGTGTGGGAACAGCCTGCTGCTCACTCTGGCAGCAGATTTTGAGCTCTTGGCTTTGCCAGTCATCTCACAGCAAACACCAAGACATGGGGAGTGAAAGTCCCTGTGTCCTTTGGCTGCTGCTTGGGTGTTTGCAGAGCCAGGAGGTGCAGTGACAGCCAGGACTGTCAAAGGAACCAGTCTTTGGTCAAAGGAACTGTCTGTGGACCAGTGCTGCTCAACTACTGAGATATACCAGTCCATGAAATGGCTCTTTATAGGGTGTCTCACCAAAAGGATTTTCCTTTTGAGTGTCTGATCTCCTGCTGTTGGTCTGAGCTCCAGATGAGAAACAGTGCATTGACTGGAAGGTACTGAGGTTACAAACAGAGTAATTGTCCCTTGGAAGAGAAAATTGTGGAGGAAACCCACACATCTCTGTTCTCCTTCCTCAGAGCAGGTTTTGGAGTGCTGTGGCTCAGGGCCAATGGGGATGGAGCTAAAGTACTGCTCCTGAGTGAACCCCACAGCTCTGAGGAGCAGGGAGCCTGGTCACAGGGCCAGGAGGGTCCTGGGAGCTTTACTAGCTCTTTAGTTCTGTCTCCATAACCCATCAGTGCAGATCTCCCTGGGGCAACAGAGTGTTCCCTGTGAGGGGAGCCCTGTGGCACAATGGTTCCAGCAGCATGCATGGGGTCCCACAGGCAGTCACAGGAAAGCTGTTTCATAACCTCTGCTGGGATTCATGAGACATTCAGAGACAGGTTCTCCACTCAGTCAACGTTTTATAAGGATTTAAGGCTGAGGAGCTCTTTGAAGCACCGATGCAGCTTGTTCTGCCATGGCAAGGTGAAGATGAACGCTGACGTGACTTCCATTCCCAAGGAAAATGCTCTTTTGCACGGATCACAAGCTGTGGCTCTGCTGCTGTTTGAAGAGACCAGAGGAATCTGAGATCCAGGCACTCAGTGCCACATCAAAGCCTTCCCATCTGAAGCTGAGGTGCTGGGGAGCTCCAGCTCCATGTCCTTGGTGTTTGGGCAGCAGAAGGAAAGAAGGTCCCTGAACCAAGAGTTGCTTGGGGGATCAAAGCTCTGCTTAGCAGAAGCTGGGGCAAAAAGCCAGGATGGCAGCAGGAAGGACACAAGCCTTGTGGAAGATCTGGGCCATCTGATAGCAGACCTCCAGAGGAGCCTGGGAGACCTTCTGCTCTGCTGGAGGACTGGGGCCAGCATCTCCCCCTGAGGAGGCAGAGCTGCAGTGTCCCGGGCTTGAGTGGAGCTATTCTGTTGTGCCTGAGGGACTGTTTAATTAAAAAGAATGCTGCACCATCCCATTTCAACTGTTTTCTCCATACATCATTGCAAGTAACATCTAAAATAGCTCTAAAAGGCAAAAAACCATTCTCTAAAGCAGGGGTGGCAGATGAACAACAGGAGAGGGAAGGAATTATGTTCTCTTTCAGCTTTCTGTGTCTGTGCATTTGCTTCTGCATTTGCAGTCCTTGGGGCTTGTTTTGATTTAAATTTCCTTAGGGAAAACTCTGTTGAAGGAATGCTGCCTGCAGTGGCTGGCTGTTCTGCTTTGGCTTTGTCCTGGGGAAGCTTTGATGGCTGGGGAGCAAGAGTTGCTTTTCAGTCTTGGTGGGAAATGCCTGGATAGAGGAATAGCAACCACCACGAGAGTCACTTCTGGATGGTGGGACTGGCAGTCTCTCAGCCCTCCCTTCGTGCTCATTCCTGTCCCAGGGCTTATTTAATTGCTTAACAAAGGCATCCTCTGCAACCACTGAGAAAGGACCAGTGCAGGGAGGGAAAAAGCAAACCTGCATCAAGCCTTTCATCCAAGCACAGGGAGATATTGCTGCTGACCTCAGTGTTTGTAACCGTGGTGTCCACGTTGGAATGGAGTGAGCAGCTGAGCCCCAGCGTGGGGATTGATGTGTCCAGATTGATGCAGGACTGGGAGAAAGTGAGGACCGGTCCTGAGGGAACCTGTGTGGCAGCAGGTTGTGTTCATCCCCAGAGAGCTCCTTATTCCCCTTCAGGGGTGGTTTTGAGATTGGCTTGTTAGGGCTTTATCCCAGGTTTTGCTGCCAGTCTGGCAGCTCCTGCCTGGGTTTGACCCACAAGGTGGATCCCAGTGGCCTCTGCCTTTTGTGACAAGCTGGGAGCTTGCCACAAAACTGGAAGCATGAGCCAGGGCTGAACATCCAGCCAGGCATCCCATGCAATCAATCCACAAGCAGCTATGCCATATTATTCCTGACCACGTTTCCAGAGCATGTAGCAGGCGAGCCCCACGTTTGCTGCCATCCTGCTCCCTGCTGCTCCCTGTCCCCTCGGTTATCACAGGGAGTCAGAGCTGTCACCACTGACTGGTGCTCTGTGGAGAGGTGAGAAAATGCATTTTTCATAAAGCTCACAGCTCGTGGTTCCTGGCAGATCGATAGGGCAGCTGGAGGAGTCCTTTGCATGCCCACAGTTGGGACACCTCTGTGCCAGGTGCTCTGCAGGGAGTGGCAGGGGTTCCTTGGCTTGGCAATCCCCATGGGAACCTGCAGGCTGAGCTGGGGCTCCTGGCTGGGACAGGCTGAGCTACAGCCAGGGGCAGGGATGGTTGTGCTGGGCAGGCGCTGTGTTGTGGGTGCTGCTGTGGGAGTCATGTGCTGGATCCATCACCATTGGATTTCTGTAACACTGAGCAGGAATTTTTCATGGTTTCTTAACCACTTAATGGAGTTTCTTTATAGGGAAGCTGGCATCTGACAGGGGAAGGAGGTTGTTATTCCCCATGAGAACCATGGGTGAACAGCAGGAACCTGGAAAATACAAAAAGCTGTTTCCAGAGAGGCTGGGAATAAGCCAGTTAAATCTTTGGCAATTCATGGGCCCAGCTGCAGTGGGACATCAGGATTCTCTGGGACCTTGTTAGCACAGCATGTGCTTTCTCTCCTGTTAGATTCTCCAAGTTTGGGAAAGCAGAGGGGATAAAAATGCACAGAATGCTGGGAGACTCCTGGGATAGTGTGAGTCAAGGTGTCACCTTGCAAATAGGAGCTGATGGAAAGGATAGATCTGAGTTGGGGGAGAAAACACCACTTATTGTATGTGCTGTGCATGGGAAGTTGCAGCAAGGAGTGGGAGAAGGGAATAGGTACAGGCAGGACGAGAGGTGGTTTTGGCTGGGATTCGGGGTAGTGGGGAGGTGAGGAGGAAGGGAAAAGCTGTTCCATGTGATTGAGGTCAGGCAGTGTGACAGCTTTCAGAAAGAAGTTTGTCCTGAAGGTCCCTGTGCATCTCTCATCTCCAGGCAAGTCCTAAAGTCCTAAATTGGAGCAAATAAGCACTAGCGCTGTGGTGTGGGCCCAGAGGTCCCTGCCAACCCCAGAGCTCTGAGGAGTGAGAGTGTCATGTGGTGTGCAGGCAGTGCAGAGCCCTGCGAGAGCAGCTGCCAGAAATTCAGAGAGATGCACTGCTTATAAATAATAAATGATAAATTCAGCCTCTGATCTCCAAGGCACGCTCTGCTTCTGCACACTCCATGCTGACAGAGAAGATCCCCGATCCTGGACTCAGCAGTCTGTCTCTGGCGTGGAGGGTCTGAGGGATGCTGGGGAGGCAGCTCATGGAATTGGGGTCGTGCTGAGCCACGGTGGAGTGTGGCCCCTTCTGCCAGCAGCACTAATGAGCATGGCCCCTGTGCCACGGCTGCTAAGGAGCGGTGGGGAGGGTGAGGGCAGCCTTGCTCAGGCTTCAAACCACCCCAGCACAAAGCTGTGCTCCTGCCCTCTGGAGAGCAGCGTTTTGTGTGAATGCAGCTTGCTGAACGAATTAATTAAGTCAATTTAAATGATAGGCTAAACGATGCTTAGTGTTAAACTTCTCGAGTTGTGTAAACAGCAGGGTCAGGGTTGCTGTGGCTGGGTAGAAGGGGCGGTTCTGGCTTTATCCAAGTGATGCACAACAACTCCCTCCCCTGCTCTTGGGGGAGCTGTGGCAGTGCTGGTGAAGCTGCTGGTGTCAAGAGTTGCCCCTGCCGTGCCCAGGCACTGCTGGGCTATCTCCTGCTGCTGCATACATCCCTGTCCTGCTCCTGGCACCTGGCAGTGCTGTCAGAGCTGTGTTGGGTGGTGTCATGGCCAAGATGCTGCTCGAGGGGCTGATATGAGCTGATGGCTGCACAGGTAGCCTGGAGGGATTATTAATTTTTATTGTTATTATTTGTTAGCAGTGGTTACAAAGGTTGCATGAGTGCTCAGTAGATGGCCAGCTCTGTAAACGTGTTTGTACCATGGTTATCCTGCCCCTCCCACCCTGTGCCCATGTCACAATTCCCTCCTGTGGGCTGGTTCCAGTTTGGAGCAGGGCTTCTGCTGCAGGTGGGAGCAGGACCTGCTGCCCATGCTCAGGCTGGGCCCAGCCAGCCCAGTTTATTCCTGCCAACCTCAAAGTGTGGCTTCCTTGCTGTGTAGGTTCTCTGTAGGCAGCAAGAAGGTGTTCCACAACTTTTCCCTTTGTGTAGGAGTGTTTTTAACATGCCAGAGCAGAGTCCTAGTAGGAGTAAATGATGAGGAGCAAGCAAGAAGAATAAATGTTTTTTTAAAGCAATTTCATAAGCGACATGAATGGAATGGCCTGTATGGCAGCTGCACCCTCTCCACTGAGATCCTGGAGGTGTGAGGGGGCTTGCAAACAACTGCTGCTCCCTGGGTGTCCTGCCTGGCTGGGGCTTCGTGCCCAGGTGGGACCCTCTGGTAGGGCTTGGGGCTCTCATTGTAATGGGGCTGGGGATACCCACTGGAGGCACAGGGGTGCTTTCCTGAGGACAGGATGCCTGGAGGAGCAGAGCTGCTGCGATCATCCAGGTCAATACCTCAGGTGATGGGGTGTGCAGGTTGTCCTGCTTGAAAGCACGGGGTTGTGCAGACCCAGCTCGTGACTGGGGAAGGGCATTAGAGTGTGGCCTCCCAAAAATCCTCTTTTGCCTGCCAGCTGTTTCCTCTCCTAGGCGCAGGCTGAATTTCAGCTCCAAGCCTCCTCTTTCTCCTGTTGGTGTAGCTGTACAGTCAGCAAGCAGGAGGGACAGCTAGCCACAGGGTGCTCCCAAGGTGTCTGTAGCATACCAGCGAACATGAGTGCTCCTCACAGGCCTGGGGACCCTCTTGCTCAGAGGAGGAAAATTGCAGGTCAGGTCAGCTACATTTCCTTCTCTTTCTGCGTGGCACTGCACATCACTCAGCCTGTCACGGTGGGCTTGGCCGTGGATGCCACCCGTTGGAAGGACATTGTGTGTGAAGGGGATCTCAGCTCGCTGTGAGTGCACTCTGTGTCCTGAGAGCCTCTCCAATCCCACAGCCCCTGTGCACGGCTGGCTGGAGATCATTCCCTGAACTGCTGTTGCTCAGGAAACTTCCCCTTCAGCCACAGAGGCTGTGAGTGCCGGCAGGTCTCTGTGCCCTGGTTCAGCTGGAGGTGCCTGGGCTGTGCTCCTGAGGGTTCCCATCTCTGCCCTGCACTCATCAAGAGAGCTCTTTCAGTGCTGTGTGCTGGGAGGCACATGATGTGCTGCTGCTGCTCCCACTGCCATCTCAGGGAGGCTGGCTGGACAAAACCTGGCCTGAGTCCATTCATCTGCAGACAGTTTTTTATCCCTAGGTGAAAACAAGGATTAGCTTATTGCTATTGTTTATTCTTAGAGATAATTGGTATTTTTGTATCAGCACTGGGGTGGCAGCAGGACCAGGACAGTGCCTGTCCCTTGTGCTGGCAGTGTTGAGGGACCTCCAATCTTGTGTCCAGTTCTGAGCTCTCATGGCAAGAAAAATATGGAGGGGCTGGAGTGTGTCCAGAGAAGGGAATGGAGCTGGGAAGGGGCTGGAGAGTCAGTGCTGTGAGAAGCAGCTGGGAAAGGGGCTCAGCCTAGAGAAAAGGAGGCTCAGAGGGAACCTTCTCCAGGAGGGAGGTGCCAGGTTGGATTCGGGTTCTGCTCCCAGGGAACAAGGGACAAGACAAGAGGAAATGGCCTGCAAGCTCTGCCAGCGGAGGCTCAGGGTGGACATCAGCAGGAGTTTCCCCATGGAAACGGTGCTCAGCCTTGGCAGGGGCTGCCCAGGGAGGTTTGGAGTGCCCATCCCTGGAGGTGTCCAAGGAAGGGCTGGAGGTGGCACTGAGTGCTCTGGGCTGGGGACAAGGTGGGCATGGGGCACAGCTTGGACTCGATGGTCTTGGAAGTCTCTTTGAACCTTGATGGTTCTGGAATTCTGTTTCCAGCTGGCTGCAAAGCCAGAGGCTGATGTTGGGGCTGAGGAGCGTCGGGGATGTCTGTGTGCTGTCCTGGAGCAGCAGGTCAGAGCTCAGATGAGGCTCCTGGCGGATTTGTTGGAGTGTCACAGGACGGGCAGGGTGGGCTCTGTGCCAGGATGTGAAAGCACAGCGCAGTGCTGCCAGCAGCAGGAGGCATGAATGAAATATGCTCATCTCGCTGGCTTCCCTGGAGCTGTCACCTGTGACTGTGGGAGCTGCATTCCCAGGGCTGTGCAGCTGCCTGTGCACAGCTCTGCCCTCAGTGGAATGTCCCTGCTCTTGGGGAGCACAACTCTGGGCTGCTGTTTCTGCCACCGCTGGCGCAGGCTGGGATTTCTGGAGCTGTGGAGCAGAACCTCCCAGGCAGCAACATCTCCTCCTCTGACAGGACAGTTACTGCCAGCAGTGGAGACTTCTCGGAGTCTGACCCTTTGCTCTTTCCCTAGTATCTGATTTTGTTTGACAAAAAAGGATTATTAAGAAAAAATTCAGCCCCTCCACGCTGCACAAGGGGAATTTGTGGCTTTCCTAGTCCAGCCTTGCTGCTGCCTGGCTGCTGTACATGCTAGATCCCCAAAGATGCCCTCAAACCCAAGCAAACATTCCCTGTGCAGGTGGGGTCACCGTGACCACCCTTTCTGCTTCACAGGCTGCAAGGGTTGTTTCTGGAAATCCATTGTGTCCACAGAACATGCTGTGTGGAAATCCTCTCCTGCCCTCTGCGTGCGTCTGTCTGTGAGGAGATGTCAGCCTGTGCAGCCTGCTCTCCAGGAGCTCCAGAGCCCCCCGTTCACATGTTGGCTCCTCCTGCCTACCTGGGACCGAAGCAAAGTGCTAATTGTTGTGCAGATGTCATCTGCCAGGCAGGCAGGAGGCTGGAGGCTTGAAAGAGGCTGTGCTGTCATTTGCTAGCAGCCTCCTTGGTACACGTGAGCTCTATTTTTATTGGGAGTGTGTGTTTGCTTTCAGCCACTGCTCTGTTGAATTTCTCTTTCTTTTTTTTTTCTTTTCTTTTTTTTTCTTCCTTTTTTTTCTTTTCTTTTCATTTCCAGGCTTGCGGATAAAGTTTTAGGGATACATCTATTTTTCATTATTCCAGTTTTGCTGCATGTTTTATAACGGAGAAAACCTCAACCAAACCCAAAAACCTGTTTCCTGTGTAAAAAGCATTAGTTTGTTCTGAGAGGGAATTGTGTATTGTGGTCATGCTGGACTGAGGTCATGTCTGTGGGACTGTCCAGAAGGGCACGAAGATCAAGATCTGGGAGCAGAGGGAGTCTGAGGCTGTGCATGGTGCTCTGGGTGTGGCAGCTCAGCGTGTTGGTTGCAGCCTGGTTTTGCTTGGCCATGTCCCAGGAGAGAGATAGAGGCTCTGGCCACAGGTTGGCTTATGAAAACAGGGAGCTTTTCTTCTATTCCAGCTGTGGTTTAATAAGGGCTTGTGGGTCCTTGAGGTGGTTCTTTGACCCTTTAGAAAAGAGGAGACACTGAGGGAGGAAATGGGATGTGATGCTTTCCTGCACTGTGTGAGTTAAGCAGGGGAACTCATTGCTCAGGGATGCTGTGGTGTCAGAAATCCAGATCTGTTCAAAACCCAATTAATGAGAAAAATCCAGTTGTTGTGGTAGAGGTGGCTCAGAGGCAGAGGCTGCTGCTCAGGAAGACCCTGGCTCAGGAGTTTCTGGAAGATGCAGAAGTACATCAGGTGCACTGTTACCTCTGCTCTCTGCTCTGTCCCTCTCCTGTCCATCACTGACCAGGGGGATGTGGAGGGTTGCTTTTTCTTTTTCTGGCAAAAACGAAGCAGGGTTTGTAGTAACAAAGTGGAGTGGAGGGACAAGGTAGCAGTGAAAGTGTGGAAGGAGAGGAGGCTTCCCCTTCATGTCCCTGAAGGCTTGTGGGGCAGAGGCTCTTTGATGGCAGGAGCTGGTGTTGGGTGCTGCTGTGAGCAGGTTTTCTGCTTTGTGGGACACAAAGTGGTTGTCAAGGAGGGAAAACTCTGCTACCTGATGTGCCATCCTGATGGACAGCAAAGCGAGGTATTTTGGACTGTGTGTAGGGGAGGAACTTCTTCAAAACCTGGATAGGAGTAGAAGCAGACGTGATGGAGGGATGAGTAACGAAGGAGTGTTTGAACGGAACTAATCAGTCCCATCTTCTTTCAAAAGACCTCATTTAGTTTAATTTAGCAGCGTGTAAATTTAGAGCCAATCAAAGGAAATACTTGTGCAGCCTGTGTGCTGGCAGGCTGCTGCACTCCCTAGCCCAGCAGTGAGCTGAAGGCTGTGGGTGGATCCCGAGCCTCGTGTGAGGCACTGGGGGCACACGTGTGTGTGCTCACATGCAGGGTGGGCACACCAGAACCCTTCATTTCCCCTCTGATGTGGTCCGTCAGGGTGGCTCTGTGCCATGGCTCTGCTCCCTGGTCCACCTGAGCCTGGTCAGAGCCAGCTCCTGGCCCCGCGGCTGGGCTGAGCCTCTGCTCTGAGCAGCAGGGAAAGCCTTGTGCTGCAGGAACCACCAAGTAAACCTTGCTGATCTCTGCAAAATGTTGTTTTCCTCAAGAAAAACCTACATATGGATTAGATGAACCCCTGATCCTTGGACAGCTGGTCGTTTTGTTTAATTTGAATTAACGTAGCTACTTCTGTGCTTAAAATGAGGCACAGGCATAAAAAGCCCTCACGGGATTGCACTGCTTTTTATTTTTCCTTCCAGTTGTCATCCGTGGCACTGACACAGTGATTTTAAACAAGTCTTGCAGGTCTCCTCATATTTTCCAGGAGAGTTATTGTCCCCTGTGGGGTCAGTATAAGTTGCTTGGAATTACCTGTCACAAACCCCATTAGCAGTGAGCCCCCCACAAGTCCCCTGTGCTCACACCTCGAGGTGTTGTGCTTCCTGCTGTGTCACACCCCTGATTCCATGCTGTGTTGCAAAGTGTTGTGTAGAGTCCTGAAACCTGAAAAAATGGAAAAAAATACTGTTGGGTTTGTTTTGTTTTGCTTTGCATTTCAGGCTGGTGGCAATGTCTCCTTGGGCCGGGCTCCTCTCCACCACTGCCAGAGTCAGCCTGCTGCTGCTGCTGGGGTCTGTGCTCTTCTCCTGCTCCAGCCTGGGCCACAGAGTACGTGTAAGTTTTGGCTGCTCCAGCTTGTTTTCAGACTGATGAAACATGGATGCTTTTTGCCTTTAAAGAAATGCCCATTATTCTTTAGGAAATGTCTTTTCCTGCTTGAATTATGAAAACAAACCAGAAAGGATTCTACTGATTTCTGTGCAAATGAAGAATTGCTTGTGTGGTGCTGCCTGCTTTTGCTAGAAATGCTAATGAAAATGGGGTATTGCAAAGTAACTGTGGCCAGACAGTGACAGCAACACTTAAATGAACCAAGTCACATCCTTTTATCCTTAGTGAGCATTTAAACCCTGGCACTTTTCCTGAGCAGAGCTGGTAAACATCAGCTGTCTCCATTATGTGTTTGAACAGATCCAGCACTGGAAGGCCTGGTGGTAAATTTACAATAGCCTGTATCACTAACTCCCTCTTGGATAATCACAGAGCTGTGGAAATCAGCTAAGTAATAACTGCTCCACTCACTCCTTTTTAGTCCTGTTGAGTCTTGGCTCAGAAAATGTTAACATTGATTTTCATCTGCAGAACCTGGGCTTTTATGGCTGTGATTGTTCCTGAGCTTTAACCATTTGTTATAATTTGAACAATTCCAAGCCCCTGATGTGCTCAGCAAAAGCAGGAGTTAAGATCTGGTTTCTCTTGTATTTCTGAAATCGCAGTCCCTTTCCACAGCTGAAATAAAAACATTCTATAGGTTTGTCAGCCATCTTTGTGTGTTATCACAATCATGGAAATTGTTTAGGTTGGGAGAGACCTTTATGATCATTGAGTGCAACCTTTAACCCAGTGCTGCCAAGGCCACCACCAACCCACGTCCCCAAGTGCCACATCCACACTGTCATTGCTACTGTGTGTGTTTTGCTCAGGTTGATATTTCTGTTGCTTAGAAAGACTCTTCTAGGCTGGAAATGGATATTTATATGCATAGCATCCGAATTCTGACAGAAAATGTGCATGCATTTTTTCCCAAAGAGTGGAAGAACTGAAGGCAAAATGTGTCCCAGAATTTCCAGTTAACCTCCGAATTTACTTATAGTTTTCGTTGTGAAAACATCCTAAGGATTAAGATCCAAACACTTCATGAAGTGAGCTGTAATTCCATCCTAATTGCCAACAATTAGGACTAATCATTCCCTGTAGGTTGGTTATCTCAAATTCTTCAGTGGTGACTGAATTGGTGATCTCAGAAGCTGAAAATATTCCCTTCAGCAGACACTGAGCTGTGGGGATGATGAGCCTGGACCAGTTCATCTGTTCCTGTTGGAACCAGAGCAGCCCAGACCCAGGAATCAGTGCCTGGTGTGAGAGTACAGGTACTTTCTGTGCACTCTCCAGAGTTTTTCATGACTCCCACCAGCTCCCTAGGGAGGCTTTCCATTGAACACCAAGGTTTCCCTCACAGCAAGGATTTTTTTTCCCTGCCGTTCTCCCCTATTCTTCCCTTGGTGTAACATCAAGCCGCTCGTGCTGGCTGCTCTCCCACACCTCTGGCAGCCTCGTGCTGCGCTTGCCATGGAGGTGGTGATTAAATCCCTGCCTCATTGTTTTAAAAGCCTTGGAGAACACTGGAAGAGGGTGGAGAAGAGGATCCTCACATTTGTATCATGTGGGCAACTCGGTGTGTTTTTTCCCGTGTCCTATTTTGGAAACAGTTGAACTATTTTAGCTGAAATCTTCTCCAAGCCTGAAATAAGTGCATTTAAGAAAAAGAAAAAAAGAACCAAAAACCAACAAAACCCAAAAAAACCCCACCAAACCCCAAACCAACCAACAAGCCTTGAGGCATTCCATTCGTGTGGAAAATTTCAGCTGAAAAAGTTAAATGTTTGACATATTTTTAGGCAAAGGAAAATGGGGTCTTACAATGTTACACAACCCTAATAGCCAGGGCTCCTGCCTCTGACTGAAATACAGGTGAGGCTCTGTGAGAGCTGGTTTGGAATCTGCAACCTGCTCTGAAATAAGCTGCGTTGCTTTGTTCAGCACAAATGTCATGCTAGTTATGCATGTTTAACCTTTAATATACTTTAAATCTAAATTTAACCATGTGGAAAGAATCTCAGATGTAAAAAAAAAAATCTGCTGGCGAGGGAAAAAATTTTGTATTCTCAGCCAGCACTAAATTACCCAGATGCAATTGCTAATGAGCTGAATCTCTTCTCTCCAAAAGGAGTTTGCCTTTACAAAAATAGAAGAGAGCGACATAAAAGATGACAGTGGGAAGGAGCCGGGGACAGAGGATGACGCTGATCCTGAAGACCTGGAAGTGTTTTACCCCATGGATCAGTGGCAAACCCTGCGTCCAGGTAACTGCTGCTGGCTAATTATAGCATGCCTCTGGAACCCACCTGCCAGCACTGACAGGAGCCGTGCAGACACTCCAAGAGCTGTTTGTTCCCATGACAATGTGTGCTTTTGCTGGTGTTCACATAAAGAGAAGGATGCAGTGACCCAGTGCAGGGACTGGAGGCCGTGGGCAAAGCGTCCAAGGAGGGGAGCAGCTGCCCCAGGGCTTTCAGGTCACTGGAGCAGGAGGAGTGGGCTGCCAGCCCCCTTGTAGGTGGGGGGCTGTCTCTGTCACTGGCTCCACAGCCCTTTCTCTCTTCATTTGTCAAGGGCCAGGTTTTATAACATTTGTTGGCTCGTGGATTCCCAAGTCTGCTGTGCTGCGCTGTGGTGCTGCTCAGTGGCAAGCTGATTAGGAGCTGTCACTGGAGCACTGCACAGCTTTTTAACAATGGGTTTTCTGTTCCTCGTCTGTTTAAAAGTTATCTTTTATTTCCATCTGTGCAAACCACAAAAAATCTCTTCCCTTTCTTTGGGTTGGTGTCTTTCATTAGACATGCCTGGGACTCTGTGGTGAGAGGAGCCCAGCAGAGCAGCTTGGCCTCCGTGTGCTGGGAAGTCTCTGGAGGAGCCAAACCCATTCAAACACACACAGATACACGTGTGCATACATATTTCAACAATTAGCCTGTTGCTGGGGTCCTGAATGAGCTGTTTAATCCACTTGTGCTTTGGTGTCCTCATGTATATGCAGGTGTAATACCTTCCCACCTCACAAGGGTGAACTAAGTAGTAATTAATTTTTATAAAGTGCTCTGAATTTAAGAGCTTTATCCTGTGCTCAGTATTATCATTGAAAGAATAAGTATGGGTTCCATTTGTCTTGAAATTTCTGCCAGATATAGCAGAATGACTTTTCCAAATGTAAATCTTAGTATAACATAAATGGCTACAAAAGCCCCTGCGTTCCACAGAGCTGCACTATATACTTATATTCCATTTCTGTACCATTATGTATGGAAGGCGTGTGGTGTCCCTGCTCATTTTCCAGCCTGGCAGATCCCCACCAGCTTTGTTGGAGCAGAACATGTACATACTTGCAATCATCAGAAACCTCATTGCAGGGTTTGTTCACAAGCACCTTCTCCACTGCTCGGGTGCCTTATTCTGCTTGATTTTTGTAGTTATTTCATGTTGGGCACATGCAGTGAAGGGCTTGTGGAAGTGGGGAGCTTGTCAGTATTCACAGAGGAGAGTAATTTTGGTTACTCTTCTAAAGACCTAAATGGTGTCCTGCCTCATGCTCTGACTGCTACAGATCCCAGCACTGGGGACATGGCACAAAGAGGAGCCTGCCTTGGTCTCCTGTTGCCAGCCTGGGTTTCTGTCTCCTGGGGGTTCTTATGGAGTGAAATCCTGTGAGGACTGGCACTGACACCTTCAGCACGTGTTAGTCAAGGCTGGGGCCCTGCTGCCAGCATGAGCCCATCCCTGTAGCCTCTGGCCCACGCTTTCCCAGTGTGAGCACAGCTCTGGCTGGGCAGGGAGCTGACCTGGCATGAGGGAAGCTGCTGCTGTGGCTGCACAGGGATGTACCTTTTGGTGCTGCAGCAGAGCCATGCACCTTGGCAGCATCTCTCACCCACTGGTTCTGCTTCTTGCCGTGTTTTCCATGTGGCTGCACTCACTGGCAGCTGAGCAGAGCCTGCTGGGCTCGGCTCAGAGTTTGCCTTCTGCTGCCCATCTCTCCAGGACACCCCCACTCCCTCTCCCGTTGTATCCCTCTGGCAAACTAGGCCAGTCTCTCTGAGGGAAGCAAATGTTTGAATTTAGAATTTGGATTTACACTGGGAGGGAGTTTGGAGCTGCATTTCCCCCATCTCACTCCTGTTTCAACTTGTTGCTGTTCTGAGCTCACGCAGCATTTTGTGCTTCTCTACAATGGTGCAGCAGCTCATCTTTTATAGATGTATTCCCAGTTTTCCTCTGCTGAGTTTCCAGTTCCCTGTTGCTAATTGCATCAATCCACATTTCCACTGGGACTGCAGCAGTGTCATCAACCTGTAACCTGTCAAATCCCCCCCCAAATTCGATTGTTATTGTGTCTGCAATGCTTTGGGCACTTGTTCCTCGCTGTCTACAGTGTGAGCTGGATTTTGATCAAGTGCTTCCTTGCACTTTGAGCATACTTCAAGCTGCTGGAAGTAGCTGGATGCAAACACAGAGAGACAGTTGCCCTAAGAGCTGTGCTGCCTGTAATCTGGAAGCAAGATCAGTTGTCTCTTCTGCCAGGCAGCTGGAGCTGATGGCTCTGGAAAGGTTGGTGAAACTTCCCAAAGCCCTTTAACACTTCGTTAGGCATTGCTTCTTTCTCACTTGGTGCTAAATAATGCACCAGGTGCAGGGCTCAGACTGAAGGGAGATGTGTGCCTTGGAGAGGCTTCCAGCACCTCTGCTGTTGGACTTCTGGGCATCATGTGTGGGGCTTTTACTTCTGTCCGTGGTTGGAGCCCACAGGAGCCAGGAGGTTTTTGGGCTTTAGTGAGTGGGATTGCTGTGTCCTCTGAATGAAAGTTCACACCACTGCTCAGACTCCTCATGGTCAGGTAAAAGCTTCCTCTGCTGTCTTTTTTCTTTCAGAATACACTTTCTCCAGGTGACAGTACCCTTGGGAACTGGAACGTATTTTACTTTTGTTATTTGGGCACCAAATTTCTCAATATTTTGTTTAGCATTCCTGATGATGATTGGAAGTTGGATTGCTCTGACCATCTAGTTGTATCACTGAGCAGCTGATTTTCTACCAAGCATGGTGGGAAATTTTCCACCCAGCAGTGGCTCCTCTAGGAAGAGTTTGCTGTGAAGATTCAGAGCAAGGATATAAGAGGCAGGGGTTTAATTGGGAAAGGAAAAGGGCATTAACCACTGATGTTAACCAGTGATGAGTGGAGAGCTGGGGCTGCACAGGGCTCTGCACTGCCCATCCCTGTGGCAGCAGTGCTTTGCTGCTCCCTAATGTGGCAGAAACCCTCTGGCAGCTTTTCCAGCTGACAGTTGGGAGTTAATGAGTCCAGTTTCCAATCCAGATGGACAAGTGAGAACCTCCTCTGCCCAAAATATCAAAATATTTACAGATTGCTCTGCAGACAGGCAGCAGTGGGGCAGAGAGGCTGCCTTTGCTGCAGAGCAGCTCCCTGCAGACTGAGGGATAGAGCAGAGCCTGGCAGCCTGGCACTGTGACTGGCATGGTGCAGCGTGGATCTCTCTGGGCTTTGGATGGATGTCTCGGGGCAGAGCAGGGAGCTTAGCTGGCCTGCACCTTCAGCTGTGGTTAAAGCTCTGCCTTGCAGAGCTGAACCTGCAGTGACTCCTCGGTGTTTGTGCTGCCCAGAGTAATTTTCTGAAGTGCCCAATTATTTCACAGTTAAAAACCAAGGAGCCATAGCTGCTGCTGCTGATCAGGCTGCCAGAGTGAAGCTGATGTGAACATGCTGTTGGTGCTGCTTCTGCAAAGATGAAACCATCTTATGTTCAGCAGGGAGCCAGTGATACACTGCTTGGCATTTAAATATCCATGGCTGCAGCTCCCAAGGATCCTCAGGCTATCTTTGCTGCTCCTGCTTGTCACAGGTATTCTCCTGTCTCATTTGCTGCTCAAACAAGGTTTTACACCTGTGGAAACACAGTTCTCCAGGCAGCCACATCAGGGAGGTGTTTTCAGAGGCTGCTTTGAAGGACTGGCTGTGGAAAGAGCAGGGCTGAGGATGGGCAATAACCCAGTCCAGTTTCATTGCCAGTCTCTCTTCCAGGAGCTTTTGGTGGCCAAATGAGGCAGCACTGCTTTAAACTGAGAAGAGGTTCGTGAAGCAGGGGGAGGAAGGAGGGATCTGTGCCAGGCCAGTCCCACAGCCCGTGCTGGTGATGTGGTTGCTGCTGAGGGTCCCCTCACACCTTGTCTGTGGGGACCTTGCTCCTGCTGCTCACTGGGATGTCCTGAGCTGCAGCAGCTCTTGCTAATTGCTTTGCTGAATGAATCACTGTCCAAACCATGGGCTTCTTGCTGACCCAGACAGTGGTGGGCAGGTCTCTGAAATATTTATGGCAGCACGGTCAAGAGCGGGCTGTGAAATACAGAGTGAAACCACCAGGGTATGCTCGTTTTTGCAGAGTTTGACGTGTCTAATCCAGGAAATAGGAGCCTCATCAGATCAGCACAGATTTGCATGTAGAGGGAAGGCAAATGGAATTTTAAAAAACTCATCTATACTAGATGAAATGCTTCTTCTCCAAGTTTCTTTATAAAATGACTTGTTCCTGATGTGCAGAGGGGAGGAATCTCAACTGTGGAGTTGTTATAATCTTGTTTGGCCAGTGACAGGAGAGCTGGAGGATGATTCCAGCAGGTAGGAAAGGTCAGGCTGACTTGAGAGCAAGTGTTCAGTGCTTGGAAGCTGAGTTCTGGTCCCTGGCAGCTCTCCCTCTGCTTGTTTTCAGTCTGACCTCTTGCATAGGAGGCTTTTCATCTCCTAAATATATCTTGTGCCTGTCCTTTTTATTGCCAGCTGCCTTCATGGGCTCCTCTCTCAGTTTCCTACCCTCGTGAGCTTTTCTTTGCCCCTCATCTTCACATCACAGGAGGCACAGTGTCCCTAACACTGGCTTGTGCCTAATTCCAAGTCCTTAGCAGAAGTGCCAGGGCTGAAGCTCCAGATGCTGCTCCTGCCTTGTGTGTGCAGGCAGATGTGGCACACCAAGCAGTGCCAGGCAGATGTGGTGCACCAAGCCCATCCTTCATGCCCAAGTCCTGGTCTGGGTAAGAGGGATAATGATGTTTCCCTCCAGCTGTTGGTGAAAGGAGAGGACTGGGGCTCAGGAGCTGCAGGGCCAGTTGTGGCATTCACAGTCTCTGAAAAAATCCCTTTGCCCAGGATGTTTCTCCTGGGAAGCTGAGAAGCCTCAGAGAAAAGGAAAACAATTCTTATCTCATTTGCTTCTCCTGTGTTGTGCTCATCTGGAATGTGTTTGGAGATTGTTCACCCACAGGTGATTGTTTCATTGGATTCTGGTGTGAGTTGTTTTGACTCTTTGGCCAATCAGTGCCAAGCTGTGCCGGGACTCTGGAGAGAGTCACAAGTTTTCATGATTATCTTTTTAGCTTTCAGGATGTATCCTTTCTGTATTCTTTAGTATAGTAGTCTTTAATATAATGTAGTATAATAAGGTAATAAATTAGCCTTCTGAGAACATGGAGTCAGATGCATCATTCCTGTCTTTGTCGGGGATGCCTTGAAAATACACTAGACAGTGAGCAGGCGTTCCCAGCCCCCTGCTCCAGCAGGAGGATGTGTCTGAAGGATGCCAGCTCTGGGCAGGGAGACACAGCACGAGTGTCCCACCCTGCAGCTTGGTTTCAGCATTTCTGTAAAGAATTGGGAGCCCCAATTGCATGAATTGGGAGCCAGTTTTTGCTCCCCAAATGCAGGTAAAACTTCTCTTCTGTCATTTCCAGAAATGGCAGTGTCCTTGTTATAAGTTTGGTTTTTTTATAAAGTTGGGGTTTGCTTGTTGTGGGGGAAGGGAAGTGTCCAGGACTTGGTGGGGGCTGGAGGTGGATGGTGATTGGACCAGGGCACTGACCAATCACTCGACGCCCTGAGGAAATGATTGGTCCAGAATGAACACCAGTAAGGACCAATCAAAGCGCCCGAATTCCACCAATCGGTGCGCGGATCCAAAAACCCACCAATCCTGGACCAGGGTAGTAATAAAAAGCGGGGTTTTCAGTTACTTGGGGGTTCTTTCAGTTTTGTTGTTGTTGGTGTATTGTTTTGTGGAAGAACCCAACGTGTGTCTCACACGTTGTTAGATGTTTTTGAGCTGTTGTGTGGGGATTCTGGGCTTTTCCCAGGTCCCTTTGTTCTTACTGGCTTATTTTTTTAATAAACGAGAACCTGTTCCTGCTCTGGAATCTGGCCTCGTTCAAATTTTTAACATCTTTTGGGGGCTCGTCCGGGATCGGCCACGACCCTGAGGTGGTCTGGGGTAGCCTGGAGCCCGAAGACGCGTCCAGCCACATTTTTGGCTGCCGAGCTTTGGACTACATCGGACCGAGGAGGGGAAGGCGCCGACTCCCGAGGCCAGTGAGAACAGCAGCAGCTCAAAAGGGTAAGCCCTCCGAGAGGGAGCAGGGAGACTCCTAGGGGTGGTTTTAGGCAGTGGCCCGAATTGCTCCCCTTGAACTAGGACCCCAGTTAAAGGGGGTCATAGAGGGGAGCACGCCCGACACTCTGAAGTAGGACCCCAGTTGAGGGGGGTCATAGGAGTGTCTGGGTGGGGGTTAGTGAAGCAGATTTGCCCGGTGGGGGGGTTTTTCTGCCCACTAACTAAAACCATCCGGAGGGCTGTTCCTCAGAGGCAGACAGAGAGAGGTCTGACCTCTGAGGAACTAGGACCTTAGGTGTGGGAAGGAATACTCTCACACGGAGACTGGGTGTTTAAAGCAGCCACCGTGTGGGGGAGTGCCCCTTTTTCCAGGCCAGGGAAGGGGAGGGTGCCCCACCTATGGGAAATAGGAACCTCCGAACTAGGACCCCAGTCGAAGGGGGTCATAGGAGGAAGTAGGCTACCCCGAGCTAGGATCCTAGCCAAAGAGGGTCGTAGGGGTAGCTGAAAATATCTTCACAGGAGTGGTGACCCACAGGGGGGAGGTGGGCCACCAGCTGTGGAAGGGCCTTTCCAGTCACTAGGACTGGAAAGGAGGTTAGAACTGGCCTGGAACTAGGGAAAAGATTTTTTTAATTATTATTTAAATTGCGTTCGGGATATAAGGAGTAAGGTTCTGGGGTGAGGGATAGCCCAAAAGTCCCCAGACGACTCCCAAGTGATTTTTTTTTAAGTGTGGGCTGGTAGGCAGCCATTTTAAGTGCTCCTTTGTCCTGGTGATTTTTAAGTGTGTGGGCTGTGAAGCAGCCATTTTGAGTTCTTACTGTGTGGCAGATATTAGCCGAGCGGCGGCCATTTTGAGTTAAGTGTGTGCTTTGTGGTGTGAAGGCTGTGGAGCAGCCATTTTAAGTTCTTATTGTGTGGTGGCTATTGGCCGAGCGGCGGCCATTTTGAGAAAGTGAAACAGTACCCAGA
Organism: Passer domesticus; assembly: GCF_036417665.1. NCBI lineage: Eukaryota > Metazoa > Chordata > Aves > Passeriformes > Passeridae > Passer > Passer domesticus. Next base: position 908,237 of record NC_087493.1, on the reverse strand, counting down.
AAACTAAGTGGCTATTTAAATTAAAGGTTGAATTAAATTGTTAGTTAAATTTCCTTACAAAGTGCTGTTTAGATTTTTGATTCTCTTAAAACAGATTAGTTTACTCCTTTAATTGAATGGTTCCCATTTTATTACATTGGAGCCATTACTTACTGTAATTCCTTATAAATCTAAGATATAGTTAATTTCTTTAAAACTTATTATTTTGTTGTAATTCCTACATTTTGCCATTTTATTAATAAAATCCAAATTCGACATCTTTATTTTAATTCCTACGTCCTGCCATTTTGATTAATTTATTATCCTATAGCTGTTTTACTTAAATTGTAAAAGTTATTAAAATTCATTTATATAAAATCAGCCATCTTTATTTCAATTCCAACATCCTGTCATTTTCTTTATTATATCTTTATTTCATTTATCATAGGACGCCATATTTATTTTTATTTTATTTCTATAAAATCCGCCATCTTTATTTTGATTCCCACCTTAAACAGCCATATTTATTTTATTTCATTTACATAAAATCGGCCATCTTTATTTCAATTCCCACGTTTAAGTGGTTCCCACAGTTAACTCCCGTGCCCTGTTATTTTATCTGTTTTATTTAAATCATCATATTTATTTCATTTCTATAAAACCCACCATATTTATTTCAATTCCCACCATAAGTTGTCATATTTATTTTATTGCATTTCAATTCCCACGCTTGGTGTTGCCTATATTTAGTTATATTTGATCTTTTTAAACAGTGTTGCTGGTGTGTATTAAAGAATAAGAGAAGTTTAAACGCTAAAAATGGGACAGTGTGCAGGAAAGAGTGTAACTAAGAAAAGAAAGGTGAAGCAAACCTTTAAGAGCATACCTCCCAGTAGTCCATTGGGGAAAATGTTAGATAACTGGGACGATAATGAGAACTTAAAAGAATTAAATAGAATACAAATGATAAAGTATTGCACAGAAATATGGCCTAAAGAAAGCATAGCTGAAGGTCCAGTATATTGGCCATGGTATGGCACTGAAGAAAAGTGGTTGTGTATGGCTTTAAACAGATATGTTAATACCAGGGTAGAGCCATGCCAACAGGAAATTGAATATGCTAAATGTTGGCTGGAAAAGGAGAAGCAAGAAGGAGAAATAAGAGTGTATAAGGTTTCCAAAGAAAAGGAAAAAGAAGTTAATAAGGTACCAGAAAGGAGGTGGGACCCATTAGACCATCTTCCTCCTCCACCTCCTCCAGATCCAATAGAATACCTCCCATTACCTCCTCCTTCCTCAAGTTCACCCATACATGATTTGCCACCACCTCCCCCAGAGTTATACCCCACAATACCAACCTCAAGGGAAAAATTGAGACAAGGCACAAATATAGAAACAATAAAATCACCTCCCTCCTTAAGTAGAGAACACCATATTGTAAATGTATCTTCCTCTGTGCCATCTCCCCTCCCAGTAACACCTGAGCCTGAGCACTCAAATTCATCTTTAATTTTGCCAAATGCATCAAATTCTTCAAATACTACCCAAAGTACCCCTACCCCTATAGCAATTCCTAAAACCTTCCAAAATCCCCCTTTTTATTTTTCCCCTATATTTCCACCAATCCCCCAAAATCCCATTTTTGGTACTCCTTTCTATATACCTCATGTACCCCAAAACCCTAAAAGTCAAATAGAGGAAGAGCATGTAAGAGTAGGAACAACCTGTTGTTGTAAAGATAAAGAAGAAAATAAAATAACTGAGCAGGACAAACATGTTGAGGGTCATCCATATAACACAAGGTTCCAAGTAAAGAAGATGAAGGAAAATCTAGAAAAGACTGAGAAATTATTTCCTCTAAGGGAAGTACCTATGGGTGGAGCCAGGGGAGGTATAGGGTTTGTGAATGCTCCTTTAACCGCTTCAGAGGTCAGAAACTTTAAGAAGGAAATTAAACCCCTCCTGGAAGATCCTATAGGTATCTCCCAACAATTAGATCAGTTTTTAGGACCTAATATTTACATGTGGGAGGAACTAAATTCAATTATGGACATACTATTTTCTTTAGAAGAAATACAAATGATCAGAGCAGCAGGCATGAGAATATGGGAGAGAGAAAATCGAGGTGGCCCTAAAGGGGAAGACAAAATGCCACTTAATGTACCAGACTGGGATCCCAACGAGGAGGAGGGAAGAGCAAACATGAGACAATACAGGACATTAATAATCACAGGAATACGAGAGGCGGTACCAAGAACCAATAATGCCCGACTAGCTTTTGACAGCCAACAGGAGAAGGATGAGTCTCCAAGTACTTGGTTGGAGAGGTTAAAAAGAAATTTTCAACTATATTCAAGTGTAGATCCAGATAGCCCGGAAGGGCAAGTGTTAGTCAAAATACAATTTGTTACGAAAGCATGGGTGGATATAAGAAGGAAGCTAGAAAAGATAGATGATTGGCAAGAAAAGGGTATGAATGAACTGTTAAGAGAAGCACAGAAGGTATATTTGAGGAGAGATGAGGAGAAGACAAGAACCAAGGCTAAAATCATGGTAGCAGTAGCAAGAGAAAGTGCAGGATTTGGAAATGATGGATCGACTAGAGAGGGAAGGGATAAGTATACTGGACCTAGAGGAAATGAATTTAAAAAGCCATTTGGAGGAAACAGTGAATATACTAAAGACAGTAGAACACCGTGGATGGAAAGGAGACCACCATGGGCAGAGATTACATGTTTTTATTGTGGAGAGAAAGGACACACAAGGAACTTTTGTAAAAAGAGAAAAATAGATGTTGCTATGTCCCAAGAACAAGAGGAATTAGAAAGAAAGCTTAGAGGGAACGATTAGGGGTGTCGGGGGCTCTATGCTCTGAGGGATGGATTAGGTTATCAAAAGGAGCCCCTGGTAAACTTGGAAATTGGCCCTCAGAGCGAGGAAACTGAATTCTTAGTAGACACTGGAGCAGACTGATCAAGCGTTTCAAAAATCCCAAAAGGATGCAAATTGAGTAATAGGACTTGCAAAGTTAGAGGTGCTGAAAATAATCCTTTTGAAGTACCTATCATAGAGGATGTAACAGTGAAGGGAAGTTTCAGAGAAGGCTGTACTGACCTCCTATATTTGCCAGAACTTGATTCGAATCTCCTAGGCCGGGACTTACAGGTACAACTAAAAATAGGAGTGGTGCCAGAAGGAAAGCATATGGTAGCAAAGATGATGTTATTAAAAGATGAAGATGAAAAAGGAATTAACGCAAATGTGTGGGCAGAGGAAGGAAGATATGGGTTGCTGGACATTACACCTATTCAGATTGAAATGAAACCAAACCTTCCTCCAATTAGAGTTAAGCAGTATCCAATTTCTGTAGAAGGAAAACAAGGACTGAAAGCAGTTATCAAAAATTTGCTGAAGGAAGGTATATTAGAACCATGCATGTCACCGCACAACACACCTATATTACCTATCAGGAAACCCGATGGTACATACCGTTTAGTTCAAGACTTACGAGAAGTAAATAAACAAACAATTACAAGGTATCCTGTAGTTGCCAACCTATATAATTTACTAAGTAAAGTACCATCAACCCATGCATGGTTCAGTGTTATAGATTTAAAAGATGCATTTTGGTCGTGCCCACTAGAGAAAGAAAGCAGGAAATGGTTTGCGTTTGAGTGGGAAGATGAAGAGACTGGAAGGAAACAACAATTACAGTGGACAAGGTTGCCACAAGGGTTTACAGAGTCACCTAATTTGTTTGGACAGACCTTGGAGGAAATAATAAAGCACTTTACACCTGAGGACAATACCCAAGTTCTGCAATATGTGGACGATTTATTAATTTCTGGAGAACAAAAGGAGGAAGTAGAGAAAACAACAGTTAACTTGTTGAACTTCTTAGGTGAAAAAGGGTTGAAAGTATCAAAAAGAAAATTGCAATTTGTGGAACTCGAAGTAAAATATTTAGGACATTTAATTGGAAAAGGTTATAAGAAATTAGATGCTGATAGAATTCAAGGGATACTTTCGTTACCAGCACCAAAAACAAAAACAGACATAAGAAAATTATTGGGACTAATTGGATATTGTAAGTTGTGGATTGATGGTCATACAAAATTAGTCAAATTTTTATACAATAAATTAGTTGAAGATGAACCTATTAATTGGAATGAAGATGATGATGCAAAATTAGAAGAACTCAAAGAGAAATTAGCAAATGCTCCAGTTCTAGGTTTACCGGACTTAAATAAACTGTTTGAATTGTTTGTTAACGTTGAAGATGGAATAGCCTATGGTGTTATAACACAAGATTGGTGCGGGGTACGGAAACCTATCGCCTATCTTTCAAAACTAATGGACCCAGTTGTCAGAGGCTGGCCTACGTGCCTTCAAGCTGTAGCTGCCACAGTAACCCTGGTAGAAGAAGGCTACAAACTAACCTTAGGGAATAAAATCAAAGTGTATACACCCCATGATTTAAAAAGCCTACTGAGCAAACGAGCCTGTCAGTGGATTTCCGACAGCCGACTGTTAAAATATGAATTGATTTTAAATAACAGTAACAACATAGAATTATCCACCACCAGGATACAAAACCCTGCCCAATTTTTATACGGAGAACCTAAGGAAGAGCTCGAACACCACTGCCTCGAGACCATAGATATGCAAATAAAAGTAAGAGAGGATTTACAGGAACAGCCAATACCAGAAGGAGAAATACTTTTTGTAGATGGGTCATCTCGAGTGGTGGATGGGAAGCGAGCATCAGGGTATGCAGTAGTAGATGGCCATACTATGATGATAAAAGAACAAGGAAAATTACCTGTAAACTGGTCAGCTCAGTGCTGTGAAATCTATGCACTATTGAGAGGATTGAAGCAGCTTGAAGGAAAAAGTGGAACTATTTATACTGACTCTAAATATGCTTATGGAGTAGTCCACACCTTTGGTAAGATTTGGGCAGAAACAGGATTTATTAATACAAAAGGGAAAACCCTAATTCACGAAGGTCTCATAAAAGCAGTTTTAGAAGCTCTGAAAGGACCTAAGGAAATCGCTATTGTTCATGTGAAAGGACACCAAAGAGGGGACACTAAGGAGATAAAAGGAAATAATTTAGCTGATATGGCAGCAAAACAGGCTGCTCTAGAGAACACAGAAAAGATCTTTAAGTTGAATGAAATAGGAGATGGGAAGGAAGAGGATAAAGGAATAGAAGAAATTCCTGTTTTTGATGAAAAAGAACAGGAAGAGCTACTAAAACAAGGTGCAATATTGAAGGAAACAGGAAAATGGGAAATGCCAGATGGGAGGCAAATATTAAACAAAGCACTCACCAGAAAGATATTGGAAGACCTGCATGCATCAACCCATTGGGGGACTCAAGCGTTACATGACCATTTTGTGAGGACCTATGTATGTATTGGAGTATGGGAAATTGCCAGAATAATAACTAGAGACTGCATGATATGTCAGAAAATAAATAGAAAAGTAATGAGAAAACCGCCTCAAGGGGGAAGAGAATTAGCAAAGAGACCATTCCAAAGCATTCAAATAGATTTTACAGAATTACCGCAAGTGCAAAGGTACAAATATCTATTGGTAATAATAGACCATCTGACACACTGGGTGGAAGCCTATCCGACCACCAGAGAAACTGCAGAAACTGTAAGTAAGATCTTATTAGAACACATCATACCCCGGTATGGAATTATAAACACCATCGATTCAGATAGAGGTCCTCACTTCACAGCTAAAATAATACAACAGCTTGTAGAAGCCCTTAACATCACATGGAAGTTTCATACACCTTGGAGACCCCAGAGTTCTGGGAGAGCAGAACGGATGAATCAAACCCTCAAGAATACACTTACCAAATTAACAGAGGAGACAAAAATGAATTGGCTAAAATGTCTCCCTTTAGCCTTATTAAGAATAAGAACAAGACCAAGAGCAGATGTAGGAGTTTCCCCATATGAAATGATGTTTGGACTACCATTTTTAACAACTCTAGGACATGCAGGAACATACGAAGAAGGAGAAATGAGTGTAAGAAAATATATAAAGACCATCACCAGCACTTTAGAAGAACTGAGAGTTAAAGGATATCTTCCTCAATCCACTCCTATTGATTTCAAGATTCATAAATTTCAGCCCGGTGATTGGGTACTAATCAGAGCTTGGAAAGAACAACCCTTAGTCCCAAAGTGGGAAGGTCCTTTTCAAGTGCTATTGACTACCGAAACAGCTGTCCGGACACAGGAACGAGGGTGGACACATATAACTAGAGTAAAAGGGCCAGTTTCCGCACCCAAAGAGTTACTACCAACATTAGCAAAATCTAAAGAGACCTCGGATACACTGCCAAAAAACCCATAGACTGTAATTTCTGAGAGTTGTTATGTAAATGTTTGAGTGAAAAGTTGTTAATATGTTTTTAAATGAAACGGATATTTGGTGTGAAAGATGTAGTAATTGTGAAATATTAATTTCTGGTATCTTTTGTTGCAGATCAGAAGATCCAAGCAGAGAAATAGAGCATTCTCCCACGCATTTAGCAATCTGGCCCTAAAAAGGATAGAAGAAAGAAGTTGATACAAAAGGGAAAGTGAACTCCTGCTACAGTAACTAGTAAGAGTAACACCTTAAGAAAAGGAGAAAGGGGGGCAAGACCGGATCAAGTTACATTCTCGCCATAGAAAGTTGCTGATCCTCTACGGAGGGGAGACATGATTGGGAGAGTGGCTTGTACCGGACCCCCGTTCCTATGTATCCTCCTACTTATGATCCTTGATAAGGGATGGACAGAACCATGTGAAAAGTGTTACTACCCTTTGTACGCAGGAGAATCTCGGACTGCCGTCCTCAGAACACACACTAACCCGAGTCCTAATTGTATCAACTTTTTATCGGTAACAACATGCATAGAGGATGGAAAAACATATTGGCTGTTCGAAAATATAGGAAATTTTAAACAGAAATTGTTGGGGGAATGCCCTATAAAAGAAAAGTAGATCTGTTCTGCAAAGAAACCTACCAAAGGATAAGTAAGATATGAGAAGGATAAATCTTATTTGATAAAAGAAAAAGAGAAATAAATGGAGTAATTAAAAAGGGACTAAAAATCTCAACTCTGGGAGAGAAACTAGTATTGTTTTAAGCGGTGCTCTAATAATTATCATTTTTCTTCCCTGTATGATCACATGCTTCATCCGAGTCATTACAAAAACAGTGATCAACTCCCTCGAACTCACCCTCAAAAGTGGAGACAAGGACAAAGATGCTAAAAGCATTTTAATGTTACAAGAACAAAGAGTGGAACCCAACCCGATGGCAGAGACGGATGAGTCCGCAACAGAAACATATAGAAGATACCAGAAATTAAGAAAATTATATACCATAGAAGAAGAAACTGTTTAAAAACAGTTCAAAATGAACTGTTGAAAAGACTTTCTAAAGAAAACTGTTTCAAAACTGTTCAAAAATGGACTACTAAGAGACTGTTTAAGAGAAGACTGAATGGAGTTGTTGATGCGGGCTAAAGCCCGATCAAAGTTTTAGAGGGGGGAGTTGTTATAAGTTTGGTTTTTTTATAAAGTTGGGGTTTGCTTGTTGTGGGGGAAGGGAAGTGTCCAGGACTTGGTGGGGGCTGGAGGTGGATGGTGATTGGACCAGGGCACTGACCAATCACTCGACGCCCTGAGGAAATGATTGGTCCAGAATGAACACCAGTAAGGACCAATCAAAGCGCCCGAATTCCACCAATCGGTGCGCGGATCCAAAAACCCACCAATCCTGGACCAGGGTAGTAATAAAAAGCGGGGTTTTCAGTTACTTGGGGGTTCTTTCAGTTTTGTTGTTGTTGGTGTATTGTTTTGTGGAAGAACCCAACGTGTGTCTCACACGTTGTTAGATGTTTTTGAGCTGTTGTGTGGGGATTCTGGGCTTTTCCCAGGTCCCTTTGTTCTTACTGGCTTATTTTTTTAATAAACGAGAACCTGTTCCTGCTCTGGAATCTGGCCTCGTTCAAATTTTTAACATCCTGGCAGCACTGGTGTGGAGAGAAAAAGCCCTACTTTGTTTGCTCAGGCTTAGGGGCAGAGTGGGCTTGGGGTGGGTTTTTGGTGTGTCAGGTCAGTCCCGTCCCTTACTGGCCGTGATGTTGCTGGTTTCCAACTGGTTACAAAAGTGTTTTGCAGTGATGCTCCTTCTGCCAAAAATTAACTGTGCTTCTGAGCAGCCAGAATAAAAGCCTGAGCTTCTCTAACATGCGGCCATGGACTAGGCTGTGGGCATTACCAAAACAAGGGTGCAGTGCTGTGTTTTCGTGAGCCAAGCCATGACTCCTGCTAGTGGTTTGTGGAATTCTGAGCCCTGCAGGGTATTGCAGGTGGTCTGGAATGGTCATAAAGCAGGGGATGAGGTGCTGAGAGTCAAGCAATGGTTTTAGTGCAACAGGAAGGGGTTAAACTGCAGCTTTCAGAATAATTTCAAACTTCACTTTAATGATATTCAGGCTGCTGGTGGTGTAATAGCAGTAGACATCAGCAGTGGGAACCATTCCTGTGGTTAAATGCACATTGTTTGGTGGGGGGGAAAGTGCTTTGAAAGAAGAGAGACTGTTTCCCAGAGAAGACATCTCTCATTCCTTGCTTTTCTCTCCTTCCTGCCAAGCCAGGGATGCTGTGAGCATGTGAGCTGCTGAGAGGTGCTTAAATGTGTGCTGGGTGATGAGGAATACCTTGCTCTGGTTTTTATGTGCAAGCAGGCTGGGTTTTTTGCAGTAGCTCCAATAACTTTCGTGTGGCTGTTTAGAAGGATGAACCTCATTAAAGAAGAGGTATTTAATAACAGGCTTCTTTTTATCTCTGTCTTTATCTAACAGTCTGCACATTTATTTCAAGCTTGTAACAGTGCTTTGGAAGAAAAATGTTTTCTCTCCTCTAAAATGTTTTGGCAGTGCCTCCAGCCTCGGTTATCTTGAATTTCCAGTTTGGCTATCATCTCTCCTCCATCCAAAGCCAGCAAGCCACAGCAGGCCCATGGCTCCAACATTTTCCTTGGGAAATGGGCAATTTCTGTGGGAATATAGTTTCAAAAGATGGGACTTGGGTCCCAGAGTCACCGAAACTGTTCTGAAGGTTTGCTCAAAAATAATCACAGCAACTCCCTCAGGCTTCAAATGTGTGATCTTGTATGGGACAAGCACTGCAGGCACTGCAGTGTTTGCTGCAGGATGTGATTGACCACACACTCTGGGAGAGGCTGGCAGCTCTGGGGGCCAGGCATTTCTGCAGAGATTTTTTTTTCCCCTAAATTTGCTGACTTTATTCAATAATTTCATAAATTAAACCTGACCTACAGATCTTTTGCAGACATTGTGTTTTCAGCCCACTCTCCTCCTGTATTTGCTGTCATTTGATGGTGGTGATGGAGGCAGCCCCAGCCCTGAGGGGATGCACCATCTTTCCAGCTCCTTCCACATCCGTCCCTTTGGCATTGCTGGCTCTGTATCCAGACCCTGCCCTGGCCGAAGGTTTACTGGAGCACAGGTGCCTGAGCCTGTGGCCAGGATGACCATTTCTGAGCCCTTTTCCCAGGATGCATGTGGCCATATGCTCCGGGAGATGCTGGATTTGGGCCCTGGGTCGTGTGCGGCAGTTATTACAAAAGAACGTGGCTGCTCTAGGGGGTAATCCCTGGTTTTTCCTTGCCTTTCAGTCTGGATGATGTACATCCCTTAACCACAGCTTTGCATCATTATCTTTTTCCAAAATTAGGGAGTATTTTCCATGGTCTTGCTCAGGCCCTTCCTCCCTTCAGCTTCCCCCATGGGCTAAGGCCTGACTTACTGAAACTTCCACAGAACTGATTCTGAGTGGGCAAGGACAGAGTCAGAGGATTTTCAGGCAGTCAGCACAGTCAGATGGCTCCTGTGAGGAATATTTCACTTGCTCCTTCACAGTTCCTGCCTGCAAATTGTCCTCTCGCTCAGATGGGGCTCCAGCTTTTTTTTTTTTTCCCTCCTTTTTCTTTCCTAAGTGATTCAATTTTCCATGTATTTATTTACAGGGTCACACAAGCAACAGGTCTGCTTTTTCCACAGATCCTTCCAGAGCCATGTGCTGTGCCTGCTCCATTTTGGTGCAGAAGCATCTTGCTTCTCTGAGCAAAACTCAGAATATCCATCCAGCTGTCTTGACTGAGCGAGGCATTTTCTGTGAACCCTGCCCTCTGTTCATTTCAGAATCTGCAGGGAATTTGGGACATAAATTAAAAAGCTATTTGATGCTCCTTGAGGCCTAGAAGCTGATTTTGCATTTGTTCTTACTTGAACACACACTGAGACAAATGGCTCTGCTTTACTGAAGCTGCTTCCTTTCGCATCCTGAGGAAGCTTCCCAGTTAAAAAATAAATATGGCTCTGTTTTTTCAGCCCTGCTGTACCAGCAAAAGCTGGGGAAGGAAATGTAATCTCCTTGGGTCTGTCCTGATGTTTCATAGAACTAATTCCCATTTATTGGAAGAACTCTTCCACGCCAGATTCATGTTTAATTTTTTATTATGTGTTTACATTTTGGAAGGAGTAAGGGTGGCGGTGTTGGAAATTCTAATGAGGGACAACATTTCTGATTCAAAAGACTCAGGCTCCTCTCTCCTGATTTTTCTGCCAGCTCCTTAAGACTGCAGGAAGTTTTGCCTGGGTCATTCACTTGCAACAGGATGTTGTCTGAATAGAGAATTAACGTATGCAGCCTGTCACTTGGAATTGCTGCTGTTCTGCTGCTGGAGAGCTCCCAGGGTTGCAGAGACCTTGCAAGCAGCAATATCAGGAATGTGCCTGTGATCCTGCAAAGCCAGAGGAGGAACAGGGAGCTGCAAGTCTCCCTCATCACTGCAGGGTGTGAATAAAGAGATCTAATCAACAATTTACATGTTAGCCCCAGACCAGCGTTTATTTTTAGGATGTGTCATTCAGCCTCTGCATCTCAAGCTGGTGGTGTTTCTAAAAGCACCTCTAAGTGATCACAGAGGCTGGATTTTAAGCTGCATTTACATTTTGGTAGAATCTGCTGCTTTTCTTATCTGAGACAAAGCCCATCTGATCTTCATTAATTACACTATCATTTCACCTGCTAACCAGGGTGCTACTAATTACAGTTATCTGTCTGTTCTTCACCAGATAATGCACAAAAAATTGTTATCCCTGGCTGTATCTGGATTAGCTGGAGCTGTAAGGGGGTTGCACATGGTGATGGGTTTTACAGGTGGAGTGCAGGTATTTATAGAGTGTCTGAGGGAACGTGGAGGAGTGGCTGCTGTCCCACTGGCTGTGCTGCCATTCCAAGACAGCTCCACAGCAAAACATACAGAAAACACTGCTTAAAGATAGAAAAATCTGGTTACTGCGGGGTGACTAGAGCGGGCCAGCTCCACAAGAGAGGTTGTGGAGTCCTGGGACATCTCAGACCTCTGAGCTCAGGCCTTGGGCTGGAGGGGACACTGCTTGAGCAGGGGCTGATCCCAGGGGTGTTTCCAGCCTCAGCCATCAGGGACTGTCTGGTAGTGCCTTTTTTAAGACAGAAATCTCATGGTGGCTTCATAGAGAGCTGCGATCCCTGGTGGTGGTGCTGACTGCTCCCCCACTAACATCAGCTGCAGTCTGAGTGGGGCAAGCACAGAAAGGTCTTCTCTGAAAAGAGGCAGCAGGAAATGTCTGAGCTGCTGGGGAGTTGTGAGTCCAGAGGGCTGCAGGCAGGAGCCAGAGGCTGCAGGGAAGGCACCCCATGAGGGCAGAGCCTTTGCTGGAAGAGAAGTCAAGGGCCTTTCACTTGACTCCTGTTTCATCAGCCTTTCACACACTGATCTCTTCAGATGCTCTCTGAACCTTTGGATTGCTTTCTGAAGGGGAAAGGACTTGTTCTGGAGGAGAAGCAGAGCCAGGCTGCTGAGGAGAGCTGGTAGCTGTCTGCTGGCAAGAGTGGAGGGCCATGGAGACTTGTGCAGCCCAGCTGTGGCCAGAGGGGTGGACACTGGGTGAGGAGATGTACAACTCTCCTCCATCCGCTGTGAGTGTTCTGAGGCCAAACACACCTGCGCTGTTTGTACTGCTTGCTGTACTTGATAAACTGATCTATGTGCGTTTGGGGGGTTTTGTTACCTTTTTGTATTCTGAAGAGAACTAAAGATGGTTCACATGATTTCTTTTGTGCCTTCTGCAGTGCAGGTGATGCAGGCAGGGATGGAACAACAGCATGTTTATACTTGTCAAGTCTCCATCCATACCTGAGGAGCTGCCTGAAGCACAAAGGTGATTTTCTTGCAGGTTTAGAACACTACACCAGCAGGGAGAACAAGAAGCTCAGTGGAGACCATGCTCCAGAAAAAGTGTATCCATGGTCCAAAAGCTAAATATGGAACCATGGAAGTGCACACTGCACTGGTAGTGGAACTGGAATGCTGAATGGGGAGGTTTCCTGCCCTTCTGGCACAAGGAACCAGGGGTCCTCTGGTTCTCCATGGTCCTCCATGAGGACCTCTGGTTCTCCGTGAGGAACTCTGGTTCCCCGTGGTTTTCCACAAGGATGTGTTGATGCCTTGCCCAGAGCTGTGAGAGCAGGCAGTAGTTTCAGGTGGGGTTGCTCTGCTGGCAGGGCCTTGGTGTTCCCAGCAGGGCAGGGCAGGGATGCTCCTGTCCCAGCAGAGCACTGGGCATGCAGGTACCACCCTACAGCAGCTGCTCCTCCTCTGCATCACTTCCAGGGACAAAACTCCTGTCCTGCTGTGTGGCAGGGAGCCCTGCAGAGCCAGCAGAGAGGGGACAGGATGGGCAGCACTGGTTTAATAATTTTTGCCTGTTCCTGCCATGGAAGCTGTGTGCTGGGTGGAGATGTGTGTGTTTGGGGAGGGCTGGCTCAACCATTAGCTTGTCAGGGTTTGCAACACTGGCAGCTGGGGAGAAAACTGTTATTAAGTGTAATGTGGCACCTTGGAGATGGAAGCATGGGGAGACAATAAATACAGCCTTCCATAATGCCATTTTATGGTGTCACTCTTCAGAATTTATTAAGGCTTAGTTGCAGCCATGCCTACAGCCTTCTGTGCTGGAATCAGTAAATTGTGTTCATTATCTCCAGCACTTGCTCTGACCTGCTGTGTTTTACAAGGGAGGAGACACTGGAGGCGTGGGGACACCCCAGCTGCTTTCTGCAGCCATTTCCTTGGTGCCAATCCAGCTTTTCTGGGGTTGCTGGGACACCTCAGGCAGTGTAATGTGGTAGGTGAAGAGAACACTGAGGGACTGAGGACCTGCCAAAATCACCCCAGTTCCACGAGGAGCAGGGAAGGAGCTGTGTGAGGAGGGAGGCCATGGGCACCTTGGAGCGCACTGGCACGTTTGTCACTCCACTGTGGGACCACTCCAGCAGTCTTGGATGTGCTGAGGATATGCTGGAGGTGGAAAAGGGCTCACAGGAGCTCTCTGAAATGCAGACAGGGAAATGCTACACCCCTGTCTGGTGTCCTCTTGCACCAGCTGTTTTCAAATGAAAACACCAGTGAAACTGTGCTCCTTTTGCCCACTTTTTGTCAGGACAAATCCCAGCAGCAGCACGTTTGTGTACCTTCATCCTTATCCTCAGCATTTAGGTCCAGGATGGAGGAAAACAAGTTCAAGCCCAACCTCGTGATAATTTATTATGTTCCATGTGCTTAAGGGCAAAATTTAAGTTGCCAAAAGCAGATGTTTGCATGCTCTTTTTTTAGCTCTCAGAGTACTTTCTGTGTGCTTGATTGATGGACGTCCCTGTTACATTAATAGCTGGGCTTTGCAGAAAGCTGTTATTACCAGGAGAATCTGGTGTGGGTTTCAGTTTTTCTTCTTGCATTGAAAATCCATTATTAATGTCTTTCTGAGGAGAAAAAAAAAGAAAAAGGTTTCAATTCAGGCATTTTGCTTTGCTTTCTCAGGCTTCTCAACTGTCTTCACAGAGGTACTTTTAAAATCAGTATTGCAAGTGTTCTTTATATTTTACTGAGTGGTTGAGGGTTTCTGCATCTTGCTATTGATTTCTGATTGTACTGCAGGATATGTAGGTACACACAGGTTGCTTTGTGATGGATAACTTCATATGTGTCTTCCTAATCATCACTGAGTTGCCTTCTGCATGTTCCCTATTGCTGAGCTTGGAAGCCACCAGGAAAGATCTGAGTGCAATCCCGAGGCACCAAACTTGTGACTGTTCATTTAATTTGGGTTTGGTTTTCAATCAGACACAAGGGTCATGTAAGGCTTGTGGGGTCTCCTCTTTTGTGTTGCCTCTGCAGAGTTCTTCTGCCCTGGCTTCTCAGGCAGCTTTGTGTTCTGTGTTGTAGGAGCAAAAGAAGTCATTGTCCTGGCTTTGTGTGGGGTGGACATAATGGACCTTCAGCTTCAAGCACTGACCTTGGCCCTTGGGGCAGTTCTGGGGCAGATCTCAGCATTTCAGAGGTGCAGAATCATTGGATCCCAGAATGGTTTGCATTGGAAAGAAACCTTAAAGCTCATCCAACTCCAACCCCCTGCCATGGCAGGGACACCTGCCACTGTCCCAGGCTGCTCTGAGCCCTGTCCAGCCTGGCCTTGGACACTCAGGGATGCAGGGCAGCCACAGCTGCTTTGGGCACCCTGTGCCAGGGCCTGCCCACCCTCCCAGAGAACAATTCCTTCTCAATATCCCATCCAGCCCTGCCCTCTGGCAGTGGGAAGCCATTCCCTGTCCACTGCAGGCACCTGTGAAAGTCCAAGTCTCAGTGAAGTAATACAGAAGCCCAGACTGTGTTGGTAACTGCTGTAAAGCTGGATTTCCAGACAGAGGCTCTTGGAGCACATCAGCACTGATGGCACAATCTGTGTGAGAGCTTGTTGGCACCACAGGAACCTGTGAGGAGTGAGAGGACCGTGGCCAGCACGAGTGCTCCAAAATGCTTCCACAGCTCCAGGTGGGCTGTACAAGGGAAGAGCTCTGTGTGTGTGGGCACAGTCCTTCCCAGCTCTGCATGCCCTGGCACAGGCTCCACATCTGCCTGGGGCTGTGGCTGTGCCAACAGGCACTCTGGAGTGGGCTGGGTGTACACAAACCTCTGCTGGCTGGGTTGGGCTGTTTGCTCCTCAGGCTTATCCTGGACAGGCTCCTGCACCTTCAGACGTGGAGGCTACACCTGGCTTCTGAGGAACTGGTTGTTGCAGTTTTCTGTCCGTGCTGGGGACCAGGACAAACAGTGGCACGGGAGCTGGTCCTGTGTCCCCAGGATAGCAGGGATGGTGGTGGCAGCGCTGGCAGGGGACAGGGCAGCCCAGCCCTGCCTGGCATGCAGAACAATGGGCAGGCTCTGACCTTGCCTCTGGAACTCACTTAGCAATTCTGTTGATGTTCTGGAAACGAAAATATAATTCAGGCGACCTTCTCCTCCAAGCTGACCCTGAGAATCTGGGAGAAGAGCTACTGAATAATTAGGGGCTTTTTTTTTTTTTGTCCCTTTTGCTGGAGTTACTGCTCAGTGTTGAACTGTGCTCTAAAGTGCCATTAGTTCCCTTGAACTTACTGCTCTGAGTGTACCTAGCATGAATATAATTATGTAACTTGCAGTCTCATTAATCACCGGGGGCTGTGGCACATCCTTGTTGTGCTGTTTTGTGGGTGGCTTGGCTGGTGGGAACCCCCTGGCCAGGGGTGGAGGCTGTGGCTGGAGCATTCCCCCTCTGCTCCTGTGCCTGGTTTAGCTGAGCTTTGTTGTCTCATCCTGCAGGATCTGGAGTGTTTGCCAGCACTGCCATGATTGCAGCCTTGCTGCCGTAGAGGAGAAAAGGGAAAGGTGGGTTTGTCCCAAGGGAGTTTGGCTGGACCACATCCCTACTGCTGTCCCTGTGATTTGGGTCTGTGGGGTTCCAAAATGCAGAGCCCAGCCTCGTGGCTTTGCAGTGAACACCCGGAGCCCGAGCTCTTGCGCAGGGTCTGCTGCAGGGCTGTTTGATGATGCTGTGCCTTTGTCTCTGTGGCAGAGCTCTCAGTCTTCCTGGCAATGTAAATTCTCCTGGCTGCATGCTAAAATTACACTGAGTTATTGATTTATCTTTGAGAGGATTTCCTTCCCGAGGGACATTTCTGGCTGTTGTAGTGATTTAGTTCTTCTGCAAGTGCAGAATCCATGGCAGGGCAGAGCCACCCTCCTGCCCTCGAGCCTGCAGCTCAGGGTCGTGCTCCCTCAGGCTTCCTTTGCAAGCTGATTTCTGTTCCAAGGCTGGGACAAGGTTACATGGCTGTTATTTCTGTGTAACAACTGCAAATAAAAGGGCATTTTCAACTTTCCACTGCAGAAGCTGCAAGTCTGGGACAAACCTTTGTGCCGTGGCACCAGCATTATCTTGGGCATGTCTCAAACCCAGCTCCAAGGCTGGCACGTGGGATGTGTGGAGCCATGCCAGCCTTAACACACTCGGACTCCTGGGGACATTTTAGATCCTCAGAGTGGGGTATGATGGGACCAGGAGCATGCTAACACTTCTCTCCTAAAGCTGCAGGGTACAGCCTCTCTTTTCTTTGCTTTCTGTTGACTCACCATGGACTGTCCCTAAAAAACAGGCCAGGCAAGTTCCTGCTGGTGGTCCTGAGGAAGCCAAGCCAGCTCTCTTCTTCTATCACCAGTTTTCTCCCCTTGGCCCTGAGATCCCACCCCACTAGCTGTGGCTCAGCTGGTGAGCACCATCAGTAGAAGGACCTGACTGTTCAGGACACGGCCAAATGTTTCATCTGCTTTGTGACTGGAAAATGCCCAGCTCTGTGTTCTTGGCTGCCCATTTGAAGCATGTCCCTGTATCTAACCCCACAGTGGATTTGGCACCAATCTCAGCTGCACACTGATAAAATGTGAGGCTGCTTGTGCATGTGGTGTTATGAAGCAGCATCCACCAATTAGGCCCAGGGAGAACGTCAGTTTATTTTCCTGTGAACCAAGTGTGGCACAGCTCCTTCCTTTCCTAGTGATCTGTCTGTGAGATAAAACACATCTTTAGTGTCTATCTTAAATACTGCAGTGTTGACAAGTTCTCTTGACAGAAATTAGGCTAATGTCCCTTACGACTGCGTTAGCTGTAGAAACAAGGTTTTAAATTGAAGCTTCGCAAAGCGCGCTCTCCAAGGCATCTCCTAATTCCAGCTTTTATTATCCAAATTTGTTCTCACTCTGCCTTGGCAGCGGGGCTGGCAGGCAGCTCTTCTCATCCATCCTGCTTGTCTCACAGCCAGGCTGGTGGGACCAGCACCTTCCAGGGCTGGACTGGGCAGCACTGGCCAAACACTGCGGAGCCGTGCCCTCGGGTCCGGGAGGCTCCGGGTTTGGGGGACACCGGTGCTGGGACATGGGTGAGGGGAGCCAGCTGACACACATCGAGCAGAGATGGGATCCAAGGCAGTCAGCTGCACGCCCTGACAGCAGCACAACGTGTCCTGAAACGCTCCCACTGGGAGCTGGAGCTGGGAGAAGGGAGTTTGTGTCGTACACGTCTCATCCTTGCAATTTCAGCACTGAGTTACAGACTCAGAAGCTGAGGACAGGAACAGAGAGGTCTGAGGCCTGGTCATGAACGTCCCTTCCTGAGCTTCCCAGCCCTCCCTTGGAAAATAGTTTCCTCTTTTGCTCCTTTACCCTTCTCAAGTTGAGCCCTTTTAGCCTTTAACTCCTCGTTTCCAACACAGGTTAACCATGGCCATTTTAAACCTTCTGATTCTCACACTAGTGTTGGTCCTGATGGATTATCCCTCCCTATTGTGTCCTTTCTGTGCCTCCACATTGCCAGGTTCTTTGGTGGCCATCTCCTGAATCCCTGAGAGAGGAGGAGAGGCTCTCTGAGAGTGACAGATGTGGGAGTCATGATGGTTGATGATGTTCTGGAGGTGCTAACCTCCATCATAGTAAAGAAGCCTCTCTCAAAAGGTATTAAATGCCTAAAATTCCACATAATTAATATCATCCTCAGTTCCTTTTGTCAGGTTCTCAATTATCCTGGTCAGCTGCCTTGTCCTTCTCTGCCCACATCCTGCATTGATCTTCTCTGAATGTAGCCAAGCCTTCAACATCCCAGATGGGCTCTCTGGAGTAACAAATAGACCCGAGGAATGACAGTTATTAAATGGATTGTAGCATTGGCTTGGGGATAAATAATGTAGTGAGTTGGAGAGGGTTTAAAACTGGCTTTTGTAAGTAAACTTCTCATGGATGTTGACTTGGGGACATGGTGAGAGAAAGGTTGCTGCAGTGTCTCTGCAGCCTGGTGTGCCATTTGAGAGATGAAATATCAGTGTGGCTGGATTCCTTTGGTCTCTCTGTTTCTTCTGCTTGGATCTTTGTGGGATTAAACTCTGAACTGCTGCAGTTCACAGACTCCAAGCCCAGTATCAGAAGAAAAAATAAATCAAGTGCCTTGTATTAAATCGTGAGCACATGGCTCCTGCTGCCCCCGGGCCTGTGGCAACTCACTGCAGTGCCTGCTTTGAGACTGGGGAGAGGGGTTTGCTGGGAAAGTGAAAACATGTTGTGCCCACTCTGCAAAAGGACAACCCTTCTTCCTGCCCTGTGGTTATTTTTTTCCTGGTGTGTTTGCTGCTGTTGCACTGCAAGGCAGAGCAGCCCTTCCAGGAGGGAGGTGGGAAGGCAGAGCACTTGGAGGAGCTCTTTGCCACAGGAAGCATCTCCCTCCTGCAGCAGCAGCAGCAGAAGCAGACACACCAGCAGATGCTGCAGCAGTGCCTCCATCAGAGGCACTGTATTTCCCTCTCGAGCCCTCCTGTCACCCCTTCCTTCCCTGAGATCCCTCCTCCCCAGGCACCTCGCTGGCCTCCACCTTCTCTTCCATCACTTCCAGACTTCTCAGGGGGCCCAGGCACCTCATGGGAGGGCCACGCTGTGCCCTGTGTGTGGCAGCCACCCCCCTGTCCTCGTGGCTCCCCTGCACGAGAGGGATGAGGTTTCGTATGTGTTCAGCAGGCTCAGCTCTTGAGCAGGAGGCTGGGCCCATCTTCATCATCCTCACCTTGGCTGCCAGTGAGGGTGGGCGGCAATCCCAGGGACCCGCTCTGGCACTGCCAGCCAGGGCCCTGCCTGTCCCCACGGCACTGCCTGTCCCAGGGGCTCGCCTGCCCCTCCTTCCCTCTTGCTGCAGGAGAAGCCAAGTGGATTTGGCAGACGGTGAGGAGGGAGCCCAGCCCAGCCTCACGGGTGCCTCTGTTTGAATAGCAGTGTTCAGAGCACTCGGCACCGGCTGATCAGTTGGGAGAACATAAATCCCAGTGCCAAAGGACAGCCCTGGCTCAGGGAAAAGGGTCAGTTGTGAGCACTGTCCAGCCCAATGTCCAAATGGAATGGTGCTTTCACATCTCTGATCAAGGGTTACTTAGTGGAGAGCCCCTTCCTTGTGAGGCTTTGTTCTCTGCTAGCTGTGGATTGAATCACAGGAGGAGGGATTGGATTCTGGCATCACTTTAAAAACATTTTCATTCTGTTTGCTGAGGGGAACAAATTACAGAGAAGATCTCTCAGCACTGTGACAAAAGAGTGCCTCTAAAACCCTTTTCAGCCAAACAAGTGTTTGAGCTGAAGGCCTGATGGATGGTGCTTAGAGATGTGGTTATTGCAGCAAGGTTGGCATTAAAAATCACAGGGTACAAGAAAGTTCTCCCAAGGGCTGCTGTGGGGGTGTCTCCCTGTAATCCAGGTGTGAGGAGCCTTATCACCCTGAGTCCATCCAGTGAGCTCTGTGGCATCAGCCACAGGATAGCATAGCACAGCAAGCACCAGTGAGTCACTTCTGTCTTGCTAAATGAGAAACTGCCATGGGATCAGCTCTTTCGGGGTGGCATCACTGGGGCAGGAGAGCTGGAAGTGGATGATCTTTAAGGTCCCTTCCAACCAAACCATTCCATAATTCTTTTCCTGCCCCTGTTCAAGTGGGGTTCAAGTCCAGCAGAAAGCAGTGCTGCTGCTTTGGGACCTGTGAGGAGCCTGGGCAGGAGCACACCTGCTGTTGGGATGTATAGGAACAGGGTGGCTTTGGAGCCCTTGACAAGCTTGAAAGCATTTCAGATGGCTTCTGTCCCTGCTCCACTGCAGCACAGAACAAAATCAGTGTTGGAGAAGATGTCTTACTTAGACATCACTCTTCTGACAGGTCGATTTTCAGGATGTTTATTAACATAGCTTGGAATGTTACTGAAAGGTTTGTCAGATAAACTAACCAACTGAAGTTCTTACATGAGAGTTCCTTGGTTTTGTTGAGGTGCTTTGAACTCTTCATTCAGTCTCTCAACAACTCATCCCATTCAGGCCTTTCTGGAAGAGCCTCTGCAACATCTGTGGCTGGGGGATCAGGCCCTGCCTGCTCCCAATGTGTCTGGGTGTGGAATCCTTTGAATCCCTCAGGGCAATCCCCTGGGCTTTGCTGTGGAAGAATATACTGTAGAGTCTTCACCTAGGCTGAAAGAGAAGACTTCCCCATGGAGCCTTGCACAACACTATGAACCACCCCAGTTCCTTTCCCCATATGTCCCAAATTCTGGTCGTTTCTCCTTTCCCTGATCCCCCATTGGTTATGGTATCCCTGGTGGCAGGCTCCGTGTCTTCCCTCGAGTGCAATGCCCTTTGTCCTGCCCTTTGTGCCACTCTGGTGCCTTTGGACCATTGGCCACTGACCCCTGCGTAACCTTGTGCACACCACATGGCCAGGTCTTTGTCCCTGATTCCCCTTTGGCATGCTGGAATAAACCTGGGCTGGAATTCATCATACAAAAGGCTCTTCTGCCTCTTGTGGCTGAGCTGGCCATGGTGAGTGTGGTGTGTGGACTTGACTGCTTTCCCTGAATGTTTACCCAGGCAGCTTTTCCACAGGAGATGCTTACTGGGGAAGAGGTAGCAGCAACCACCATCTAAACCCGCGTGTTGCTACATCTGGGTGGCCTGGGAGGCAGAAGGAAGCAGCAGTGCCAATTGTTTGCTCATGCTGTAAGGACAAAACTCCTTTCTTAGGGTTTCCTCTGCAATCCCAGGCAGAGAAGGACATCTCTGTCCTTGTCAGCCCTCTGGGCGATGATCAGACAGAGCAGCAGTGATGAAACCAGGCTGGCACCAGCAGGGCTGGTCACTCGCAGGCAGAGGCAGCCCAGCTCCTCCAGCCCGAGCTGGGCAGCGCCTGGGAGAGGTGGCACCATGGCACTGGGCAAGGTGCATCACCCCAGCAGGTTCATCCTGCTTAGGGAACCCTTTATGAATACGGACAGCAGACAGTTATTCTATAAAAGAGTTTTCTCTCTAATTAATTGCAGTAGGTACCAGAGTCCCTGCTGTTACTGGTTACCTGAGAAATCGAGAGGCAGTGACCAGGCTGGTGCTTCTCTGAGGAAGTGCTTCTCCTCCCACTGCACTCAGCAGGCAGCTGTGGCTTCCCAGCAGTGCAGTGGGAGGAAGAGCTGCCCAGGGAGTGGATTTGTAAAGCATTTCTTCCAGTATCACGGGAGTTTGTACTTGGGATGTGCACACAGGTGTCTGAGCTTCCTCCCTGCCCGAGGTGGGGAATGCTGGGGGTGCTGGGGCAGCTGCTGGGGGAGCTTCCAGTGCTGTGAAACCTCTCCACCAGCTATCAGGAGGAGGTGACATAGAGCATATTAATGACATTTTCTAGTGGCACTTAATTTGGAGGAGCAGTGAGTGCCAGACAGTGAACTAATGCAAAAGGCTGTAGCTGAGTGAAAAAAGGACCAAAAGAAATAAAACGAGATTCAGGCTCTGGGACTCTTCTCATCAGTAATCCATCTCTTTCTTACCTGTGTCTGCTACATGTCTTCCTTTTGTGTGTAAAAATGTTCTGTTTTGAAGTAACAAACAATCTGCAGAGTGGTAGGACTTGCCTTTGTAGGAAAGAAAGGAAAAAAAAACCCACAGGCTTTGCTGGTTCCTTGCTCAGCAGCTCTAACCAGAGCCTGGGCGTGAGCTGAGCCCCCCAGACTGGGCCTGGCTCCTGTGTTTTCCTCCAAGCACCCTGGTGTGGCACATCCCATCCACCCAGGCACAGCTGGAGTCAGGCACAGTGTCCCCTGTGTGCCACCAGCATGGGATGCCCCAGCCTCAGGCAGTTCCCCAGCCCTGGCACTGGTGGCTCCTGCAGCTAGGGCCGCAGCTGTGGGGAGCTCTGCTGCTCCCTGGGATTTGTCTCCTGGTAGTTTTTAATCATTATTTTATTAAGGGAGAAGGTGTGGTGCCATCAGATAACTTCTTATGGATGCTCTGGCAGTGTGATTATTTCAGTACTGCAGCACTGCCAGTGTGTTTTGCTGGAACATTCACATATTGATTCCAGATTCCTTTGTTGCCTGTACTAGAAAGAAAGTCCCATTTCCCTCCCTTCATGGAGAGAAACAAAGAGTAAAGGAAGGTAGATGTCATCTGAGGCTTGCCCACACACCAAGGTAATTTTTGAGAGCTGCAGAGCCACTTACTGACTCATAACTGGGGCTTGTTTTCAAACCCTTGATGGATTTTTGAATTATTTTACAATGGCAGACAAGGATGCTCACTTGGGGACAAGCCAAGGATCTGCCTCAGCAAGCTGGATCACCTTTGTTCTGCTTGCTCCAACCTTCCCTGGGGACATTCCTCTGCCAAGGGGGAGAGGATAGTGCTGCAAGGGGAGAGTCTCCTGTCCCTCTTTGGCTTCTCTTGATGGGCAGTCAGTGTCCGGCAGCTTTGTCCAGTGGGTGGGAAGGGATGGGATGGGATGGGATGGGATGGGATGGGATGGGATGGGATGGAATGGAATGGGATGGGATGGGGAAGCCACTGCCAGGAGTGCAGTGAGTTACTGCACAACCTTGGTGGGAGGTTTGCAGGTCAGTGTGTGATGTACAAGTTCCCAGCCTGCAGCTGTGCAGTGAGTTGGGGCTCAGCCCTGTCCCCATGCTGGAACACAAACCCACTTGTGGAACGTGAAATGATGTGCTGGAAAGGAGCTGGGCAGGATGAGACCTTTCTTCTTCAGTGAGGAAACACAGCTGGTCATTTGGTTGGTCTAGAAGAAGAGAGATGGGGTTCTTTGGATATCACTGCGTGCTGCATATTCCACACAGCAGCCCTCTGCTTTTAGTAATGTGGTGCACAACGTGCCTGATCCTCCCTCAGTTGTGAGCCTGATGGAAGCATGTCCTGTTTTCCATTTGTTTATTAATTTATCATCTTGTTTTTAGCCTCTGCAAAGCTTGATATTGGTACAGAGCCTGGGAAACGTGCACAGAGCAGAGTAACAGATAGTTGTGATTTGGTTACAAGGCAATAATTAAAGTGGACAGGTTTAGCTGATAACATAAAGCACATGAGAGAAATCACTTCGGTTTATAAATGTCAGCAGAGCCCCTGCAAAGGAGCTGCTGCCTGTTATGAATAGAAAGTTGTATTTTTTTTAAAGTTTCAGAGTTAAAAAAACCAAGCCAGACCGAGTCAGCCTCCTTTAGTTTCGCTGCCGAAGGAAAGCTTTTCAAATACCTGTTAATGGCAGGTGATTAACTGATTGTTTCCCTGATGCTGGCTGCATGCCAAGAAGATACCAAGGGAAACCCTCCAGGGTAAAGAGACAGGCAGTGACACCAGAGACAACATGCAAATAAGAAACGCAGTGCACCCTGGATTGTTACAGTTTTACAGTTTTTATAAGAAAAACCCCTAAAATCACGAGCCAATAAGTGACTTAGAGTGACGTCTGAGGATGGGAGCGTTGTCCCGTACCTGCTTGAATCTTTTTGTTTCTCGCCCTGACCTGAAAAGAAACTGATTAAAGAGACCCCCCCGGGTTTCTAAACCAACAAACCAAGGACTCAACGACTCTCCCGTGAGGACAGAGTCCCCAGTTCTGCCTGCAGACCAGCGGACAAAACTGCATCATCCTCCTGCTTCGTGCCACGCCTGGGAGCAGCGGCGGCGAGGGCGCAACCCGTCGATTTCTTCCCACCTGAGCTGATTCTTCTTAATAAAGGCATTAAAAAGGAGAAAGATCTCCTGCCCATTTATTTCACTGCCTGGTGCTGCTGCTCCAGCCAATATATTATAAGGAGATACAAACAGATGTCTGAAAAAATCTGGCTGACCAAGATTAAAAGAATGGGGCTATAAATTAAACTCTTCCTTGGTGTCTCTTTAAGCAACTTTATAGACAGAGCACATCCAAATGAAGGAGAGTTAATGCTCCAGGGACCTCCAGGTCTTTGGGCTGCAGAGGCAGCACCCAGGGGTGGGACGGCTTGTGGGGACAGCAGTGTCAGTCAGAGCTGGCATGGGAGACCAAAGCCTGTCCTGGTGCTTCTGCAGCTGATAAAGGGATTAGATCAGGAACAGGAATAACACCATCCCTGCAGAGTCACCACAGGATTAGTGTCTCCTGCTTGGAAAATAAATGCTGTCACTCTTCTTTGACATTTATTCCCTATAAAGACCTTGTCATTTGTGAAGTGACAAGGGTTTTATCCTCTGGGAGTACTTTGCCTGTTGGACACTGTCTTTTTGGCTGTGAGGCAGCTGAGTGACTGAGGGGCAGGTGGGTGGCACATCCCCAGCAGAGGCACTGGGAGCTCTGCTCAGACCCTTGGGGCATTCTCTCAACCCATCATCCCAAGGAAATGCAATAACACCCATTCAAACTGAGAGCAGGTTCAGATTGGTTATTAGGGAGGAATTGTTCTCTGGCAGGGTGGGCAGGCCCTGGCACAGGTGCCCAGAGCAGCTGCGGCTGCCCCTGGATCCCTGGCAGTGCCCAAGGCCAGGCTGGATGGGGCTTGGAGCAGCCTGGGACAGTGGGAGGTGTCCCTGCCTTGGTAGGGGGTGGCGCTGGATTAACTTAAAGTTCCTTTCCAACCAAACCATTCTGTGATTCTGTGATCTTATTTTTAATCTATTTTAATTTATTTTAGTTGTGGTTAAAAAATCCCAAGAGTGGGATATTTTTTAAGTGGTAAGAGTTCCAAACTAATTGTGGGGGCAAGAGTTTGCTGCTTCCTCCTCCACAGCTGGAGGCCCTTCTGGCACATTTGTGGAGGGAATTTCACAGCTATTTATACTCACTGGGTAGTTGATTTAGAGCTGGGAAATTAACTAGAATGGAAACTCTTCTTTCCCTTTATGAGAAGCAAGGGATGAGGTCTGGCAGCTGTAGGATTTGCAGCTCTCAGGGAAGAGGGACAATTCAGTAACACATCTATGCAGTGCCTACCTGTGGATACACATGTTTTATTTGTCTGAGGTGTCAAGGAGAAAAAATGTTACAAAATGGCTTAAATGAAAATGTGGTTTTGTATTTTTTAAATTGAGTTTCATTTCCCAAATGCAACTTAATGCAAACAATAAGTAAAAAATTAATTTCTCTTGGGAAAAAGCTATTAACAGAATGGTTTCTGTTTTAGCAGCATGTGAAGCTGTGTAATTGCTTACACATGTATTGCTCCGGTGTGTGCTCCCAGTTGTTGAATAGTATCAAATTATAGGAATGAAAAAGAATCAACTATTTTTAAGGGAAATGTCTAGAAGCTACATACTGAAACATGATTAAAATTCCAGATTTCCAGCTTACTCATCTAAATCAGGAATTTTAATGACATTATTCAAGTCAAGCCACCCTCAAACACACTTTTGACTTCAAAATACCCCAAACTAAATAAGACAGAAGACCTTCCTTGAACAGCTGTAACATTTTTAAGTGTCAATGTCAATCTTTTTGTTGAAAACAGAGATGTTTTTCATGGTTTATTTATTAAAGCAGGATGTTTGTCCTGCTGTGCCATGTGAAATAAAATGGGCAGGAGATCTTTCTCCTTTTTAATGCCTTTATTAAGAAGAATCAGCTCAGGTGGGGAGAAATCGATGGGTTGCACCCACACCGCCGTTGCTCCCAGGCGTGGCACGAAGAAGGAGGATGATGCAGCTTTGTCCACTGGTCTGCAGACAGAACTGGGGACTCTGTCCTCACAGGAGAGTCGTGGAGTCCTTAGCTTGTTTGTTTAACACTCCGGGATGTCTCTTTAATCAGTATCTTTTCAGGTTAGGGTGAGAAACAAAAAGGTCCAAGCAGGTACGGGACAATGCTCCCATCCTTAGACGTCACTTAAGTCACTTGTTGGCTCATGATTTTTAGGGGTTTTTCTTGTAAAAACTGTAAAACTGTAAAAACCCAGGGTGCACTGCATTTCTTATTTGCCTGTTGTCTCTGGATTTCACTGCCCATTCTCTTTACCCTGGAGGGTTTCCCTTGGTATCTTTTTGGCAAACGGCCAGCATCAGAGGAACAATAGTTAATCGCCGGCCATTAACGGATAATTAGAAACTTTTTCTTTGGCAGCGAAACCAAAAGAGTTTGACCCGGTCTGACTTGGTTTTTTTAACTCTGAAACAAAAAAAAAATACAATTTTCTATTCATAACACCATGAACCTGGGCTGCTGTGCAGAGCAGCCAGGGGAAATCCCTGGAGCACCAAGAGCTGCTGAAACATATCAGGGATGCAAATTTTGCTCTGGGGTTTGGATGCTCCTGGTTAAACCCCATTCAGTGTGCAAAGCAGGAGCAGGAAGGGTTTGTGCCTTGGCTGATGCAGCCCTGGGATTTGGCTGTCCTGGGGGTGCAGCTCATGAGCACCAGGCCTGGGTTTGGTTTTATTTCCTGCTTGCTGGTGTGACAGATGAGTAATGCCATGGTTGACTCTCACAATGAAAAGGGAAATGTTAAGAGAAGTTTTGCAGTTATGTTTTACCCCCCTTGTGTTGTTATCAGGGGTGCCCTGGGTTTGGGACATTTGGGAGGGTCGCTCGTTACTGTGGCAGCCCCTGACCCCCAATCAAGGTGTCAGGCAGTGATCTCCAGCACTGGGCAGGGAAGGAGGAGTCGACGGACAGTACTTTGGGGGGGCTAAAGGGTTAAAAGGTGAAACCTCCATTGTGTGGGTGAGCACATGGTGGGGAAAATCCTCTGCTCCTGGGTGCTGTAATATTTTCTCCATTCAGTCTTCTGTTGTATTTTTGAAAAGGTTTTAATAAACCTTTTAAATTTTTTGGAAGTGAGTAGCATCTCTCACACTGACAATAGGAGCGGGAGGGCTGGGCCCCCCAGGCCCCTGCCCTTCTGGAGCCTGCTCCTGTGCTTTTCTGT
This sequence comes from Passer domesticus, assembly GCF_036417665.1. Lineage (NCBI taxonomy): Eukaryota > Metazoa > Chordata > Aves > Passeriformes > Passeridae > Passer > Passer domesticus. The sequence goes on along the minus strand of NC_087493.1, from coordinate 881,055 downwards.
AGCAGGCACAAGGCCTGCACGGCCTCCTTGGCGATCAGAGGCCTGAGTTAGGAAACGCCAAGTCAGCATGACTGAGGCTTTAGAAGCCCCTCTCTTCCGCCTTTCGGACCCTGCTTATCTCCCTGTAAATCCATAAGTCACTTTCCCCTGACCCTTACTATTGGACAGTTTTCAAAACCCCTGTAGGGTATAAAAACCCCTAATTCTGCCCAGTTCGGCAGAAGAGCTGTAACTGGACCCTTCGTGGAGACCCGAATAAAAGAATCCTGCGGAACCCCACACGGCCTTCTCATCTCTCTTCCCTGCATCTGCGGCGGCGGCACCGGGCAAGCTGAAAGAGCTGAAATCACAAAAGAGCTGACTGCAAATCACTATAGCTTGCCCAGGTTGCCTGAGCCCCCCGCTGAGCTATCCTGGCCGGCCGGCATTCCCCGCTGGGCTTCTGCCCTGAGGGTATTGACCCGGCCTTACATTTCCTTGGGGTGATTCCCTCCATGGGATTCCATCCACCTCCTTCCTCTCCCCTGGCAGCCCAGTGTGGCTGGATGCAGCTGGAGCTGTGCTGTGCTCCCTGTCAGAGGCCTTTCCTCAGAGCTGCCACAGCCACTGCTGGGGCTGTGATCTGGCTGTCCAGCGCTGGTGGCACGGCCAGGAAAGCTTTGGGCTTTGGGGGAGGCAGGCAGCTGGGCCCTGGCTCTGCCCCAGGCCTCGGTGTCTGCGGAAGAGGGGCTCGTCCTTTTGCCTCCTGTTCAGCACGCGATGGCATTTCATCCTACAGGAGCTTGGCCTGGAAGGGACCTTAAAGCTCACCTTGTTCCACCTCCTTGCTGTGGGCAGGGACATCTCCCACTGCAGCAGGTTAACATTGGCAGAGCCGTGTCCCAGCGGTGCCCGAGGCAGGAACAGCAGATGTGGTGTTGCCCTTTTCATGGAGATCCTACAAACTCCTTTCTGACCAGCACTCCACCACCAGCAAGGGGCAGAGATTTGTGATGGCACCAAATTCCTGCAGAGCCCAGCTTCTCAGAATGGGAGGATGCTCCCATAGATAGGCAGAGATGAAAGGTCTGTGCATCACAAGTTTAAGGAGCAGGAGGAGGTTGGGATCTGTCCATGGAAAGGATTCCAAGTGTGGAGGAGGCGCATCTAACCTGTCCTTCCCTAGTTTGGAATGGGGAGATAATCACACCTGTCCTCTCACATATCCAACCAATGCAACTTGCAGTGTACAGGACTGATGAAAAGAAAGAGAGTGTACCAGAAATGTAAACCCTCTTTTAATAGGAAATCCTCCAAGATGTATTTCCCTGCATTTTCTAAAAGCATTTATACCTATTGGATGACTACAGGCTTTGAAATGTTTCTGACTGAATTGTGACAAACATCCCAGTGTTACGCAGGATGCACCAGGTCCTTTGATCAGAGAAATGTCTCTTTGGTCTTGAACAGGGAGGGATCATTCCAGTTGTTCCCAAGACCAGAGCTTTTTGTCTGTGAGTACATGTATTTATTGTACAAAATAATTACCTTTGTCTTCACTTCCCTTTGGTAGGAGATGCTCCCTGTCTCCTGCAAGCTGTTACTCTATCTCAGATATCTTTTTAGGTAAAAGGAAGAGAGAAAGGAAAGGCTGAATTGAGAATCCTCCTCAGGAGGGAGGAGGGTGAGCACCTGTGGTCTGTCTGTCCATCTGTGAGCAGCTCTGTTGTTGTTCAGCTGCAACCTCACTGTCCTACACAGGCAGGATTCCTGCATTAAGAGGAGAAGAATTGCCATCAAGAAGTAGCAACCAAATATTGCCTCCTCTTCACCCACTACTGGGCTGGCCATTGAGATGTGTTTGTGGTGAACTGGTGAAAAGCACTCTGAATTTTCTACCTTTTCTGCATTTAAAACCGAAGCTTAATGTATTCTGTGTATTTTCGTTGGCAGATAGTAGTCAACATAAATTCATTTTAATACAGTATTTCCACACCAGCACAGCCTTGATGTGCAGCATACCTGGCTGTACTCTGTGGAATGCTTTGATTTCCCTTTGGCAACTGCATTTTATTCTGTCTGCCCCAATCAGCAACAATTCCCCTTTCTCCATGTAGCCGCCAAATCCACAGCTGGTGTGGAGTTTTAGTGCTCTCCTAGGACCTGGGCCAGAAGGGAGGAAGGATACAGTGTCTGCTGGGCTCATGGTTCCAGCTCCCCTGTGGATCAGAGCCAGCCTGGCAGCACAGGGACACCTTTGGTGGCTTGGGGTGGCACTTCTGGGAGGGAAAAGCAGCATTTAAGGGGTGCTGCTGGATGGGAGAGGGGTCAGTGGTGGACATTCCACTCCTCACTGTGTGGCACGGGGAGGAGCTACTCCCAAGGGGGAGCATGTGCCTTCAGCTCCCAGTCCCTCCCAAAGCTTGTGCAGTGCAGTACTCTGAAATAATGTGACTTTTGTTTGCAGGTCAGGCTGTTCCTGCAGGGTCACACGTGCGGCTGAACCTGCAGCCAGGAGACAGAGAAGCCAAGCTCCCAGACGGAGAAAATGGGGAAAGTGACACGAGAGAAGAGAGAAGAAGGAAAAGGTACAAACATACCAGGCTTTGGGTTGGGTGGGCTGTGGTCTTCCTGCCTTTAATTACAGGCCAGGTTCTCTGGTACACTCAAGACTGCCTCTTCCTGAGACTTCATTGCTGTGTTAAGAGCTCAGCAGTGCTGAAAGCAGAGCCCTATCCTTTGGGTTCCCTTTGGCATGGCAGTAGAAGTGCCCTGAGTGCACATTCAGACCCAACTTCATGCTTCTCATGCGAAAACACCAAAATGAAATTTGCATTGTGGCTTCTTTGAATGACATGTAGTCCTTTTTAATATCTGCAGCAAGTGGTGTGAAAGTGCTTTCTGAGGCTGCTCCTTGGGATCAGCTGTGAGGGGCTGAGGGTTGGTGTGAGCCCAGTGCTGTGTCCCACTGGGAGCAGCCCCACAGGCTCACGTGCACAGCAGGCACTGCCAGAGTCCCTAGAGATCACAGCTGCCCTGCAGCCACCTTTGCAAAGGTGCTTTAAACATCAGCTGGTGCTGACTTTCCCCATGGAGCCCTTGGTTTAGTTACTGTGGGGAATTTCTTTCCTGAAACACGTGGGATTTCCCACTGCCACCAGTGATGGGGATGCTGGGGGAGTGTGGGGCTTTGGGGGCAGCAGCCCGGGCAGGGGCTGAGCTGGGGGCCCTGTTGGGCCCATGGTCCCCAGCAGCAGCACCCACAGGGCCCAAAGCCTCCCACCCCTTGCCCAGCAGAGCCTGCCCTGTCTGTCCTGCTGTCACCCGAGTGGGGGACAGGAGGCAGTGGCCGCTGCCAGCAGTAGGAATGCGGGCAGGGTGAGGATCCCCTGGCTTGGCTTTTGTCTCTTGAGCAATGCGGAGCCAGGGCAGTGCAGAGCAGGCTGGGAAGCAGAGCCCGGAGCCTTTGGAGGCTGCAAGCCTTAAACATCAGCCCCTGCAGCAGCCCAGATGCAGGTGCCACAGTTGCTAAGGCTGTCGTGGCCTTGAGAGCGGGAAGGTGGATTTTGCATCCCTGTGGCCTGATGGCGGCTTTGGAGCCAGGAGTGCCTGTGGCTGCAGCAGGAAGGGTGGCTGAAAGTTTCCTGCCTTGCTTTGGTGGCATGGCTGCAGGGGCCAGTGCAGTGAGAGCCCCCTCTGTGCTGGTGACAGCTCAGCTCTTGGGGACGCCGCTGTGCCCCAGCCCAGGAGCAGCAGCAGTGGCCAGCGGCAGCAGTGGTGTCAGTGGGACCCCCTGTGCACAGGGACCCCCAGCCGCGGGGTGGCCGTGGCAGCAGCCCCAGGGAGCTCCAGCCCCGGGATCCCAGAACAAGTGGAAATCCCAACTGTGCAAACACTGCCTGTGCCCAAAGGAATGAGAAAGAGAAGTGAGGTTTTAAAAAGAAGCCGTATTTATTTGCCAAAGATTGCCAAACTCTAGGATTTACAGAACACTTTTCCATACAACAATCCTTATAACAACAACAACGATCTACTGAGCATATTTACATGGGATCCTAGGGACTAACAATCTTCAAAGCATATTTACAAAGAACTACTAACATGTGAACATATTTACAGTAATCTTCTAACTTTTCCAACATATATACACCGCCGTAATATCTACAGCCATCATCTCCATCTGTCCTGGAAGGAAGAAAGAAGCTAAGCTGGCCTCTGCTGGCAGCACTGGGCCCAGCTGGGCTGGGAGCTGGCCCCCAGGAGCTGGGACAGGGCTGGCAGGGCTGCTGTGGCTCCAGGCAAGCGCAGGGCAGGCCAGGGCTGGTGCTTGTGGCAGCACAATCCAGGCCCCCTGCGGGCAGCGTGTCCCTGAGCGGAGCCATCCAGCCCAGCCCCAGGCTGGCGTCAGGGCAGCCACTGTGTCTGTGGGCAGGGCATGGGGAGCATCTGCCTGTCTTACTTGTGGGGCTCCATCTTCATCCAAGGACCATGGGCTCCTCCACATCCTCCTCGTCAACTTCCATCGCCTCGAAATTCTCCTCCTCTTCGACTTCCATCTCCTCAATGTTATCCTCCATGTCGACTTCCATGTCCTCAAGCGGTTCTTCTATGTCTACCTCCATCCTTTCTTCCTCACCTAGCACCATGTCCACTTGCATCTCCTCCACAATGTCTCTGGCAGTCTGCAAGAGACAGCACAATCTCACCGTGGGGTTCCTGTCCCACACCATCCATTCCCACATGGCTGCAGCCTGCCCAAGCAAGCTGGCTCCTCCCTGGAATGGCACTGTACCTCCACTTGAGCAGCAGTGCTCATCCTGCTGGGGTTGGTGCTCCAGAGCAGGCAGCAGGAAAATCCCAGGCAGCAGCAGCAACAGCTGAATGCTGACAGGCAGAGCGCAGAGCGAGCGCCACCTGAGCGCTGGCAGCAGGCAGAGTGTCTGCTCTGCTGGTTTCCAGGTGCTGGACGTTCCACCTGGAACACTGTGGGAGCTGTGATGTCACAGAAGTTTCAAGGCCACTCCACACTGGGAGATGGGCATGGAAGAATGATGAAATCCTTGAATGGTTTGGCTTGGAAGGGACCCTAAAGATCATCTGGTTCCAAGCTGAGCAAGCTGCCAGCAGAGCAGGTTGCTGCGGCCCCTGTCTAACCTGGCCTTGGATGTTCGTGGGCATGGGGTATGCACAGCCTCTCTGCACTGGTCCCAGTGTCAGGGACAAGCACCCTGAGAGGAAAGAACTTCTTCCCTTCATGGAATGGATTCCAGCTCTTGCAGTTTGATCCCATTCCTCCTTGTTCTGTCACTTCAGTTCCTGACAAAGAGTCCTCTCCCACTTCCCTGTGGGTCAGGCTGTTCCTGCAGGGTCACACACGTGGCTGAAGCTGCAGGCAGGAGAGAGAGAGAAGCCAAGCTGCCAGAGACAGCAAATGGGGAAAGTGACATGAGAGATGAGCAAAGAAGGAAAAAGTAGAGACATGCAAGGCATTGGCTGCGGGATTCATGCCTTTTATTAGAGGCCAGGTTCTCTGGTGCACTCAATGACTGTGTGATTGCGGCGTGTCCACAGTGAGCCCATGTGAGCGACCTGCACTCCCAGAGGCCAGAGCACACTTGCTTCAAGTGCTGATGAACGAGGCCAGAGACGGGTCTTTGTGTGGAACTCCAAACGCTGTGCATTGCGATGAAGAGGGTCCAGGGCCAGAGAGAAAATGAGGCTGGGGACTGAGGGTTTTATATGGGGGTTAGAAGGGGCGACGCCAGGAGTAACAGGGGACAAGAGAGAGGAGAACATTCTCTGGAGAGTAGCTATAAGGAAAAAATGGCAGTTGAAGTGGGTGATAGCAACAAAACCTGCGGATTGCAAGAGGCTGCAAGTGGCCATGGGTGAGAGCCTTGCATTCAGAGGGGTTTCTCTGTTTCACCTTGGTCCCCTTTGCCCTAAGGTATGACAGTTGCAATGAGAGGCCCCTGGGCCTCCACAACTGCCCCCTTTTTGTTTTCAAGAATGAAGGCTTCTGCCATGGACTTTTGCAAGCGTTGAGCAAAAATGGATAGAACAACCAACACAATGAATACAAGAAACAAAGTCCACAAAACAGTCTTAAGTAAAGGTGAAAGCCAGCCTTTCATGCCCCAGTCTTTCAAAAGTCCAGTGAGCCAGTCGTTGTTGCCTTTCGTCTGGATCTTGTTTGTTTGATCTTTGAGCAGCTGGACGCTCTGGTATACTGAGTCCCTATGTGAGAAGAGGTTGACAAGCGTGGCCATGGGCAAGAAATTGTGGCTTGGCTGTGGAAGCAGCCAGCTGAAGGCACGTGGCATAGTGAGGAGCTTTGCTGCATGCAGCTCCCTGCTGCAGAGGCAAGAAAGGACAGCATGCTTTGACTTTAGCTAATTTAGTAGTGGGTGGAGGCTTGGGTGGCCTGAAAGTAAAGAGATAGGGAGATTGCAATGTGAAACTTAAATTCTGGTCCCACTAAACTTTCTCTTCTGTAAGGCAAGGGTTTGAACTCAGCTTATTAGAAGAATCAAATATAAATGCTACAATATAGTTTTTCCAAATGTTAAGTGATATACCCCGCTTAGTGGTGTCTGAGCTCTCTTGGTGTTGGTCTGTGTGGTCCACGCTGCTTAAGAGATCTTCTTCTGTCCTTCTTCTTTTCCAGGCTGCTGCTGTCTGTCTTAGGCTTTCATTCTGTTCTTCTGATGGTGGCTCTGGTGTTTGCCTGGCCATTGGCAGAAGGGTTTGATGTTTTTTGCTGGGATCCATCTTGGGCCTGCTGCTGTAGAGACACAAGCATATCCCCTCCCCCAAGTAATGAATGGGAAAGGGCCCATAATTTCTTTGGATTCAGGGTCTTTGATCAACACAGGCAGCTTTTCTTTTAACTGGCCTGCAGTCACATGAAATGCAAAACACCTGATGACTGGGGGAGTTGGCTCCATAAATGAGGTGTTGAAAAAGTTGAGCACATCAAGGGCCTTGGCCAGTGTCTCAATGGGAGATAATATGTGGACTCCCTCTCTCTGTTGATCAAGGATCCTTTGGATGGACCAGTGGGCCCTCTGGACTATGGAGTGTCCTGTGGCAGAGTGTGGTATGGCTGTGACATGTTTTGTAGCCCACTGGTCAGAAAATGGTTGGAATCAGTGGGAGGTATAAGCAGGACCATGATCAGTTTTAATTTCCTGTGGAAGTGGGAAGGTGGAATAGGCTAAAAAGGAACGTTTTACAGCATCTTTTGATTTCTCACCAGCATGGGCAGAGGCGAAAACCGCACCGTTGTCGATGTGGATTGAGACGGGGATATATTTTAGTCTCCCAAAAGGGGCTTGGTGTGTGATGTGTGATTGCCCGATCTGGAGACTCTTTAGTCCTCTTGGGTTGACTCCAGCTGTGACAGAAGCAAAGGCATGTTGCTGACAATTTGGGCAGGCAGCTGCCATGGATCTTGCCTGATCTTGGGTAATTTTAAAGATGCTGAGTGGTGCAGGAATGTTTGGATGGTAGAAGTGGTGGCGGATCCTAGCCTGGTGAAAAACATTCCGTAGGGAGATTTGGACAACCATTGCTGGGGCATCTGCTCTAGCATTGCCTACTATAAATGCAGGAAAGGTGGTATGAGACCTTGTGTACATGATATAGTGTGGGTGTTGTCTGTGGGACAAAAGAGAAATGAAAGGGGAAAGCAAATGCTCTAGTTGGGGTTAGAAATGTCTTTGAAAATGGAATTTTTGGCCCGCTGCACTAGGCCATAGATATCTGCCGAATCAGTGATCAAAGGAATAGGTTCTTTGAAAGTGGAGAAGGTCCTAAGGACTGCAGTCAATTCAGCAATTTGGGCAGGATGAGGATCCCCTGGCTTGGCTTTTGTCTCTTGAGCAATGCAGGCCCAGGGCAGTGCAGGGCAGGCCCAGAAGCAGAGCCCGGAGCCTTTGGAGGCTGCAAGCCTTAAACATCAGCGCCTGCAGCAGCCCAGATGCAGGTGCCACAGTTGCCAAGGCTGTCGTGGCCTTGAGAGCGGGAAGGTGGATTTTGCATCCCTGTGGTCTGATGGCGGCTCTGGAGCCAGGAGTGGCTGTGGCTGCAGCAGGAAGGGTGGCTGAAAGTTTCCTGCCTTGCTTTGGTGGCATGGCTGCAGGGGCCAGTGCAGTGAGAGCTCCCTCTGTGCTGGTGGCAGCTCAGCTCTTGGGGACGCCGCTGTGCCCCAGCCCAGGAGCAGCAGCAGTGGCCAGCGGCAGCAGTGGTGTCAGTGGGACCCCCTGTGCACAGGGACCCCCAGCCGCGGGGTGGCCGTGGCAGCAGCCCCAGGGAGCTCCAGCCCCGGGATCCCGGAACAAGTGGAAATCCCAACTGTGCAAAAGCTGCCTGTGCCCAAAGGAATGACAAAGAGAAGTGAGGTTTTAAAAAGAAGCAGTATTTATTTGCCAAAGATTGCCAAACTCTAGGATTTACAGAACACCTTTCATTAAAACAATCCTTATAATAACAAGAACAACAATAACAATCTGCAGGATTTATTTACATGCAATTCTATGGACTAACAATCTTCAAAACATATTTACAGTTAACTATGAAGACGTGAACAATTTTACAAAAATCTTCTAACTTTTCAAACATATTTACAGAGGCGTCATATCTGTGGCCATCATCTGCATCAGGCCTGGAAGAAAGGAAGAAGCAAAGCTGGACTCTGCTGCCAGCACTGGGCCCAGCTGGGCTGGGAGCTGGCCCCCAGGAGCTGGGACAGGGCTGGCAGGGCTGCTGTGGCCCCAGGCAAGTGCAGGGCAGGCCAGCGCTGGTGCTTGTGGCAGCATAATCCAGGCCCCCTGCGGGCAGCGTGTCCCTGAGCGGGGCCATCCAGCCCAGCCCCAGGCTGGCGTCAGGGCAGGCACTGTGTCTGTGGGCAGGGCATGGGGAGCATCTGCCCGTCTTACTTGTGGGGCTCCATCTTCATCCAAGGACCATGGGCTCCTCCTCATCCTCCTCGTCCACTTCCATCTGCTCGATATTGTCCTCCTCTTCGACTTCCATCTCCTCAAGTGGCTCTTCTGTGTCTACCTCCATCCTTTCTTCCCCATCCAGCACCATGTCCACTTCCATTTCCTCTATACCATCTCTGGCAGTCTGCAAGAGACAGCACAATCTCACAGTGGGCTTCCTGTCCCACACCATCCATTGCCACGTGGCTGCAGCCTGCTCAAGCAGGCTGCCCCCTCCCTGGAATGGCACTGTACCTCCACTGGCACAGCAGTGCTCATCCTGCTGGGATTGGTGCTCCAGAGCAGGTAGCAGGAAAAGGCCAGGCAGCAGCAGCAACAGCTCAGCGCTGACGGGCAGAGCGCAGAGCGAGCAACAACAGAGCGCTGGCAGCAGGCAGAGTGTCTGCTCTGCTGGTTTCCAGGTGCTGGACGTTCCACCAGGAACACTGTGGGAGCTGTGATGTCACAGAAGTTTCAGGGCCACGCCACACTGGGAGGTGGGCATGGTAGGATGATGAAATCCTTGAATGGTTTGGCTAGGAAGGGACCCTAAAGATCATCTGGTTCCAAGCTGAGCAAGCTGCCAGCAGAGCAGGTTGCTGCGGCCCCTGTCCAACCTGGCCTTGGATGTTCCGTGGCATGGAGTATGCACAGCCTCTCTGCACTGGTCCCAGTGTCAGGGACAAGCACCCTGAGAGGAAAGAACTTCTTCCCATCATGGAATGGATTCCAGCTCTTGCAGTTTCATCTCATTCCCCCTTGTTCTGTCACTTCAGTTCCTGGCGGAGAGTCCTCTCCCACTTCCCTGTGGGTCAGGCTGTTCCTGCAGGGTCACACATGTGGCTGAAGCTGCAGGCAGGAGAGAGAGAAGCCAAGCTGGCAGAGAGAGCAAATGGGGAAAGTGACATGAGAGATGAGCAAAGAAGGAAAATGTAAAGACATGCAAGGCATTGGGTTGGGTGGGCTGCGGGATTCATGACTTCTTTTAGAGGCCAGCTTCTCTGGTGCACTCAATGACTGTGTGATTGCGGCGTGTCCACAGTGAGCCCGTGTGAGCGAGCTGCACTCCCAGAGGCTGGAGCACACTTGCTTCAAGTGCTGATGAACGAGGCCAGAGACGGGTCTTTGTGTGGAACTCCAAACGCTGTGCATTGCGATGAAGAGGGTCCAGGGCCAGAGAGAAAATGAGGCTGGGGACTGAGGGTTTTATATGGGGGGGAGAAGGGGCGAAGCCAGGGCCTGCAGGGGACAAGGGAGGGAAGAACATTCTCTGGAGAGTAGATATAAGGAAAAAATGGCAGTTGAAGTGGGTGATGGCAACAAAAGCTGCAGATTGCAAGAGGCTGCAAGTGGCCATGGGTGAGAGCCCTGCATTCAGAGGGGTTTCTCTCTTTCACCTTGGTCCCCTTTGCCCTAAGGTATTACAGTTGCAATGAGAGGCCCCTGGGCCTCCACAACTGCCCCCTTTTTGTTTTCAAGAATGAAAGCTTCTGCCATGGACTTTTGCAAGCGTTGAGCAAAACTGGATAAAATAACCAACACAATGAATACAATGTCTCTGCTGCTGTAGAGACACAAGCATATCCTCTCCCCCAAGTAATGAATGGGAAAGGGCCCATAATTTTTTTAGATTCAGGGTCTTTGATCCACACAGGTGGCTTTTCTTTTCACTGGGCTGCAGTGAAATTAAATGCCAATTGCCTGATGACTGGTGAGTTGGCTCCATAAATGAGGTGTTGAAAAAGTTGAGCACATCAAGGGCCTTGGCCAGTGTCTCAATGGGAGATAATATGTGGACTCCCTGTCTCTGTTGATCAAGGATCCTTTGGATGGAAGAGTGGGCCCTCTGGACTATGGAGTGTCCTGTGGCAGAGTGTGGTATGGCTGTGAGATGTGTTGTACCCCACTGGTGAGAAAATGGTTGGTATCACTGCGAGGTATAAGCAGGACTATGATCAGTTTTAATTTCCTGTGGAACAGGGAAGGTGGAAAAAGCTAAAAAGGAACATTTTATAGCACCTTTTGATTTCTCACCAGCATGGGCAAAGGCGAAAACCGCACCGTTGTCGGCGTCGATTCAGACTGGGATGTATCTTAGTCTCCCAAAAGGGGCTTGGTGTGTGATGCGTGATTGCCCGATCTGGAGACTCTTTAGTCCTCTTGGGTTGACTCCAGCTGTGACAGAAGCAAAGGCATGTTGCTGACAATTTGGGCAGGCAGCTGCCATGGATCTTGCCTGATCTTGGGTAATTTTAAAGGTGTTGAGCAGTGCAGGAATGTTTGGATGGTAGAAGCGGTGGCGGATCCTAGCCTGGTCAGAAACATTCCATAGGGAGGTTTGGAGAGCCATTGCTGAGGCATCGGCTCTAGCATTGCCTACTATAAATGCAGGAAGGGTGGTATGAGACCTTGTGTACATGATATAGTGTGGGTGTTGTCTGTGGGACAAAAGAGAAATGAAAGGGGAAAGCAAATGTTCTAGTTGGGGTTAGAAATGTCTTTGAAAATGGAATTTTCGGTCCGCTGCACTAGGCCTTAGACATCTGCCGAATCAGTGATCAAATGAATAGGTTCTTTGAAAGCGGAGAAGGTCCTAACGAGTGCAGTCAATTCAGCAATTTGGGCAGGAGGAGGATCCCCTGGCTTGGCTTTTGTCTCTTGAGCAATGCAGGCCCAGGGCAGTGCAGGGCCGGCCCAGAAGCAGAGCCCGGAGCCCTTGGAGGCTGCAAGCCTTAAACATCAGCGCCTGCAGCAGCCCAGATGCAGGTGCCACAGTTGCCAAGGCTGTCAAGGCCTTGAGAGTGGGAAGGTGGATTTTGCATCCCTGTGGCCTGATGGCAGCTCTGGAGCCAGGAGTGGCTGTGGCTGCAGCAGGACGGGTGGCTGAAAGTTTCCTGCCTTGCTTTGGTGGCATGGCTGCAGGGGCCAGTGCAGTGAGAGCCCCCTCTGTGCTGGTGACAGCTCAGCTCTTGGGGACGCCGCTGTGCCCCAGCCCAGGAGCAGCAGCAGTGGCCAGCGGCAGCAGTGGTGTCAGTGGGACCCCCTGTGCACAGGGACCCCCAGCCGCGGGGTGGCCGTGGCAGCAGCCCCAGGGAGCTCCAGCCCCGGGATCCCGGAACAAGTGGAAATCCCAACTGTGCAAATGCTTCCTGTGCCCAAAGGTGTCAGAACCCAGAGCATCTGTCTGGATGCCCTGGATGTCTCAAAGCCCTGGCAGGGGCTCGGAGACCCTGGCAGGAAGCCAAAGACACCTGGAAATTCGATCTTAATTCATGGAGCAAATTGCCAACCTTATATGAAGAACTACAGGCCACAAAAGTTTAAGTAGCACAGTAGTAGGAATCACAGGGTGAAGGACAAAATTATAATGCACTGTACAGGGGGCTTTTATATGTTGTACAGGGGGGATTTAGAATTCTGTGCATGGGTCGGGAGTCCCAAGGTGGAGGAATTTGGGCGTGCCCTGTCCTTCTTCTTTCTTCTTCTTGGCATCCATGTTCAGGATGATGTTGGCATGTGTGCATTGGTTCATAGAGAAATTGCACTTGCCAACAAGGGCGAAAAGTATTGGAAATTAAAGGTAAATATCTACTATGTAGTTTTCACTATAAAAGAGACAACCACCCCGTGGGCGGGGGAGAGCGCCCTCGGGTGTCTTGCTGATCAGACCTCGGCTAGCCAGACAGAACAACTTTGGAGATAAGGAACAATAAAGTCAACTAAAGACCAAAAAGCAAGAGTCCAGACTCCTTCTTCGAAAGCGCGGCCTGCCCAGAACCACCTTTTCCCGTGCTGGGGCAGAGACCACTGGCAGCCGAGCCCGGCACGAAGGAATGAGAAAGACAAGTGAGGTTTTCTAAAGAAGCAGTATTTATTTGCTGAAGATCGGCAAATTCTAGGATTTCCAGAACACCTTTCATATTTCCATGGGATCCTATGGACTAACAGTCTTCAAAACATATTTACAGAGAACTTCTAAGCGACGAACATATTTACAGAATTCTTCTAACTTTTCAAACATATTTACAGAGGCGTCGTATCTGTGGCCATCATCTGCATCAGGCCTGGAAGAAAGGAAGAAGCAAAGCTGGACTCTGCTGCCAGCACTGGGCCCAGCTGGGCTGGGAGCTGGCCCCCAGGAGCTGGGACAGGGCTGGCAGGGCTGCTGTGGCCCCAGGCAAGTGCAGGGCAGGCCAGGGCTGGTGCGTGTGCCAGCACAATCCAGGCCCCCTGCGGGCAGCGTGTCCCTGAGCGGGGCCATCCAGCCCAGCCCCAGGCTGGCGTCAGGGCAGGCACTGTGTCTGTGGGCAGGGCATGGGGAGCATCTGCCCGTCTTACTTGTGGGGCTCCATCTTCATCCAAGGACCATGGGCTCCTCCTCATCCTCCTCGTCCACTTCCATCTGCTCGATATTGTCCTCCTCTTCGACTTCCATCTCCTCAAGTGGCTCTTCTGGGTCTACCTCCATCCTTTCTTCCCCATCCAGCACCATGTCCGCTTCCATTTCCTCTATACCATCTCTGGCAGTCTGCAAGAGACAGCACAATCTCACAGTGGGCTTCCTGTCCCACACCATCCATTGCCACGTGGCTGCAGCCTGCTCAAGCAGGCTGCCCCCTCCCTGGAATGGCACAGTACCTCCACTGGCACAGCAGTGCTCATCCTGCTGGGATTGGTGCTCCAGAGCAGGCGTCAGGAAAATCCCTGGCGGCAGCAACAGCTCAGCGCTGACGGGCAGAGCGCAGAGCGAGCGCCAACTGAGCGCTGGCAGCAGGCAGAGTGTCTGCTCTGCTGGTTTCCAGGTGCTGGACGTTCCACCTGGAACACTGTGGGAGCTGTGATGTCACAGAAGTTTCAGGGCCGCGCCACACTGGGAAATGGGCATGGTAGAATGATGAAATCCTTGAATGGTTTGGCTTGGAAGGGACCCTAAAGATCATCTGGTTCCAAGCTGAGTAACTTCCCAGCAGAGCAGGTTGCTGCGGCCCCTGTCCAAGGTGGCCTTGGATGCTCCGTGGCATGGGGTATGCACAGCCTCTCTGCACTGGTCCCAGTGTCAGGGACAAGCACCCTGAGAGGAAAGAACTTCTTCCCATCATGGAATGGATTCCAGCTCTTGCAGTTTCATCTCATTCCCCCTTGTTCTGTCACTTCAGTTCCTGGCGGAGAGTCCTCTCCCACTTCCCTGTGGGTCAGGCTGTTCCTGCAGGGTCACACATGTGGCTGAAGCTGCAGGCAGGAGAGAGAGAAGCCAAGCTGCCAGCCAGAGCAAATGGGGAAAGTGACATGAAAGATGAGCGAAGAAGGAAAAAGTAGAGACATGCAAGGCATTGGGTTGGGTGGGCTGTGGCATTCATGCCTTTCATTAGAGGCCAGGTTCTCTGGTGCACTCAATGACTGTGTGATTGGGGCGTGTCCACAGTGAGCCCGTGTGAGCGACCTGCACTGCCAGAGGCCGGAGCACACTTGCTTCAAGTGCTGATGAACGAGGCCAGAGACGGGTCTTTGTGTGGAACTCCAAACGCTGTGCATTGCGATGAAGAGGGTCCAGGGCCAGAGAGAAAATGAGGCTGGGGACTGAGGGTTTTATATGGGGGGGAGAAGGGGCGAAGCCAGGGCCTGCAGGAGACAAGAGAGGGAAGAACATTCTCTGGAGAGTAGATATAAGGAAAAAATGGCAGTTGAAGTGGGTGATGGCAACAAAAGCTGCAGATTGCAAGAGGCTGCAAGTGGCCATGGGTGAGAGCCCTGCATTCAGAGGGGTTTCTCTCTTTCACCTTGGTCCCTTTTGCCCTAAGGTATTACAGTTGCAATGAGAGGCCCCTGGGCCTCCACAACTGCCCCCTTTTTGTTTTCAAGAATGAAAGCTTCTGCCATGGACTTTTGCAAGCGTTGAGCAAAACTGGATAAAATAACCAACACAATGAATACAATGTCTCTGCTGCTGTAGAGACACAAGCATATCCTCTCCCCCAAGTAATGAATGGGAAAGGGCCCATAATTTTTTTAGATTCAGGGTCTTTGATCCACACAGGTGGCTTTTCTTTTCACTGGGCTGCAGTGAAATTAAATGCCAATTGCCTGATGACTGGTGAGTTGGCTCCATAAATGAGGTGTTGAAAAAGTTGAGCACATCAAGGGCCTTGGCCAGTGTCTCAATGGGAGATAATATGTGGACTCCCTGTCTCTGTTGATCAAGGATCCTTTGGATGGAAGAGTGGGCCCTCTGGACTATGGAGTGTCCTGTGGCAGAGTGTGGTATGGCTGTAACATGTTTTATAGCCCACTGGTCAGAAAATGGTTGGAATCAGTGGGAGGTATAAGCAGGACCATGATCAGTTTTCATTTCCTGTGGAACAGGAAAGGTGGAAAAAGCTAAAAAGGAACGTTTTATAGCACCTTTTGATTTCTCACCAGCATGGGCAAAGGCGAAAACCGCACCGTTGTCGGCGTCAATTCAGACTGGGATATATTTTAGTCTCCCAAAAGGGGCTTGGTGTGTGATGCGTGATTGCCTGATCTGGAGACTCTTTAGTCCTCTTGGGTTGAGTGCAGCTGTGACGGAAGCAAAGGCATGTTGCTGACAATTTGGGCAGGCGGCTGCCATGGATCTTGCCTGATCTTGGGTAATTTTAAAGATGCTGAGCGGTGCAGGAATGTTTGGATGGTAGAAGCGGTGGCGGATCCTAGCCTGGTCAGAAACATTCCATAGGGAGGTTTGGAGAGCCGTTGCTGAGGCATCGGCTCTAGCATTGCCTACTATAAATGCAGGAAGGGTGGTATGAGACCTTGTGTACATGATATAGTGTGGGTGTTGTCTGTGGGACAAAAGAGAAATGAAAGGGGAAAGGAAATGCTCTAGTTGGGGTTAGAAATGTCTTTGAAAATGGAATTTTCGGTCCGCTGCACTAGGCCTTAGACATCTGCCGAATCAGTGATCAAATGAATAGGGCCTTTGAAAGCGGAGAAGGTCCTAACGAGTGCAGTCAATTCAGCAATTTGGGCAGGATGAGGATCCCCTGGCTTGGCTTTTGTCTCTTGAGCAATGCAGGCCCAGGGCAGTGCAGGGCAGGCCCAGAAGCAGAGCCCGGAGCCCTTGGAGGCTGCAAGCCTTAAACATCAGTGCCTGCAGCAGCCCAGATGCAGATGCCACAGTTGCCAAGGCTGTCAAGGCCTTGAGAGCGGGAAGGTGGATTTTGCATCCCTGTGGCCTGATGGCAGCTCTATAGCCAGGAGTGGCTGTGGCTGCAGCAGGAAGGGTGGCTGAAAGTTTCCTGCCTTGCTTTGGTGGCATGGCTGCAGGGGCCAGTGCAGTGAGAGCCCCCTCTGTGCTGGTGGCAGCTCAGCTCTTGGGGACGCCGCTGTGCCCCAGCCCAGGAGCAGCAGCAGTGCCCAGCGGCAGCAGTGGTGCCAGTGGGACCCCCTGTGCACAGGGACCCCCAGCCGCGGGGTGGCCGTGGCAGCAGCCCCAGGGAGCTCCAGCCCCGGGATCCCGGAACAAGTGGAAATCCCAACTGTGCAAATGCTTCCTGTGCCCAAAAGTGTTGGAACCCAGAGCATCTCTCTGGATGCCCTGGATGTCTCAAAGCCCTGGCAGGGGCTCGGAGACCCTGGCAGGAAGCCAAAGACACCTGGAAATTCCATCTTAATTCATGGAGCAAATTGCCAACCTTACATGAAGAACTACAGGCCACAAAAGTTTAAGTAGCACAGTAGTAGGAATCACAGGGTGAAGGACAAAATTATAATGCACTGTACAGGGGGGTTTTATATGTTGTACAGGGGGGATTTAGAATACTGTGCATGGGTCGGGAGTCCCAAGGTGGAGGAATTTGGGCGTGCCCTGTCCTTCTTCTTTCTTCTTCTTGGCATCCATGTTCAGGATGATGTTGGCATGTGTGCATTGGTTCATAGAGAAAGTGCACTTGCCAACAAGGGCGAAAAGTATTGGAAATTAAAGGTAAATATCTACTATGTAGTTTTCACTATAAAAGAGACAACCACCCCGTGGGCGGGGGAGAGTGCCCTTGGCTGTCTTGCTGATCAGACCTCGGCTGGACAGACAGAAAAACTTTGGAGATAAGGAACAATAAAGTCAACTGAAGACCAAAAAGCAAGAGTCCAGACTCCTTCTTCGAAAGCGCGGCCTGCCCAGAACCACCTTTTCCCGTGCTGGGGCAGAGACCACTGGCAGCCGAGCCCGGCACGAAGGAATGAGAAAGACAAGTGAGGTTTTCTAAAGAAGCAGTATTTATTTGCTGAAGATCGGCAAATTCTAGGATTTCCAGAACACCTTTCATATTTCCATGGGATGCTATGGACTAACAGTCTTCAAAACATATTTACAGAGAACTTCTAAGCGACGAACATATTTACAGAATTCTTCTAACTTTTCAAACATATTTACAGAGGCGTCGTATCTGTGGCCATCATCTGCATCAGGCCTGGAAGAAAGGAAGAAGCAAAGCTGGACTCTGCTGCCAGCACTGGGCCCAGCTGGGCTGGGAGCTGGCCCCCAGGAGCTGAGACAGGGCTGGCAGGGCTGCTGTGGCCCCAGGCAAGTGCAGGGCAGGCCAGGGCTGGTGCGTGTGCCAGCACAATCCAGGCCCCCCTGCGGGCAGCGTGTCCCTGAGCGGGGCCATCCAGCCCAGCCCAAGCCTGGCGACAGGGCAGCCACTGTGTCTGTGGGCAGGGCATGGGGAGCATCTGCCCGTCTTACTTGTGGGGCTCCATCTTCATCCAAGGACCATGGGCTCCTCCTCATCCTCCTCATCCACTTCCATCTGCTCGATATTGTCCTCCTCTTCGACTTCCATCTCCTCAAGTGGCTCTTCTGTGTCTACCTCCATCCTTTCTTCCCCATCCAGCACCATGTCCACTTCCATTTCCTCTATACCATCTCTGGCAGTCTGCAAGAGACAGCACAATCTCACAGTGGGCTTCCTGTCCCACACCATCCATTGCCACGTGGCTGCAGCCTGCTCAAGCAGGCTGCCCCCTCCCTGGAATGGCACTGTACCTCCACTGGCACAGCAGTGCTCATCCTGCTGGGATTGGTGCTCCAGAGCAGGCGTCAGGAAAATCCCTGGCGGCAGCAACAGCTCAGCGCTGACGGGCAGAGCGCAGAGCGAGCGCCAACTGAGCGCTGGCAGCAGGCAGAGTGTCTGCTCTGCTGGTTTCCAGGTGCTGGACGTTCCACCTGGAACACTGTGGGAGCTGTGATGTCACAGAAGTTTCAGGGCCGTGCCACACTGGGAGATGGGCATGGTAGAATGATGAAATCCTTGAATGGTTTGGCTTGGAAGGGACCCTAAAGATCATCTGGTTCCAAGCTGAGCAACTTCCCAGCAGAGCAGGTTGCTGCGGCCCCTGTCCAAGGTGGCCTTGGATGCTCCTTGGCATGGGGTATGCACAGCCTCTCTGCACTGGTCCCAGTGTCAGGGACAAGCACCCTGAGAGGAAAGAACTTCTTCCCATCATGGAATGGATTCCAGCTCTTGCAGTTTCATCTCATTCCCCCTTGTTCTGTCACTTCAGTTCCTGGCGGAGAGTCCTCTCCCACTTCCCTGTGGGTCAGGCTGTTCCTGCAGGGTCACACATGTGGCTGAAGCTGCAGGCAGGAGAGAGAGAAGCC
The DNA here is from genome assembly GCF_036417665.1 of Passer domesticus. Classification (NCBI taxonomy): domain Eukaryota; kingdom Metazoa; phylum Chordata; class Aves; order Passeriformes; family Passeridae; genus Passer; species Passer domesticus. The sequence goes on along the minus strand of NC_087493.1, from coordinate 862,458 downwards.
AAGCTGGCAGAGAGAGGAAATGGGGAAAGTGACATGAGAGATGAGCAAAGAAGGAAAATGTAAAGACATGCAAGGCATTGGGTTGGGTGGGCTGCGGGATTCATGACTTCTTTTAGAGGCCAGCTTCTCTGGTGCACTCAATGACTGTGTGATTGCGGCGTGTCCACAGTGAGCCCGTGTGAGCGAGCTGCACTGCCAGAGGCCGGAGCACACTTGCTTCAAGTGCTGATGAACGAGGCCAGAGACGGGTCTTTGTGTGCAACTCCAAACGCTGTGCATTGCGATGAAGAGGGTCCAGGGCCAGAGAGAAAATGAGGCTGGGGACTGAGGGTTTTATATGGGGGGGAGAAGGGGCGAAGCCAGGGCCTGCAGGGGACAAGAGAGGGAAGAACATTCTCTGGAGAGTAGATATAAGGAAAAAATGGCAGTTGAAGTGGGTGATGGCAACAAAAGCTGCAGATTGCAAGAGGCTGCAAGTGGCCATGGGTGAGAGCCCTGCATTCAGAGGGGTTTCTCTCTTTCACCTTGGTCCCCTTTGCCCTAAGGTATTACAATTGCAATGAGAGGCCCCTGGGCCTCCACAACTGCCCCCTTTTTGTTTTCAAGAATGAAAGCTTCTGCCATGGACTTTTGCAAGCGTTGAGCAAAACTGGATAAAATAACCAACACAATGAATACAATGTCTCTGCTGCTGTAGAGACACAAGCATATCCTCTCCCCCAAGTAATGAATGGGAAAGGGCCCATAATTTTTTTAGATTCAGGGTCTTTGATCCACACAGGTGGCTTTTCTTTTCACTGGGCTGCAGTGAAATTAAATGCCAATTGCCTGATGACTGGTGAGTTGGCTCCATAAATGAGGTGTTGAAAAAGTTGAGCACATCAAGGGCCTTGGCCAGTGTCTCAATGGGAGATAATATGTGGACTCCCTGTCTCTGTTGATCAAGGATCCTTTGGATGGACCAGTGGGCCCTCTGGACTATGGAGTGTCCTGTGGCAGAGTGTGGTATGGCTGTGACATGTTTTATAGCCCACTGGTCAGAAAATGGTTGGAATCAGTGGGAGGTATAAGCAGGACCATGATCAGTTTTCATTTCCTGTGGAACAGGGAAGGTGGAAAAAGCTAAAAAGGAAGGTTTTATAGCACCTTTTGATTTCTCACCAGCATGGGCAAAGGCGAAAACCGCACCGTTGTCGGCGTCGATTCAGACGGGGATATATTTTAGTCTCCCAAAAGGGGCTTGGTGTGTGATGCGTGATTGCCCGATCTGGAGACTCTTTAGTCCTCTTGGGTTGACTCCAGCTGTGACAGAAGCAAAGGCATGTTGCTGACAATTTGGGCAGGCGGCTGCCATGGATCTTGGCTGATCTTGGGTAATTTTAAAGATGCTGAGCGGTGCAGGAATGTTTGGATGGTAGAAGCGGTGGCGGATCCTAGCCTGGTCAAAAACATTCCCTAGGGAGGTTTGGAGAACCATTGCTGAGGCATCTGCTCTAGCATTGCCTACTATAAATGCAGGAAGGGTGGTATGAGACCTTGTGTACATGATATAGTGTGGGTGTTGTCTGTGGGACAAAAGAGAAATGAAAGGGGAAAGCAAATGCTCTAGTTGGGGTTAGAAATGTCTTTGAAAATGGAATTTTCGGTCCGCTGCACTAGGCCTTAGACATCTGCCGAATCAGTGATCAAATGAATAGGGCCTTTGAAAGCGGAGAAGGTCCTAACGAGTGCAGTCAATTCAGCAATTTGGGCAGGATGAGGATCCCCTGGCTTGGCTTTTGTCTCTTGAGCAATGCAGGCCCAGGGCAGTGCAGGGCAGGCCCAGAAGCAGAGCCCGGAGCCCTTGGAGGCTGCAAGCCTTAAACATCAGCGCCTGCAGCAGCCCAGATGCAGGTGCCACAGTTGCCAAGGCTGTCAAGGCCTTGAGAGTGGGAAGGTGGATTTTGCATCCCTGTGGCCTGATGGCAGCTCTGGAGCCAGGAGTGGCTGTGGCTGCAGCAGGACGGGTGGCTGAAAGTTTCCTGCCTTGCTTTGGTGGCATGGCTGCAGGGGCCAGTGCAGTGAGAGCCCCCTCTGTGCTGGTGGCAGCTCAGCTCTTGGGGACGCCGCTGTGCCCCAGCCCAGGAGCAGCAGCAGTGCCCAGGGGCAGCAGTGGTGCCAGTGGGACCCCCTGTGCACAGGGACCCCCAGCCGCGGGGTGGCCGTGGCAGCAGCCCCAGGGAGCTCCAGCCCCGGGATCCCGGAACAAGTGGAAATCCCAACTGTGCAAATGCTTCCTGTGCCCAAAAGTGTTGGAACCCAGAGCATCTCTCTGGATGCCCTGGATGTCTCAAAGCCCTGGCAGGGGCTCGGAGACCCTGGCAGGAAGCCAAAGACACCTGGAAATTCCATCTTAATTCATGGAGCAAATTGCCAACCTTACATGAAGAACTACAGGCCACAAAAGTTTAAGTAGCACAGTAGTAGGAATCACAGGGTGAAGGACAAAATTATAATGCACTGTACAGGGGGGTTTTATATGTTGTACAGGGGGGATTTAGAATACTGTGCATGGGTCGGGAGTCCCAAGGTGGAGGAATTTGGGCGTGCCCTGTCCTTCTTCTTTCTTCTTCTTGGCATCCATGTTCAGGATGATGTTGGCATGTGTGCATTGGTTCATAGAGAAAGTGCACTTGCCAACAAGGGCGAAAAGTATTGGAAATTAAAGGTAAATATCTACTATGTAGTTTTCACTATAAAAGAGACAACCACCCCGTGGGCGGGGGAGAGTGCCCTTGGCTGTCTTGCTGATCAGACCTCGGCTGGACAGACAGAAAAACTTTGGAGATAAGGAACAATAAAGTCAACTGAAGACCAAAAAGCAAGAGTCCAGACTCCTTCTTCGAAAGCGCGGCCTGCCCAGAACCACCTTTTCCCGTGCTGGGGCAGAGACCACTGGCAGCCGAGCCCGGCACGAAGGAATGAGAAAGACAAGTGAGGTTTTCTAAAGAAGCAGTATTTATTTGCTGAAGATCGGCAAATTCTAGGATTTCCAGAACACCTTTCATATTTCCATGGGATGCTATGGACTAACAGTCTTCAAAACATATTTACAGAGAACTTCTAAGCGACGAACATATTTACAGAATTCTTCTAACTTTTCAAACATATTTACAGAGGCGTCGTATCTGTGGCCATCATCTGCATCAGGCCTGGAAGAAAGGAAGAAGCAAAGCTGGACTCTGCTGCCAGCACTGGGCCCAGCTGGGCTGGGAGCTGGCCCCCAGGAGCTGAGACAGGGCTGGCAGGGCTGCTGTGGCCCCAGGCAAGTGCAGGGCAGGCCAGGGCTGGTGCGTGTGCCAGCACAATCCAGGCCCCCCTGCGGGCAGCGTGTCCCTGAGCGGGGCCATCCAGCCCAGCCCAAGCCTGGCGACAGGGCAGCCACTGTGTCTGTGGGCAGGGCATGGGGAGCATCTGCCCGTCTTACTTGTGGGGCTCCATCTTCATCCAAGGACCATGGGCTCCTCCTCATCCTCCTCATCCACTTCCATCTGCTCGATATTGTCCTCCTCTTCGACTTCCATCTCCTCAAGTGGCTCTTCTGTGTCTACCTCCATCCTTTCTTCCCCATCCAGCACCATGTCCACTTCCATTTCCTCTATACCATCTCTGGCAGTCTGCAAGAGACAGCACAATCTCACAGTGGGCTTCCTGTCCCACACCATCCATTGCCACGTGGCTGCAGCCTGCTCAAGCAGGCTGCCCCCTCCCTGGAATGGCACTGTACCTCCACTGGCACAGCAGTGCTCATCCTGCTGGGATTGGTGCTCCAGAGCAGGCGTCAGGAAAATCCCTGGCGGCAGCAACAGCTCAGCGCTGACGGGCAGAGCGCAGAGCGAGCGCCAACTGAGCGCTGGCAGCAGGCAGAGTGTCTGCTCTGCTGGTTTCCAGGTGCTGGACGTTCCACCTGGAACACTGTGGGAGCTGTGATGTCACAGAAGTTTCAGGGCCGTGCCACACTGGGAGATGGGCATGGTAGAATGATGAAATCCTTGAATGGTTTGGCTTGGAAGGGACCCTAAAGATCATCTGGTTCCAAGCTGAGCAACTTCCCAGCAGAGCAGGTTGCTGCGGCCCCTGTCCAAGGTGGCCTTGGATGCTCCTTGGCATGGGGTATGCACAGCCTCTCTGCACTGGTCCCAGTGTCAGGGACAAGCACCCTGAGAGGAAAGAACTTCTTCCCATCATGGAATGGATTCCAGCTCTTGCAGTTTCATCTCATTCCCCCTTGTTCTGTCACTTCAGTTCCTGGCGGAGAGTCCTCTCCCACTTCCCTGTGGGTCAGGCTGTTCCTGCAGGGTCACACATGTGGCTGAAGCTGCAGGCAGGAGAGAGAGAAGCCAAGCTGGCAGAGAGAGGAAATGGGGAAAGTGACATGAGAGATGAGCAAAGAAGGAAAATGTAAAGACATGCAAGGCATTGGGTTGGGTGGGCTGCAGGATTCATGACTTCTTTTAGAGGCCAGCTTCTCTGGTGCACTCAATGACTGTGTGATTGCGGCGTGTCCACAGTGAGCCCGTGTGAGCGAGCTGCACTGCCAGAGGCCGGAGCACACTTGCTTCAAGTGCTGATGAACGAGGCCAGAGACGGGTCTTTGTGTGGAACTCCAAACGCTGTGCATTGCGATGAAGAGGGTCCAGGGCCAGAGAGAAAATGAGGCTGGGGACTGAGGGTTTTATATGGGGGGGAGAAGGGGCGAAGCCAGGGCCTGCAGGGGACAAGAGAGGGAAGAACATTCTCTGGAGAGTAGATATAAGGAAAAAATGGCAGTTGAAGTGGGTGATGGCAACAAAAGCTGCAGATTGCAAGAGGCTGCAAGTGGCCATGGGTGAGAGCCCTGCATTCAGAGGGGTTTCTCTCTTTCACCTTGGTCCCCTTTGCCCTAAGGTATTACAATTGCAATGAGAGGCCCCTGGGCCTCCACAACTGCCCCCTTTTTGTTTTCAAGAATGAAAGCTTCTGCCATGGACTTTTGCAAGCGTTGAGCAAAACTGGATAAAATAACCAACACAATGAATACAATGTCTCTGCTGCTGTAGAGACACAAGCATATCCTCTCCCCCAAGTAATGAATGGGAAAGGGCCCATAATTTTTTTAGATTCAGGGTCTTTGATCCACACAGGTGGCTTTTCTTTTCACTGGGCTGCAGTGAAATTAAATGCCAATTGCCTGATGACTGGTGAGTTGGCTCCATAAATGAGGTGTTGAAAAAGTTGAGCACATCAAGGGCCTTGGCCAGTGTCTCAATGGGAGATAATATGTGGACTCCCTGTCTCTGTTGATCAAGGATCCTTTGGATGGACCAGTGGGCCCTCTGGACTATGGAGTGTCCTGTGGCAGAGTGTGGTATGGCTGTGACATGTTTTATAGCCCACTGGTCAGAAAATGGTTGGAATCAGTGGGAGGTATAAGCAGGACCATGATCAGTTTTCATTTCCTGTGGAACAGGGAAGGTGGAAAAAGCTAAAAAGGAAGGTTTTATAGCACCTTTTGATTTCTCACCAGCATGGGCAAAGGCGAAAACCGCACCGTTGTCGGCGTCGATTCAGACGGGGATATATTTTAGTCTCCCAAAAGGGGCTTGGTGTGTGATGCGTGATTGCCCGATCTGGAGACTCTTTAGTCCTCTTGGGTTGACTCCAGCTGTGACAGAAGCAAAGGCATGTTGCTGACAATTTGGGCAGGCGGCTGCCATGGATCTTGGCTGATCTTGGGTAATTTTAAAGATGCTGAGCGGTGCAGGAATGTTTGGATGGTAGAAGCGGTGGCGGATCCTAGCCTGGTCAAAAACATTCCCTAGGGAGGTTTGGAGAACCATTGCTGAGGCATCTGCTCTAGCATTGCCTACTATAAATGCAGGAAGGGTGGTATGAGACCTTGTGTACATGATATAGTGTGGGTGTTGTCTGTGGGACAAAAGAGAAATGAAAGGGGAAAGCAAATGCTCTAGTTGGGGTTAGAAATGTCTTTGAAAATGGAATTTTCGGTCCGCTGCACTAGGCCTTAGACATCTGCCGAATCAGTGATCAAATGAATAGGGCCTTTGAAAGCGGAGAAGGTCCTAACGAGTGCAGTCAATTCAGCAATTTGGGCAGGATGAGGATCCCCTGGCTTGGCTTTTGTCTCTTGAGCAATGCAGGCCCAGGGCAGTGCAGGGCAGGCCCAGAAGCAGAGCCCGGAGCCCTTGGAGGCTGCAAGCCTTAAACATCAGCGCCTGCAGCAGCCCAGATGCAGGTGCCACAGTTGCCAAGGCTGTCAAGGCCTTGAGAGCGGGAAGGTGGATTTTGCATCCCTGTGGCCTGATGGCAGCTCTGGAGCCAGGAGTGGCTGTGGCTGCAGCAGGACGGGTGGCTGAAAGTTTCCTGCCTTGCTTTGGTGGCATGGCTGCAGGGGCCAGTGCAGTGAGAGCCCCCTCTGTGCTGGTGGCAGCTCAGCTCTTGGGGACGCCGCTGTGCCCCAGCCCAGGAGCAGCAGCAGTGCCCAGGGGCAGCAGTGGTGCCAGTGGGACCCCCTGTGCACAGGGACCCCCAGCCGCGGGGTGGCCGTGGCAGCAGCCCCAGGGAGCTCCAGCCCCGGGATCCCGGAACAAGTGGAAATCCCAACTGTGCAAATGCTTCCTGTGCCCAAAAGTGTTGGAACCCAGAGCATCTCTCTGGATGCCCTGGATGTCTCAAAGCCCTGGCAGGGGCTCGGAGACCCTGGCAGGAAGCCAAAGACACCTGGAAATTCGATCTTAATTCATGGAGCAAATTGCCAACCTTACATGAAGAACTACAGGCCACAAAAGTTTAAGTAGCACAGTAGTAGGAATCACAGGGTGAAGGACAAAATTATAATGCACTGTACAGGGGGGTTTTATATGTTGTACAGGGGGGATTTAGAATACTGTGCATGGGTCGGGAGTCCCAAGGTGGAGGAATTTGGGCGTGCCCTGTCCTTCTTCTTTCTTCTTCTTGGCATCCATGTTCAGGATGATGTTGGCATCTGTGCATTGGTTCATAGAGAAAGTGCACTTGCCAACAAGGGCGAAAAGTATTGGAAATTAAAGGTAAATATCTACTATGTAGTTTTCACTATAAAAGAGACAACCACCCCGTGGGCGGGGGAGAGTGCCCTTGGCTGTCTTGCTGATCAGACCTCGGCTGGACAGACAGAAAATCTTTGGAGATAAGGAACAATAAAGTCAACTGAAGACCAAAAAGCAAGAGTCCAGACTCCTTCTTCGAAAGCGCGGCCTGCCCAGAACCACCTTTTCCCGTGCTGGGGCAGAGACCACTGGCAGCCGAGCCCGGCACGAAGGAATGAGAAAGACAAGTGAGGTTTTCTAAAGAAGCAGTATTTATTTGCTGAAGATCGGCAAATTCTAGGATTTCCAGAACACCTTTCATATTTCCATGGGATGCTATGGACTAACAGTCTTCAAAACATATTTACAGAGAACTTCTAAGCGACGAACATATTTACAGAATTCTTCTAACTTTTCAAACATATTTACAGAGGCGTCGTATCTGTGGCCATCATCTGCATCAGGCCTGGAAGAAAGGAAGAAGCAAAGCTGGACTCTGCTGCCAGCACTGGGCCCAGCTGGGCTGGGAGCTGGCCCCCAGGAGCTGGGACAGGGCTGGCAGGGCTGCTGTGGCCCCAGGCAAGTGCAGGGCAGGCCAGCGCTGGTGCTTGTGGCAGCACAATCCAGGCCCCCTGCGGGCAGCGTGTCCCTGAGCGGGGCCATCCAGCCCAGCCCCAGGCTGGCGTCAGGGCAGGCACTGTGTCTGTGGGCAGGGCATGGGGAGCATCTGCCCGTCTTACTTGTGGGGCTCCATCTTCATCCAAGGACCATGGGCTCCTCCTCATCCTCCTCGTCCACTTCCATCTGCTCGATATTGTCCTCCTCTTCGACTTCCATCTCCTCAAGTGGCTCTTCTGTGTCTACCTCCATCCTTTCTTCCCCATCCAGCACCATGTCCACTTCCATTTCCTCTATACCATCTCTGGCAGTCTGCAAGAGACAGCACAATCTCACAGTGGGCTTCCTGTCCCACACCATCCATTGCCACGTGGCTGCAGCCTGCTCAAGCAGGCTGCCCCCTCCCTGGAATGGCACTGTACCTCCACTGGCACAGCAGTGCTCATCCTGCTGGGATTGGTGCTCCAGCGCAGGCGTCAGGAAAATCCCTGGCGGCAGCAACAGCTCAGCGCTGACGGGCAGAGCGCAGAGCGAGCGCCAACTGAGCGCTGGCAGCAGGCAGAGTGTCTGCTGTGGTCGTTTCCAGGTGCTGGACGTTCCACCTGGAACACTGTGGGAGCTGTGATGTCACAGAAGTTTCAGGGCCGCGCCACACTGGGAAATGGGCATGGTAGAATGATGAAATCCTTGAATGGTTTGGCTTGGAAGGGACCCTAAAGATCATCTGGTTCCAAGCTGAGCAACTTCCCAGCAGAGCAGGTTGCTGCGGCCCCTGTCCAAGGTGGCCTTGGATGCTCCTTGGCATGGGGTATGCACAGCCTCTCTGCACTGGTCCCAGTGTCAGGGACAAGCACCCTGAGAGGAAAGAACTTCTTCCCATCATGGAATTATTCCAGCTCTTGCAGTTTCATCTCATTCCCCCTTGTTCTGTCACTTCAGTTCCTGGCGGAGAGTCCTCTCCCACTTCCCTGTGGGTCAGGCTGTTCCTGCAGGGTCACACATGTGGCTGAAGCTGCAGGCAGGAGAGAGAGAAGCCAAGCTGGCAGAGAGAGGAAATGGGGAAAGTGACATGAGAGATGAGCAAAGAAGGAAAATGTAAAGACATGCAAGGCATTGGGTTGGGTGGGCTGCAGGATTCATGACTTCTTTTAGAGGCCAGCTTCTCTGGTGCACTCAATGACTGTGTGATTGCGGCGTGTCCACAGTGAGCCCGTGTGAGCGAGCTGCACTGCCAGAGGCCGGAGCACACTTGCTTCAAGTGCTGATGAACGAGGCCAGAGACGGGTCTTTGTGTGGAACTCCAAACGCTGTGCATTGCGATGAAGAGGGTCCAGGGCCAGAGAGAAAATGAGGCTGGGGACTGAGGGTTTTATATGGGGGGGAGAAGGGGCGAAGCCAGGGCCTGCAGGGGACAAGAGAGGGAAGAACATTCTCTGGAGAGTAGATATAAGGAAAAAATGGCAGTTGAAGTGGGTGATGGCAACAAAAGCTGCAGATTGCAAGAGGCTGCAAGTGGCCATGGGTGAGAGCCCTGCATTCAGAGGGGTTTCTCTCTTTCACCTTGGTCCCCTTTGCCCTAAGGTATTACAATTGCAATGAGAGGCCCCTGGGCCTCCACAACTGCCCCCTTTTTGTTTTCAAGAATGAAAGCTTCTGCCATGGACTTTTGCAAGCGTTGAGCAAAACTGGATAAAATAACCAACACAATGAATACAATGTCTCTGCTGCTGTAGAGACACAAGCATATCCTCTCCCCCAAGTAATGAATGGGAAAGGGCCCATAATTTTTTTAGATTCAGGGTCTTTGATCCACACAGGTGGCTTTTCTTTTCACTGGGCTGCAGTGAAATTAAATGCCAATTGCCTGATGACTGGTGAGTTGGCTCCATAAATGAGGTGTTGAAAAAGTTGAGCACATCAAGGGCCTTGGCCAGTGTCTCAATGGGAGATAATATGTGGACTCCCTGTCTCTGTTGATCAAGGATCCTTTGGATGGACCAGTGGGCCCTCTGGACTATGGAGTGTCCTGTGGCAGAGTGTGGTATGGCTGTGACATGTTTTATAGCCCACTGGTCAGAAAATGGTTGGAATCAGTGGGAGGTATAAGCAGGACCATGATCAGTTTTCATTTCCTGTGGAACAGGGAAGGTGGAAAAAGCTAAAAAGGAAGGTTTTATAGCACCTTTTGATTTCTCACCAGCATGGGCAAAGGCGAAAACCGCACCGTTGTCGGCGTCGATTCAGACGGGGATATATTTTAGTCTCCCAAAAGGGGCTTGGTGTGTGATGCGTGATTGCCCGATCTGGAGACTCTTTAGTCCTCTTGGGTTGACTCCAGCTGTGACAGAAGCAAAGGCATGTTGCTGACAATTTGGGCAGGCGGCTGCCATGGATCTTGGCTGATCTTGGGTAATTTTAAAGATGCTGAGCGGTGCAGGAATGTTTGGATGGTAGAAGCGGTGGCGGATCCTAGCCTGGTCAAAAACATTCCCTAGGGAGGTTTGGAGAACCATTGCTGAGGCATCTGCTCTAGCATTGCCTACTATAAATGCAGGAAGGGTGGTATGAGACCTTGTGTACATGATATAGTGTGGGTGTTGTCTGTGGGACAAAAGAGAAATGAAAGGGGAAAGCAAATGCTCTAGTTGGGGTTAGAAATGTCTTTGAAAATGGAATTTTCGGTCCGCTGCACTAGGCCTTAGACATCTGCCGAATCAGTGATCAAATGAATAGGGCCTTTGAAAGCGGAGAAGGTCCTAACGAGTGCAGTCAATTCAGCAATTTGGGCAGGATGAGGATCCCCTGGCTTGGCTTTTGTCTCTTGAGCAATGCAGGCCCAGGGCAGTGCAGGGCAGGCCCAGAAGCAGAGCCCGGAGCCCTTGGAGGCTGCAAGCCTTAAACATCAGCGCCTGCAGCAGCCCAGATGCAGGTGCCACAGTTGCCAAGGCTGTCAAGGCCTTGAGAGTGGGAAGGTGGATTTTGCATCCCTGTGGCCTGATGGCAGCTCTGGAGCCAGGAGTGGCTGTGGCTGCAGCAGGACGGGTGGCTGAAAGTTTCCTGCCTTGCTTTGGTGGCATGGCTGCAGGGGCCAGTGCAGTGAGAGCCCCCTCTGTGCTGGTGGCAGCTCAGCTCTTGGGGACGCCGCTGTGCCCCAGCCCAGGAGCAGCAGCAGTGCCCAGGGGCAGCAGTGGTGCCAGTGGGACCCCCTGTGCACAGGGACCCCCAGCCGCGGGGTGGCCGTGGCAGCAGCCCCAGGGAGCTCCAGCCCCGGGATCCCGGAACAAGTGGAAATCCCAACTGTGCAAATGCTTCCTGTGCCCAAAAGTGTTGGAACCCAGAGCATCTCTCTGGATGCCCTGGATGTCTCAAAGCCCTGGCAGGGGCTCGGAGACCCTGGCAGGAAGCCAAAGACACCTGGAAATTCGATCTTAATTCATGGAGCAAATTGCCAACCTTACATGAAGAACTACAGGCCACAAAAGTTTAAGTAGCACAGTAGTAGGAATCACAGGGTGAAGGACAAAATTATAATGCACTGTACAGGGGGGTTTTATATGTTGTACAGGGGGGATTTAGAATACTGTGCATGGGTCGGGAGTCCCAAGGTGGAGGAATTTGGGCGTGCCCTGTCCTTCTTCTTTCTTCTTCTTGGCATCCATGTTCAGGATGATGTTGGCATCTGTGCATTGGTTCATAGAGAAAGTGCACTTGCCAACAAGGGCGAAAAGTATTGGAAATTAAAGGTAAATATCTACTATGTAGTTTTCACTATAAAAGAGACAACCACCCCGTGGGCGGGGGAGAGTGCCCTTGGCTGTCTTGCTGATCAGACCTCGGCTGGACAGACAGAAAAACTTTGGAGATAAGGAACAATAAAGTCAACTGAAGACCAAAAAGCAAGAGTCCAGACTCCTTCTTCGAAAGCGCGGCCTGCCCAGAACCACCTTTTCCCGTGCTGGGGCAGAGACCACTGGCAGCCGAGCCCGGCACGAAGGAATGAGAAAGACAAGTGAGGTTTTCTAAAGAAGCAGTATTTATTTGCTGAAGATCGGCAAATTCTAGGATTTCCAGAACACCTTTCATATTTCCATGGGATGCTATGGACTAACAGTCTTCAAAACATATTTACAGAGAACTTCTAAGCGACGAACATATTTACAGAATTCTTCTAACTTTTCAAACATATTTACAGAGGCGTCGTATCTGTGGCCATCATCTGCATCAGGCCTGGAAGAAAGGAAGAAGCAAAGCTGGACTCTGCTGCCAGCACTGGGCCCAGCTGGGCTGGGAGCTGGCCCCCAGGAGCTGGGACAGGGCTGGCAGGGCTGCTGTGGCCCCAGGCAAGTGCAGGGCAGGCCAGCGCTGGTGCTTGTGGCAGCACAATCCAGGCCCCCTGCGGGCAGCGTGTCCCTGAGCGGGGCCATCCAGCCCAGCCCCAGGCTGGCGTCAGGGCAGGCACTGTGTCTGTGGGCAGGGCATGGGGAGCATCTGCCCGTCTTACTTGTGGGGCTCCATCTTCATCCAAGGACCATGGGCTCCTCCTCATCCTCCTCGTCCACTTCCATCTGCTCGATATTGTCCTCCTCTTCGACTTCCATCTCCTCAAGTGGCTCTTCTGTGTCTACCTCCATCCTTTCTTCCCCATCCAGCACCATGTCCACTTCCATTTCCTCTATACCATCTCTGGCAGTCTGCAAGAGACAGCACAATCTCACAGTGGGCTTCCTGTCCCACACCATCCATTGCCACGTGGCTGCAGCCTGCTCAAGCAGGCTGCCCCCTCCCTGGAATGGCACTGTACCTCCACTGGCACAGCAGTGCTCATCCTGCTGGGATTGGTGCTCCAGCGCAGGCGTCAGGAAAATCCCTGGCGGCAGCAACAGCTCAGCGCTGACGGGCAGAGCGCAGAGCGAGCGCCAACTGAGCGCTGGCAGCAGGCAGAGTGTCTGCTGTGGTCGTTTCCAGGTGCTGGACGTTCCACCTGGAACACTGTGGGAGCTGTGATGTCACAGAAGTTTCAGGGCCGCGCCACACTGGGAAATGGGCATGGTAGAATGATGAAATCCTTGAATGGTTTGGCTTGGAAGGGACCCTAAAGATCATCTGGTTCCAAGCTGAGCAACTTCCCAGCAGAGCAGGTTGCTGCGGCCCCTGTCCAAGGTGGCCTTGGATGCTCCTTGGCATGGGGTATGCACAGCCTCTCTGCACTGGTCCCAGTGTCAGGGACAAGCACCCTGAGAGGAAAGAACTTCTTCCCATCATGGAATGGATTCCAGCTCTTGCAGTTTCATCTCATTCCCCCTTGTTCTGTCACTTCAGTTCCTGGCGGAGAGTCCTCTCCCACTTCCCTGTGGGTCAGGCTGTTCCTGCAGGGTCACACATGTGGCTGAAGCTGCAGGCAGGAGAGAGAGAAGCCAAGCTGGCAGAGAGAGGAAATGGGGAAAGTGACATGAGAGATGAGCAAAGAAGGAAAATGTAAAGACATGCAAGGCATTGGGTTGGGTGGGCTGCGGGATTCATGACTTCTTTTAGAGGCCAGCTTCTCTGGTGCACTCAATGACTGTGTGATTGCGGCGTGTCCACAGTGAGCCCGTGTGAGCGAGCTGCACTGCCAGAGGCCGGAGCACACTTGCTTCAAGTGCTGATGCATGAGGCCAGAGACGGGTCTTTGTGTGGAACTCCAAACGCTGTGCATTGCGATGAAGAGGGTCCAGGGCCAGAGAGAAAATGAGGCTGGGGACTGAGGGTTTTATATGGGGGGGAGAAGGGGCGAAGCCAGGGCCTGCAGGGGACAAGAGAGGGAAGAACATTCTCTGGAGAGTAGATATAAGGAAAAAATGGCAGTTGAAGTGGGTGATGGCAACAAAAGCTGCAGATTGCAAGAGGCTGCAAGTGGCCATGGGTGAGAGCCCTGCATTCAGAGGGGTTTCTCTCTTTCACCTTGGTCCCCTTTGCCCTAAGGTATTACAATTGCAATGAGAGGCCCCTGGGCCTCCACAACTGCCCCCTTTTTGTTTTCAAGAATGAAAGCTTCTGCCATGGACTTTTGCAAGCGTTGAGCAAAACTGGATAAAATAACCAACACAATGAATACAATGTCTCTGCTGCTGTAGAGACACAAGCATATCCTCTCCCCCAAGTAATGAATGGGAAAGGGCCCATAATTTTTTTAGATTCATGGTCTTTGATCAGCAAAGGTGGCTTTTCTTTTCACTGGGCTGCAGTGAAATTAAATGCCAATTGCCTGATGACTGGTGAGTTGGCTCCATAAATGAGGTGTTGTAAAAGTTGAGCACATCAAGGGCCTTGGCCAGTGTCTCAATGGGAGATAATATGTGGACTCCCTGTCTCTGTTGATCAAGGATCCTTTGGATGGAAGAGTGGGCCCTCTGGACTATGGAGTGTCCTGTGGCAGAGTGTGGTATGGCTGTGACATGTTTTATAGCCCACTGGTCAGAAAATGGTTGGAATCAGTGGGAGGTATAAGCAGGACCATGATCAGTTTTAATTTCCTGTGGAACAGGGAAGGTGGAAAAAGCTAGAAAGGAAGGTTTTATAGCACCTTTTGATTTCTCACCAGCATGGGCAAAGGCGAAAACCGCACCGTTGTCGGCGTCGATTCAGACGGGGATGTATTTTAGTCTCCCAAAAGGGGCTTGGTGTGTGATGCGTGATTGCCCGATCTGGAGACTCTTTAGTCCTCTTGGGTTGAGTGCAGCTGTGACGGAAGCAAAGGCATGTTGCTGACAATTTGGGCAGGCGGCTGCCATGGATCTTGGCTGATCTTGGGTAATTTTAAAGATGCTGAGCGGTGCAGGAATGTTTGGATGGTAGAAGCGGTGGCGGATCCTAGCCTGGTCAGAAACATTCCATAGGGAGGTTTGGAGAGCCGTTGCTGAGGCATCGGCTCTAGCATTGCCTACTATAAATGCAGGAAGGGTGGTATGAGACCTTGTGTACATGATATAGTGTGGGTGTTGTCTGTGGGACAAAAGAGAAATGAAAGGGGAAAGCAAATGCTCTAGTTGGGGTTAGAAATGTCTTTGAAAATGGAATTTTCGGTCCGCTGCACTAGGCCTTAGACATCTGCCGAATCAGTGATCAAATGAATAGGGCCTTTGAAAGCGGAGAAGGTCCTAACGAGTGCAGTCAATTCAGCAATTTGGGCAGGATGAGGATCCCCTGGCTTGGCTTTTGTCTCTTGAGCAATGCAGGCCCAGGGCAGTGCAGGGCAGGCTGGGAAGCAGAGCCCGGAGCCCTTGGAGGCTGCAAGCCTTAAACATCAGTGCCTGCAGCAGCCCAGATGCAGGTGCCACAGTTGCCAAGGCTGCCAAGGCCTTGAGAGCGGGAAGGTGGATTTTGCATCCCTGTGGCCTGATGGCAGCTCTGGAGCCAGGAGTGGCTGTGGCTGCAGCAGGACGGGTGGCTGAAAGTTTCCTGCCTTGCTTTGGTGGCATGGCTGCAGGGGCCAGTGCAGTGAGAGCCCCCTCTGTGCTGGTGGCAGCTCAGCTCTTGGGGACGCCGCTGTGCCCCAGCCCAGGAGCAGCAGCAGTGCCCAGGGGCAGCAGTGGTGCCAGTGGGACCCCCTGTGCACAGGGACCCCCAGCCGCGGGGTGGCCGTGGCAGCAGCCCCAGGGAGCTCCAGCCCCGGGATCCCGGAACAAGTGGAAATCCCAACTGTGCAAATGCTTCCTGTGCCCAAAAGTGTTGGAACCCAGAGCATCTGTCTGGATGCCCTGGATGTCTCAAAGCCCTGGCAGGGGCTCGGAGACCCTGGCAGGAAGCCAAAGACACCTGGAAATTCCATCTTAATTCATGGAGCAAATTGCCAACCTTACATGAAGAACTACAGGCCACAAAAGTTTAAGTAGCACAGTAGTAGGAATCACAGGGTGAAGGACAAAATTATAATGCACTGTACAGGGGGGTTTTATATGTTGTACAGGGGGGATTTAGAATACTGTGCATGGGTCGGGAGTCCCAAGGTGGAGGAATTTGGGCGTGCCCTGTCCTTCTTCTTTCTTCTTCTTGGCATCCATGTTCAGGATGATGTTGGCATGTGTGCATTGGTTCATAGAGAAAGTGCACTTGCCAACAAGGGCGAAAAGTATTGGAAATTAAAGGTAAATATCTACTATGTAGTTTTCACTATAAAAGAGACAACCACCCCGTGGGCGGGGGAGAGTGCCCTTGGCTGTCTTGCTGATCAGACCTCGGCTGGACAGACAGAAAAACTTTGGAGATAAGGAACAATAAAGTCAACTGAAGACCAAAAAGCAAGAGTCCAGACTCCTTCTTCGAAAGCGCGGCCTGCCCAGAACCACCTTTTCCCGTGCTGGGGCAGAGACCACTGGCAGCCGAGCCCGGCACGAAGGAATGAGAAAGACAAGTGAGATTTTCTAAAGAAGCAGTATTTATTTGCTGAAGATCGGCAAATTCTAGGATTTCCAGAACACCTTTCATATTTCCATGGGATGCTATGGACTAACAGTCTTCAAAACATATTTACAGAGAACTTCTAAGCGACGAACATATTTACAGAATTCTTCTAACTTTTCAAACATATTTACAGAGGCGTCGTATCTGTGGCCATCATCTGCATCAGGCCTGGAAGAAAGGAAGAAGCAAAGCTGGACTCTGCTGCCAGCACTGGGCCCAGCTGGGCTGGGAGCTGGCCCCCAGGAGCTGGGACAGGGCTGGCAGGGCTGCTGTGGCCCCAGGCAAGTGCAGGGCAGGCCAGCGCTGGTGCTTGTGGCAGCACAATCCAGGCCCCCTGCGGGCAGCGTGTCCCTGAGCGGGGCCATCCAGCCCAGCCCCAGGCTGGCGTCAGGGCAGCCACTGTGTCTGTGGGCAGGGCATGGGGAGCATCTGCCCGTCTTACTTGTGGGGCTCCATCTTCATCCAAGGACCATGGGCTCCTCCTCATCCTCCTCGTCCACTTCCATCTGCTCGATATTGTCCTCCTCTTCGACTTCCATCTCCTCAAGTGGCTCTTCTGTGTCTACCTCCATCCTTTCTTCCCCATCCAGCACCATGTCCACTTCCATTTCCTCTATACCATCTCTGGCAGTCTGCAAGAGACAGCACAATCTCACAGTGGGCTTCCTGTCCCACACCATCCATTGCCACGTGGCTGCAGCCTGCTCAAGCAGGCTGCCCCCTCCCTGGAATGGCACTGTACCTCCACTGGCACAGCAGTGCTCATCCTGCTGGGATTGGTGCTCCAGCGCAGGCGTCAGGAAAATCCCTGGCGGCAGCAACAGCTCAGCGCTGACGGGCAGAGCGCAGAGCGAGCGCCAACTGAGCGCTGGCAGCAGGCAGAGTGTCTGCTGTGGTCGTTTCCAGGTGCTGGACGTTCCACCTGGAACACTGTGGGAGCTGTGATGTCACAGAAGTTTCAGGGCCGCGCCACACTGGGAAATGGGCATGGTAGAATGATGAAATCCTTGAATGGTTTGGCTTGGAAGGGACCCTAAAGATCATCTGGTTCCAAGCTGAGCAACTTCCCAGCAGAGCAGGTTGCTGCGGCCCCTGTCCAAGGTGGCCTTGGATGCTCCTTGGCATGGGGTATGCACAGCCTCTCTGCACTGGTCCCAGTGTCAGGGACAAGCACCCTGAGAGGAAAGAACTTCTTCCCATCATGGAATGGATTCCAGCTCTTGCAGTTTCATCTCATTCCCCCTTGTTCTGTCACTTCAGTTCCTGGCGGAGAGTCCTCTCCCACTTCCCTGTGGGTCAGGCTGTTCCTGCAGGGTCACACATGTGGCTGAAGCTGCAGGCAGGAGAGAGAGAAGCCAAGCTGGCAGAGAGAGGAAATGGGGAAAGTGACATGAGAGATGAGCAAAGAAGGAAAATGTAAAGACATGCAAGGCATTGGGTTGGGTGGGCTGCGGGATTCATGACTTCTTTTAGAGGCCAGCTTCTCTGGTGCACTCAATGACTGTGTGATTGCGGCGTGTCCACAGTGAGCCCGTGTGAGCGAGCTGCACTGCCAGAGGCCGGAGCACACTTGCTTCAAGTGCTGATGAACGAGGCCAGAGACGGGTCTTTGTGTGCAACTCCAAACGCTGTGCATTGCGATGAAGAGGGTCCAGGGCCAGAGAGAAAATGAGGCTGGGGACTGAGGGTTTTATATGGGGGGGAGAAGGGGCGAAGCCAGGGCCTGCAGGGGACAAGAGAGGGAAGAACATTCTCTGGAGAGTAGATATAAGGAAAAAATGGCAGTTGAAGTGGGTGATGGCAACAAAAGCTGCAGATTGCAAGAGGCTGCAAGTGGCCATGGGTGAGAGCCCTGCATTCAGAGGGGTTTCTCTCTTTCACCTTGGTCCCCTTTGCCCTAAGGTATTACAATTGCAATGAGAGGCCCCTGGGCCTCCACAACTGCCCCCTTTTTGTTTTCAAGAATGAAAGCTTCTGCCATGGACTTTTGCAAGCGTTGAGCAAAACTGGATAAAATAACCAACACAATGAATACAATGTCTCTGCTGCTGTAGAGACACA
This sequence comes from Passer domesticus, assembly GCF_036417665.1. NCBI lineage: Eukaryota > Metazoa > Chordata > Aves > Passeriformes > Passeridae > Passer > Passer domesticus. Next base: position 844,234 of record NC_087493.1, on the reverse strand, counting down.
AGCATATCCTCTCCCCCAAGTAATGAATGGGAAAGGGCCCATAATTTTTTTAGATTCAGGGTCTTTGATCCACACAGGTGGCTTTTCTTTTCACTGGGCTGCAGTGAAATTAAATGCCAATTGCCTGATGACTGGTGAGTTGGCTCCATAAATGAGGTGTTGAAAAAGTTGAGCACATCAAGGGCCTTGGCCAGTGTCTCAATGGGAGATAATATGTGGACTCCCTGTCTCTGTTGATCAAGGATCCTTTGGATGGACCAGTGGGCCCTCTGGACTATGGAGTGTCCTGTGGCAGAGTGTGGTATGGCTGTGACATGTTTTATAGCCCACTGGTCAGAAAATGGTTGGAATCAGTGGGAGGTATAAGCAGGACCATGATCAGTTTTCATTTCCTGTGGAACAGGGAAGGTGGAAAAAGCTAAAAAGGAAGGTTTTATAGCACCTTTTGATTTCTCACCAGCATGGGCAAAGGCGAAAACCGCACCGTTGTCGGCGTCGATTCAGACGGGGATATATTTTAGTCTCCCAAAAGGGGCTTGGTGTGTGATGCGTGATTGCCCGATCTGGAGACTCTTTAGTCCTCTTGGGTTGACTCCAGCTGTGACAGAAGCAAAGGCATGTTGCTGACAATTTGGGCAGGCGGCTGCCATGGATCTTGCCTGATCTTGGGTAATTTTAAAGATGCTGAGCGGTGCAAGAATGTTTGGATGGTAGAAGCGGTGGCGGATCCTAGCCTGGTCAGAAACATTCCATAGGGAGGTTTGGAGAACCATTGCTGAGGCATCTGCTCTAGCATTGCCTACTATAAATGCAGGAAGGGTGGTATGAGACCTTGTGTACATGATATAGTGTGGGTGTTGTCTGTGGGACAAAAGAGAAATGAAAGGGGAAAGCAAATGCTCTAGTTGGGGTTAGAAATGTCTTTGAAAATGGAATTTTCGGTCCGCTGCACTAGGCCTTAGACATCTGCCGAATCAGTGATCAAATGAATAGGGCCTTTGAAAGCGGAGAAGGTCCTAACGAGTGCAGTCAATTCAGCAATTTGGGCAGGATGAGGATCCCCTGGCTTGGCTTTTGTCTCTTGAGCAATGCAGGCCCAGGGCAGTGCAGGGCAGGCCCAGAAGCAGAGCCCGGAGCCCTTGGAGGCTGCAAGCCTTAAACATCAGCGCCTGCAGCAGCCCAGATGCAGGTGCCACAGTTGCCAAGGCTGTCAAGGCCTTGAGAGCGGGAAGGTGGATTTTGCATCCCTGTGGCCTGATGGCAGCTCTGGAGCCAGGAGTGGCTGTGGCTGCAGCAGGACGGGTGGCTGAAAGTTTCCTGCCTTGCTTTGGTGGCATGGCTGCAGGGGCCAGTGCAGTGAGAGCCCCCTCTGTGCTGGTGGCAGCTCAGCTCTTGGGGACGCCGCTGTGCCCCAGCCCAGGAGCAGCAGCAGTGCCCAGGGGCAGCAGTGGTGCCAGTGGGACCCCCTGTGCACAGGGACCCCCAGCCGCGGGGTGGCCGTGGCAGCAGCCCCAGGGAGCTCCAGCCCCGGGATCCCGGAACAAGTGGAAATCCCAACTGTGCAAATGCTTCCTGTGCCCAAAAGTGTTGGAACCCAGAGCATCTCTCTGGATGCCCTGGATGTCTCAAAGCCCTGGCAGGGGCTCGGAGACCCTGGCAGGAAGCCAAAGACACCTGGAAATTCGATCTTAATTCATGGAGCAAATTGCCAACCTTACATGAAGAACTACAGGCCACAAAAGTTTAAGTAGCACAGTAGTAGGAATCACAGGGTGAAGGACAAAATTATAATGCACTGTACAGGGGGGTTTTATATGTTGTACAGGGGGGATTTAGAATACTGTGCATGGGTCGGGAGTCCCAAGGTGGAGGAATTTGGGCGTGCCCTGTCCTTCTTCTTTCTTCTTCTTGGCATCCATGTTCAGGATGATGTTGGCATGTGTGCATTGGTTCATAGAGAAAGTGCACTTGCCAACAAGGGCGAAAAGTATTGGAAATTAAAGGTAAATATCTACTATGTAGTTTTCACTATAAAAGAGACAACCACCCCGTGGGCGGGGGAGAGTGCCCTTGGCTGTCTTGCTGATCAGACCTCGGCTGGACAGACAGAAAAACTTTGGAGATAAGGAACAATAAAGTCAACTGAAGACCAAAAAGCAAGAGTCCAGACTCCTTCTTCGAAAGCGCGGCCTGCCCAGAACCACCTTTTCCCGTGCTGGGGCAGAGACCACTGGCAGCCGAGCCCGGCACGAAGGAATGAGAAAGACAAGTGAGGTTTTCTAAAGAAGCAGTATTTATTTGCTGAAGATCGGCAAATTCTAGGATTTCCAGAACACCTTTCATATTTCCATGGGATGCTATGGACTAACAGTCTTCAAAACATATTTACAGAGAACTTCTAAGCGACGAACATATTTACAGAATTCTTCTAACTTTTCAAACATATTTACAGAGGCGTCGTATCTGTGGCCATCATCTGCATCAGGCCTGGAAGAAAGGAAGAAGCAAAGCTGGACTCTGCTGCCAGCACTGGGCCCAGCTGGGCTGGGAGCTGGCCCCCAGGAGCTGGGACAGGGCTGGCAGGGCTGCTGTGGCCCCAGGCAAGTGCAGGGCAGGCCAGCGCTGGTGCTTGTGGCAGCACAATCCAGGCCCCCTGCGGGCAGCGTGTCCCTGAGCGGGGCCATCCAGCCCAGCCCCAGGCTGGCGTCAGGGCAGCCACTGTGTCTGTGGGCAGGGCATGGGGAGCATCTGCCCGTCTTACTTGTGGGGCTCCATCTTCATCCAAGGACCATGGGCTCCTCCTCATCCTCCTCGTCCACTTCCATCTGCTCGATATTGTCCTCCTCTTCGACTTCCATCTCCTCAAGTGGCTCTTCTGTGTCTACCTCCATCCTTTCTTCCCCATCCAGCACCATGTCCACTTCCATTTCCTCTATACCATCTCTGGCAGTCTGCAAGAGACAGCACAATCTCACAGTGGGCTTCCTGTCCCACACCATCCATTGCCACGTGGCTGCAGCCTGCTCAAGCAGGCTGCCCCCTCCCTGGAATGGCACTGTACCTCCACTGGCACAGCAGTGCTCATCCTGCTGGGATTGGTGCTCCAGAGCAGGCGTCAGGAAAATCCCTGGCGGCAGCAACAGCTCAGCGCTGACGGGCAGAGCGCAGAGCGAGCGCCAACTGAGCGCTGGCAGCAGGCAGAGTGTCTGCTGTGGTCGTTTCCAGGTGCTGGACGTTCCACCTGGAACACTGTGGGAGCTGTGATGTCACAGAAGTTTCAGGGCCGCGCCACACTGGGAAATGGGCATGGTAGAATGATGAAATCCTTGAATGGTTTGGCTTGGAAGGGACCCTAAAGATCATCTGGTTCCAAGCTGAGCAACTTCCCAGCAGAGCAGGTTGCTGCGGCCCCTGTCCAAGGTGGCCTTGGATGCTCCTTGGCATGGGGTATGCACAGCCTCTCTGCACTGGTCCCAGTGTCAGGGACAAGCACCCTGAGAGGAAAGAACTTCTTCCCATCATGGAATGGATTCCAGCTCTTGCAGTTTCATCTCATTCCCCCTTGTTCTGTCACTTCAGTTCCTGGCGGAGAGTCCTCTCCCACTTCCCTGTGGGTCAGGCTGTTCCTGCAGGGTCACACATGTGGCTGAAGCTGCAGGCAGGAGAGAGAGAAGCCAAGCTGGCAGAGAGAGGAAATGGGGAAAGTGACATGAGAGATGAGCAAAGAAGGAAAATGTAAAGACATGCAAGGCATTGGGTTGGGTGGGCTGCGGGATTCATGACTTCTTTTAGAGGCCAGCTTCTCTGGTGCACTCAATGACTGTGTGATTGCGGCGTGTCCACAGTGAGCCCGTGTGAGCGAGCTGCACTGCCAGAGGCCGGAGCACACTTGCTTCAAGTGCTGATGAACGAGGCCAGAGACGGGTCTTTGTGTGCAACTCCAAACGCTGTGCATTGCGATGAAGAGGGTCCAGGGCCAGAGAGAAAATGAGGCTGGGGACTGAGGGTTTTATATGGGGGGGAGAAGGGGCGAAGCCAGGGCCTGCAGGGGACAAGAGAGGGAAGAACATTCTCTGGAGAGTAGATATAAGGAAAAAATGGCAGTTGAAGTGGGTGATGGCAACAAAAGCTGCAGATTGCAAGAGGCTGCAAGTGGCCATGGGTGAGAGCCCTGCATTCAGAGGGGTTTCTCTCTTTCACCTTGGTCCCCTTTGCCCTAAGGTATTACAATTGCAATGAGAGGCCCCTGGGCCTCCACAACTGCCCCCTTTTTGTTTTCAAGAATGAAAGCTTCTGCCATGGACTTTTGCAAGCGTTGAGCAAAACTGGATAAAATAACCAACACAATGAATACAATGTCTCTGCTGCTGTAGAGACACAAGCATATCCTCTCCCCCAAGTAATGAATGGGAAAGGGCCCATAATTTTTTTAGATTCAGGGTCTTTGATCCACACAGGTGGCTTTTCTTTTCACTGGGCTGCAGTGAAATTAAATGCCAATTGCCTGATGACTGGTGAGTTGGCTCCATAAATGAGGTGTTGAAAAAGTTGAGCACATCAAGGGCCTTGGCCAGTGTCTCAATGGGAGATAATATGTGGACTCCCTGTCTCTGTTGATCAAGGATCCTTTGGATGGACCAGTGGGCCCTCTGGACTATGGAGTGTCCTGTGGCAGAGTGTGGTATGGCTGTGACATGTTTTATAGCCCACTGGTCAGAAAATGGTTGGAATCAGTGGGAGGTATAAGCAGGACCATGATCAGTTTTCATTTCCTGTGGAACAGGGAAGGTGGAAAAAGCTAAAAAGGAAGGTTTTATAGCACCTTTTGATTTCTCACCAGCATGGGCAAAGGCGAAAACCGCACCGTTGTCGGCGTCGATTCAGACGGGGATATATTTTAGTCTCCCAAAAGGGGCTTGGTGTGTGATGCGTGATTGCCCGATCTGGAGACTCTTTAGTCCTCTTGGGTTGACTCCAGCTGTGACAGAAGCAAAGGCATGTTGCTGACAATTTGGGCAGGCGGCTGCCATGGATCTTGCCTGATCTTGGGTAATTTTAAAGATGCTGAGCGGTGCAAGAATGTTTGGATGGTAGAAGCGGTGGCGGATCCTAGCCTGGTCAGAAACATTCCATAGGGAGGTTTGGAGAACCATTGCTGAGGCATCTGCTCTAGCATTGCCTACTATAAATGCAGGAAGGGTGGTATGAGACCTTGTGTACATGATATAGTGTGGGTGTTGTCTGTGGGACAAAAGAGAAATGAAAGGGGAAAGCAAATGCTCTAGTTGGGGTTAGAAATGTCTTTGAAAATGGAATTTTCGGTCCGCTGCACTAGGCCTTAGACATCTGCCGAATCAGTGATCAAATGAATAGGGCCTTTGAAAGCGGAGAAGGTCCTAACGAGTGCAGTCAATTCAGCAATTTGGGCAGGATGAGGATCCCCTGGCTTGGCTTTTGTCTCTTGAGCAATGCAGGCCCAGGGCAGTGCAGGGCAGGCCCAGAAGCAGAGCCCGGAGCCCTTGGAGGCTGCAAGCCTTAAACATCAGCGCCTGCAGCAGCCCAGATGCAGGTGCCACAGTTGCCAAGGCTGTCAAGGCCTTGAGAGCGGGAAGGTGGATTTTGCATCCCTGTGGCCTGATGGCAGCTCTGGAGCCAGGAGTGGCTGTGGCTGCAGCAGGACGGGTGGCTGAAAGTTTCCTGCCTTGCTTTGGTGGCATGGCTGCAGGGGCCAGTGCAGTGAGAGCCCCCTCTGTGCTGGTGGCAGCTCAGCTCTTGGGGACGCCGCTGTGCCCCAGCCCAGGAGCAGCAGCAGTGCCCAGGGGCAGCAGTGGTGCCAGTGGGACCCCCTGTGCACAGGGACCCCCAGCCGCGGGGTGGCCGTGGCAGCAGCCCCAGGGAGCTCCAGCCCCGGGATCCCGGAACAAGTGGAAATCCCAACTGTGCAAATGCTTCCTGTGCCCAAAAGTGTTGGAACCCAGAGCATCTCTCTGGATGCCCTGGATGTCTCAAAGCCCTGGCAGGGGCTCGGAGACCCTGGCAGGAAGCCAAAGACACCTGGAAATTCGATCTTAATTCATGGAGCAAATTGCCAACCTTACATGAAGAACTACAGGCCACAAAAGTTTAAGTAGCACAGTAGTAGGAATCACAGGGTGAAGGACAAAATTATAATGCACTGTACAGGGGGGTTTTATATGTTGTACAGGGGGGATTTAGAATACTGTGCATGGGTCGGGAGTCCCAAGGTGGAGGAATTTGGGCGTGCCCTGTCCTTCTTCTTTCTTCTTCTTGGCATCCATGTTCAGGATGATGTTGGCATGTGTGCATTGGTTCATAGAGAAAGTGCACTTGCCAACAAGGGCGAAAAGTATTGGAAATTAAAGGTAAATATCTACTATGTAGTTTTCACTATAAAAGAGACAACCACCCCGTGGGCGGGGGAGAGTGCCCTTGGCTGTCTTGCTGATCAGACCTCGGCTGGACAGACAGAAAAACTTTGGAGATAAGGAACAATAAAGTCAACTGAAGACCAAAAAGCAAGAGTCCAGACTCCTTCTTCGAAAGCGCGGCCTGCCCAGAACCACCTTTTCCCGTGCTGGGGCAGAGACCACTGGCAGCCGAGCCCGGCACGAAGGAATGAGAAAGACAAGTGAGGTTTTCTAAAGAAGCAGTATTTATTTGCTGAAGATCGGCAAATTCTAGGATTTCCAGAACACCTTTCATATTTCCATGGGATGCTATGGACTAACAGTCTTCAAAACATATTTACAGAGAACTTCTAAGCGACGAACATATTTACAGAATTCTTCTAACTTTTCAAACATATTTACAGAGGCGTCGTATCTGTGGCCATCATCTGCATCAGGCCTGGAAGAAAGGAAGAAGCAAAGCTGGACTCTGCTGCCAGCACTGGGCCCAGCTGGGCTGGGAGCTGGCCCCCAGGAGCTGGGACAGGGCTGGCAGGGCTGCTGTGGCCCCAGGCAAGTGCAGGGCAGGCCAGCGCTGGTGCTTGTGGCAGCACAATCCAGGCCCCCTGCGGGCAGCGTGTCCCTGAGCGGGGCCATCCAGCCCAGCCCCAGGCTGGCGTCAGGGCAGCCACTGTGTCTGTGGGCAGGGCATGGGGAGCATCTGCCCGTCTTACTTGTGGGGCTCCATCTTCATCCAAGGACCATGGGCTCCTCCTCATCCTCCTCGTCCACTTCCATCTGCTCGATATTGTCCTCCTCTTCGACTTCCATCTCCTCAAGTGGCTCTTCTGTGTCTACCTCCATCCTTTCTTCCCCATCCAGCACCATGTCCACTTCCATTTCCTCTATACCATCTCTGGCAGTCTGCAAGAGACAGCACAATCTCACAGTGGGCTTCCTGTCCCACACCATCCATTGCCACGTGGCTGCAGCCTGCTCAAGCAGGCTGCCCCCTCCCTGGAATGGCACTGTACCTCCACTGGCACAGCAGTGCTCATCCTGCTGGGATTGGTGCTCCAGAGCAGGCGTCAGGAAAATCCCAGGCGGCAGCAACAGCTCAGCGCTGACGGGCAGAGCGCAGAGCGAGCGCCAACTGAGCGCTGGCAGCAGGCAGAGTGTCTGCTCTGCTGGTTTCCAGGTGCTGGACGTTCCACCTGGAACACTGTGGGAGCTGTGATGTCACAGAAGTTTCAGGGCCGCACCACACTGGGAAATGGGCATGGTAGAATGATGAAATCCTTGAATGGTTTGGCTTGGAAGGGACCCTAAAGATCATCTGGTTCCAAGCTGAGCAACTTCCCAGCAGAGCAGGTTGCTGCGGCCCCTGTCCAAGGTGGCCTTGGATGCTCCGTGGCATGGGGTATGCACAGCCTCTCTGCACTGGTCCCAGTGTCAGGGACAAGCACCCTGAGAGGAAAGAACTTCTTCCCATCATGGAATGGATTCCAGCTCTTGCAGTTTCATCTCATTCCCCCTTGTTCTGTCACTTCAGTTCCTGGCGGAGAGTCCTCTCCCACTTCCCTGTGGGTCAGGCTGTTCCTGCAGGGTCACACATGTGGCTGAAGCTGCAGGCAGGAGAGAGAGAAGCCAAACTGCCAGCCAGAGCAAATGGGGAAAGTGACATGAAAGATGAGCGAAGAAGGAAAAAGTAGAGACATGCAAGGCATTGGGTTGGGTGGGCTGTGGCATTCATGCCTTTCATTAGAGGCCAGGTTCTCTGGTGCACTCAATGACTGTGTGATTGCGGCGTGTCCACAGTGAGCCCGTGTGAGCGAGCTGCACTGCCAGAGGCCGGAGCACACTTGCTTCAAGTGCTGATGCATGAGGCCAGAGACAGGTCTTTGTGTGGAACTCCAAACGCTGTGCATTGCGATGAAGAGGGTCCAGGGCCAGAGAGAAAATGAGGCTGGGGACTGAGGGTTTTATATGGGGGGGAGAAGGGGCGAAGCCAGGGCCTGCAGGAGACAAGAGAGGGAAGAACATTCTCTGGAGAGTAGATATAAGGAAAAAATGGCAGTTGAAGTGGGTGATGGCAACAAAAGCTGCAGATTGCAAGAGGCTGCAAGTGGCCATGGGTGAGAGCCCTGCATTCAGAGGGGTTTCTCTCTTTCACCTTGGTCCCCTTTGCCCTAAGGTATTACAATTGCAATGAGAGGCCCCTGGGCCTCCACAACTGCCCCCTTTTTGTTTTCAAGAATGAAAGCTTCTGCCATGGACTTTTGCAAGCGTTGAGCAAAACTGGATAAAATAACCAACACAATGAATACAATGTCTCTGCTGCTGTAGAGACACAAGCATATCCTCTCCCCCAAGTAATGAATGGGAAAGGGCCCATAATTTTTTTAGATTCATGGTCTTTGATCAGCAAAGGTGGCTTTTCTTTTCACTGGGCTGCAGTGAAATTAAATGCCAATTGCCTGATGACTGGTGAGTTGGCTCCATAAATGAGGTGTTGTAAAAGTTGAGCACATCAAGGGCCTTGGCCAGTGTCTCAATGGGAGATAATATGTGGACTCCCTGTCTCTGTTGATCAAGGATCCTTTGGATGGAAGAGTGGGCCCTCTGGACTATGGAGTGTCCTGTGGCAGAGTGTGGTATGGCTGTGACATGTTTTATAGCCCACTGGTCAGAAAATGGTTGGAATCAGTGGGAGGTATAAGCAGGACCATGATCAGTTTTCATTTCCTGTGGAACAGGGAAGGTGGAAAAAGCTAAAAAGGAAGGTTTTATAGCACCTTTTGATTTCTCACCAGCATGGGCAAAGGCGAAAACCGCACCGTTGTCGGCGTCGATTCAGACGGGGATGTATTTTAGTCTCCCAAAAGGGGCTTGGTGTGTGATGCGTGATTGCCCGATCTGGAGACTCTTTAGTCCTCTTGGGTTGAGTGCAGCTGTGACGGAAGCAAAGGCATGTTGCTGACAATTTGGGCAGGCGGCTGCCATGGATCTTGGCTGATCTTGGGTAATTTTAAAGATGCTGAGCGGTGCAGGAATGTTTGGATGGTAGAAGCGGTGGCGGATCCTAGCCTGGTCAGAAACATTCCATAGGGAGGTTTGGAGAGCCGTTGCTGAGGCATCGGCTCTAGCATTGCCTACTATAAATGCAGGAAGGGTGGTATGAGACCTTGTGTACATGATATAGTGTGGGTGTTGTCTGTGGGACAAAAGAGAAATGAAAGGGGAAAGCAAATGCTCTAGTTGGGGTTAGAAATGTCTTTGAAAATGGAATTTTCGGTCCGCTGCTCTAGGCCTTAGACATCTGCCGAATCAAATGAATAGGGCCTTTGAAAGCGGAGAAGGTCCTAATGAGTGCAGTCAATTCAGCAATTTGGGCAGGATGAGGATCCCCTGGCTTGGCTTTTGTCTCTTGAGCAATGCAGGCCCAGGGCAGTGCAGGGCAGGCCCAGAAGCAGAGCCCGGAGCCCTTGGAGGCTGCAAGCCTTAAACATCAGCGCCTGCAGCAGCCCAGATGCAGGTGCCACAGTTGCCAAGGCTGCCAAGGCCTTGAGAGCGGGAAGGTGGATTTTGCATCCCTGTGGCCTGATGGCAGCTCTGGAGCCAGGAGTGGCTGTGGCTGCAGCAGGACGGGTGGCTGAAAGTTTCCTGCCTTGCTTTGGTGGCATGGCTGCAGGGGCCAGTGCAGTGAGAGCCCCCTCTGTGCTGGTGGCAGCTCAGCTCTTGGGGACGCCGCTGTGCCCCAGCCCAGGAGCAGCAGCAGTGCCCAGGGGCAGCAGTGGTTCCAGTGGGACCCCCTGTGCACAGGGACCCCCAGCCGCGGGGTGGCCGTGGCAGCAGCCCCAGGGAGCTCCAGCCCCGGGATCCCGGAACAAGTGGAAATCCCAACTGTGCAAATGCTTCCTGTGCCCAAAGGTGTCGGAACCCAGAGCATCTGTCTGGATGCCCTGGATGTCTCAAAGCCCTGGCAGGGGCTCGGAGACCCTGGCAGGAAGCCAAAGACACCTGGAAATTCGATCTTAATTCATGGAGCAAATTGCCAACCTTACATGAAGAACTACAGGCCACAAAAGTTTAAGTAGCACAGTAGTAGGAATCACAGGGTGAAGGACAAAATTATAATGCACTGTACAGGGGGGTTTTATATGTTGTACAGGGGGGATTTAGAATACTGTGCATGGGTCGGGAGTCCCAAGGTGGAGGAATTTGGGCGTGCCCTGTCCTTCTTCTTTCTTCTTCTTGGCATCCATGTTCAGGATGATGTTGGCATGTGTGCATTGGTTCATAGAGAAAGTGCACTTGCCAACAAGGGCGAAAAGTATTGGAAATTAAAGGTAAATATCTACTATGTAGTTTTCACTATAAAAGAGACAACCACCCCGTGGGCGGGGGAGAGTGCCCTTGGCTGTCTTGCTGATCAGACCTCGGCTGGACAGACAGAAAAACTTTGGAGATAAGGAACAATAAAGTCAACTGAAGACCAAAAAGCAAGAGTCCAGACTCCTTCTTCGAAAGCGCGGCCTGCCCAGAACCACCTTTTCCCGTGCTGGGGCAGAGACCACTGGCAGCCGAGCCCGGCACGAAGGAATGAGAAAGACAAGTGAGATTTTCTAAAGAAGCAGTATTTATTTGCTGAAGATCGGCAAATTCTAGGATTTCCAGAACACCTTTCATATTTCCATGGGATGCTATGGACTAACAGTCTTCAAAACATATTTACAGAGAACTTCTAAGCGACGAACATATTTACAGAATTCTTCTAACTTTTCAAACATATTTACAGAGGCGTCGTATCTGTGGCCATCATCTGCATCAGGCCTGGAAGAAAGGAAGAAGCAAAGCTGGACTCTGCTGCCAGCACTGGGCCCAGCTGGGCTGGGAGCTGGCCCCCAGGAGCTGGGACAGGGCTGGCAGGGCTGCTGTGGCCCCAGGCAAGTGCAGGGCAGGCCAGGGCTGGTGCGTGTGCCAGCACAATCCAGGCCCCCTGCGGGCAGCGTGTCCCTGAGCGGGGCCATCCAGCCCAGCCCCAGGCTGGCGTCAGGGCAGCCACTGTGTCTGTGGGCAGGGCATGGGGAGCATCTGCCCGTCTTACTTGTGGGGCTCCATCTTCATCCAAGGACCATGGGCTCCTCCTCATCCTCCTCGTCCACTTCCATCTGCTCGATATTGTCCTCCTCTTCGACTTCCATCTCCTCAAGTGGCTCTTCTGTGTCTACCTCCATCCTTTCTTCCCCATCCAGCACCATGTCCACTTCCATTTCCTCTATACCATCTCTGGCAGTCTGCAAGAGACAGCACAATCTCACAGTGGGCTTCCTGTCCCACACCATCCATTGCCACGTGGCTGCAGCCTGCTCAAGCAGGCTGCCCCCTCCCTGGAATGGCACTGTACCTCCACTGGCACAGCAGTGCTCATCCTGCTGGGATTGGTGCTCCAGCGCAGGCGTCAGGAAAATCCCAGGCGGCAGCAACAGCTCAGCGCTGACGGGCAGAGCGCAGAGCGAGCGCCAACTGAGCGCTGGCAGCAGGCAGAGTGTCTGCTGTGGTCGTTTCCAGGTGCTGGACGTTCCACCTGGAACACTGTGGGAGCTGTGATGTCACAGAAGTTTCAGGGCCGCGCCACACTGGGAAATGGGCATGGTAGAATGATGAAATCCTTGAATGGTTTGGCTTGGAAGGGACCCTAAAGATCATCTGGTTCCAAGCTGAGCAACTTCCCAGCAGAGCAGGTTGCTGCGGCCCCTGTCCAAGGTGGCCTTGGATGCTCCTTGGCATGGGGTATGCACAGCCTCTCTGCACTGGTCCCAGTGTCAGGGACAAGCACCCTGAGAGGAAAGAACTTCTTCCCATCATGGAATGGATTCCAGCTCTTGCAGTTTCATCTCATTCCCCCTTGTTCTGTCACTTCAGTTCCTGGCGGAGAGTCCTCTCCCACTTCCCTGTGGGTCAGGCTGTTCCTGCAGGGTCACACATGTGGCTGAAGCTGCAGGCAGGAGAGAGAGAAGCCAAGCTGCCAGCCAGAGGAAATGGGGAAAGTGACATGAGAGATGAGCAAAGAAGGAAAATGTAAAGACATGCAAGGCATTGGGTTGGGTGGGCTGCGGGATTCATGACTTCTTTTAGAGGCCAGCTTCTCTGGTGCACTCAATGACTGTGTGATTGCGGCGTGTCCACAGTGAGCCCGTGTGAGCGAGCTGCACTGCCAGAGGCCGGAGCACACTTGCTTCAAGTGCTGATGCATGAGGCCAGAGACAGGTCTATGTGTGGAACTCCAAACGCTGTGCATTGCGATGAAGAGGGTCCAGGGCCAGAGAGAAAATGAGGCTGGGGACTGAGGGTTTTATATGGGGGGGAGAAGGGGCGAAGCCAGGGCCTGCAGGGGACAAGAGAGGGAAGAACATTCTCTGGAGAGTAGATATAAGGAAAAAATGGCAGTTGAAGTGGGTGATGGCAACAAAAGCTGCAGATTGCAAGAGGCTGCAAGTGGCCATGGGTGAGAGCCCTGCATTCAGAGGGGTTTCTCTCTTTCACCTTGGTCCCCTTTGCCCTAAGGTATTACAGTTGCAATGAGAGGCCCCTGGGCCTCCACAACTGCCCCCTTTTTGTTTTCAAGAATGAAAGCTTCTGCCATGGACTTTTGCAAGCGTTGAGCAAAACTGGATAAAATAACCAACACAATGAATACAATGTCTCTGCTGCTGTAGAGACACAAGCATATCCTCTCCCCCAAGTAATGAATGGGAAAGGGCCCATAATTTTTTTAGATTCAGGGTCTTTGATCCACACAGGTGGCTTTTCTTTTCACTGGGCTGCAGTGAAATTAAATGCCAATTGCCTGATGACTGGTGAGTTGGCTCCATAAATGAGGTGTTGAAAAAGTTGAGCACATCAAGGGCCTTGGCCAGTGTCTCAATGGGAGATAATATGTGGACTCCCTGTCTCTGTTGATCAAGGATCCTTTGGATGGAAGAGTGGGCCCTCTGGACTATGGAGTGTCCTGTGGCAGAGTGTGGTATGGCTGTGACATGTTTTATAGCCCACTGGTCAGAAAATGGTTGGAATCAGTGGGAGGTATAAGCAGGACCATGATCAGTTTTAATTTCCTGTGGAACAGGGAAGGTGGAAAAAGCTAAAAAGGAAGGTTTTATAGCACCTTTTGATTTCTCACCAGCATGGGCAAAGGCGAAAACCGCACCGTTGTCGGCGTCGATTCAGACGGGGATATATTTTAGTCTCCCAAAAGGGGCTTGGTGTGTGATGCGTGATTGCCCGATCTGGAGACTCTTTAGTCCTCTTGGGTTGAGTGCAGCTGTGACAGAAGCAAAGGCATGTTGCTGACAATTTGGGCAGGCGGCTGCCATGGATCTTGCCTGATCTTGGGTAATTTTAAAGATGCTGAGCGGTGCAAGAATGTTTGGATGGTAGAAGCGGTGGCGGATCCTAGCCTGGTCAGAAACATTCCATAGGGAGGTTTGGAGAACCATTGCTGAGGCATCTGCTCTAGCATTGCCTACTATAAATGCAGGAAGGGTGGTATGAGACCTTGTGTACATGATATAGTGTGGGTGTTGTCTGTGGGACAAAAGAGAAATGAAAGGGGAAAGCAAATGCTCTAGTTGGGGTTAGAAATGTCTTTGAAAATGGAATTTTCGGTCCGCTGCACTAGGCCTTAGACATCTGCCGAATCAGTGATCAAATGAATAGGGCCTTTGAAAGCGGAGAAGGTCCTAACGAGTGCAGTCAATTCAGCAATTTGGGCAGGATGAGGATCCCCTGGCTTGGCTTTTGTCTCTTGAGCAATGCAGGCCCAGGGCAGTGCAGGGCAGGCCCAGAAGCAGAGCCCGGAGCCCTTGGAGGCTGCAAGCCTTAAACATCAGCGCCTGCAGCAGCCCAGATGCAGGTGCCACAGTTGCCAAGGCTGCCAAGGCCTTGAGAGCGGGAAGGTGGATTTTGCATCCCTGTGGCCTGATGGCAGCTCTGGAGCCAGGAGTGGCTGTGGCTGCAGCAGGACGGGTGGCTGAAAGTTTCCTGCCTTGCTTTGGTGGCATGGCTGCAGGGGCCAGTGCAGTGAGAGCCCCCTCTGTGCTGGTGGCAGCTCAGCTCTTGGGGACGCCGCTGTGCCCCAGCCCAGGAGCAGCAGCAGTGCCCAGGGGCAGCAGTGGTGCCAGTGGGACCCCCTGTGCACAGGGACCCCCAGCCGCGGGGTGGCCGTGGCAGCAGCCCCAGGGAGCTCCAGCCCCGGGATCCCGGAACAAGTGGAAATCCCAACTGTGCAAATGCTTCCTGTGCCCAAAAGTGTTGGAACCCAGAGCATCTCTCTGGATGCCCTGGATGTCTCAAAGCCCTGGCAGGGGCTCGGAGACCCTGGCAGGAAGCCAAAGACACCTGGAAATTCGATCTTAATTCATGGAGCAAATTGCCAACCTTACATGAAGAACTACAGGCCACAAAAGTTTAAGTAGCACAGTAGTAGGAATCACAGGGTGAAGGACAAAATTATAATGCACTGTACAGGGGGGTTTTATATGTTGTACAGGGGGGATTTAGAATACTGTGCATGGGTCGGGAGTCCCAAGGTGGAGGAATTTGGGCGTGCCCTGTCCTTCTTCTTTCTTCTTCTTGGCATCCATGTTCAGGATGATGTTGGCATGTGTGCATTGGTTCATAGAGAAAGTGCACTTGCCAACAAGGGCGAAAAGTATTGGAAATTAAAGGTAAATATCTACTATGTAGTTTTCACTATAAAAGAGACAACCACCCCGTGGGCGGGGGAGAGTGCCCTTGGCTGTCTTGCTGATCAGACCTCGGCTGGACAGACAGAAAAACTTTGGAGATAAGGAACAATAAAGTCAACTGAAGACCAAAAAGCAAGAGTCCAGACTCCTTCTTCGAAAGCGCGGCCTGCCCAGAACCACCTTTTCCCGTGCTGGGGCAGAGACCACTGGCAGCCGAGCCCGGCACGAAGGAATGAGAAAGACAAGTGAGGTTTTCTAAAGAAGCAGTATTTATTTGCTGAAGATCGGCAAATTCTAGGATTTCCAGAACACCTTTCATATTTCCATGGGATGCTATGGACTAACAGTCTTCAAAACATATTTACAGAGAACTTCTAAGCGACGAACATATTTACAGAATTCTTCTAACTTTTCAAACATATTTACAGAGGCGTCGTATCTGTGGCCATCATCTGCATCAGGCCTGGAAGAAAGGAAGAAGCAAAGCTGGACTCTGCTGCCAGCACTGGGCCCAGCTGGGCTGGGAGCTGGCCCCCAGGAGCTGGGACAGGGCTGGCAGGGCTGCTGTGGCCCCAGGCAAGTGCAGGGCAGGCCAGCGCTGGTGCTTGTGGCAGCACAATCCAGGCCCCCTGCGGGCAGCGTGTCCCTGAGCGGGGCCATCCAGCCCAGCCCCAGGCTGGCGTCAGGGCAGCCACTGTGTCTGTGGGCAGGGCATGGGGAGCATCTGCCCGTCTTACTTGTGGGGCTCCATCTTCATCCAAGGACCATGGGCTCCTCCTCATCCTCCTCGTCCACTTCCATCTGCTCGATATTGTCCTCCTCTTCGACTTCCATCTCCTCAAGTGGCTCTTCTGGGTCTACCTCCATCCTTTCTTCCCCATCCAGCACCATGTCCACTTCCATTTCCTCTATACCATCTCTGGCAGTCTGCAAGAGACAGCACAATCTCACAGTGGGCTTCCTGTCCCACACCATCCATTGCCACGTGGCTGCAGCCTGCTCAAGCAGGCTGCCCCCTCCCTGGAATGGCACTGTACCTCCACTGGCACAGCAGTGCTCATCCTGCTGGGATTGGTGCTCCAGCGCAGGCGTCAGGAAAATCCCAGGCGGCAGCAACAGCTCAGCGCTGACGGGCAGAGCGCAGAGCGAGCGCCAACTGAGCGCTGGCAGCAGGCAGAGTGTCTGCTGTGGTCGTTTCCAGGTGCTGGACGTTCCACCTGGAACACTGTGGGAGCTGTGATGTCACAGAAGTTTCAGGGCCGCGCCACACTGGGAAATGGGCATGGTAGAATGATGAAATCCTTGAATGGTTTGGCTTGGAAGGGACCCTAAAGATCATCTGGTTCCAAGCTGAGCAACTTCCCAGCAGAGCAGGTTGCTGCGGCCCCTGTCCAAGGTGGCCTTGGATGCTCCTTGGCATGGGGTATGCACAGCCTCTCTGCACTGGTCCCAGTGTCAGGGACAAGCACCCTGAGAGGAAAGAACTTCTTCCCATCATGGAATGGATTCCAGCTCTTGCAGTTTCATCTCATTCCCCCTTGTTCTGTCACTTCAGTTCCTGGCGGAGAGTCCTCTCCCACTTCCCTGTGGGTCAGGCTGTTCCTGCAGGGTCACACATGTGGCTGAAGCTGCAGGCAGGAGAGAGAGAAGCCAAGCTGGCAGAGAGAGGAAATGGGGAAAGTGACATGAGAGATGAGCAAAGAAGGAAAATGTAAAGACATGCAAGGCATTGGGTTGGGTGGGCTGCGGGATTCATGACTTCTTTTAGAGGCCAGCTTCTCTGGTGCACTCAATGACTGTGTGATTGCGGCGTGTCCACAGTGAGCCCGTGTGAGCGAGCTGCACTGCCAGAGGCCGGAGCACACTTGCTTCAAGTGCTGATGCATGAGGCCAGAGACAGGTCTATGTGTGGAACTCCAAACGCTGTGCATTGCGATGAAGAGGGTCCAGGGCCAGAGAGAAAATGAGGCTGGGGACTGAGGGTTTTATATGGGGGGGAGAAGGGGCGAAGCCAGGGCCTGCAGGGGACAAGAGAGGGAAGAACATTCTCTGGAGAGTAGATATAAGGAAAAAATGGCAGTTGAAGTGGGTGATGGCAACAAAAGCTGCAGATTGCAAGAGGCTGCAAGTGGCCATGGGTGAGAGCCCTGCATTCAGAGGGGTTTCTCTCTTTCACCTTGGTCCCCTTTGCCCTAAGGTATTACAGTTGCAATGAGAGGCCCCTGGGCCTCCACAACTGCCCCCTTTTTGTTTTCAAGAATGAAAGCTTCTGCCATGGACTTTTGCAAGCGTTGAGCAAAACTGGATAAAATAACCAACACAATGAATACAATGTCTCTGCTGCTGTAGAGACACAAGCATATCCTCTCCCCCAAGTAATGAATGGGAAAGGGCCCATAATTTTTTTAGATTCAGGGTCTTTGATCCACACAGGTGGCTTTTCTTTTCACTGGGCTGCAGTGAAATTAAATGCCAATTGCCTGATGACTGGTGAGTTGGCTCCATAAATGAGGTGTTGAAAAAGTTGAGCACATCAAGGGCCTTGGCCAGTGTCTCAATGGGAGATAATATGTGGACTCCCTGTCTCTGTTGATCAAGGATCCTTTGGATGGACCAGTGGGCCCTCTGGACTATGGAGTGTCCTGTGGCAGAGTGTGGTATGGCTGTGACATGTTTTATAGCCCACTGGTCAGAAAATGGTTGGAATCAGTGGGAGGTATAAGCAGGACCATGATCAGTTTTAATTTCCTGTGGAACAGGGAAGGTGGAAAAAGCTAAAAAGGAAGGTTTTATAGCACCTTTTGATTTCTCACCAGCATGGGCAAAGGCGAAAACCGCACCGTTGTCGGCGTCGATTCAGACGGGGATATATTTTAGTCTCCCAAAAGGGGCTTGGTGTGTGATGCGTGATTGCCCGATCTGGAGACTCTTTAGTCCTCTTGGGTTGAGTGCAGCTGTGACAGAAGCAAAGGCATGTTGCTGACAATTTGGGCAGGCGGCTGCCATGGATCTTGCCTGATCTTGGGTAATTTTAAAGATGCTGAGCGGTGCAAGAATGTTTGGATGGTAGAAGCGGTGGCGGATCCTAGCCTGGTCAGAAACATTCCATAGGGAGGTTTGGAGAACCATTGCTGAGGCATCTGCTCTAGCATTGCCTACTATAAATGCAGGAAGGGTGGTATGAGACCTTGTGTACATGATATAGTGTGGGTGTTGTCTGTGGGACAAAAGAGAAATGAAAGGGGAAAGCAAATGCTCTAGTTGGGGTTAGAAATGTCTTTGAAAATGGAATTTTCGGTCCGCTGCACTAGGCCTTAGACATCTGCCGAATCAGTGATCAAATGAATAGGGCCTTTGAAAGCGGAGAAGGTCCTAACGAGTGCAGTCAATTCAGCAATTTGGGCAGGATGAGGATCCCCTGGCTTGGCTTTTGTCTCTTGAGCAATGCAGGCCCAGGGCAGTGCAGGGCAGGCCCAGAAGCAGAGCCCGGAGCCCTTGGAGGCTGCAAGCCTTAAACATCAGCGCCTGCAGCAGCCCAGATGCAGGTGCCACAGTTGCCAAGGCTGTCAAGGCCTTGAGAGCGGGAAGGTGGATTTTGCATCCCTGTGGCCTGATGGCAGCTCTGGAGCCAGGAGTGGCTGTGGCTGCAGCAGGACGGGTGGCTGAAAGTTTCCTGCCTTGCTTTGGTGGCATGGCTGCAGGGGCCAGTGCAGTGAGAGCCCCCTCTGTGCTGGTGGCAGCTCAGCTCTTGGGGACGCCGCTGTGCCCCAGCCCAGGAGCAGCAGCAGTGCCCAGGGGCAGCAGTGGTGCCAGTGGGACCCCCTGTGCACAGGGACCCCCAGCCGCGGGGTGGCCGTGGCAGCAGCCCCAGGGAGCTCCAGCCCCGGGATCCCGGAACAAGTGGAAATCCCAACTGTGCAAATGCTTCCTGTGCCCAAAAGTGTTGGAACCCAGAGCATCTCTCTGGATGCCCTGGATGTCTCAAAGCCCTGGCAGGGGCTCGGAGACCCTGGCAGGAAGCCAAAGACACCTGGAAATTCGATCTTAATTCATGGAGCAAATTGCCAACCTTACATGAAGAACTACAGGCCACAAAAGTTTAAGTAGCACAGTAGTAGGAATCACAGGGTGAAGGACAAAATTATAATGCACTGTACAGGGGGGTTTTATATGTTGTACAGGGGGGATTTAGAATACTGTGCATGGGTCGGG
This sequence comes from Passer domesticus, assembly GCF_036417665.1. Classification (NCBI taxonomy): domain Eukaryota; kingdom Metazoa; phylum Chordata; class Aves; order Passeriformes; family Passeridae; genus Passer; species Passer domesticus. The sequence continues at coordinate 824,865 of NC_087493.1, read as the reverse complement.
AGTCCCAAGGTGGAGGAATTTGGGCGTGCCCTGTCCTTCTTCTTTCTTCTTCTTGGCATCCATGTTCAGGATGATGTTGGCATGTGTGCATTGGTTCATAGAGAAAGTGCACTTGCCAACAAGGGCGAAAAGTATTGGAAATTAAAGGTAAATATCTACTATGTAGTTTTCACTATAAAAGAGACAACCACCCCGTGGGCGGGGGAGAGTGCCCTTGGCTGTCTTGCTGATCAGACCTCGGCTGGACAGACAGAAAATCTTTGGAGATAAGGAACAATAAAGTCAACTGAAGACCAAAAAGCAAGAGTCCAGACTCCTTCTTCGAAAGCGCGGCCTGCCCAGAACCACCTTTTCCCGTGCTGGGGCAGAGACCACTGGCAGCCGAGCCCGGCACGAAGGAATGAGAAAGACAAGTGAGGTTTTCTAAAGAAGCAGTATTTATTTGCTGAAGATCGGCAAATTCTAGGATTTCCAGAACACCTTTCATATTTCCATGGGATGCTATGGACTAACAGTCTTCAAAACATATTTACAGAGAACTTCTAAGCGACGAACATATTTACAGAATTCTTCTAACTTTTCAAACATATTTACAGAGGCGTCGTATCTGTGGCCATCATCTGCATCAGGCCTGGAAGAAAGGAAGAAGCAAAGCTGGACTCTGCTGCCAGCACTGGGCCCAGCTGGGCTGGGAGCTGGCCCCCAGGAGCTGGGACAGGGCTGGCAGGGCTGCTGTGGCCCCAGGCAAGTGCAGGGCAGGCCAGCGCTGGTGCTTGTGGCAGCACAATCCAGGCCCCCTGCGGGCAGCGTGTCCCTGAGCGGGGCCATCCAGCCCAGCCCCAGGCTGGCGTCAGGGCAGCCACTGTGTCTGTGGGCAGGGCATGGGGAGCATCTGCCCGTCTTACTTGTGGGGCTCCATCTTCATCCAAGGACCATGGGCTCCTCCTCATCCTCCTCGTCCACTTCCATCTGCTCGATATTGTCCTCCTCTTCGACTTCCATCTCCTCAAGTGGCTCTTCTGTGTCTACCTCCATCCTTTCTTCCCCATCCAGCACCATGTCCACTTCCATTTCCTCTATACCATCTCTGGCAGTCTGCAAGAGACAGCACAATCTCACAGTGGGCTTCCTGTCCCACACCATCCATTGCCACGTGGCTGCAGCCTGCTCAAGCAGGCTGCCCCCTCCCTGGAATGGCACTGTACCTCCACTGGCACAGCAGTGCTCATCCTGCTGGGATTGGTGCTCCAGAGCAGGCGTCAGGAAAATCCCTGGCGGCAGCAACAGCTCAGCGCTGACGGGCAGAGCGCAGAGCGAGCGCCAACTGAGCGCTGGCAGCAGGCAGAGTGTCTGCTCTGCTGGTTTCCAGGTGCTGGACGTTCCACCTGGAACACTGTGGGAGCTGTGATGTCACAGAAGTTTCAGGGCCGTGCCACACTGGGAGATGGGCATGGTAGAATGATGAAATCCTTGAATGGTTTGGCTTGGAAGGGACCCTAAAGATCATCTGGTTCCAAGCTGAGCAACTTCCCAGCAGAGCAGGTTGCTGCGGCCCCTGTCCAAGGTGGCCTTGGATGCTCCTTGGCATGGGGTATGCACAGCCTCTCTGCACTGGTCCCAGTGTCAGGGACAAGCACCCTGAGAGGAAAGAACTTCTTCCCATCATGGAATGGATTCCAGCTCTTGCAGTTTCATCTCATTCCCCCTTGTTCTGTCACTTCAGTTCCTGGCGGAGAGTCCTCTCCCACTTCCCTGTGGGTCAGGCTGTTCCTGCAGGGTCACACATGTGGCTGAAGCTGCAGGCAGGAGAGAGAGAAGCCAAGCTGGCAGAGAGAGGAAATGGGGAAAGTGACATGAGAGATGAGCAAAGAAGGAAAATGTAAAGACATGCAAGGCATTGGGTTGGGTGGGCTGCGGGATTCATGACTTCTTTTAGAGGCCAGCTTCTCTGGTGCACTCAATGACTGTGTGATTGCGGCGTGTCCACAGTGAGCCCGTGTGAGCGAGCTGCACTGCCAGAGGCCGGAGCACACTTGCTTCAAGTGCTGATGAACGAGGCCAGAGACGGGTCTTTGTGTGCAACTCCAAACGCTGTGCATTGCGATGAAGAGGGTCCAGGGCCAGAGAGAAAATGAGGCTGGGGACTGAGGGTTTTATATGGGGGGGAGAAGGGGCGAAGCCAGGGCCTGCAGGGGACAAGAGAGGGAAGAACATTCTCTGGAGAGTAGATATAAGGAAAAAATGGCAGTTGAAGTGGGTGATGGCAACAAAAGCTGCAGATTGCAAGAGGCTGCAAGTGGCCATGGGTGAGAGCCCTGCATTCAGAGGGGTTTCTCTCTTTCACCTTGGTCCCCTTTGCCCTAAGGTATTACAATTGCAATGAGAGGCCCCTGGGCCTCCACAACTGCCCCCTTTTTGTTTTCAAGAATGAAAGCTTCTGCCATGGACTTTTGCAAGCGTTGAGCAAAACTGGATAAAATAACCAACACAATGAATACAATGTCTCTGCTGCTGTAGAGACACAAGCATATCCTCTCCCCCAAGTAATGAATGGGAAAGGGCCCATAATTTTTTTAGATTCAGGGTCTTTGATCCACACAGGTGGCTTTTCTTTTCACTGGGCTGCAGTGAAATTAAATGCCAATTGCCTGATGACTGGTGAGTTGGCTCCATAAATGAGGTGTTGAAAAAGTTGAGCACATCAAGGGCCTTGGCCAGTGTCTCAATGGGAGATAATATGTGGACTCCCTGTCTCTGTTGATCAAGGATCCTTTGGATGGACCAGTGGGCCCTCTGGACTATGGAGTGTCCTGTGGCAGAGTGTGGTATGGCTGTGACATGTTTTATAGCCCACTGGTCAGAAAATGGTTGGAATCAGTGGGAGGTATAAGCAGGACCATGATCAGTTTTAATTTCCTGTGGAACAGGGAAGGTGGAAAAAGCTAAAAAGGAAGGTTTTATAGCACCTTTTGATTTCTCACCAGCATGGGCAAAGGCGAAAACCGCACCGTTGTCGGCGTCGATTCAGACGGGGATATATTTTAGTCTCCCAAAAGGGGCTTGGTGTGTGATGCGTGATTGCCCGATCTGGAGACTCTTTAGTCCTCTTGGGTTGAGTGCAGCTGTGACAGAAGCAAAGGCATGTTGCTGACAATTTGGGCAGGCGGCTGCCATGGATCTTGCCTGATCTTGGGTAATTTTAAAGATGCTGAGCGGTGCAAGAATGTTTGGATGGTAGAAGCGGTGGCGGATCCTAGCCTGGTCAGAAACATTCCATAGGGAGGTTTGGAGAACCATTGCTGAGGCATCTGCTCTAGCATTGCCTACTATAAATGCAGGAAGGGTGGTATGAGACCTTGTGTACATGATATAGTGTGGGTGTTGTCTGTGGGACAAAAGAGAAATGAAAGGGGAAAGCAAATGCTCTAGTTGGGGTTAGAAATGTCTTTGAAAATGGAATTTTCGGTCCGCTGCACTAGGCCTTAGACATCTGCCGAATCAGTGATCAAATGAATAGGGCCTTTGAAAGCGGAGAAGGTCCTAACGAGTGCAGTCAATTCAGCAATTTGGGCAGGATGAGGATCCCCTGGCTTGGCTTTTGTCTCTTGAGCAATGCAGGCCCAGGGCAGTGCAGGGCAGGCCCAGAAGCAGAGCCCGGAGCCCTTGGAGGCTGCAAGCCTTAAACATCAGCGCCTGCAGCAGCCCAGATGCAGGTGCCACAGTTGCCAAGGCTGTCAAGGCCTTGAGAGCGGGAAGGTGGATTTTGCATCCCTGTGGCCTGATGGCAGCTCTGGAGCCAGGAGTGGCTGTGGCTGCAGCAGGACGGGTGGCTGAAAGTTTCCTGCCTTGCTTTGGTGGCATGGCTGCAGGGGCCAGTGCAGTGAGAGCCCCCTCTGTGCTGGTGGCAGCTCAGCTCTTGGGGACGCCGCTGTGCCCCAGCCCAGGAGCAGCAGCAGTGCCCAGGGGCAGCAGTGGTGCCAGTGGGACCCCCTGTGCACAGGGACCCCCAGCCGCGGGGTGGCCGTGGCAGCAGCCCCAGGGAGCTCCAGCCCCGGGATCCCGGAACAAGTGGAAATCCCAACTGTGCAAATGCTTCCTGTGCCCAAAAGTGTTGGAACCCAGAGCATCTCTCTGGATGCCCTGGATGTCTCAAAGCCCTGGCAGGGGCTCGGAGACCCTGGCAGGAAGCCAAAGACACCTGGAAATTCCATCTTAATTCATGGAGCAAATTGCCAACCTTACATGAAGAACTACAGGCCACAAAAGTTTAAGTAGCACAGTAGTAGGAATCACAGGGTGAAGGACAAAATTATAATGCACTGTACAGGGGGGTTTTATATGTTGTACAGGGGGGATTTAGAATACTGTGCATGGGTCGGGAGTCCCAAGGTGGAGGAATTTGGGCGTGCCCTGTCCTTCTTCTTTCTTCTTCTTGGCATCCATGTTCAGGATGATGTTGGCATGTGTGCATTGGTTCATAGAGAAAGTGCACTTGCCAACAAGGGCGAAAAGTATTGGAAATTAAAGGTAAATATCTACTATGTAGTTTTCACTATAAAAGAGACAACCACCCCGTGGGCGGGGGAGAGTGCCCTTGGCTGTCTTGCTGATCAGACCTCGGCTGGACAGACAGAAAAACTTTGGAGATAAGGAACAATAAAGTCAACTGAAGACCAAAAAGCAAGAGTCCAGACTCCTTCTTCGAAAGCGCGGCCTGCCCAGAACCACCTTTTCCCGTGCTGGGGCAGAGACCACTGGCAGCCGAGCCCGGCACGAAGGAATGAGAAAGACAAGTGAGGTTTTCTAAAGAAGCAGTATTTATTTGCTGAAGATCGGCAAATTCTAGGATTTCCAGAACACCTTTCATATTTCCATGGGATGCTATGGACTAACAGTCTTCAAAACATATTTACAGAGAACTTCTAAGCGACGAACATATTTACAGAATTCTTCTAACTTTTCAAACATATTTACAGAGGCGTCGTATCTGTGGCCATCATCTGCATCAGGCCTGGAAGAAAGGAAGAAGCAAAGCTGGACTCTGCTGCCAGCACTGGGCCCAGCTGGGCTGGGAGCTGGCCCCCAGGAGCTGGGACAGGGCTGGCAGGGCTGCTGTGGCCCCAGGCAAGTGCAGGGCAGGCCAGCGCTGGTGCTTGTGGCAGCACAATCCAGGCCCCCTGCGGGCAGCGTGTCCCTGAGCGGGGCCATCCAGCCCAGCCCCAGGCTGGCGTCAGGGCAGCCACTGTGTCTGTGGGCAGGGCATGGGGAGCATCTGCCCGTCTTACTTGTGGGGCTCCATCTTCATCCAAGGACCATGGGCTCCTCCTCATCCTCCTCGTCCACTTCCATCTGCTCGATATTGTCCTCCTCTTCGACTTCCATCTCCTCAAGTGGCTCTTCTGTGTCTACCTCCATCCTTTCTTCCCCATCCAGCACCATGTCCACTTCCATTTCCTCTATACCATCTCTGGCAGTCTGCAAGAGACAGCACAATCTCACAGTGGGCTTCCTGTCCCACACCATCCATTGCCACGTGGCTGCAGCCTGCTCAAGCAGGCTGCCCCCTCCCTGGAATGGCACTGTACCTCCACTGGCACAGCAGTGCTCATCCTGCTGGGATTGGTGCTCCAGAGCAGGCGTCAGGAAAATCCCAGGCGGCAGCAACAGCTCAGCGCTGACGGGCAGAGCGCAGAGCGAGCGCCAACTGAGCGCTGGCAGCAGGCAGAGTGTCTGCTCTGCTGGTTTCCAGGTGCTGGACGTTCCACCTGGAACACTGTGGGAGCTGTGATGTCACAGAAGTTTCAGGGCCGCACCACACTGGGAAATGGGCATGGTAGAATGATGAAATCCTTGAATGGTTTGGCTTGGAAGGGACCCTAAAGATCATCTGGTTCCAAGCTGAGCAACTTCCCAGCAGAGCAGGTTGCTGCGGCCCCTGTCCAAGGTGGCCTTGGATGCTCCGTGGCATGGGGTATGCACAGCCTCTCTGCACTGGTCCCAGTGTCAGGGACAAGCACCCTGAGAGGAAAGAACTTCTTCCCATCATGGAATGGATTCCAGCTCTTGCAGTTTCATCTCATTCCCCCTTGTTCTGTCACTTCAGTTCCTGGCGGAGAGTCCTCTCCCACTTCCCTGTGGGTCAGGCTGTTCCTGCAGGGTCACACATGTGGCTGAAGCTGCAGGCAGGAGAGAGAGAAGCCAAACTGCCAGCCAGAGCAAATGGGGAAAGTGACATGAAAGATGAGCGAAGAAGGAAAAAGTAGAGACATGCAAGGCATTGGGTTGGGTGGGCTGTGGCATTCATGCCTTTCATTAGAGGCCAGGTTCTCTGGTGCACTCAATGACTGTGTGATTGCGGCGTGTCCACAGTGAGCCCGTGTGAGCGAGCTGCACTGCCAGAGGCCGGAGCACACTTGCTTCAAGTGCTGATGCATGAGGCCAGAGACAGGTCTTTGTGTGGAACTCCAAACGCTGTGCATTGCGATGAAGAGGGTCCAGGGCCAGAGAGAAAATGAGGCTGGGGACTGAGGGTTTTATATGGGGGGGAGAAGGGGCGAAGCCAGGGCCTGCAGGAGACAAGAGAGGGAAGAACATTCTCTGGAGAGTAGATATAAGGAAAAAATGGCAGTTGAAGTGGGTGATGGCAACAAAAGCTGCAGATTGCAAGAGGCTGCAAGTGGCCATGGGTGAGAGCCCTGCATTCAGAGGGGTTTCTCTCTTTCACCTTGGTCCCCTTTGCCCTAAGGTATTACAATTGCAATGAGAGGCCCCTGGGCCTCCACAACTGCCCCCTTTTTGTTTTCAAGAATGAAAGCTTCTGCCATGGACTTTTGCAAGCGTTGAGCAAAACTGGATAAAATAACCAACACAATGAATACAATGTCTCTGCTGCTGTAGAGACACAAGCATATCCTCTCCCCCAAGTAATGAATGGGAAAGGGCCCATAATTTTTTTAGATTCATGGTCTTTGATCAGCAAAGGTGGCTTTTCTTTTCACTGGGCTGCAGTGAAATTAAATGCCAATTGCCTGATGACTGGTGAGTTGGCTCCATAAATGAGGTGTTGTAAAAGTTGAGCACATCAAGGGCCTTGGCCAGTGTCTCAATGGGAGATAATATGTGGACTCCCTGTCTCTGTTGATCAAGGATCCTTTGGATGGAAGAGTGGGCCCTCTGGACTATGGAGTGTCCTGTGGCAGAGTGTGGTATGGCTGTGACATGTTTTATAGCCCACTGGTCAGAAAATGGTTGGAATCAGTGGGAGGTATAAGCAGGACCATGATCAGTTTTCATTTCCTGTGGAACAGGGAAGGTGGAAAAAGCTAAAAAGGAAGGTTTTATAGCACCTTTTGATTTCTCACCAGCATGGGCAAAGGCGAAAACCGCACCGTTGTCGGCGTCGATTCAGACGGGGATGTATTTTAGTCTCCCAAAAGGGGCTTGGTGTGTGATGCGTGATTGCCCGATCTGGAGACTCTTTAGTCCTCTTGGGTTGAGTGCAGCTGTGACGGAAGCAAAGGCATGTTGCTGACAATTTGGGCAGGCGGCTGCCATGGATCTTGGCTGATCTTGGGTAATTTTAAAGATGCTGAGCGGTGCAGGAATGTTTGGATGGTAGAAGCGGTGGCGGATCCTAGCCTGGTCAGAAACATTCCATAGGGAGGTTTGGAGAGCCGTTGCTGAGGCATCGGCTCTAGCATTGCCTACTATAAATGCAGGAAGGGTGGTATGAGACCTTGTGTACATGATATAGTGTGGGTGTTGTCTGTGGGACAAAAGAGAAATGAAAGGGGAAAGCAAATGCTCTAGTTGGGGTTAGAAATGTCTTTGAAAATGGAATTTTCGGTCCGCTGCTCTAGGCCTTAGACATCTGCCGAATCAAATGAATAGGGCCTTTGAAAGCGGAGAAGGTCCTAATGAGTGCAGTCAATTCAGCAATTTGGGCAGGATGAGGATCCCCTGGCTTGGCTTTTGTCTCTTGAGCAATGCAGGCCCAGGGCAGTGCAGGGCAGGCCCAGAAGCAGAGCCCGGAGCCCTTGGAGGCTGCAAGCCTTAAACATCAGCGCCTGCAGCAGCCCAGATGCAGGTGCCACAGTTGCCAAGGCTGCCAAGGCCTTGAGAGCGGGAAGGTGGATTTTGCATCCCTGTGGCCTGATGGCAGCTCTGGAGCCAGGAGTGGCTGTGGCTGCAGCAGGACGGGTGGCTGAAAGTTTCCTGCCTTGCTTTGGTGGCATGGCTGCAGGGGCCAGTGCAGTGAGAGCCCCCTCTGTGCTGGTGGCAGCTCAGCTCTTGGGGACGCCGCTGTGCCCCAGCCCAGGAGCAGCAGCAGTGCCCAGGGGCAGCAGTGGTTCCAGTGGGACCCCCTGTGCACAGGGACCCCCAGCCGCGGGGTGGCCGTGGCAGCAGCCCCAGGGAGCTCCAGCCCCGGGATCCCGGAACAAGTGGAAATCCCAACTGTGCAAATGCTTCCTGTGCCCAAAGGTGTCGGAACCCAGAGCATCTGTCTGGATGCCCTGGATGTCTCAAAGCCCTGGCAGGGGCTCGGAGACCCTGGCAGGAAGCCAAAGACACCTGGAAATTCGATCTTAATTCATGGAGCAAATTGCCAACCTTACATGAAGAACTACAGGCCACAAAAGTTTAAGTAGCACAGTAGTAGGAATCACAGGGTGAAGGACAAAATTATAATGCACTGTACAGGGGGGTTTTATATGTTGTACAGGGGGGATTTAGAATACTGTGCATGGGTCGGGAGTCCCAAGGTGGAGGAATTTGGGCGTGCCCTGTCCTTCTTCTTTCTTCTTCTTGGCATCCATGTTCAGGATGATGTTGGCATGTGTGCATTGGTTCATAGAGAAAGTGCACTTGCCAACAAGGGCGAAAAGTATTGGAAATTAAAGGTAAATATCTACTATGTAGTTTTCACTATAAAAGAGACAACCACCCCGTGGGCGGGGGAGAGTGCCCTTGGCTGTCTTGCTGATCAGACCTCGGCTGGACAGACAGAAAAACTTTGGAGATAAGGAACAATAAAGTCAACTGAAGACCAAAAAGCAAGAGTCCAGACTCCTTCTTCGAAAGCGCGGCCTGCCCAGAACCATCTTTTCCCGTGCTGGGGCAGAGACCACTGGCAGCCGAGCCCGGCACGAAGGAATGAGAAAGACAAGTGAGATTTTCTAAAGAAGCAGTATTTATTTGCTGAAGATCGGCAAATTCTAGGATTTCCAGAACACCTTTCATATTTCCATGGGATGCTATGGACTAACAGTCTTCAAAACATATTTACAGAGAACTTCTAAGCGACGAACATATTTACAGAATTCTTCTAACTTTTCAAACATATTTACAGAGGCGTCGTATCTGTGGCCATCATCTGCATCAGGCCTGGAAGAAAGGAAGAAGCAAAGCTGGACTCTGCTGCCAGCACTGGGCCCAGCTGGGCTGGGAGCTGGCCCCCAGGAGCTGGGACAGGGCTGGCAGGGCTGCTGTGGCCCCAGGCAAGTGCAGGGCAGGCCAGGGCTGGTGCGTGTGCCAGCACAATCCAGGCCCCCTGCGGGCAGCGTGTCCCTGAGCGGGGCCATCCAGCCCAGCCCCAGGCTGGCGTCAGGGCAGCCACTGTGTCTGTGGGCAGGGCATGGGGAGCATCTGCCCGTCTTACTTGTGGGGCTCCATCTTCATCCAAGGACCATGGGCTCCTCCTCATCCTCCTCGTCCACTTCCATCTGCTCGATATTGTCCTCCTCTTCGACTTCCATCTCCTCAAGTGGCTCTTCTGTGTCTACCTCCATCCTTTCTTCCCCATCCAGCACCATGTCCACTTCCATTTCCTCTATACCATCTCTGGCAGTCTGCAAGAGACAGCACAATCTCACAGTGGGCTTCCTGTCCCACACCATCCATTGCCACGTGGCTGCAGCCTGCTCAAGCAGGCTGCCCCCTCCCTGGAATGGCACTGTACCTCCACTGGCACAGCAGTGCTCATCCTGCTGGGATTGGTGCTCCAGCGCAGGCGTCAGGAAAATCCCAGGCGGCAGCAACAGCTCAGCGCTGACGGGCAGAGCGCAGAGCGAGCGCCAACTGAGCGCTGGCAGCAGGCAGAGTGTCTGCTGTGGTCGTTTCCAGGTGCTGGACGTTCCACCTGGAACACTGTGGGAGCTGTGATGTCACAGAAGTTTCAGGGCCGCGCCACACTGGGAAATGGGCATGGTAGAATGATGAAATCCTTGAATGGTTTGGCTTGGAAGGGACCCTAAAGATCATCTGGTTCCAAGCTGAGCAACTTCCCAGCAGAGCAGGTTGCTGCGGCCCCTGTCCAAGGTGGCCTTGGATGCTCCTTGGCATGGGGTATGCACAGCCTCTCTGCACTGGTCCCAGTGTCAGGGACAAGCACCCTGAGAGGAAAGAACTTCTTCCCATCATGGAATGGATTCCAGCTCTTGCAGTTTCATCTCATTCCCCCTTGTTCTGTCACTTCAGTTCCTGGCGGAGAGTCCTCTCCCACTTCCCTGTGGGTCAGGCTGTTCCTGCAGGGTCACACATGTGGCTGAAGCTGCAGGCAGGAGAGAGAGAAGCCAAGCTGCCAGCCAGAGGAAATGGGGAAAGTGACATGAGAGATGAGCAAAGAAGGAAAATGTAAAGACATGCAAGGCATTGGGTTGGGTGGGCTGCGGGATTCATGACTTCTTTTAGAGGCCAGCTTCTCTGGTGCACTCAATGACTGTGTGATTGCGGCGTGTCCACAGTGAGCCCGTGTGAGCGAGCTGCACTGCCAGAGGCCGGAGCACACTTGCTTCAAGTGCTGATGCATGAGGCCAGAGACAGGTCTATGTGTGGAACTCCAAACGCTGTGCATTGCGATGAAGAGGGTCCAGGGCCAGAGAGAAAATGAGGCTGGGGACTGAGGGTTTTATATGGGGGGGAGAAGGGGCGAAGCCAGGGCCTGCAGGGGACAAGAGAGGGAAGAACATTCTCTGGAGAGTAGATATAAGGAAAAAATGGCAGTTGAAGTGGGTGATGGCAACAAAAGCTGCAGATTGCAAGAGGCTGCAAGTGGCCATGGGTGAGAGCCCTGCATTCAGAGGGGTTTCTCTCTTTCACCTTGGTCCCCTTTGCCCTAAGGTATTACAGTTGCAATGAGAGGCCCCTGGGCCTCCACAACTGCCCCCTTTTTGTTTTCAAGAATGAAAGCTTCTGCCATGGACTTTTGCAAGCGTTGAGCAAAACTGGATAAAATAACCAACACAATGAATACAATGTCTCTGCTGCTGTAGAGACACAAGCATATCCTCTCCCCCAAGTAATGAATGGGAAAGGGCCCATAATTTTTTTAGATTCAGGGTCTTTGATCCACACAGGTGGCTTTTCTTTTCACTGGGCTGCAGTGAAATTAAATGCCAATTGCCTGATGACTGGTGAGTTGGCTCCATAAATGAGGTGTTGAAAAAGTTGAGCACATCAAGGGCCTTGGCCAGTGTCTCAATGGGAGATAATATGTGGACTCCCTGTCTCTGTTGATCAAGGATCCTTTGGATGGAAGAGTGGGCCCTCTGGACTATGGAGTGTCCTGTGGCAGAGTGTGGTATGGCTGTGACATGTTTTATAGCCCACTGGTCAGAAAATGGTTGGAATCAGTGGGAGGTATAAGCAGGACCATGATCAGTTTTAATTTCCTGTGGAACAGGGAAGGTGGAAAAAGCTAAAAAGGAAGGTTTTATAGCACCTTTTGATTTCTCACCAGCATGGGCAAAGGCGAAAACCGCACCGTTGTCGGCGTCGATTCAGACGGGGATATATTTTAGTCTCCCAAAAGGGGCTTGGTGTGTGATGCGTGATTGCCCGATCTGGAGACTCTTTAGTCCTCTTGGGTTGAGTGCAGCTGTGACAGAAGCAAAGGCATGTTGCTGACAATTTGGGCAGGCGGCTGCCATGGATCTTGCCTGATCTTGGGTAATTTTAAAGATGCTGAGCGGTGCAAGAATGTTTGGATGGTAGAAGCGGTGGCGGATCCTAGCCTGGTCAGAAACATTCCATAGGGAGGTTTGGAGAACCATTGCTGAGGCATCTGCTCTAGCATTGCCTACTATAAATGCAGGAAGGGTGGTATGAGACCTTGTGTACATGATATAGTGTGGGTGTTGTCTGTGGGACAAAAGAGAAATGAAAGGGGAAAGCAAATGCTCTAGTTGGGGTTAGAAATGTCTTTGAAAATGGAATTTTCGGTCCGCTGCACTAGGCCTTAGACATCTGCCGAATCAGTGATCAAATGAATAGGGCCTTTGAAAGCGGAGAAGGTCCTAACGAGTGCAGTCAATTCAGCAATTTGGGCAGGATGAGGATCCCCTGGCTTGGCTTTTGTCTCTTGAGCAATGCAGGCCCAGGGCAGTGCAGGGCAGGCCCAGAAGCAGAGCCCGGAGCCCTTGGAGGCTGCAAGCCTTAAACATCAGCGCCTGCAGCAGCCCAGATGCAGGTGCCACAGTTGCCAAGGCTGCCAAGGCCTTGAGAGCGGGAAGGTGGATTTTGCATCCCTGTGGCCTGATGGCAGCTCTGGAGCCAGGAGTGGCTGTGGCTGCAGCAGGACGGGTGGCTGAAAGTTTCCTGCCTTGCTTTGGTGGCATGGCTGCAGGGGCCAGTGCAGTGAGAGCCCCCTCTGTGCTGGTGGCAGCTCAGCTCTTGGGGACGCCGCTGTGCCCCAGCCCAGGAGCAGCAGCAGTGCCCAGGGGCAGCAGTGGTGCCAGTGGGACCCCCTGTGCACAGGGACCCCCAGCCGCGGGGTGGCCGTGGCAGCAGCCCCAGGGAGCTCCAGCCCCGGGATCCCGGAACAAGTGGAAATCCCAACTGTGCAAATGCTTCCTGTGCCCAAAAGTGTTGGAACCCAGAGCATCTCTCTGGATGCCCTGGATGTCTCAAAGCCCTGGCAGGGGCTCGGAGACCCTGGCAGGAAGCCAAAGACACCTGGAAATTCGATCTTAATTCATGGAGCAAATTGCCAACCTTACATGAAGAACTACAGGCCACAAAAGTTTAAGTAGCACAGTAGTAGGAATCACAGGGTGAAGGACAAAATTATAATGCACTGTACAGGGGGGTTTTATATGTTGTACAGGGGGGATTTAGAATACTGTGCATGGGTCGGGAGTCCCAAGGTGGAGGAATTTGGGCGTGCCCTGTCCTTCTTCTTTCTTCTTCTTGGCATCCATGTTCAGGATGATGTTGGCATGTGTGCATTGGTTCATAGAGAAAGTGCACTTGCCAACAAGGGCGAAAAGTATTGGAAATTAAAGGTAAATATCTACTATGTAGTTTTCACTATAAAAGAGACAACCACCCCGTGGGCGGGGGAGAGTGCCCTTGGCTGTCTTGCTGATCAGACCTCGGCTGGACAGACAGAAAAACTTTGGAGATAAGGAACAATAAAGTCAACTGAAGACCAAAAAGCAAGAGTCCAGACTCCTTCTTCGAAAGCGCGGCCTGCCCAGAACCACCTTTTCCCGTGCTGGGGCAGAGACCACTGGCAGCCGAGCCCGGCACGAAGGAATGAGAAAGACAAGTGAGGTTTTCTAAAGAAGCAGTATTTATTTGCTGAAGATCGGCAAATTCTAGGATTTCCAGAACACCTTTCATATTTCCATGGGATGCTATGGACTAACAGTCTTCAAAACATATTTACAGAGAACTTCTAAGCGACGAACATATTTACAGAATTCTTCTAACTTTTCAAACATATTTACAGAGGCGTCGTATCTGTGGCCATCATCTGCATCAGGCCTGGAAGAAAGGAAGAAGCAAAGCTGGACTCTGCTGCCAGCACTGGGCCCAGCTGGGCTGGGAGCTGGCCCCCAGGAGCTGGGACAGGGCTGGCAGGGCTGCTGTGGCCCCAGGCAAGTGCAGGGCAGGCCAGCGCTGGTGCTTGTGGCAGCACAATCCAGGCCCCCTGCGGGCAGCGTGTCCCTGAGCGGGGCCATCCAGCCCAGCCCCAGGCTGGCGTCAGGGCAGCCACTGTGTCTGTGGGCAGGGCATGGGGAGCATCTGCCCGTCTTACTTGTGGGGCTCCATCTTCATCCAAGGACCATGGGCTCCTCCTCATCCTCCTCGTCCACTTCCATCTGCTCGATATTGTCCTCCTCTTCGACTTCCATCTCCTCAAGTGGCTCTTCTGGGTCTACCTCCATCCTTTCTTCCCCATCCAGCACCATGTCCACTTCCATTTCCTCTATACCATCTCTGGCAGTCTGCAAGAGACAGCACAATCTCACAGTGGGCTTCCTGTCCCACACCATCCATTGCCACGTGGCTGCAGCCTGCTCAAGCAGGCTGCCCCCTCCCTGGAATGGCACTGTACCTCCACTGGCACAGCAGTGCTCATCCTGCTGGGATTGGTGCTCCAGCGCAGGCGTCAGGAAAATCCCAGGCGGCAGCAACAGCTCAGCGCTGACGGGCAGAGCGCAGAGCGAGCGCCAACTGAGCGCTGGCAGCAGGCAGAGTGTCTGCTGTGGTCGTTTCCAGGTGCTGGACGTTCCACCTGGAACACTGTGGGAGCTGTGATGTCACAGAAGTTTCAGGGCCGCGCCACACTGGGAAATGGGCATGGTAGAATGATGAAATCCTTGAATGGTTTGGCTTGGAAGGGACCCTAAAGATCATCTGGTTCCAAGCTGAGCAACTTCCCAGCAGAGCAGGTTGCTGCGGCCCCTGTCCAAGGTGGCCTTGGATGCTCCTTGGCATGGGGTATGCACAGCCTCTCTGCACTGGTCCCAGTGTCAGGGACAAGCACCCTGAGAGGAAAGAACTTCTTCCCATCATGGAATGGATTCCAGCTCTTGCAGTTTCATCTCATTCCCCCTTGTTCTGTCACTTCAGTTCCTGGCGGAGAGTCCTCTCCCACTTCCCTGTGGGTCAGGCTGTTCCTGCAGGGTCACACATGTGGCTGAAGCTGCAGGCAGGAGAGAGAGAAGCCAAGCTGGCAGAGAGAGGAAATGGGGAAAGTGACATGAGAGATGAGCAAAGAAGGAAAATGTAAAGACATGCAAGGCATTGGGTTGGGTGGGCTGCGGGATTCATGACTTCTTTTAGAGGCCAGCTTCTCTGGTGCACTCAATGACTGTGTGATTGCGGCGTGTCCACAGTGAGCCCGTGTGAGCGAGCTGCACTGCCAGAGGCCGGAGCACACTTGCTTCAAGTGCTGATGCATGAGGCCAGAGACAGGTCTATGTGTGGAACTCCAAACGCTGTGCATTGCGATGAAGAGGGTCCAGGGCCAGAGAGAAAATGAGGCTGGGGACTGAGGGTTTTATATGGGGGGGAGAAGGGGCGAAGCCAGGGCCTGCAGGGGACAAGAGAGGGAAGAACATTCTCTGGAGAGTAGATATAAGGAAAAAATGGCAGTTGAAGTGGGTGATGGCAACAAAAGCTGCAGATTGCAAGAGGCTGCAAGTGGCCATGGGTGAGAGCCCTGCATTCAGAGGGGTTTCTCTCTTTCACCTTGGTCCCCTTTGCCCTAAGGTATTACAGTTGCAATGAGAGGCCCCTGGGCCTCCACAACTGCCCCCTTTTTGTTTTCAAGAATGAAAGCTTCTGCCATGGACTTTTGCAAGCGTTGAGCAAAACTGGATAAAATAACCAACACAATGAATACAATGTCTCTGCTGCTGTAGAGACACAAGCATATCCTCTCCCCCAAGTAATGAATGGGAAAGGGCCCATAATTTTTTTAGATTCAGGGTCTTTGATCCACACAGGTGGCTTTTCTTTTCACTGGGCTGCAGTGAAATTAAATGCCAATTGCCTGATGACTGGTGAGTTGGCTCCATAAATGAGGTGTTGAAAAAGTTGAGCACATCAAGGGCCTTGGCCAGTGTCTCAATGGGAGATAATATGTGGACTCCCTGTCTCTGTTGATCAAGGATCCTTTGGATGGACCAGTGGGCCCTCTGGACTATGGAGTGTCCTGTGGCAGAGTGTGGTATGGCTGTGACATGTTTTATAGCCCACTGGTCAGAAAATGGTTGGAATCAGTGGGAGGTATAAGCAGGACCATGATCAGTTTTAATTTCCTGTGGAACAGGGAAGGTGGAAAAAGCTAAAAAGGAAGGTTTTATAGCACCTTTTGATTTCTCACCAGCATGGGCAAAGGCGAAAACCGCACCGTTGTCGGCGTCGATTCAGACGGGGATATATTTTAGTCTCCCAAAAGGGGCTTGGTGTGTGATGCGTGATTGCCCGATCTGGAGACTCTTTAGTCCTCTTGGGTTGAGTGCAGCTGTGACAGAAGCAAAGGCATGTTGCTGACAATTTGGGCAGGCGGCTGCCATGGATCTTGCCTGATCTTGGGTAATTTTAAAGATGCTGAGCGGTGCAAGAATGTTTGGATGGTAGAAGCGGTGGCGGATCCTAGCCTGGTCAGAAACATTCCATAGGGAGGTTTGGAGAACCATTGCTGAGGCATCTGCTCTAGCATTGCCTACTATAAATGCAGGAAGGGTGGTATGAGACCTTGTGTACATGATATAGTGTGGGTGTTGTCTGTGGGACAAAAGAGAAATGAAAGGGGAAAGCAAATGCTCTAGTTGGGGTTAGAAATGTCTTTGAAAATGGAATTTTCGGTCCGCTGCACTAGGCCTTAGACATCTGCCGAATCAGTGATCAAATGAATAGGGCCTTTGAAAGCGGAGAAGGTCCTAACGAGTGCAGTCAATTCAGCAATTTGGGCAGGATGAGGATCCCCTGGCTTGGCTTTTGTCTCTTGAGCAATGCAGGCCCAGGGCAGTGCAGGGCAGGCCCAGAAGCAGAGCCCGGAGCCCTTGGAGGCTGCAAGCCTTAAACATCAGCGCCTGCAGCAGCCCAGATGCAGGTGCCACAGTTGCCAAGGCTGTCAAGGCCTTGAGAGCGGGAAGGTGGATTTTGCATCCCTGTGGCCTGATGGCAGCTCTGGAGCCAGGAGTGGCTGTGGCTGCAGCAGGACGGGTGGCTGAAAGTTTCCTGCCTTGCTTTGGTGGCATGGCTGCAGGGGCCAGTGCAGTGAGAGCCCCCTCTGTGCTGGTGGCAGCTCAGCTCTTGGGGACGCCGCTGTGCCCCAGCCCAGGAGCAGCAGCAGTGCCCAGGGGCAGCAGTGGTGCCAGTGGGACCCCCTGTGCACAGGGACCCCCAGCCGCGGGGTGGCCGTGGCAGCAGCCCCAGGGAGCTCCAGCCCCGGGATCCCGGAACAAGTGGAAATCCCAACTGTGCAAATGCTTCCTGTGCCCAAAAGTGTTGGAACCCAGAGCATCTCTCTGGATGCCCTGGATGTCTCAAAGCCCTGGCAGGGGCTCGGAGACCCTGGCAGGAAGCCAAAGACACCTGGAAATTCGATCTTAATTCATGGAGCAAATTGCCAACCTTACATGAAGAACTACAGGCCACAAAAGTTTAAGTAGCACAGTAGTAGGAATCACAGGGTGAAGGACAAAATTATAATGCACTGTACAGGGGGGTTTTATATGTTGTACAGGGGGGATTTAGAATACTGTGCATGGGTCGGGAGTCCCAAGGTGGAGGAATTTGGGCGTGCCCTGTCCTTCTTCTTTCTTCTTCTTGGCATCCATGTTCAGGATGATGTTGGCATGTGTGCATTGGTTCATAGAGAAAGTGCACTTGCCAACAAGGGCGAAAAGTATTGGAAATTAAAGGTAAATATCTACTATGTAGTTTTCACTATAAAAGAGACAACCACCCCGTGGGCGGGGGAGAGTGCCCTTGGCTGTCTTGCTGATCAGACCTCGGCTGGACAGACAGAAAATCTTTGGAGATAAGGAACAATAAAGTCAACTGAAGACCAAAAAGCAAGAGTCCAGACTCCTTCTTCGAAAGCGCGGCCTGCCCAGAACCACCTTTTCCCGTGCTGGGGCAGAGACCACTGGCAGCCGAGCCCGGCACGAAGGAATGAGAAAGACAAGTGAGGTTTTCTAAAGAAGCAGTATTTATTTGCTGAAGATCGGCAAATTCTAGGATTTCCAGAACACCTTTCATATTTCCATGGGATGCTATGGACTAACAGTCTTCAAAACATATTTACAGAGAACTTCTAAGCGACGAACATATTTACAGAATTCTTCTAACTTTTCAAACATATTTACAGAGGCGTCGTATCTGTGGCCATCATCTGCATCAGGCCTGGAAGAAAGGAAGAAGCAAAGCTGGACTCTGCTGCCAGCACTGGGCCCAGCTGGGCTGGGAGCTGGCCCCCAGGAGCTGGGACAGGGCTGGCAGGGCTGCTGTGGCCCCAGGCAAGTGCAGGGCAGGCCAGCGCTGGTGCTTGTGGCAGCACAATCCAGGCCCCCTGCGGGCAGCGTGTCCCTGAGCGGGGCCATCCAGCCCAGCCCCAGGCTGGCGTCAGGGCAGCCACTGTGTCTGTGGGCAGGGCATGGGGAGCATCTGCCCGTCTTACTTGTGGGGCTCCATCTTCATCCAAGGACCATGGGCTCCTCCTCATCCTCCTCGTCCACTTCCATCTGCTCGATATTGTCCTCCTCTTCGACTTCCATCTCCTCAAGTGGCTCTTCTGTGTCTACCTCCATCCTTTCTTCCCCATCCAGCACCATGTCCACTTCCATTTCCTCTATACCATCTCTGGCAGTCTGCAAGAGACAGCACAATCTCACAGTGGGCTTCCTGTCCCACACCATCCATTGCCACGTGGCTGCAGCCTGCTCAAGCAGGCTGCCCCCTCCCTGGAATGGCACTGTACCTCCACTGGCACAGCAGTGCTCATCCTGCTGGGATTGGTGCTCCAGAGCAGGCGTCAGGAAAATCCCTGGCGGCAGCAACAGCTCAGCGCTGACGGGCAGAGCGCAGAGCGAGCGCCAACTGAGCGCTGGCAGCAGGCAGAGTGTCTGCTCTGCTGGTTTCCAGGTGCTGGACGTTCCACCTGGAACACTGTGGGAGCTGTGATGTCACAGAAGTTTCAGGGCCGTGCCACACTGGGAGATGGGCATGGTAGAATGATGAAATCCTTGAATGGTTTGGCTTGGAAGGGACCCTAAAGATCATCTGGTTCCAAGCTGAGCAACTTCCCAGCAGAGCAGGTTGCTGCGGCCCCTGTCCAAGGTGGCCTTGGATGCTCCTTGGCATGGGGTATGCACAGCCTCTCTGCACTGGTCCCAGTGTCAGGGACAAGCACCCTGAGAGGAAAGAACTTCTTCCCATCATGGAATGGATTCCAGCTCTTGCAGTTTCATCTCATTCCCCCTTGTTCTGTCACTTCAGTTCCTGGCGGAGAGTCCTCTCCCACTTCCCTGTGGGTCAGGCTGTTCCTGCAGGGTCACACATGTGGCTGAAGCTGCAGGCAGGAGAGAGAGAAGCCAAGCTGGCAGAGAGAGGAAATGGGGAAAGTGACATGAGAGATGAGCAAAGAAGGAAAATGTAAAGACATGCAAGGCATTGGGTTGGGTGGGCTGCGGGATTCATGACTTCTTTTAGAGGCCAGCTTCTCTGGTGCACTCAATGACTGTGTGATTGCGGCGTGTCCACAGTGAGCCCGTGTGAGCGAGCTGCACTGCCAGAGGCCGGAGCACACTTGCTTCAAGTGCTGATGCATGAGGCCAGAGACAGGTCTATGTGTGGAACTCCAAACGCTGTGCATTGCGATGAAGAGGGTCCAGGGCCAGAGAGAAAATGAGGCTGGGGACTGAGGGTTTTATATGGGGGGGAGAAGGGGCGAAGCCAGGGCCTGCAGGGGACAAGAGAGGGAAGAACATTCTCTGGAGAGTAGATATAAGGAAAAAATGGCAGTTGAAGTGGGTGATGGCAACAAAAGCTGCAGATTGCAAGAGGCTGCAAGTGGCCATGGGTGAGAGCCCTGCATTCAGAGAGGTTTCTCTCTTTCACCTTGGTCCCCTTTGCCCTAAGGTATTACAGTTGCAATGAGAGGCCCCTGGGCCTCCACAACTGCCCCCTTTTTGTTTTCAAGAATGAAAGCTTCTGCCATGGACTTTTGCAAGCGTTGAGCAAAACTGGATAAAATAACCAACACAATGAATACAATGTCTCTGCTGCTGTAGAGACACAAGCATATCCTCTCCCCCAAGTAATGAATGGGAAAGGGCCCATAATTTTTTTAGATTCAGGGTCTTTGATCCACACAGGTGGCTTTTCTTTTCACTGGGCTGCAGTGAAATTAAATGCCAATTGCCTGATGACTGGTGAGTTGGCTCCATAAATGAGGTGTTGAAAAAGTTGAGCACATCAAGGGCCTTGGCCAGTGTCTCAATGGGAGATAATATGTGGACTCCCTGTCTCTGTTGATCAAGGATCCTTTGGATGGACCAGTGGGCCCTCTGGACTATGGAGTGTCCTGTGGCAGAGTGTGGTATGGCTGTGACATGTTTTATAGCCCACTGGTCAGAAAATGGTTGGAATCAGTGGGAGGTATAAGCAGGACCATGATCAGTTTTAATTTCCTGTGGAACAGGGAAGGTGGAAAAAGCTAAAAAGGAAGGTTTTATAGCACCTTTTGATTTCTCACCAGCATGGGCAAAGGCGAAAACCGCACCGTTGTCGGCGTCGATTCAGACGGGGATATATTTTAGTCTCCCAAAAGGGGCTTGGTGTGTGATGCGTGATTGCCCGATCTGGAGACTCTTTAGTCCTCTTGGGTTGAGTGCAGCTGTGACAGAAGCAAAGGCATGTTGCTGACAATTTGGGCAGGCGGCTGCCATGGATCTTGCCTGATCTTGGGTAATTTTAAAGATGCTGAGCGGTGCAGGAATGTTTGGATGGTAGAAGCGGTGGCGGATCCTAGCCTGGTCAGAAACATTCCATAGGGAGGTTTGGAGAACCATTGCTGAGGCATCTGCTCTAGCATTGCCTACTATAAATGCAGGAAGGGTGGTATGAGACCTTGTGTACATGATATAGTGTGGGTGTTGTCTGTGGGACAAAAGAGAAATGAAAGGGGAAAGCAAATGCTCTAGTTGGGGTTAGAAATGTCTTTGAAAATGGAATTTTCGGTCCACTGCACTAGGCCTTAGACATCTGCCGAATCAGTGATCAAATGAATAGGGCCTTTGAAAGCGGAGAAGGTCCTAACGAGTGCAGTCAATTCAGCAATTTGGGCAGGATGAGGATCCCCTGGCTTGGCTTTTGTCTCTTGAGCAATGCAGGCCCAGGGCAGTGCAGGGCAGGCCCAGAAGCAGAGCCCGGAGCCCTTGGAGGCCGCAAGCCTTAAACATCAGCGCCTGCAGCAGCCCAGATGCAGGTGCCACAGTTGCCAAGGCTGTCAAGGCCTTGAGAGCGGGAAGGTGGATTTTGCATCCCTGTGGCCTGATGGCAGCTCTGGAGCCAGGAGTGGCTGTGGCTGCAGCAGGACGGGTGGCTGAAAGTTTCCTGCCTTGCTTTGGTGGCATGGCTGCAGGGGCCAGTGCAGTGAGAGCCCCCTCTGTGCTGGTGGCAGCTCAGCTCTTGGGGACGCCGCTGTGCCCCAGCCCAGGAGCAGCAGCAGTGCCCAGGGGCAGCAGTGGTGCCAGTGGGACCCCCTGTGCACAGGGACCCCCAGCCGCGGGGTGGCCGTGGCAGCAGCCCCAGGGAGCTCCAGCCCCGGGATCCCGGAACAAGTGGAAATCCCAACTGTGCAAATGCTTCCTGTGCCCAAAAGTGTTGGAACCCAGAGCATCTGTCTGGATGCCCTGGATGTCTCAAAGCCCTGGCAGGGGCTCGGAGACACTGGCAGGAAGCCAAAGACACCTGGAAATTCCATCTTAATTCATGGAGCAAATTGCCAACCTTACATGAAGAACTACAGGCCACAAAAGTTTAAGTAGCACAGTAGTAGGAATCACAGGGTGAAGAACAAAATTATAATGCACTGTACAGGGGGGTTTTATATGTTGTACAGGGGGGATTTAGAATACTGTGCATGGGTCGGGAGTCCCAAGGTGGAGGAATTTGGGCGTGCCCTGTCCTTCTTCTTTCTTCTTCTTGGCATCCATGTTCAGGATGATGTTGGCATGTGTGCATTGGTTCATAGAGAAAGTGCACTTGCCAACAAGGGCGAAAAGTATTGGAAATTAAAGGTAAATATCTACTATGTAGTTTTCACTATAAAAGAGACAACCACCCCGTGGGCGGGGGAGAGTGCCCTTGGCTGTCTTGCTGATCAGACCTCGGCTGGACAGACAGAAAAACTTTGGAGATAAGGAACAATAAAGTCAACTGAAGACCAAAAAGCAAGAGTCCAGACTCCTTCTTCGAAAGCGCGGCCTGCCCAGAACCACCTTTTCCCGTGCTGGGGCAGAGACCACTGGCAGCCGAGCCCGGCACGAAGGAATGAGAAAGACAAGTGAGGTTTTCTAAAGAAGCAGTATTTATTTGCTGAAGATCGGCAAATTCTAGGATTTCCAGAACACCTTTCATATTTCCATGGGATGCTATGGACTAACAGTCTTCAAAACATATTTACAGAGAACTTCTAAGCGACGAACATATTTACAGAATTCTTCTAACTTTTCAAACATATTTACAGAGGCGTCGTATCTGTGGCCATCATCTGCATCAGGCCTGGAAGAAAGGAAGAAGCAAAGCTGGACTCTGCTGCCAGCACTGGGCCCAGCTGGGCTGGGAGCTGGCCCCCAGGAGCTGGGACAGGGCTGGCAGGGCTGCTGTGGCCCCAGGCAAGTGCAGGGCAGGCCAGGGCTGGTGCGTGTGCCAGCACAATCCAGGCCCCCCTGCGGGCAGCGTGTCCCTGAGCGGGGCCATCCAGCCCAGCCCAAGCCTGGCGACAGGGCAGCCACTGTGTCTGTGGGCAGGGCATGGGGAGCATCTGCCCGTCTTACTTGTGGGGCTCCATCTTCATCCAAGGACCATGGGCTCCTCCTCATCCTCCTCGTCCACTTCCATCTGCTCGATATTGTCCTCCTCTTCGACTTCCATCTCCTCAAGTGGCTCTTCTGTGTCTACCTCCATCCTTTCTTCCCCATCCAGCACCATGTCCACTTCCATTTCCTCTATACCATCTCTGGCAGTCTGCAAGAGACAGCACAATCTCACAGTGGGCTTCCTATCCCACACCATCCATTGCCACGTGGCTGCAGCCTGCTCAAGCAGGCTGCCCCCTCCCTGGAATGGCACTGTACCTCCACTGGCACAGCAGTGCTCATCCTGCTGGGATTGGTGCTCCAGAGCAGGCGTCAGGAAAATCCCTGGCGGCAGCAACAGCTCAGCGCTGACGGGCAGAGCGCAGAGCGAGCGCCAACTGAGCGCTGGCAGCAGGCAGAGTGTCTACTCTGCTGGTTTCCAGGTGCTGGACGTTCCACCTGGAACACTGTGGGAGCTGTGATGTCACAGAAGTTTCAGGGCCGTGCCACACTGGGAGATGGGCATGGTAGAATGATGAAATCCTTGAATGGTTTGGCTTGGAAGGGACCCTAAAGATCATCTGGTTCCAAGCTGAGCAACTTCCCAGCAGAGCAGGTTGCTGCGGCCCCTGTCCAAGGTGGCCTTGGATGCTCCTTGGCATGGGGTATGCACAGCCTCTCTGCACTGGTCCCAGTGTCAGGGACAAGCACCCTGAGAGGAAAGAACTTCTTCCCATCATGGAATGGATTCCAGCTCTTGCAGTTTCATCTCATTCCCCCTTGTTCTGTCACTTCAGTTCCTGGCGGAGAGTCCTCTCCCACTTCCCTGTGGGTCAGGCTGTTCCTGCAGGGTCACACATGTGGCTGAAGCTGCAGGCAGGAGAGAGAGAAGCCAAGCTGGCAGAGAGAGGAAATGGGGAAAGTGACATGAGAGATGAGCAAAGAAGGAAAATGTAAAGACATGCAAGGCATTGGGTTGGGTGGGCTGCGGGATTCATGACTTCTTTTAGAGGCCAGCTTCTCTGGTGCACTCAATGACTGTGTGATTGCGGCGTGTCCACAGTGAGCCCGTGTGAGCGAGCTGCACTGCCAGAGGCCGGAGCACACTTGCTTCAAGTGCTGATGCATGAGGCCAGAGACAGGTCTATGTGTGGAACTCCAAACGCTGTGCATTGCGATGAAGAGGGTCCAGGGCCAGAGAGAAAATGAGGCTGGGGACTGAGGGTTTTATATGGGGGGGAGAAGGGGCGAAGCCAGGGCCTGCAGGGGACAAGAGAGGGAAGAACATTCTCTGGAGAGTAGATATAAGGAAAAAATGGCAGTTGAAGTGGGTGATGGCAACAAAAGCTGCAGATTGCAAGAGGCTGCAAGTGGCCATGGGTGAGAGCCCTGCATTCAGAGGGGTTTCTCTCTTTCACCTTGGTCCCCTTTGCCCTAAGGTATTACAGTTGCAATGAGAGGCCCCTGGGCCTCCACAACTGCCCCCTTTTTGTTTTCAAGAATGAAAGCTTCTGCCATGGACTTTTGCAAGCGTTGAGCAAAACTGGATAAAATAACCAACACAATGAATACAATGTCTCTGCTGCTGTAGAGACACAAGCATATCCTCTCCCCCAAGTAATGAATGGGAAAGGGCCCATAATTTTTTTAGATTCAGGGTCTTTGATCCACACAGGTGGCTTTTCTTTTCACTGGGCTGCAGTGAAATTAAATGCCAATTGCCTGATGACTGGTGAGTTGGCTCCATAAATGAGGTGTTGAAAAAGTTGAGCACATCAAGGGCCTTGGCCAGTGTCTCAATGGGAGATAATATGTGGACTCCCTGTCTCTGTTGATCAAGGATCCTTTGGATGGACCAGTGGGCCCTCTGGACTATGGAGTGTCCTGTGGCAGAGTGTGGTATGGCTGTGACATGTTTTATAGCCCACTGGTCAGAAAATGGTTGGAATCAGTGTGAGGTATAAGCAGGACCATGATCAGTTTTAATTTCCTGTGGAACAGGGAAGGTGGAAAAAGCTAAAAAGGAAGGTTTTATAGCACCTTTTGATTTCTCACCAGCATGGGCAAAGGCGAAAACCGCACCGTTGTCGGCGTCGATTCAGACGGGGATATATTTTAGTCTCCCAAAAGGGGCTTGGTGTGTGATGCGTGATTGCCCGATCTGGAGACTCTTTAGTCCTCTTGGGTTGAGTGCAGCTGTGACAGAAGCAAAGGCATGTTGCTGACAATTTGGGCAGGCGGCTGCCATGGATCTTGCCTGATCTTGGGTAATTTTAAAGATGCTGAGCGGTGCAAGAATGTTTGGATGGTAGAAGCGGTGGCGGATCCTAGCCTGGTCAAAACCATTCCCTAGGGAGGTTTGGAGAACCATTGCTGAGGCATCTGCTCTAGCATTGCCTACTATAAATGCAGGAAGGGTGGTATGAGACCTTGTGTACATGATATAGTGTGGGTGTTGTCTGTGGGACAAAAGAGAAATGAAAGGGGAAAGCAAATGCTCTAGTTGGGGTTAGAAATGTCTTTGAAAATGGAATTTTCGGTCCACTGCACTAGGCCTTAGACATCTGCCGAATCAGTGATCAAATGAATAGGGCCTTTGAAAGCGGAGAAGGTCCTAACGAGTGCAGTCAATTCAGCAATTTGGGCAGGATGAGGATCCCCTGGCTTGGCTTTTGTCTCTTGAGCAATGCAGGCCCAGGGCAGTGCAGGGCAGGCCCAGAAGCAGAGCCCGGAGCCCTTGGAGGCTGCAAGCCTTAAACATCAGCGCCTGCAGCAGCCCAGATGCAGGTGCCACAGTTGACAAGGCTGTCAAGGCCTTGAGAGCGGGAAGGTGGATTTTGCATCCCTGTGGCCTGATGGCAGCTCTGGAGCCAGGAGTGGCTGTGGCTGCAGCAGGACGGGTGGCTGAAAGTTTCCTGCCTTGCTTTGGTGGCATGGCTGCAGGGGCCAGTGCAGTGAGAGCCCCCTCTGTGCTGGTGGCAGCTCAGCTCTTGGGGACGCCGCTGTGCCCCAGCCCAGGAGCAGCAGCAGTGCCCAGGGGCAGCAGTGGTGCCAGTGGGACCCCCTGTGCACAGGGACCCCCAGCCGCGGGGTGGCCGTGGCAGCAGCCCCAGGGAGCTCCAGCCCCGGGATCCCGGAACAAGTGGAAATCCCAACTGTGCAAATGCTTCCTGTGCCCAAAAGTGTTGGAACCCAGAGCATCTCTCTGGATGCCCTGGATGTCTCAAAGCCCTGGCAGGGGCTCGGAGACCCTGGCAGGAAGCCAAAGACACCTGGAAATTCCATCTTAATTCATGGAGCAAATTGCCAACCTTATATGAAGAACTACAGGCCACAAAAGTTTAAGTAGCACAGTAGTAGGAATCACAGGGTGAAGGACAAAATTATAATGCACCGTACAGGGGGGTTTTATATGTTGTACAGGGGGGATTTAGAATACTGTGCATGGGTCGGGAGTCCCAAGGTGGAGGAATTTGGGCGTGCCCTGTCCTTCTTCTTTCTTCTTCTTGGCATCCATGTTCAGGATGATGTTGGCATGTGTGCATTGGTTCATAGAGAAAGTGCACTTGCCAACAAGGGCGAAAAGTATTGGAAATTAAAGGTAAATATCTACTATGTAGTTTTCACTATAAAAGAGACAACCACCCCGTGGGCGGGGGAGAGTGCCCTTGGCTGTCTTGCTGATCAGACCTCGGCTGGACAGACAGAAAAACTTTGGAGATAAGGAACAATAAAGTCAACTGAAGACCAAAAAGCAAGAGTCCAGACTCCTTCTTCGAAAGCGCGGCCTGCCCAGAACCACCTTTTCCCGTGCTGGGGCAGAGACCACTGGCAGCCGAGCCCGGCACGAAGGAATGAGAAAGACAAGTGAGGTTTTCTAAAGAAGCAGTATTTATTTGCTGAAGATCGGCAAATTCTAGGATTTCCAGAACACCTTTCATATTTCCATGGGATGCTATGGACTAACAGTCTTCAAAACATATTTACAGAGAACTTCTAAGCGACGAACATATTTACAGAATTCTTCTAACTTTTCAAACATATTTACAGAGGCGTCGTATCTGTGGCCATCATCTGCATCAGGCCTGGAAGAAAGGAAGAAGCAAAGCTGGACTCTGCTGCCAGCACTGGGCCCAGCTGGGCTGGGAGCTGGCCCCCAGGAGCTGGGACAGGGCTGGCAGGGCTGCTGTGGCCCCAGGCAAGTGCAGGGCAGGCCAGCGCTGGTGCTTGTGGCAGCACAATCCAGGCCCCCTGCGGGCAGCGTGTCCCTGAGCGGGGCCATCCAGCCCAGCCCCAGGCTGGCGTCAGGGCAGCCACTGTGTCTGTGGGCAGGGCATGGGGAGCATCTGCCCGTCTTACTTGTGGGGCTCCATCTTCATCCAAGGACCATGGGCTCCTCCTCATCCTCCTCGTCCACTTCCATCTGCTCGATATTGTCCTCCTCTTCGACTTCCATCTCCTCAAGTGGCTCTTCTGGGTCTACCTCCATCCTTTCTTCCCCATCCAGCACCATGTCCACTTCCATTTCCTCTATACCATCTCTGGCAGTCTGCAAGAGACAGCACAATCTCACAGTGGGCTTCCTGTCCCACACCATCCATTGCCACGTGGCTGCAGCCTGCTCAAGCAGGCTGCCCCCTCCCTGGAATGGCACTGTACCTCCACTGGCACAGCAGTGCTCATCCTGCTGGGATTGGTGCTCCAGAGCAGGCGTCAGGAAAATCCCTGGCGGCAGCAACAGCTCAGCGCTGACGGGCAGAGCGCAGAGCGAGCGCCAACTGAGCGCTGGCAGCAGGCAGAGTGTCTGCTCTGCTGGTTTCCAGGTGCTGGACGTTCCACCTGGAACACTGTGGGAGCTGTGATGTCACAGAAGTTTCAGGGCCGCGCCACACTGGGAAATGGGCATGGTAGAATGATGAAATCCTTGAATGGTTTGGCTTGGAAGGGACCCTAAAGATCATCTGGTTCCAAGCTGAGCAACTTCCCAGCAGAGCAGGTTGCTGCGGCCCCTGTCCAAGGTGGCCTTGGATGCTCCTTGGCATGGGGTATGCACAGCCTCTCTGCACTGGTCCCAGTGTCAGGGACAAGCACCCTGAGAGGAAAGAACTTCTTCCCATCATGGAATGGATTCCAGCTCTTGCAGTTTCATCTCATTCCCCCTTGTTCTGTCACTTCAGTTCCTGGCGGAGAGTCCTCTCCCACTTCCCTGTGGGTCAGGCTGTTCCTGCAGGGTCACACATGTGGCTGAAGCTGCAGGCAGGAGAGAGAGAAGCCAAGCTGGCAGAGAGAGGAAATGGGGAAAGTGACATGAGAGATGAGCAAAGAAGGAAAATGTAAAGACATGCAAGGCATTGGGTTGGGTGGGCTGCGGGATTCATGACTTCTTTTAGAGGCCAGCTTCTCTGGTGCACTCAATGACTGTGTGATTGCGGCGTGTCCACAGTGAGCCCGTGTGAGCGAGCTGCACTGCCAGAGGCCGGAGCACACTTGCTTCAAGTGCTGATGCATGAGGCCAGAGACGGGTCTTTGTGTGCAACTCCAAACGCTGTGCATTGCGATGAAGAGGGTCCAGGGCCAGAGAGAAAATGAGGCTGGGGACTGAGGGTTTTATATGGGGGGGAGAAGGGGCGAAGCCAGGGCCTGCAGGGGACAAGAGAGGGAAGAACATTCTCTGGAGAGTAGATATAAGGAAAAAATGGCAGTTGAAGTGGGTGATGGCAACAAAAGCTGCAGATTGCAAGAGGCTGCAAGTGGCCATGGGTGAGAGCCCTGCATTCAGAGGGGTTTCTCTCTTTCACCTTGGTCCCCTTTGCCCTAAGGTATTACAATTGCAATGAGAGGCCCCTGGGCCTCCACAACTGCCCCCTTTTTGTTTTCAAGAATGAAAGCTTCTGCCATGGACTTTTGCAAGCGTTGAGCAAAACTGGATAAAATAACCAACACAATGAATACAATGTCTCTGCTGCTGTAGAGACACAAGCATATCCTCTCCCCCAAGTAATGAATGGGAAAGGGCCCATAATTTTTTTAGATTCAGGGTCTTTGATCCACACAGGTGGCTTTTCTTTTCACTGGGCTGCAGTGAAATTAAATGCCAATTGCCTGATGACTGGTGAGTTGGCTCCATAAATGAGGTGTTGAAAAAGTTGAGCACATCAAGGGCCTTGGCCAGTGTCTCAATGGGAGATAATATGTGGACTCCCTGTCTCTGTTGATCAAGGATCCTTTGGATGGACCAGTGGGCCCTCTGGACTATGGAGTGTCCTGTGGCAGAGTGTGGTATGGCTGTGACATGTTTTATAGCCCACTGGTCAGAAAATGGTTGGAATCAGTGGGAGGTATAAGCAGGACCATGATCAGTTTTAATTTCCTGTGGAACAGGGAAGGTGGAAAAAGCTAAAAAGGAAGGTTTTATAGCACCTTTTGATTTCTCACCAGCATGGGCAAAGGCGAAAACCGCACCGTTGTCGGCGTCGATTCAGACGGGGATATATTTTAGTCTCCCAAAAGGGGCTTGGTGTGTGATGCGTGATTGCCCGATCTGGAGACTCTTTAGTCCTCTTGGGTTGACTCCAGCTGTGACAGAAGCAAAGGCATGTTGCTGACAATTTGGGCAGGCGGCTGCCATGGATCTTGGCTGATCTTGGGTAATTTTAAAGATGCTGAGCGGTGCAGGAATGTTTGGATGGTAGAAGCGGTGGCGGATCCTAGCCTGGTCAAAAACATTCCCTAGGGAGGTTTGGAGAACCATTGCTGAGGCATCTGCTCTAGCATTGCCTACTATAAATGCAGGAAAGGTGGTATGAGACCTTGTGTACATGATATAGTGTGGGTGTTGTCTGTGGGACAAAAGAGAAATGAAAGGGGAAAGCAAATGCTCTAGTTGGGGTTAGAAATGTCTTTGAAAATGGAATTTTCGGTCCGCTGCACTAGGCCTTAGACATCTGCCGAATCAGTGATCAAATGAATAGGGCCTTTGAAAGCGGAGAAGGTCCTAACGAGTGCAGTCAATTCAGCAATTTGGGCAGGATGAGGATCCCCTGGCTTGGCTTTTGTCTCTTGAGCAATGCAGGCCCAGGGCAGTGCAGGGCAGGCCCAGAAGCAGAGCCCGGAGCCCTTGGAGGCTGCAAGCCTTAAACATCAGCGCCTGCAGCAGCCCAGATGCAGGTGCCACAGTTGCCAAGGCTGTCAAGGCCTTGAGAGTGGGAAGGTGGATTTTGCATCCCTGTGGCCTGATGGCAGCTCTGGAGCCAGGAGTGGCTGTGGCTGCAGCAGGACGGGTGGCTGAAAGTTTCCTGCCTTGCTTTGGTGGCATGGCTGCAGGGGCCAGTGCAGTGAGAGCCCCCTCTGTGCTGGTGGCAGCTCAGCTCTTGGGGACGCCGCTGTGCCCCAGCCCAGGAGCAGCAGCAGTGCCCAGGGGCAGCAGTGGTGCCAGTGGGACCCCCTGTGCACAGGGACCCCCAGCCGCGGGGTGGCCGTGGCAGCAGCCCCAGGGAGCTCCAGCCCCGGGATCCCGGAACAAGTGGAAATCCCAACTGTGCAAATGCTTCCTGTGCTCAAAAGTGTTGGAACCCAGAGCATCTCTCTGGATGCCCTGGATGTCTCAAAGCCCTGGCAGGGGCTCGGAGACCCTGGCAGGAAGCCAAAGACACCTGGAAATTCCATCTTAATTCATGGAGCAAATTGCCAACCTTATATGAAGAACTACAGGCCACAAAAGTTTAAGTAGCACAGTAGTAGGAATCACAGGGTGAAGGACAAAATTATAATGCACTGTACAGGGGGGTTTTATATGTTGTACAGGGGGGATTTAGAATACTGTGCATGGGTCGGGAGTCCCAAGGTGGAGGAATTTGGGCGTGCCCTGTCCTTCTTCTTTCTTCTTCTTGGCATCCATGTTCAGGATGATGTTGGCATGTGTGCATTGGTTCATAGAGAAAGTGCACTTGCCAACAAGGGCGAAAAGTATTGGAAATTAAAGGTAAATATCTACTATGTAGTTTTCACTATAAAAGAGACAACCACCCCGTGGGCGGGGGAGAGTGCCCTTGGCTGTCTTGCTGATCAGACCTCGGCTGGACAGACAGAAAAACTTTGGAGATAAGGAACAATAAAGTCAACTGAAGACCAAAAAGCAAGAGTCCAGACTCCTTCTTCGAAAGCGCGGCCTGCCCAGAACCACCTTTTCCCGTGCTGGGGCAGAGACCACTGGCAGCCGAGCCCGGCACGAAGGAATGAGAAAGACAAGTGAGGTTTTCTAAAGAAGCAGTATTTATTTGCTGAAGATCGGCAAATTCTAGGATTTCCAGAACACCTTTCATATTTCCATGGGATGCTATGGACTAACAGTCTTCAAAACATATTTACAGAGAACTTCTAAGCGACGAACATATTTACAGAATTCTTCTAACTTTTCAAACATATTTACAGAGGCGTCGTATCTGTGGCCATCATCTGCATCAGGCCTGGAAGAAAGGAAGAAGCAAAGCTGGACTCTGCTGCCAGCACTGGGCCCAGCTGGGCTGGGAGCTGGCCCCCAGGAGCTGGGACAGGGCTGGCAGGGCTGCTGTGGCCCCAGGCAAGTGCAGGGCAGGCCAGGGCTGGTGCGTGTGCCAGCACAATCCAGGCCCCCCTGCGGGCAGCGTGTCCCTGAGCGGGGCCATCCAGCCCAGCCCAAGCCTGGCGACAGGGCAGCCACTGTGTCTGTGGGCAGGGCATGGGGAGCATCTGCCTGTCTTACTTGTGGGGCTCCAACTTCATCCAAGGACCATGGGCTCCTCCTCATCCTCCTCGTCCACTTCCATCTGCTCGATATTGTCCTCCTCTTCGACTTCCATCTCCTCAAGTGGCTCTTCTGTGTCTACCTCCATCCTTTCTTCCCCATCCAGCACCATGTCCACTTCCATTTCCTCTATACCATCTCTGGCAGTCTGCAAGAGACAGCACAATCTCACAGTGGGCTTCCTGTCCCACACCATCCATTGCCACGCGGCTGCTGCCTGCTCAAGCAGGCTGCCCCCTCCCTGGAATGGCACTGTACCTCCACTGGCACAGCAGTGCTCATCCTGCTGGGATTGGTGCTCCAGAGCAGGCGTCAGGAAAATCCCTGGCGGCAGCAACAGCTCAGCGCTGACGGGCAGAGCGCAGAGCGAGCGCCAACTGAGCGCTGGCAGCAGGCAGAGTGTCTACTCTGCTGGTTTCCAGGTGCTGGACGTTCCACCTGGAACACTGTGGGAGCTGTGATGTCACAGAAGTTTCAGGGCCGTGCCACACTGGGAGATGGGCATGGTAGAATGATGAAATCCTTGAATGGTTTGGCTTGGAAGGGACCCTAAAGATCATCTGGTTCCAAGCTGAGCAACTTCCCAGCAGAGCAGGTTGCTGCGGCCCCTGTCCAAGGTGGCCTTGGATGCTCCTTGGCATGGGGTATGCACAGCCTCTCTGCACTGGTCCCAGTGTCAGGGACAAGCACCCTGAGAGGAAAGAACTTCTTCCCATCATGGAATGGATTCCAGCTCTTGCAGTTTCATCTCATTCCCCCTTGTTCTGTCACTTCAGTTCCTGGCGGAGAGTCCTCTCCCACTTCCCTGTGGGTCAGGCTGTTCCTGCAGGGTCACACATGTGGCTGAAGCTGCAGGCAGGAGAGAGAGAAGCCAAGCTGGCAGAGAGAGGAAATGGGGAAAGTGACATGAGAGATGAGCAAAGAAGGAAAATGTAAAGACATGCAAGGCATTGGGTTGGGTGGGCTGCGGGATTCATGACTTCTTTTAGAGGCCAGCTTCTCTGGTGCACTCAATGACTGTGTGATTGCGGCGTGTCCACAGTGAGCCCGTGTGAGCGAGCTGCACTGCCAGAGGCCGGAGCACACTTGCTTCAAGTGCTGATGCATGAGGCCAGAGACGGGTCTTTGTGTGCAACTCCAAACGCTGTGCATTGCGATGAAGAGGGTCCAGGGCCAGAGAGAAAATGAGGCTGGGGACTGAGGGTTTTATATGGGGGGGAGAAGGGGCGAAGCCAGGGCCTGCAGGGGACAAGAGAGGGAAGAACATTCTCTGGAGAGTAGATATAAGGAAAAAATGGCAGTTGAAGTGGGTGATGGCAACAAAAGCTGCAGATTGCAAGAGGCTGCAAGTGGCCATGGGTGAGAGCCCTGCATTCAGAGGGGTTTCTCTCTTTCACCTTGGTCCCCTTTGCCCTAAGGTATTACAATTGCAATGAGAGGCCCCTGGGCCTCCACAACTGCCCCCTTTTTGTTTTCAAGAATGAAAGCTTCTGCCATGGACTTTTGCAAGCGTTGAGCAAAACTGGATAAAATAACCAACACAATGAATACAATGTCTCTGCTGCTGTAGAGACACAAGCATATCCTCTCCCCCAAGTAATGAATGGGAAAGGGCCCATAATTTTTTTAGATTCAGGGTCTTTGATCCACACAGGTGGCTTTTCTTTTCACTGGGCTGCAGTGAAATTAAATGCCAATTGCCTGATGACTGGTGAGTTGGCTCCATAAATGAGGTGTTGAAAAAGTTGAGCACATCAAGGGCCTTGGCCAGTGTCTCAATGGGAGATAATATGTGGACTCCCTGTCTCTGTTGATCAAGGATCCTTTGGATGGACCAGTGGGCCCTCTGGACTATGGAGTGTCCTGTGGCAGAGTGTGGTATGGCTGTGACATGTTTTATAGCCCACTGGTCAGAAAATGGTTGGAATCAGTGTGAGGTATAAGCAGGACCATGATCAGTTTTAATTTCCTGTGGAACAGGGAAGGTGGAAAAAGCTAAAAAGGAAGGTTTTATAGCACCTTTTGATTTCTCACCAGCATGGGCAAAGGCGAAAACCGCACCGTTGTCGGCGTCGATTCAGACGGGGATATATTTTAGTCTCCCAAAAGGGGCTTGGTGTGTGATGCGTGATTGCCCGATCTGGAGACTCTTTAGTCCTCTTGGGTTGAGTGCAGCTGTGACAGAAGCAAAGGCATGTTGCTGACAATTTGGGCAGGCGGCTGCCATGGATCTTGCCTGATCTTGGGTAATTTTAAAGATGCTGAGCGGTGCAAGAATGTTTGGATGGTAGAAGCGGTGGCGGATCCTAGCCTGGTCAAAAACATTCCCTAGGGAGGTTTGGAGAACCATTGCTGAGGCATCTGCTCTAGCATTGCCTACTATAAATGCAGGAAGGGTGGTATGAGACCTTGTGTACATGATATAGTGTGGGTGTTGTCTGTGGGACAAAAGAGAAATGAAAGGGGAAAGCAAATGCTCTAGTTGGGGTTAGAAATGTCTTTGAAAATGGAATTTTCGGTCCACTGCACTAGGCCTTAGACATCTGCCGAATCAGTGATCAAATGAATAGGGCCTTTGAAAGCGGAGAAGGTCCTAACGAGTGCAGTCAATTCAGCAATTTGGGCAGGATGAGGATCCCCTGGCTTGGCTTTTGTCTCTTGAGCAATGCAGGCCCAGGGCAGTGCAGGGCAGGCCCAGAAGCAGAGCCCGGAGCCCTTGGAGGCTGCAAGCCTTAAACATCAGCGCCTGCAGCAGCCCAGATGCAGGTGCCACAGTTGCCAAGGCTGTCAAGGCCTTGAGAGCGGGAAGGTGGATTTTGCATCCCTGTGGCCTGATGGCAGCTCTGGAGCCAGGAGTGGCTGTGGCTGCAGCAGGACGGGTGGCTGAAAGTTTCCTGCCTTGCTTTGGTGGCATGGCTGCAGGGGCCAGTGCAGTGAAAGCCCCCTCTGTGCTGGTGGCAGCTCAGCTCTTGGGGACGCCGCTGTGCCCCAGCCCAGGAGCAGCAGCAGTGCCCAGGGGCAGCAGTGGTGCCAGTGGGACCCCCTGTGCACAGGGACCCCCAGCCGCGGGGTGGCCGTGGCAGCAGCCCCAGGGAGCTCCAGCCCCGGGATCCCGGAACAAGTGGAAATCCCAACTGTGCAAATGCTTCCTGTGCCCAAAAGTGTTGGAACCCAGAGCATCTCTCTGGATGCCCTGGATGTCTCAAAGCCCTGGCAGGGGCTCGGAGACCCTGGCAGGAAGCCAAAGACACCTGGAAATTCCATCTTAATTCATGGAGCAAATTGCCAACCTTATATGAAGAACTACAGGCCACAAAAGTTTAAGTAGCACAGTAGTAGGAATCACAGGGTGAAGGACAAAATTATAATGCACCGTACAGGGGGGTTTTATATGTTGTACAGGGGGGATTTAGAATACTGTGCATGGGTCGGGAGTCCCAAGGTGGAGGAATTTGGGCGTGCCCTGTCCTTCTTCTTTCTTCTTCTTGGCATCCATGTTCAGGATGATGTTGGCATGTGTGCATTGGTTCATAGAGAAAGTGCACTTGCCAACAAGGGCGAAAAGTATTGGAAATTAAAGGTAAATATCTACTATGTAGTTTTCACTATAAAAGAGACAACCACCCCGTGGGCGGGGGAGAGTGCCCTTGGCTGTCTTGCTGATCAGACCTCGGCTGGACAGACAGAAAAACTTTGGAGATAAGGAACAATAAAGTCAACTGAAGACCAAAAAGCAAGAGTCCAGACTCCTTCTTCGAAAGCGCGGCCTGCCCAGAACCACCTTTTCCCGTGCTGGGGCAGAGACCACTGGCAGCCGAGCCCGGCACGAAGGAATGAGAAAGACAAGTGAGGTTTTCTAAAGAAGCAGTATTTATTTGCTGAAGATCGGCAAATTCTAGGATTTCCAGAACACCTTTCATATTTCCATGGGATGCTATGGACTAACAGTCTTCAAAACATATTTACAGAGAACTTCTAAGCGACGAACATATTTACAGAATTCTTCTAACTTTTCAAACATATTTACAGAGGCGTCGTATCTGTGGCCATCATCTGCATCAGGCCTGGAAGAAAGGAAGAAGCAAAGCTGGACTCTGCTGCCAGCACTGGGCCCAGCTGGGCTGGGAGCTGGCCCCCAGGAGCTGGGACAGGGCTGGCAGGGCTGCTGTGGCCCCAGGCAAGTGCAGGGCAGGCCAGCGCTGGTGCTTGTGGCAGCACAATCCAGGCCCCCTGCGGGCAGCGTGTCCCTGAGCGGGGCCATCCAGCCCAGCCCCAGGCTGGCGTCAGGGCAGCCACTGTGTCTGTGGGCAGGGCATGGGGAGCATCTGCCCGTCTTACTTGTGGGGCTCCATCTTCATCCAAGGACCATGGGCTCCTCCTCATCCTCCTCGTCCACTTCCATCTGCTCGATATTGTCCTCCTCTTCGACTTCCATCTCCTCAAGTGGCTCTTCTGGGTCTACCTCCATCCTTTCTTCCCCATCCAGCACCATGTCCACTTCCATTTCCTCTATACCATCTCTGGCAGTCTGCAAGAGACAGCACAATCTCACAGTGGGCTTCCTGTCCCACACCATCCATTGCCACGTGGCTGCAGCCTGCTCAAGCAGGCTGCCCCCTCCCTGGAATGGCACTGTACCTCCACTGGCACAGCAGTGCTCATCCTGCTGGGATTGGTGCTCCAGAGCAGGCGTCAGGAAAATCCCTGGCGGCAGCAACAGCTCAGCGCTGACGGGCAGAGCGCAGAGCGAGCGCCAACTGAGCGCTGGCAGCAGGCAGAGTGTCTGCTCTGCTGGTTTCCAGGTGCTGGACGTTCCACCTGGAACACTGTGGGAGCTGTGATGTCACAGAAGTTTCAGGGCCGCGCCACACTGGGAAATGGGCATGGTAGAATGATGAAATCCTTGAATGGTTTGGCTTGGAAGGGACCCTAAAGATCATCTGGTTCCAAGCTGAGCAACTTCCCAGCAGAGCAGGTTGCTGCGGCCCCTGTCCAAGGTGGCCTTGGATGCTCCTTGGCATGGGGTATGCACAGCCTCTCTGCACTGGTCCCAGTGTCAGGGACAAGCACCCTGAGAGGAAAGAACTTCTTCCCATCATGGAATGGATTCCAGCTCTTGCAGTTTCATCTCATTCCCCCTTGTTCTGTCACTTCAGTTCCTGGCGGAGAGTCCTCTCCCACTTCCCTGTGGGTCAGGCTGTTCCTGCAGGGTCACACATGTGGCTGAAGCTGCAGGCAGGAGAGAGAGAAGCCAAGCTGGCAGAGAGAGGAAATGGGGAAAGTGACATGAGAGATGAGCAAAGAAGGAAAATGTAAAGACATGCAAGGCATTGGGTTGGGTGGGCTGCGGGATTCATGACTTCTTTTAGAGGCCAGCTTCTCTGGTGCACTCAATGACTGTGTGATTGCGGCGTGTCCACAGTGAGCCCGTGTGAGCGAGCTGCACTGCCAGAGGCCGGAGCACACTTGCTTCAAGTGCTGATGCATGAGGCCAGAGACGGGTCTTTGTGTGCAACTCCAAACGCTGTGCATTGCGATGAAGAGGGTCCAGGGCCAGAGAGAAAATGAGGCTGGGGACTGAGGGTTTTATATGGGGGGGAGAAGGGGCGAAGCCAGGGCCTGCAGGGGACAAGAGAGGGAAGAACATTCTCTGGAGAGTAGATATAAGGAAAAAATGGCAGTTGAAGTGGGTGATGGCAACAAAAGCTGCAGATTGCAAGAGGCTGCAAGTGGCCATGGGTGAGAGCCCTGCATTCAGAGGGGTTTCTCTCTTTCACCTTGGTCCCCTTTGCCCTAAGGTATTACAGTTGCAATGAGAGGCCCCTGGGCCTCCACAACTGCCCCCTTTTTGTTTTCAAGAATGAAAGCTTCTGCCATGGACTTTTGCAAGCGTTGAGCAAAACTGGATAAAATAACCAACACAATGAATACAATGTCTCTGCTGCTGTAGAGACACAAGCATATCCTCTCCCCCAAGTAATGAATGGGAAAGGGCCCATAATTTTTTTAGATTCAGGGTCTTTGATCCACACAGGTGGCTTTTCTTTTCACTGGGCTGCAGTGAAATTAAATGCCAATTGCCTGATGACTGGTGAGTTGGCTCCATAAATGAGGTGTTGAAAAAGTTGAGCACATCAAGGGCCTTGGCCAGTGTCTCAATGGGAGATAATATGTGGACTCCCTGTCTCTGTTGATCAAGGATCCTTTGGATGGACCAGTGGGCCCTCTGGACTATGGAGTGTCCTGTGGCAGAGTGTGGTATGGCTGTGACATGTTTTATAGCCCACTGGTCAGAAAATGGTTGGAATCAGTGGGAGGTATAAGCAGGACCATGATCAGTTTTAATTTCCTGTGGAACAGGGAAGGTGGAAAAAGCTAAAAAGGAAGGTTTTATAGCACCTTTTGATTTCTCACCAGCATGGGCAAAGGCGAAAACCGCACCGTTGTCGGCGTCGATTCAGACGGGGATATATTTTAGTCTCCCAAAAGGGGCTTGGTGTGTGATGCGTGATTGCCCGATCTGGAGACTCTTTAGTCCTCTTGGGTTGACTCCAGCTGTGACAGAAGCAAAGGCATGTTGCTGACAATTTGGGCAGGCGGCTGCCATGGATCTTGGCTGATCTTGGGTAATTTTAAAGATGCTGAGCGGTGCAGGAATGTTTGGATGGTAGAAGCGGTGGCGGATCCTAGCCTGGTCAAAAACATTCCCTAGGGAGGTTTGGAGAACCATTGCTGAGGCATCTGCTCTAGCATTGCCTACTATAAATGCAGGAAAGGTGGTATGAGACCTTGTGTACATGATATAGTGTGGGTGTTGTCTGTGGGACAAAAGAGAAATGAAAGGGGAAAGCAAATGCTCTAGTTGGGGTTAGAAATGTCTTTGAAAATGGAATTTTCGGTCCGCTGCACTAGGCCTTAGACATCTGCCGAATCAGTGATCAAATGAATAGGGCCTTTGAAAGCGGAGAAGGTCCTAACGAGTGCAGTCAATTCAGCAATTTGGGCAGGATGAGGATCCCCTGGCTTGGCTTTTGTCTCTTGAGCAATGCAGGCCCAGGGCAGTGCAGGGCAGGCCCAGAAGCAGAGCCCGGAGCCCTTGGAGGCTGCAAGCCTTAAACATCAGCGCCTGCAGCAGCCCAGATGCAGGTGCCACAGTTGCCAAGGCTGTCAAGGCCTTGAGAGTGGGAAGGTGGATTTTGCATCCCTGTGGCCTGATGGCAGCTCTGGAGCCAGGAGTGGCTGTGGCTGCAGCAGGACGGGTGGCTGAAAGTTTCCTGCCTTGCTTTGGTGGCATGGCTGCAGGGGCCAGTGCAGTGAGAGCCCCCTCTGTGCTGGTGGCAGCTCAGCTCTTGGGGACGCCGCTGTGCCCCAGCCCAGGAGCAGCAGCAGTGCCCAGGGGCAGCAGTGGTGCCAGTGGGACCCCCTGTGCACAGGGACCCCCAGCCGCGGGGTGGCCGTGGCAGCAGCCCCAGGGAGCTCCAGCCCCGGGATCCCGGAACAAGTGGAAATCCCAACTGTGCAAATGCTTCCTGTGCTCAAAAGTGTTGGAACCCAGAGCATCTCTCTGGATGCCCTGGATGTCTCAAAGCCCTGGCAGGGGCTCGGAGACCCTGGCAGGAAGCCAAAGACACCTGGAAATTCCATCTTAATTCATGGAGCAAATTGCCAACCTTATATGAAGAACTACAGGCCACAAAAGTTTAAGTAGCACAGTAGTAGGAATCACAGGGTGAAGGACAAAATTATAATGCACTGTACAGGGGGGTTTTATATGTTGTACAGGGGGGATTTAGAATACTGTGCATGGGTCGGGAGTCCCAAGGTGGAGGAATTTGGGCGTGCCCTGTCCTTCTTCTTTCTTCTTCTTGGCATCCATGTTCAGGATGATGTTGGCATGTGTGCATTGGTTCATAGAGAAAGTGCACTTGCCAACAAGGGCGAAAAGTATTGGAAATTAAAGGTAAATATCTACTATGTAGTTTTCACTATAAAAGAGACAACCACCCCGTGGGCGGGGGAGAGTGCCCTTGGCTGTCTTGCTGATCAGACCTCGGCTGGACAGACAGAAAAACTTTGGAGATAAGGAACAATAAA
The DNA here is from genome assembly GCF_036417665.1 of Passer domesticus. NCBI lineage: Eukaryota > Metazoa > Chordata > Aves > Passeriformes > Passeridae > Passer > Passer domesticus. The sequence goes on along the minus strand of NC_087493.1, from coordinate 785,169 downwards.
GTCAACTGAAGACCAAAAAGCAAGAGTCCAGACTCCTTCTTCGAAAGCGCGGCCTGCCCAGAACCACCTTTTCCCGTGCTGGGGCAGAGACCACTGGCAGCCGAGCCCGGCACGAAGGAATGAGAAAGACAAGTGAGGTTTTCTAAAGAAGCAGTATTTATTTGCTGAAGATCGGCAAATTCTAGGATTTCCAGAACACCTTTCATATTTCCATGGGATGCTATGGACTAACAGTCTTCAAAACATATTTACAGAGAACTTCTAAGCGACGAACATATTTACAGAATTCTTCTAACTTTTCAAACATATTTACAGAGGCGTCGTATCTGTGGCCATCATCTGCATCAGGCCTGGAAGAAAGGAAGAAGCAAAGCTGGACTCTGCTGCCAGCACTGGGCCCAGCTGGGCTGGGAGCTGGCCCCCAGGAGCTGGGACAGGGCTGGCAGGGCTGCTGTGGCCCCAGGCAAGTGCAGGGCAGGCCAGGGCTGGTGCGTGTGCCAGCACAATCCAGGCCCCCCTGCGGGCAGCGTGTCCCTGAGCGGGGCCATCCAGCCCAGCCCAAGCCTGGCGACAGGGCAGCCACTGTGTCTGTGGGCAGGGCATGGGGAGCATCTGCCTGTCTTACTTGTGGGGCTCCAACTTCATCCAAGGACCATGGGCTCCTCCTCATCCTCCTCGTCCACTTCCATCTGCTCGATATTGTCCTCCTCTTCGACTTCCATCTCCTCAAGTGGCTCTTCTGTGTCTACCTCCATCCTTTCTTCCCCATCCAGCACCATGTCCACTTCCATTTCCTCTATACCATCTCTGGCAGTCTGCAAGAGACAGCACAATCTCACAGTGGGCTTCCTGTCCCACACCATCCATTGCCACGCGGCTGCTGCCTGCTCAAGCAGGCTGCCCCCTCCCTGGAATGGCACTGTACCTCCACTGGCACAGCAGTGCTCATCCTGCTGGGATTGGTGCTCCAGAGCAGGCGTCAGGAAAATCCCAGGTGGCAGCAACAGCTCAGCGCTGACGGGCAGAGCGCAGAGCGAGCGCCAACTGAGCGCTGGCAGCAGGCAGAGTGTCTGCTGAGGTCGTTTCCAGGTGCTGGACGTTCCACCTGGAACACTGTGGGAGCTGTGATGTCACAGAAGTTTCAGGGCCGCGCCACACTGGGAAATGGGCATGGTAGAATGATGAAATCCTTGAATGGTTTGGCTTGGAAGGGACCCTAAAGATCATCTGGTTCCAAGCTGAGCAACTTCCCAGCAGAGCAGGTTGCTGCGGCCCCTGTCCAAGGTGGCCTTGGATGCTCCTTGGCATGGGGTATGCACAGCCTCTCTGCACTGGTCCCAGTGTCAGGGACAAGCACCCTGAGAGGAAAGAACTTCTTCCCATCATGGAATGGATTCCAGCTCTTGCAGTTTCATCTCATTCCCCCTTGTTCTGTCACTTCAGTTCCTGGCGGAGAGTCCTCTCCCACTTCCCTGTGGGTCAGGCTGTTCCTGCAGGGTCACACATGTGGCTGAAGCTGCAGGCAGGAGAGAGAGAAGCCAAGCTGCCAGCCAGAGGAAATGGGGAAAGTGACATGAAAGATGAGCGAAGAAGGAAAAAGTAGAGACATGCAAGGCATTGGGTTGGGTGGGCTGTGGCATTCATGCCTTTCATTAGAGGCCAGGTTCTCTGGTGCACTCAATGACTGTGTGATTGTGGCGTGTCCACAGTGAGCCCGTGTGAGCGAGCTGCACTGCCAGAGGCCGGAGCACACTTGCTTCAAGTGCTGATGCATGAGGCCAGAGACAGGTCTTTGTGTGGAACTCCAAACGCTGTGCATTGCGATGAAGAGGGTCCAGGGCCAGAGAGAAAATGAGGCTGGGGACTGAGGGTTTTATATGGGGGGGAGAAGGGGCGAAGCCAGGGCCTGCAGGGGACAAGAGAGGGAAGAACATTCTCTGGAGAGTAGATATAAGGAAAAAATGGCAGTTGAAGTGGGTGATGGCAACAAAAGCTGCAGATTGCAAGAGGCTGCAAGTGGCCATGGGTGAGAGCCCTGCATTCAGAGGGGTTTCTCTCTTTCACCTTGGTCCCCTTTGCCCTAAGGTATTACAGTTGCAATGAGAGGCCCCTGGGCCTCCACAACTGCCCCCTTTTTGTTTTCAAGAATGAAAGCTTCTGCCATGGACTTTTGCAAGCGTTGAGCAAAACTGGATAAAATAACCAACACAATGAATACAATGTCTCTGCTGCTGTAGAGACACAAGCATATCCTCTCCCCCAAGTAATGAATGGGAAAGGGCCCATAATTTTTTTAGATTCATGGTCTTTGATCAGCAAAGGTGGCTTTTCTTTTCACTGGGCTGCAGTGAAATTAAATGCCAATTGCCTGATGACTGGTGAGTTGGCTCCATAAATGAGGTGTTGAAAAAGTTGAGCACATCAAGGGCCTTGGCCAGTGTCTCAATGGGAGATAATATGTGGACTCCCTGTCTCTGTTGATCAAGGATCCTTTGGATGGAAGAGTGGGCCCTCTGGACTATGGAGTGTCCTGTGGCAGAGTGTGGTATGGCTGTGACATGTTTTATAGCCCACTGGTCAGAAAATGGTTGGAATCAGTGGGAGGTATAAGCAGGACCATGATCAGTTTTAATTTCCTGTGGAACAGGGAAGGTGGAAAAAGCTAAAAAGGAACGTTTTATAGCACCTTTTGATTTCTCACCAGCATGGGCAAAGGCGAAAACCGCACCGTTGTCGGCGTCGATTCAGACGGGGATGTATTTTAGTCTCCCAAAAGGGGCTTGGTGTGTGATGCGTGATTGCCCGATCTGGAGACTCTTTAGTCCTCTTGGGTTGACTCCAGCTGTGACGGAAGCAAAGGCATGTTGCTGACAATTTGGGCAGGCGGCTGCCATGGATCTTGGCTGATCTTGGGTAATTTTAAAGATGCTGAGCGGTGCAGGAATGTTTGGATGGTAGAAGCGGTGGCGGATCCTAGCCTGGTCAGAACCATTCCATAGGGAGGTTTGGAGAGCCGTTGCTGAGGCATCGGCTCTAGCATTGCCTACTATAAATGCAGGAAGGGTGGTATGAGACCTTGTGTACATGATATAGTGTGGGTGTTGTCTGTGGGACAAAAGAGAAATGAAAGGGGAAAGCAAATGCCCTAGTTGGGGTTAGAAATGTCTTTGAAAATGGAATTTTCGGTCCGCTGCACTAGGCCTTAGACATCTGCCGAATCAAATGAATAGGGCCTTTGAAAGCGGAGAAGGTCCTAATGAGTGCTGTCAATTCAGCAATTTGGGCAGGATGAGGATCCCCTGGCTTGGCTTTTGTCTCTTGAGCAATGCAGGCCCAGGGCAGTGCAGGGCAGGCCCAGAAGCAGAGCCCGGAGCCCTTGGAGGCTGCAAGCCTTAAACATCAGTGCCTGCAGCAGCCCAGATGCAGGTGCCACAGTTGCCAAGGCTGTCAAGGCCTTGAGAGCGGGAAGGTGGATTTTGCATCCCTGTGGCCTGATGGCAGCTCTGGAGCCAGGAGTGGCTGTGGATGCAGCAGGACGGGTGGCTGAAAGTTTCCTGCCTTGCTTTGGTGGCATGGCTGCAGGGGCCAGTGCAGTGAGAGCCCCCTCTGTGCTGGTGGCAGCTCAGCTCTTGGGGACGCCGCTGTGCCCCAGCCCAGGAGCAGCAGCAGTGCCCAGGGGCAGCAGTGGTGCCAGTGGGACCCCCTGTGCACAGGGACCCCCAGCCGCGGGGTGGCCGTGGCAGCAGCCCCAGGGAGCTCCAGCCCCGGGATCCCGGAACAAGTGGAAATCCCAACTGTGCAAATGCTTCCTGTGCCCAAAGGTGTCGGAACCCAGAGCATCTGTCTGGATGCCCTGGATGTCTCAAAGCCCTGGCAGGGGCTCGGAGACCCTGGTAGGAAGCCAAAGACACCTGGAAATTCCATCTTAATTCATGGAGCAAATTGCCAACCTTACATGAAGAACTACAGGCCACAAAAGTTTAAGTAGCACAGTAGTAGGAATCACAGGGTGAAGGACAAAATTATAATGCACTGTACAGGGGGGTTTTATATGTTGTACAGGGGGGATTTAGAATACTGTGCATGGGTCGGGAGTCCCAAGGTGGAGGAATTTGGGCGTGCCCTGTCCTTCTTCTTTCTTCTTCTTGGCATCCATGTTCAGGATGATGTTGGCATGTGTGCATTGGTTCATAGAGAAAGTGCACTTGCCAACAAGGGCGAAAAGTATTGGAAATTAAAGGTAAATATCTACTATGTAGTTTTCACTATAAAAGAGACAACCACCCCGTGGGCGGGGGAGAGTGCCCTTGGCTGTCTTGCTGATCAGACCTCGGCTGGACAGACAGAAAAACTTTGGAGATAAGGAACAATAAAGTCAACTGAAGACCAAAAAGCAAGAGTCCAGACTCCTTCTTCGAAAGCGCGGCCTGCCCAGAACCACCTTTTCCCGTGCTGGGGCAGAGACCACTGGCAGCCGAGCCCGGCACGAAGGAATGAGAAAGACAAGTGAGGTTTTCTAAAGAAGCAGTATTTATTTGCTGAAGATCGGCAAATTCTAGGATTTCCAGAACACCTTTCATATTTCCATGGGATGCTATGGACTAACAGTCTTCAAAACATATTTACAGAGAACTTCTAAGCGACGAACATATTTACAGAATTCTTCTAACTTTTCAAACATATTTACAGAGGCGTCGTATCTGTGGCCATCATCTGCATCAGGCCTGGAAGAAAGGAAGAAGCAAAGCTGGACTCTGCTGCCAGCACTGGGCCCAGCTGGGCTGGGAGCTGGCCCCCAGGAGCTGGGACAGGGCTGGCAGGGCTGCTGTGGCCCCAGGCAAGTGCAGGGCAGGCCAGCGCTGGTGCTTGTGGCAGCACAATCCAGGCCCCCTGCGGGCAGCGTGTCCCTGAGCGGGGCCATCCAGCCCAGCCCCAGGCTGGCGTCAGGGCAGCCACTGTGTCTGTGGGCAGGGCATGGGGAGCATCTGCCTGTCTTACTTGTGGGGCTCCAACTTCATCCAAGGACCATGGGCTCCTCCTCATCCTCCTCGTCCACTTCCATCTGCTCGATATTGTCCTCCTCTTCGACTTCCATCTCCTCAAGTGGCTCTTCTGTGTCTACCTCCATCCTTTCTTCCCCATCCAGCACCATGTCCACTTCCATTTCCTCTATACCATCTCTGGCAGTCTGCAAGAGACAGCACAATCTCACAGTGGGCTTCCTGTCCCACACCATCCATTGCCACGCGGCTGCTGCCTGCTTCAAGCAGGCTGCCCCCTCCCTGGAATGGCACTGTACCTCCACTGGCACAGCAGTGCTCATCCTGCTGGGATTGGTGCTCCAGAGCAGGCGTCAGGAAAATCCCAGGTGGCAGCAACAGCTCAGCGCTGACGGGCAGAGCGCAGAGCGAGCGCCAACTGAGCGCTGGCAGCAGGCAGAGTGTCTGCTGAGGTCGTTTCCAGGTGCTGGACGTTCCACCTGGAACACTGTGGGAGCTGTGATGTCACAGAAGTTTCAGGGCCGCGCCACACTGGGAAATGGGCATGGTAGAATGATGAAATCCTTGAATGGTTTGGCTTGGAAGGGACCCTAAAGATCATCTGGTTCCAAGCTGAGCAACTTCCCAGCAGAGCAGGTTGCTGCGGCCCCTGTCCAAGGTGGCCTTGGATGCTCCTTGGCATGGGGTATGCACAGCCTCTCTGCACTGGTCCCAGTGTCAGGGACAAGCACCCTGAGAGGAAAGAACTTCTTCCCATCATGGAATGGATTCCAGCTCTTGCAGTTTCATCTCATTCCCCCTTGTTCTGTCACTTCAGTTCCTGGCGGAGAGTCCTCTCCCACTTCCCTGTGGGTCAGGCTGTTCCTGCAGGGTCACACATGTGGCTGAAGCTGCAGGCAGGAGAGAGAGAAGCCAAGCTGGCAGAGAGAGGAAATGGGGAAAGTGACATGAGAGATGAGCAAAGAAGGAAAATGTAAAGACATGCAAGGCATTGGGTTGGGTGGGCTGCGGGATTCATGACTTCTTTTAGAGGCCAGCTTCTCTGGTGCACTCAATGACTGTGTGATTGCGGCGTGTCCACAGTGAGCCCGTGTGAGCGAGCTGCACTGCCAGAGGCCGGAGCACACTTGCTTCAAGTGCTGATGCATGAGGCCAGAGACGGGTCTTTGTGTGGAACTCCAAACGCTGTGCATTGCGATGAAGAGGGTCCAGGGCCAGAGAGAAAATGAGGCTGGGGACTGAGGGTTTTATATGGGGGGGAGAAGGGGCGAAGCCAGGGCCTGCAGGGGACAAGAGAGGGAAGAACATTCTCTGGAGAGTAGATATAAGGAAAAAATGGCAGTTGAAGTGGGTGATGGCAACAAAAGCTGCAGATTGCAAGAGGCTGCAAGTGGCCATGGGTGAGAGCCCTGCATTCAGAGGGGTTTCTCTCTTTCACCTTGGTCCCCTTTGCCCTAAGGTATTACAATTGCAATGAGAGGCCCCTGGGCCTCCACAACTGCCCCCTTTTTGTTTTCAAGAATGAAAGCTTCTGCCATGGACTTTTGCAAGCGTTGAGCAAAACTGGATAAAATAACCAACACAATGAATACAATGTCTCTGCTGCTGTAGAGACACAAGCATATCCTCTCCCCCAAGTAATGAATGGGAAAGGGCCCATAATTTTTTTAGATTCAGGGTCTTTGATCCACACAGGTGGCTTTTCTTTTCACTGGGCTGCAGTGAAATTAAATGCCAATTGCCTGATGACTGGTGAGTTGGCTCCATAAATGAGGTGTTGAAAAAGTTGAGCACATCAAGGGCCTTGGCCAGTGTCTCAATGGGAGATAATATGTGGACTCCCTGTCTCTGTTGATCAAGGATCCTTTGGATGGACCAGTGGGCCCTCTGGACTATGGAGTGTCCTGTGGCAGAGTGTGGTATGGCTGTGACATGTTTTATAGCCCACTGGTCAGAAAATGGTTGGAATCAGTGGGAGGTATAAGCAGGACCATTATCAGTTTTAATTTCCTGTGGAACAGGGAAGGTGGAAAAAGCTAAAAAGGAAGGTTTTATAGCACCTTTTGATTTCTCACCAGCATGGGCAAAGGCGAAAACCGCACCGTTGTCGGCGTCGATTCAGACGGGGATGTATTTTAGTCTCCCAAAAGGGGCTTGGTGTGTGATGCGTGATTGCCCGATCTGGAGACTCTTTAGTCCTCTTGGGTTGACTCCAGCTGTGACAGAAGCAAAGGCATGTTGCTGACAATTTGGGCAGGCGGCTGCCATGGATCTTGGCTGATCTTGGGTAATTTTAAAGATGCTGAGCGGTACAGGAATGTTTGGATGGTAGAAGCGGTGGCGGATCCTAGCCTGGTCAAAAACATTCCCTAGGGAGGTTTGGAGAACCATTGCTGAGGCATCTGCTCTAGCATTGCCTACTATAAATGCAGGAAAGGTGGTATGAGACCTTGTGTACATGATATAGTGTGGGTGTTGTCTGTGGGACAAAAGAGAAATGAAAGGGGAAAGCAAATGCTCTAGTTGGGGTTAGAAATGTCTTTGAAAATGGAATTTTCGGTCCGCTGCACTAGGCCTTAGACATCTGCCGAATCAGTGATCAAATGAATAGGGCCTTTGAAAGCGGAGAAGGTCCTAACGAGTGCAGTCAATTCAGCAATTTGGGCAGGATGAGGATCCCCTGGCTTGGCTTTTGTCTCTTGAGCAATGCAGGCCCAGGGCAGTGCAGGGCAGGCCCAGAAGCAGAGCCCGGAGCCCTTGGAGGCTGCAAGCCTTAAACATCAGCGCCTGCAGCAGCCCAGATGCAGGTGCCACAGTTGCCAAGGCTGTCAAGGCCTTGAGAGCGGGAAGGTGGATTTTGCATCCCTGTGGCCTGATGGCAGCTCTGGAGCCAGGAGTGGCTGTGGCTGCAGCAGGACGGGTGGCTGAAAGTTTCCTGCCTTGCTTTGGTGGCATGGCTGCAGGGGCCAGTGCAGTGAGAGCCCCCTCTGTGCTGGTGGCAGCTCAGCTCTTGGGGACGCCGCTGTGCCCCAGCCCAGGAGCAGCAGCAGTGCCCAGGGGCAGCAGTGGTGCCAGTGGGACCCCCTGTGCACAGGGACCCCCAGCCGCGGGGTGGCCGTGGCAGCAGCCCCAGGGAGCTCCAGCCCCGGGATCCCGGAACAAGTGGAAATCCCAACTGTGCAAATGCTTCCTGTGCCCAAAAGTGTTGGAACCCAGAGCATCTCTCTGGATGCCCTGGATGTCTCAAAGCCCTGGCAGGGGCTCGGAGACCCTGGCAGGAAGCCAAAGACACCTGGAAATTCGATCTTAATTCATGGAGCAAATTGCCAACCTTATATGAAGAACTACAGGCCACAAAAGTTTAAGTAGCACAGTAGTAGGAATCACAGGGTGAAGGACAAAATTATAATGCACTGTACAGGGGGGTTTTATATGTTGTACAGGGGGGATTTAGAATACTGTGCATGGGTCGGGAGTCCCAAGGTGGAGGAATTTGGGCGTGCCCTGTCCTTCTTCTTTCTTCTTCTTGGCATCCATGTTCAGGATGATGTTGGCATGTGTGCATTGGTTCATAGAGAAAGTGCACTTGCCAACAAGGGCGAAAAGTATTGGAAATTAAAGGTAAATATCTACTATGTAGTTTTCACTATAAAAGAGACAACCACCCCGTGGGCGGGGGAGAGTGCCCTTGGCTGTCTTGCTGATCAGACCTCGGCTGGACAGACAGAAAAACTTTGGAGATAAGGAACAATAAAGTCAACTGAAGACCAAAAAGCAAGAGTCCAGACTCCTTCTTCGAAAGCGCGGCCTGCCCAGAACCACCTTTTCCCGTGCTGGGGCAGAGACCACTGGCAGCCGAGCCCGGCACGAAGGAATGAGAAAGACAAGTGAGGTTTTTTAAAGAAGCAGTATTTATTTGCTGAAGATCGGCAAATTCTAGGATTTCCAGAACACCTTTCATATTTCCATGGGATGCTATGGACTAACAGTCTTCAAAACATATTTACAGAGAACTTCTAAGCGACGAACATATTTACAGAATTCTTCTAACTTTTCAAACATATTTACAGAGGCGTCGTATCTGTGGCCATCATCTGCATCAGGCCTGGAAGAAAGGAAGAAGCAAAGCTGGACTCTGCTGCCAGCACTGGGCCCAGCTGGGCTGGGAGCTGGCCCCCAGGAGCTGGGACAGGGCTGGCAGGGCTGCTGTGGCCCCAGGCAAGTGCAGGGCAGGCCAGGGCTGGTGCGTGTGCCAGCACAATCCAGGCCCCCCTGCGGGCAGCGTGTCCCTGAGCGTTGCCATCCAGCCCAGCCCAAGCCTGGCGACAGGGCAGCCACTGTGTCTGTGGGCAGGGCATGGGGAGCATCTGCCCGTCTTACTTGTGGGGCTCCATCTTCATCCAAGGACCATGGGCTCCTCCTCATCCTCCTCGTCCACTTCCATCTGCTCGATATTGTCCTCCTCTTTGACTTCCATCTCCTCAAGTGGCTCTTCTGTGTCTACCTCCATCCTTTCTTCCCCATCCAGCACCATGTCCACTTCCATTTCCTCTATACCATCTCTGGCAGTCTGCAAGAGACAGCACAATCTCACAGTGGGCTTCCTGTCCCACACCATCCATTGCCACGTGGCTGCAGCCTGCTCAAGCAGGCTGCCCCCTCCCTGGAATGGCACTGTACCTCCACTGGCACAGCAGTGCTCATCCTGCTGGGATTGGTGCTCCAGCGCAGGCGTCAGGAAAATCCCAGGCGGCAGCAACAGCTCAGCGCTGACGGGCAGAGCGCAGAGCGAGCGCCAACTGAGCGCTGGCAGCAGGCAGAGTGTCTGCTGAGGTCGTTTCCAGGTGCTGGATGTTCCACCTGGAACACTGTGGGAGCTGTGATGTCACAGAAGTTTCAGGGCCGCGCCACACTGGGAAATGGGCATGGTAGAATGATGAAATCCTTGAATGGTTTGGCTTGGAAGGGACCCTAAAGATCATCTGGTTCCAAGCTGAGCAACTTCCCAGCAGAGCAGGTTGCTGCGGCCCCTGTCCAAGGTGGCCTTGGATGCTCCTTGGCATGGGGTATGCACAGCCTCTCTGCACTGGTCCCAGTGTCAGGGACAAGCACCCTGAGAGGAAAGAACTTCTTCCCATCATGGAATGGATTCCAGCTCTTGCAGTTTCATCTCATTCCCCCTTGTTCTGTCACTTCAGTTCCTGGCGGAGAGTCCTCTCCCACTTCCCTGTGGGTCAGGCTGTTCCTGCAGGGTCACACATGTGGCTGAAGCTGCAGGCAGGAGAGAGAGAAGCCAAGCTGCCAGCCAGAGCAAATGGGGAAAGTGACATGAGAGATGAGCGAAGAAGGAAAAAGTAGAGACATGCAAGGCATTGGGTTGGGTGGGCTGTGGCATTCATGCCTTTCATTAGAGGCCAGGTTCTCTGGTGCACTCAATGACTGTGTGATTGCGGCGTGTCCACAGTGAGCCCGTGTGAGCGAGCTGCACTGCCAGAGGCCGGAGCACACTTGCTTCAAGTGCTGATGCATGAGGCCAGAGACAGGTCTTTGTGTGGAACTCCAAACGCTGTGCATTGCGATGAAGAGGGTCCAGGGCCAGAGAGAAAATGAGGCTGGGGACTGAGGGTTTTATATGGGGGGGAGAAGGGGCGAAGCCAGGGCCTGCAGGGGACAAGAGAGGGAAGAACATTCTCTGGAGAGTAGATATAAGGAAAAAATGGCAGTTGAAGTGGGTGATGGCAACAAAAGCTGCAGATTGCAAGAGGCTGCAAGTGGCCATGGGTGAGAGCCCTGCATTCAGAGGGGTTTCTCTCTTTCACCTTGGTCCCCTTTGCCCTAAGGTATTACAGTTGCAATGAGAGGCCCCTGGGCCTCCACAACTGCCCCCTTTTTGTTTTCAAGAATGAAAGCTTCTGCCATGGACTTTTGCAAGCGTTGAGCAAAACTGGATAAAATAACCAACACAATGAATACAATGTCTCTGCTGCTGTAGAGACACAAGCATATCCTCTCCCCCAAGTAATGAATGGGAAAGGGCCCATAATTTTTTTAGATTCATGGTCTTTGATCAGCAAAGGTGGCTTTTCTTTTCACTGGGCTGCAGTGAAATTAAATGCCAATTGCCTGATGACTGGTGAGTTGGCTCCATAAATGAGGTGTTGTAAAAGTTGAGCACATCAAGGGCCTTGGCCAGTGTCTCAATGGGAGATAATATGTGGACTCCCTGTCTCTGTTGATCAAGGATCCTTTGGATGGAAGAGTGGGCCCTCTGGACTATGGAGTGTCCTGTGGCAGAGTGTGGTATGGCTGTGACATGTTTTATAGCCCACTGGTCAGAAAATGGTTGGAATCAGTGGGAGGTATAAGCAGGACCATGATCAGTTTTCATTTCCTGTGGAACAGGGAAGGTGGAAAAAGCTAAAAAGGAACGTTTTATAGCACCTTTTGATTTCTCACCAGCATGGGCAAAGGCGAAAACCGCACCGTTGTCGGCGTCGATTCAGACGGGGATGTATTTTAGTCTCCCAAAAGGGGCTTGGTGTGTGATGCGTGATTGCCCGATCTGGAGACTCTTTAGTCCTCTTGGGTTGACTCCAGCTGTGACGGAAGCAAAGGCATGTTGCTGACAATTTGGGCAGGCGGCTGCCATGGATCTTGGCTGATCTTGGGTAATTTTAAAGATGCTGAGCGGTGCAGGAATGTTTGGATGGTAGAAGCGGTGGCGGATCCTAGCCTGGTCAGAAACATTCCCTAGGGAGGTTTGGAGAACCATTGCTGAGGCATCTGCTCTAGCATTGCCTACTATAAATGCAGGAAGGGTGGTATGAGACCTTGTGTACATGATATAGTGTGGGTGTTGTCTGTGGGACAAAAGAGAAATGAAAGGGGAAAGCAAATGCTCTAGTTGGGGTTAGAAATGTCTTTGAAAATGGAATTTTCGGTCCGCTGCACTAGGCCTTAGACATCTGCCGAATCAGTGATCAAATGAATAGGGCCTTTGAAAGCGGAGAAGGTCCTAACGAGTGCAGTCAATTCAGCAATTTGGGCAGGATGAGGATCCCCTGGCTTGGCTTTTGTCTCTTGAGCAATGCAGGCCCAGGGCAGTGCAGGGCAGGCCCAGAAGCAGAGCCCGGAGCCCTTGGAGGCTGCAAGCCTTAAACATCAGCGCCTGCAGCAGCCCAGATGCAGGTGCCACAGTTGCCAAGGCTGTCAAGGCCTTGAGAGTGGGAAGGTGGATTGTGCATCCCTGTGGCCTGATGGCAGCTCTGGAGCCAGGAGTGGCTGTGGCTGCAGCAGGACGGGTGGCTGAAAGTTTCCTGCCTTGCTTTGGTGGCATGGCTGCAGGGGCCAGTGCAGTGAGAGCCCCCTCTGTGCTGGTGGCAGCTCAGCTCTTGGGGACGCCGCTGTGCCCCAGCCCAGGAGCAGCAGCAGTGCCCAGGGGCAGCAGTGGTGCCAGTGGGACCCCCTGTGCACAGGGACCCCCAGCCGCGGGGTGGCCGTGGCAGCAGCCCCAGGGAGCTCCAGCCCCGGGATCCCGGAACAAGTGGAAATCCCAACTGTGCAAATGCTTCCTGTGCCCAAAAGTGTTGGAACCCAGAGCATCTCTCTGGATGCCCTGGATGTCTCAAAGCCCTGGCAGGGGCTCGGAGACCCTGGCAGGAAGCCAAAGACACCTGGAAATTCCATCTTAATTCATGGAGCAAATTGCCAACCTTATATGAAGAACTACAGGCCACAAAAGTTTAAGTAGCACAGTAGTAGGAATCACAGGGTGAAGGACAAAATTATAATGCACTGTACAGGGGGGTTTTATATGTTGTACAGGGGGGATTTAGAATACTGTGCATGGGTCGGGAGTCCCAAGGTGGAGGAATTTGGGCGTGCCCTGTCCTTCTTCTTTCTTCTTCTTGGCATCCATGTTCAGGATGATGTTGGCATGTGTGCATTGGTTCATAGAGAAAGTGCACTTGCCAACAAGGGCGAAAAGTATTGGAAATTAAAGGTAAATATCTACTATGTAGTTTTCACTATAAAAGAGACAACCACCCCGTGGGCGGGGGAGAGTGCCCTTGGCTGTCTTGCTGATCAGACCTCGGCTGGACAGACAGAAAAACTTTGGAGATAAGGAACAATAAAGTCAACTGAAGACCAAAAAGCAAGAGTCCAGACTCCTTCTTCGAAAGCGCGGCCTGCCCAGAACCACCTTTTCCCGTGCTGGGGCAGAGACCACTGGCAGCCGAGCCCGGCACGAAGGAATGAGAAAGACAAGTGAGGTTTTCTAAAGAAGCAGTATTTATTTGCTGAAGATCGGCAAATTCTAGGATTTCCAGAACACCTTTCATATTTCCATGGGATGCTATGGACTAACAGTCTTCAAAACATATTTACAGAGAACTTCTAAGCGACGAACATATTTACAGAATTCTTCTAACTTTTCAAACATATTTACAGAGGCGTCGTATCTGTGGCCATCATCTGCATCAGGCCTGGAAGAAAGGAAGAAGCAAAGCTGGACTCTGCTGCCAGCACTGGGCCCAGCTGGGCTGGGAGCTGGCCCCCAGGAGCTGGGACAGGGCTGGCAGGGCTGCTGTGGCCCCAGGCAAGTGCAGGGCAGGCCAGCGCTGGTGCTTGTGGCAGCACAATCCAGGCCCCCTGCGGGCAGCGTGTCCCTGAGCGGGGCCATCCAGCCCAGCCCCAGGCTGGCGTCAGGGCAGGCACTGTGTCTGTGGGCAGGGCATGGGGAGCATCTGCCCGTCTTACTTGTGGGGCTCCATCTTCATCCAAGGACCATGGGCTCCTCCTCATCCTCCTCGTCCACTTCCATCTGCTCGATATTGTCCTCCTCTTCGACTTCCATCTCCTCAAGTGGCTCTTCTGGGTCTACCTCCATCCTTTCTTCCCCATCCAGCACCATGTCCGCTTCCATTTCCTCTATACCATCTCTGGCAGTCTGCAAGAGACAGCACAATCTCACAGTGGGCTTCCTGTCCCACACCATCCATTGCCACGCGGCTGCTGCCTGCTTCAAGCAGGCTGCCCCCTCCCTGGAATGGCACTGTACCTCCACTGGCACAGCAGTGCTCATCCTGCTGGGATTGGTGCTCCAGAGCAGGCGTCAGGAAAATCCCTGGCGGCAGCAACAGCTCAGCGCTGACGGGCAGAGCGCAGAGCGAGCGCCAACTGAGCGCTGGCAGCAGGCAGAGTGTCTGCTCTGCTGGTTTCCAGGTGCTGGACGTTCCACCTGGAACACTGTGGGAGCTGTGATGTCACAGAAGTTTCAGGGCCGCGCCACACTGGGAAATGGGCATGGTAGAATGATGAAATCCTTGAATGGTTTGGCTTGGAAGGGACCCTAAAGATCATCTGGTTCCAAGCTGAGCAACTTCCCAGCAGAGCAGGTTGCTGCGGCCCCTGTCCAAGGTGGCCTTGGATGCTCCTTGGCATGGGGTATGCACAGCCTCTCTGCACTGGTCCCAGTGTCAGGGACAAGCACCCTGAGAGGAAAGAACTTCTTCCCATCATGGAATGGATTCCAGCTCTTGCAGTTTCATCTCATTCCCCCTTGTTCTGTCACTTCAGTTCCTGGCGGAGAGTCCTCTCCCACTTCCCTGTGGGTCAGGCTGTTCCTGCAGGGTCACACATGTGGCTGAAGCTGCAGGCAGGAGAGAGAGAAGCCAAGCTGCCAGCCAGAGCAAATGGGGAAAGTGACATGAGAGATGAGCAAAGAAGGAAAATGTAAAGACATGCAAGGCATTGGGTTGGGTGGGCTGCGGGATTCATGACTTCTTTTAGAGGCCAGCTTCTCTGGTGCACTCAATGACTGTGTGATTGCGGCGTGTCCACAGTGAGCCCGTGTGAGCGAGCTGCACTGCCAGAGGCCGGAGCACACTTGCTTCAAGTGCTGATGCATGAGGCCAGAGACGGGTCTTTGTGTGCAACTCCAAACGCTGTGCATTGCGATGAAGAGGGTCCAGGGCCAGAGAGAAAATGAGGCTGGGGACTGAGGGTTTTATATGGGGGGGAGAAGGGGCGAAGCCAGGGCCTGCAGGGGACAAGAGAGGGAAGAACATTCTCTGGAGAGTAGATATAAGGAAAAAATGGCAGTTGAAGTGGGTGATGGCAACAAAAGCTGCAGATTGCAAGAGGCTGCAAGTGGCCATGGGTGAGAGCCCTGCATTCAGAGGGGTTTCTCTCTTTCACCTTGGTCCCCTTTGCCCTAAGGTATTACAATTGCAATGAGAGGCCCCTGGGCCTCCACAACTGCCCCCTTTTTGTTTTCAAGAATGAAAGCTTCTGCCATGGACTTTTGCAAGCGTTGAGCAAAACTGGATAAAATAACCAACACAATGAATACAATGTCTCTGCTGCTGTAGAGACACAAGCATATCCTCTCCCCCAAGTAATGAATGGGAAAGGGCCCATAATTTTTTTAGATTCAGGGTCTTTGATCCACACAGGTGGCTTTTCTTTTCACTGGGCTGCAGTGAAATTAAATGCCAATTGCCTGATGACTGGTGAGTTGGCTCCATAAATGAGGTGTTGAAAAAGTTGAGCACATCAAGGGCCTTGGCCAGTGTCTCAATGGGAGATAATATGTGGACTCCCTGTCTCTGTTGATCAAGGATCCTTTGGATGGACCAGTGGGCCCTCTGGACTATGGAGTGTCCTGTGGCAGAGTGTGGTATGGCTGTGACATGTTTTATAGCCCACTGGTCAGAAAATGGTTGGAATCAGTGGGAGGTATAAGCAGGACCATGATCAGTTTTCATTTCCTGTGGAACAGGGAAGGTGGAAAAAGCTAAAAAGGAAGGTTTTATAGCACCTTTTGATTTCTCACCAGCATGGGCAAAGGCGAAAACCGCACCATTGTCGGCGTCGATTCAGACGGGGATATATTTTAGTCTCCCAAAAGGGGCTTGGTGTGTGATGCGTGATTGCCCGATCTGGAGACTCTTTAGTCCTCTTGGGTTGACTCCAGCTGTGACAGAAGCAAAGGCATGTTGCTGACAATTTGGGCAGGCGGCTGCCATGGATCTTGGCTGATCTTGGGTAATTTTAAAGATGCTGAGCGGTGCAGGAATGTTTGGATGGTAGAAGCGGTGGCGGATCCTAGCCTGGTCAAAAACATTCCCTAGGGAGGTTTGGAGAACCATTGCTGAGGCATCTGCTCTAGCATTGCCTACTATAAATGCAGGAAGGGTGGTATGAGACCTTGTGTACATGATATAGTGTGGGTGTTGTCTGTGGGACAAAAGAGAAATGAAAGGGGAAAGCAAATGCTCTAGTTGGGGTTAGAAATGTCTTTGAAAATGGAATTTTCGGTCCGCTGCACTAGGCCTTAGACATCTGCCGAATCAGTGATCAAATGAATAGGGCCTTTGAAAGCGGAGAAGGTCCTAACGAGTGCAGTCAATTCAGCAATTTGGGCAGGATGAGGATCCCCTGGCTTGGCTTTTGTCTCTTGAGCAATGCAGGCCCAGGGCAGTGCAGGGCAGGCCCAGAAGCAGAGCCCGGAGCCCTTGGAGGCTGCAAGCCTTAAACATCAGCGCCTGCAGCAGCCCAGATGCAGGTGCCACAGTTGCCAAGGCTGTCAAGGCCTTGAGAGTGGGAAGGTGGATTTTGCATCCCTGTGGCCTGATGGCAGCTCTGGAGCCAGGAGTGGCTGTGGCTGCAGCAGGACGGGTGGCTGAAAGTTTCCTGCCTTGCTTTGGTGGCATGGCTGCAGGGGCCAGTGCAGTGAGAGCCCCCTCTGTGCTGGTGGCAGCTCAGCTCTTGGGGACGCCGCTGTGCCCCAGCCCAGGAGCAGCAGCAGTGCCCAGGGGCAGCAGTGGTGCCAGTGGGACCCCCTGTGCACAGGGACCCCCAGCCGCGGGGTGGCCGTGGCAGCAGCCCCAGGGAGCTCCAGCCCCGGGATCCCGGAACAAGTGGAAATCCCAACTGTGCAAATGCTTCCTGTGCCCAAAAGTGTTGGAACCCAGAGCATCTCTCTGGATGCCCTGGATGTCTCAAAGCCCTGGCAGGGGCTCGGAGACCCTGGCAGGAAGCCAAAGACACCTGGAAATTCCATCTTAATTCATGGAGCAAATTGCCAACCTTATATGAAGAACTACAGGCCACAAAAGTTTAAGTAGCACAGTAGTAGGAATCACAGGGTGAAGGACAAAATTATAATGCACTGTACAGGGGGGTTTTATATGTTGTACAGGGGGGATTTAGAATACTGTGCATGGGTCGGGAGTCCCAAGGTGGAGGAATTTGGGCGTGCCCTGTCCTTCTTCTTTCTTCTTCTTGGCATCCATGTTCAGGATGATGTTGGCATGTGTGCATTGGTTCATAGAGAAAGTGCACTTGCCAACAAGGGCGAAAAGTATTGGAAATTAAAGGTAAATATCTACTATGTAGTTTTCACTATAAAAGAGACAACCACCCCGTGGGCGGGGGAGAGTGCCCTTGGCTGTCTTGCTGATCAGACCTCGGCTGGACAGACAGAAAAACTTTGGAGATAAGGAACAATAAAGTCAACTGAAGACCAAAAAGCAAGAGTCCAGACTCCTTCTTCGAAAGCGCGGCCTGCCCAGAACCACCTTTTCCCGTGCTGGGGCAGAGACCACTGGCAGCCGAGCCCGGCACGAAGGAATGAGAAAGACAAGTGAGGTTTTTTAAAGAAGCAGTATTTATTTGCTGAAGATCGGCAAATTCTAGGATTTCCAGAACACCTTTCATATTTCCATGGGATGCTATGGACTAACAGTCTTCAAAACATATTTACAGAGAACTTCTAAGCGACGAACATATTTACAGAATTCTTCTAACTTTTCAAACATATTTACAGAGGCGTCGTATCTGTGGCCATCATCTGCATCAGGCCTGGAAGAAAGGAAGAAGCAAAGCTGGACTCTG
Organism: Passer domesticus; assembly: GCF_036417665.1. Classification (NCBI taxonomy): domain Eukaryota; kingdom Metazoa; phylum Chordata; class Aves; order Passeriformes; family Passeridae; genus Passer; species Passer domesticus. Next base: position 767,269 of record NC_087493.1, on the reverse strand, counting down.
CTGCCAGCACTGGGCCCAGCTGGGCTGGGAGCTGGCCCCCAGGAGCTGGGACAGGGCTGGCAGGGCTGCTGTGGCCCCAGGCAAGTGCAGGGCAGGCCAGGGCTGGTGCGTGTGCCAGCACAATCCAGGCCCCCCTGCGGGCAGCGTGTCCCTGAGCGGGGCCATCCAGCCCAGCCCAAGCCTGGCGACAGGGCAGCCACTGTGTCTGTGGGCAGGGCATGGGGAGCATCTGCCCGTCTTACTTGTGGGGCTCCATCTTCATCCAAGGACCATGGGCTCCTCCTCATCCTCCTCGTCCACTTCCATCTGCTCGATATTGTCCTCCTCTTCGACTTCCATCTCCTCAAGTGGCTCTTCTGTGTCTACCTCCATCCTTTCTTCCCCATCCAGCACCATGTCCACTTCCATTTCCTCTATACCATCTCTGGCAGTCTGCAAGAGACAGCACAATCTCACAGTGGGCTTCCTGTCCCACACCATCCATTGCCACGTGGCTGCAGCCTGCTCAAGCAGGCTGCCCCCTCCCTGGAATGGCACTGTACCTCCACTGGCACAGCAGTGCTCATCCTGCTGGGATTGGTGCTCCAGCGCAGGCGTCAGGAAAATCCCAGGCGGCAGCAACAGCTCAGCGCTGACGGGCAGAGCGCAGAGCGAGCGCCACTGAGCGCTGGCAGCAGGCAGAGTGTCTGCTGTGGTCGTTTCCAGGTGCTGGACGTTCCACCTGGAACACTGTGGGAGCTGTGATGTCACAGAAGTTTCAGGGCCGCGCCACACTGGGAAATGGGCATGGTAGAATGATGAAATCCTTGAATGGTTTGGCTTGGAAGGGACCCTAAAGATCATCTGGTTCCAAGCTGAGCAACTTCCCAGCAGAGCAGGTTGCTGCGGCCCCTGTCCAAGGTGGCCTTGGATGCTCCTTGGCATGGGGTATGCACAGCCTCTCTGCACTGGTCCCAGTGTCAGGGACAAGCACCCTGAGAGGAAAGAACTTCTTCCCATCATGGAATGGATTCCAGCTCTTGCAGTTTCATCTCATTCCCCCTTGTTCTGTCACTTCAGTTCCTGGCGGAGAGTCCTCTCCCACTTCCCTGTGGGTCAGGCTGTTCCTGCAGGGTCACACATGTGGCTGAAGCTGCAGGCAGGAGAGAGAGAAGCCAAGCTGCCAGCCAGAGCAAATGGGGAAAGTGACATGAGAGATGAGCGAAGAAGGAAAAAGTAGAGACATGCAAGGCATTGGGTTGGGTGGGCTGTGGCATTCATGCCTTTCATTAGAGGCCAGGTTCTCTGGTGCACTCAATGACTGTGTGATTGCGGCGTGTCCACAGTGAGCCCGTGTGAGCGAGCTGCACTGCCAGAGGCCGGAGCACACTTGCTTCAAGTGCTGATGCATGAGGCCAGAGACAGGTCTTTGTGTGGAACTCCAAACGCTGTGCATTGCGATGAAGAGGGTCCAGGGCCAGAGAGAAAATGAGGCTGGGGACTGAGGGTTTTATATGGGGGGGAGAAGGGGCGAAGCCAGGGCCTGCAGGGGACAAGAGAGGGAAGAACATTCTCTGGAGAGTAGATATAAGGAAAAAATGGCAGTTGAAGTGGGTGATGGCAACAAAAGCTGCAGATTGCAAGAGGCTGCAAGTGGCCATGGGTGAGAGCCCTGCATTCAGAGGGGTTTCTCTCTTTCACCTTGGTCCCCTTTGCCCTAAGGTATTACAGTTGCAATGAGAGGCCCCTGGGCCTCCACAACTGCCCCCTTTTTGTTTTCAAGAATGAAAGCTTCTGCCATGGACTTTTGCAAGCGTTGAGCAAAACTGGATAAAATAACCAACACAATGAATACAATGTCTCTGCTGCTGTAGAGACACAAGCATATCCTCTCCCCCAAGTAATGAATGGGAAAGGGCCCATAATTTTTTTAGATTCATGGTCTTTGATCAGCAAAGGTGGCTTTTCTTTTCACTGGGCTGCAGTGAAATTAAATGCCAATTGCCTGATGACTGGTGAGTTGGCTCCATAAATGAGGTGTTGTAAAAGTTGAGCACATCAAGGGCCTTGGCCAGTGTCTCAATGGGAGATAATATGTGGACTCCCTGTCTCTGTTGATCAAGGATCCTTTGGATGGAAGAGTGGGCCCTCTGGACTATGGAGTGTCCTGTGGCAGAGTGTGGTATGGCTGTGACATGTTTTATAGCCCACTGGTCAGAAAATGGTTGGAATCAGTGGGAGGTATAAGCAGGACCATGATCAGTTTTAATTTCCTGTGGAACAGGGAAGGTGGAAAAAGCTAAAAAGGAACGTTTTATAGCACCTTTTGATTTCTCACCAGCATGGGCAAAGGCGAAAACCGCACCGTTGTCGGCGTCGATTCAGACGGGGATGTATTTTAGTCTCCCAAAAGGGGCTTGGTGTGTGATGCGTGATTGCCCGATCTGGAGACTCTTTAGTCCTCTTGGGTTGACTCCAGCTGTGACGGAAGCAAAGGCATGTTGCTGACAATTTGGGCAGGCGGCTGCCATGGATCTTGGCTGATCTTGGGTAATTTTAAAGATGCTGAGCGGTGCAGGAATGTTTGGATGGTAGAAGCGGTGGCGGATCCTAGCCTGGTCAGAAACATTCCATAGGGAGGTTTGGAGAACCATTGCTGAGGCATCTGCTCTAGCATTGCCTACTATAAATGCAGGAAGGGTGGTATGAGACCTTGTGTACATGATATAGTGTGGGTGTTGTCTGTGGGACAAAAGAGAAATGAAAGGGGAAAGCAAATGCTCTAGTTGGGGTTAGAAATGTCTTTGAAAATGGAATTTTCGGTCCGCTGCACTAGGCCTTAGACATCTGCCGAATCAGTGATCAAATGAATAGGGCCTTTGAAAGCGGAGAAGGTCCTAACGAGTGCAGTCAATTCAGCAATTTGGGCAGGATGAGGATCCCCTGGCTTGGCTTTTGTCTCTTGAGCAATGCAGGCCCAGGGCAGTGCAGGGCAGGCCCAGAAGCAGAGCCCGGAGCCCTTGGAGGCTGCAAGCCTTAAACATCAGCGCCTGCAGCAGCCCAGATGCAGGTGCCACAGTTGCCAAGGCTGTCAAGGCCTTGAGAGCGGGAAGGTGGATTTTGCATCCCTGTGGCCTGATGGCAGCTCTGGAGCCAGGAGTGGCTGTGGCTGCAGCAGGACGGGTGGCTGAAAGTTTCCTGCCTTGCTTTGGTGGCATGGCTGCAGGGGCCAGTGCAGTGAGAGCCCCCTCTGTGCTGGTGGCAGCTCAGCTCTTGGGGACGCCGCTGTGCCCCAGCCCAGGAGCAGCAGCAGTGCCCAGGGGCAGCAGTGGTGCCAGTGGGACCCCCTGTGCACAGGGACCCCCAGCCGCGGGGTGGCCGTGGCAGCAGCCCCAGGGAGCTCCAGCCCCGGGATCCCGGAACAAGTGGAAATCCCAACTGTGCAAATGCTTCCTGTGCCCAAAAGTGTTGGAACCCAGAGCATCTCTCTGGATGCCCTGGATGTCTCAAAGCCCTGGCAGGGGCTCGGAGACCCTGGCAGGAAGCCAAAGACACCTGGAAATTCCATCTTAATTCATGGAGCAAATTGCCAACCTTATATGAAGAACTACAGGCCACAAAAGTTTAAGTAGCACAGTAGTAGGAATCACAGGGTGAAGGACAAAATTATAATGCACTGTACAGGGGGGTTTTATATGTTGTACAGGGGGGATTTAGAATACTGTGCATGGGTCGGGAGTCCCAAGGTGGAGGAATTTGGGCGTGCCCTGTCCTTCTTCTTTCTTCTTCTTGGCATCCATGTTCAGGATGATGTTGGCATGTGTGCATTGGTTCATAGAGAAAGTGCACTTGCCAACAAGGGCGAAAAGTATTGGAAATTAAAGGTAAATATCTACTATGTAGTTTTCACTATAAAAGAGACAACCACCCCGTGGGCGGGGGAGAGTGCCCTTGGCTGTCTTGCTGATCAGACCTCGGCTGGACAGACAGAAAAACTTTGGAGATAAGGAACAATAAAGTCAACTGAAGACCAAAAAGCAAGAGTCCAGACTCCTTCTTCGAAAGCGCGGCCTGCCCAGAACCACCTTTTCCCGTGCTGGGGCAGAGACCACTGGCAGCCGAGCCCGGCACGAAGGAATGAGAAAGACAAGTGAGGTTTTCTAAAGAAGCAGTATTTATTTGCTGAAGATCGGCAAATTCTAGGATTTCCAGAACACCTTTCATATTTCCATGGGATGCTATGGACTAACAGTCTTCAAAACATATTTACAGAGAACTTCTAAGCGACGAACATATTTACAGAATTCTTCTAACTTTTCAAACATATTTACAGAGGCGTCGTATCTGTGGCCATCATCTGCATCAGGCCTGGAAGAAAGGAAGAAGCAAAGCTGGACTCTGCTGCCAGCACTGGGCCCAGCTGGGCTGGGAGCTGGCCCCCAGGAGCTGGGACAGGGCTGGCAGGGCTGCTGTGGCCCCAGGCAAGTGCAGGGCAGGCCAGGGCTGGTGCGTGTGCCAGCACAATCCAGGCCCCCCTGCGGGCAGCGTGTCCCTGAGCGGGGCCATCCAGCCCAGCCCAAGCCTGGCGACAGGGCAGCCACTGTGTCTGTGGGCAGGGCATGGGGAGCATCTGCCTGTCTTACTTGTGGGGCTCCAACTTCATCCAAGGACCATGGGCTCCTCCTCATCCTCCTCGTCCACTTCCATCTGCTCGATATTGTCCTCCTCTTCGACTTCCATCTCCTCAAGTGGCTCTTCTGTGTCTACCTCCATCCTTTCTTCCCCATCCAGCACCATGTCCACTTCCATTTCCTCTATACCATCTCTGGCAGTCTGCAAGAGACAGCACAATCTCACAGTGGGCTTCCTGTCCCACACCATCCATTGCCACGCGGCTGCTGCCTGCTCAAGCAGGCTGCCCCCTCCCTGGAATGGCACTGTACCTCCACTGGCACAGCAGTGCTCATCCTGCTGGGATTGGTGCTCCAGAGCAGGCGTCAGGAAAATCCCAGGTGGCAGCAACAGCTCAGCGCTGACGGGCAGAGCGCAGAGCGAGCGCCAACTGAGCGCTGGCAGCAGGCAGAGTGTCTGCTGAGGTCGTTTCCAGGTGCTGGACGTTCCACCTGGAACACTGTGGGAGCTGTGATGTCACAGAAGTTTCAGGGCCGCGCCACACTGGGAAATGGGCATGGTAGAATGATGAAATCCTTGAATGGTTTGGCTTGGAAGGGACCCTAAAGATCATCTGGTTCCAAGCTGAGCAACTTCCCAGCAGAGCAGGTTGCTGCGGCCCCTGTCCAAGGTGGCCTTGGATGCTCCTTGGCATGGGGTATGCACAGCCTCTCTGCACTGGTCCCAGTGTCAGGGACAAGCACCCTGAGAGGAAAGAACTTCTTCCCATCATGGAATGGATTCCAGCTCTTGCAGTTTCATCTCATTCCCCCTTGTTCTGTCACTTCAGTTCCTGGCGGAGAGTCCTCTCCCACTTCCCTGTGGGTCAGGCTGTTCCTGCAGGGTCACACATGTGGCTGAAGCTGCAGGCAGGAGAGAGAGAAGCCAAGCTGGCAGAGAGAGGAAATGGGGAAAGTGACATGAGAGATGAGCAAAGAAGGAAAATGTAAAGACATGCAAGGCATTGGGTTGGGTGGGCTGCGGGATTCATGACTTCTTTTAGAGGCCAGCTTCTCTGGTGCACTCAATGACTGTGTGATTGCGGCGTGTCCACAGTGAGCCCGTGTGAGCGAGCTGCACTGCCAGAGGCCGGAGCACACTTGCTTCAAGTGCTGATGCATGAGGCCAGAGACGGGTCTTTGTGTGCAACTCCAAACGCTGTGCATTGCGATGAAGAGGGTCCAGGGCCAGAGAGAAAATGAGGCTGGGGACTGAGGGTTTTATATGGGGGGGAGAAGGGGCGAAGCCAGGGCCTGCAGGGGACAAGAGAGGGAAGAACATTCTCTGGAGAGTAGATATAAGGAAAAAATGGCAGTTGAAGTGGGTGATGGCAACAAAAGCTGCAGATTGCAAGAGGCTGCAAGTGGCCATGGGTGAGAGCCCTGCATTCAGAGGGGTTTCTCTCTTTCACCTTGGTCCCCTTTGCCCTAAGGTATTACAATTGCAATGAGAGGCCCCTGGGCCTCCACAACTGCCCCCTTTTTGTTTTCAAGAATGAAAGCTTCTGCCATGGACTTTTGCAAGCGTTGAGCAAAACTGGATAAAATAACCAACACAATGAATACAATGTCTCTGCTGCTGTAGAGACACAAGCATATCCTCTCCCCCAAGTAATGAATGGGAAAGGGCCCATAATTTTTTTAGATTCAGGGTCTTTGATCCACACAGGTGGCTTTTCTTTTCACTGGGCTGCAGTGAAATTAAATGCCAATTGCCTGATGACTGGTGAGTTGGCTCCATAAATGAGGTGTTGAAAAAGTTGAGCACATCAAGGGCCTTGGCCAGTGTCTCAATGGGAGATAATATGTGGACTCCCTGTCTCTGTTGATCAAGGATCCTTTGGATGGACCAGTGGGCCCTCTGGACTATGGAGTGTCCTGTGGCAGAGTGTGGTATGGCTGTGACATGTTTTATAGCCCACTGGTCAGAAAATGGTTGGAATCAGTGGGAGGTATAAGCAGGACCATGATCAGTTTTCATTTCCTGTGGAACAGGGAAGGTGGAAAAAGCTAAAAAGGAAGGTTTTATAGCACCTTTTGATTTCTCACCAGCATGGGCAAAGGCGAAAACCGCACCGTTGTCGGCGTCGATTCAGACGGGGATATATTTTAGTCTCCCAAAAGGGGCTTGGTGTGTGATGCGTGATTGCCCGATCTGGAGACTCTTTAGTCCTCTTGGGTTGACTCCAGCTGTGACAGAAGCAAAGGCATGTTGCTGACAATTTGGGCAGGCGGCTGCCATGGATCTTGGCTGATCTTGGGTAATTTTAAAGATGCTGAGCGGTGCAGGAATGTTTGGATGGTAGAAGCGGTGGCGGATCCTAGCCTGGTCAGAAACATTCCCTAGGGAGGTTTGGAGAACCATTGCTGAGGCATCTGCTCTAGCATTGCCTACTATAAATGCAGGAAGGGTGGTATGAGACCTTGTGTACATGATACAGTGTGGGTGTTGTCTGTGGGACAAAAGAGAAATGAAAGGGGAAAGCAAATGCTCTAGTTGGGGTTAGAAATGTCTTTGAAAATGGAATTTTCGGTCCGCTGCACTAGGCCTTAGACATCTGCCGAATCAGTGATCAAATGAATAGGGCCTTTGAAAGCGGAGAAGGTCCTAACGAGTGCAGTCAATTCAGCAATTTGGGCAGGATGAGGATCCCCTGGCTTGGCTTTTGTCTCTTGAGCAATGCAGGCCCAGGGCAGTGCAGGGCAGGCCCAGAAGCAGAGCCCGGAGCCCTTGGAGGCTGCAAGCCTTAAACATCAGCGCCTGCAGCAGCCCAGATGCAGGTGCCACAGTTGCCAAGGCTGTCAAGGCCTTGAGAGTGGGAAGGTGGATTTTGCATCCCTGTGGCCTGATGGCAGCTCTGGAGCCAGGAGTGGCTGTGGCTGCAGCAGGACGGGTGGCTGAAAGTTTCCTGCCTTGCTTTGGTGGCATGGCTGCAGGGGCCAGTGCAATGAGAGCCCCCTCTGTGCTGGTGGCAGCTCAGCTCTTGGGGACGCCGCTGTGCCCCAGCCCAGGAGCAGCAGCAGTGCCCAGGGGCAGCAGTGGTGCCAGTGGGACCCCCTGTGCACAGGGACCCCCAGCCGCGGGGTGGCCGTGGCAGCAGCCCCAGGGAGCTCCAGCCCCGGGATCCCGGAACAAGTGGAAATCCCAACTGTGCAAATGCTTCCTGTGCCCAAAGGTGTCAGAACCCAGAGCATCTGTCTGGATGCCCTGGATGTCTCAAAGCCCTGGCAGGGGCTCGGAGACCCTGGCAGGAAGCCAAAGACACCTGGAAATTCCATCTTAATTCATGGAGCAAATTGCCAACCTTATATGAAGAACTACAGGCCACAAAAGTTTAAGTAGCACAGTAGTAGGAATCACAGGGTGAAGGACAAAATTATAATGCACTGTACAGGGGGGTTTTATATGTTGTACAGGGGGGATTTAGAATACTGTGCATGGGTCGGGAGTCCCAAGGTGGAGGAATTTGGGCGTGCCCTGTCCTTCTTCTTTCTTCTTCTTGGCATCCATGTTCAGGATGATGTTGGCATGTGTGCATTGGTTCATAGAGAAAGTGCACTTGCCAACAAGGGCGAAAAGTATTGGAAATTAAAGGTAAATATCTACTATGTAGTTTTCACTATAAAAGAGACAACCACCCCGTGGGCGGGGGAGAGTGCCCTTGGCTGTCTTGCTGATCAGACCTCGGCTGGACAGACAGAAAAACTTTGGAGATAAGGAACAATAAAGTCAACTGAAGACCAAAAAGCAAGAGTCCAGACTCCTTCTTCGAAAGCGCGGCCTGCCCAGAACCACCTTTTCCCGTGCTGGGGCAGAGACCACTGGCAGCCGAGCCCGGCACGAAGGAATGAGAAAGACAAGTGAGGTTTTTTAAAGAAGCAGTATTTATTTGCTGAAGATCGGCAAATTCTAGGATTTCCAGAACACCTTTCATATTTCCATGGGATGCTATGGACTAACAGTCTTCAAAACATATTTACAGAGAACTTCTAAGCGACGAACATATTTACAGAATTCTTCTAACTTTTCAAACATATTTACAGAGGCGTCGTATCTGTGGCCATCATCTGCATCAGGCCTGGAAGAAAGGAAGAAGCAAAGCTGGACTCTGCTGCCAGCACTGGGCCCAGCTGGGCTGGGAGCTGGCCCCCAGGAGCTGGGACAGGGCTGGCAGGGCTGCTGTGGCCCCAGGCAAGTGCAGGGCAGGCCAGGGCTGGTGCGTGTGCCAGCACAATCCAGGCCCCCCTGCGGGCAGCGTGTCCCTGAGCGTTGCCATCCAGCCCAGCCCAAGCCTGGCGACAGGGCAGCCACTGTGTCTGTGGGCAGGGCATGGGGAGCATCTGCCCGTCTTACTTGTGGGGCTCCATCTTCATCCAAGGACCATGGGCTCCTCCTCATCCTCCTCGTCCACTTCCATCTGCTCGGTATTGTCCTCCTCTTCGACTTCCATCTCCTCAAGTGGCTCTTCTGTGTCTACCTCCATCCTTTCTTCCCCATCCAGCACCATGTCCACTTCCATTTCCTCTATACCATCTCTGGCAGTCTGCAAGAGACAGCACAATCTCACAGTGGGCTTCCTGTCCCACACCATCCATTGCCACGTGGCTGCAGCCTGCTCAAGCAGGCTGCCCCCTCCCTGGAATGGCACTGTACCTCCACTGGCACAGCAGTGCTCATCCTGCTGGGATTGGTGCTCCAGCGCAGGCGTCAGGAAAATCCCAGGCGGCAGCAACAGCTCAGCGCTGACGGGCAGAGCGCAGAGCGAGCGCCAACTGAGCGCTGGCAGCAGGCAGAGTGTCTGCTGTGGTCGTTTCCAGGTGCTGGACGTTCCACCTGGAACACTGTGGGAGCTGTGATGTCACAGAAGTTTCAGGGCCGCGCCACACTGGGAAATGGGCATGGTAGAATGATGAAATCCTTGAATGGTTTGGCTTGGAAGGGACCCTAAAGATCATCTGGTTCCAAGCTGAGCAACTTCCCAGCAGAGCAGGTTGCTGCGGCCCCTGTCCAAGGTGGCCTTGGATGCTCCTTGGCATGGGGTATGCACAGCCTCTCTGCACTGGTCCCAGTGTCAGGGACAAGCACCCTGAGAGGAAAGAACTTCTTCCCATCATGGAATGGATTCCAGCTCTTGCAGTTTCATCTCATTCCCCCTTGTTCTGTCACTTCAGTTCCTGGCGGAGAGTCCTCTCCCACTTCCCTGTGGGTCAGGCTGTTCCTGCAGGGTCACACATGTGGCTGAAGCTGCAGGCAGGAGAGAGAGAAGCCAAGCTGCCAGCCAGAGCAAATGGGGAAAGTGACATGAGAGATGAGCGAAGAAGGAAAAAGTAGAGACATGCAAGGCATTGGGTTGGGTGGGCTGTGGCATTCATGCCTTTCATTAGAGGCCAGGTTCTCTGGTGCACTCAATGACTGTGTGATTGCGGCGTGTCCACAGTGAGCCCGTGTGAGCGAGCTGCACTCCCAGAGGCCGGAGCACACTTGCTTCAAGTGCTGATGCATGAGGCCAGAGACAGGTCTTTGTGTGGAACTCCAAACGCTGTGCATTGCGATGAAGAGGGTCCAGGGCCAGAGAGAAAATGAGGCTGGGGACTGAGGGTTTTATATGGGGGGGAGAAGGGGCGAAGCCAGGGCCTGCAGGGGACAAGAGAGGGAAGAACATTCTCTGGAGAGTAGATATAAGGAAAAAATGGCAGTTGAAGTGGGTGATGGCAACAAAAGCTGCAGATTGCAAGAGGCTGCAAGTGGCCATGGGTGAGAGCCCTGCATTCAGAGGGGTTTCTCTCTTTCACCTTGGTCCCCTTTGCCCTAAGGTATTACAGTTGCAATGAGAGGCCCCTGGGCCTCCACAACTGCCCCCTTTTTGTTTTCAAGAATGAAAGCTTCTGCCATGGACTTTTGCAAGCGTTGAGCAAAACTGGATAAAATAACCAACACAATGAATACAATGTCTCTGCTGCTGTAGAGACACAAGCATATCCTCTCCCCCAAGTAATGAATGGGAAAGGGCCCATAATTTTTTTAGATTCATGGTCTTTGATCAGCAAAGGTGGCTTTTCTTTTCACTGGGCTGCAGTGAAATTAAATGCCAATTGCCTGATGACTGGTGAGTTGGCTCCATAAATGAGGTGTTGTAAAAGTTGAGCACATCAAGGGCCTTGGCCAGTGTCTCAATGGGAGATAATATGTGGACTCCCTGTCTCTGTTGATCAAGGATCCTTTGGATGGAAGAGTGGGCCCTCTGGACTATGGAGTGTCCTGTGGCAGAGTGTGGTATGGCTGTGACATGTTTTATAGCCCACTGGTCAGAAAATGGTTGGAATCAGTGGGAGGTATAAGCAGGACCATGATCAGTTTTAATTTCCTGTGGAACAGGGAAGGTGGAAAAAGCTAAAAAGGAACGTTTTATAGCACCTTTTGATTTCTCACCAGCATGGGCAAAGGCGAAAACCGCACCGTTGTCGGCGTCGATTCAGACGGGGATGTATTTTAGTCTCCCAAAAGGGGCTTGGTGTGTGATGCGTGATTGCCCGATCTGGAGACTCTTTAGTCCTCTTGGGTTGACTCCAGCTGTGACGGAAGCAAAGGCATGTTGCTGACAATTTGGGCAGGCGGCTGCCATGGATCTTGGCTGATCTTGGGTAATTTTAAAGATGCTGAGCGGTGCAGGAATGTTTGGATGGTAGAAGCGGTGGCGGATCCTAGCCTGGTCAGAAACATTCCATAGGGAGGTTTGGAGAGCCGTTGCTGAGGCATCGGCTCTAGCATTGCCTACTATAAATGCAGGAAGGGTGGTATGAGACCTTGTGTACATGATATAGTGTGGGTGTTGTCTGTGGGACAAAAGAGAAATGAAAGGGGAAAGCAAATGCCCTAGTTGGGGTTAGAAATGTCTTTGAAAATGGAATTTTCGGTCCGCTGCACTAGGCCTTAGACATCTGCCGAATCAAATGAATAGGGCCTTTGAAAGCGGAGAAGGTCCTAATGAGTGCAGTCAATTCAGCAATTTGGGCAGGATGAGGATCCCCTGGCTTGGCTTTTGTCTCTTGAGCAATGCAGGCCCAGGGCAGTGCAGGGCAGGCCCAGAAGCAGAGCCCGGAGCCCTTGGAGGCTGCAAGCCTTAAACATCAGTGCCTGCAGCAGCCCAGATGCAGGTGCCACAGTTGCAAAGGCTGTCAAGGCCTTGAGAGTGGGAAGGTGGATTTTGCATCCCTGTGGCCTGATGGCAGCTCTGGAGCCAGGAGTGGCTGTGGCTGCAGCAGGACGGGTGGCTGAAAGTTTCCTGCCTTGCTTTGGTGGCATGGCTGCAGGGGCCAGTGCAGTGAGAGCCCCCTCTGTGCTGGTGGCAGCTCAGCTCTTGGGGACGCCGCTGTGCCCCAGCCCAGGAGCAGCAGCAGTGCCCAGGGGCAGCAGTGGTTCCAGTGGGACCCCCTGTGCACAGGGACCCCCAGCCGCGGGGTGGCCGTGGCAGCAGCCCCAGGGAGCTCCAGCCCCGGGATCCCGGAACAAGTGGAAATCCCAACTGTGCAAATGCTTCCTGTGCCCAAAGGTGTCGGAACCCAGAGCATCTGTCTGGATGCCCTGGATGTCTCAAAGCCCTGGCAGGGGCTCGGAGACCCTGGCAGGAAGCCAAAGACACCTGGAAATTCCATCTTAATTCATGGAGCAAATTTCCAACCTTATATGAAGAACTACAGGCCACAAAAGTTTAAGTAGCACAGTAGTAGGAATCACAGGGTGAAGGACAAAATTATAATGCACTGTACAGGGGGGTTTTATATGTTGTACAGGGGGGATTTAGAATACTGTGCATGGGTCGGGAGTCCCAAGGTGGAGGAATTTGGGCGTGCCCTGTCCTTCTTCTTTCTTCTTCTTGGCATCCATGTTCAGGATGATGTTGGCATGTGTGCATTGGTTCATAGAGAAAGTGCACTTGCCAACAAGGGCGAAAAGTATTGGAAATTAAAGGTAAATATCTACTATGTAGTTTTCACTATAAAAGAGACAACCACCCCGTGGGCGGGGGAGAGTGCCCTTGGCTGTCTTGCTGATCAGACCTCGGCTGGACAGACAGAAAAACTTTGGAGATAAGGAACAATAAAGTCAACTGAAGACCAAAAAGCAAGAGTCCAGACTCCTTCTTCGAAAGCGCGGCCTGCCCAGAACCACCTTTTCCCGTGCTGGGGCAGAGACCACTGGCAGCCGAGCCCGGCACGAAGGAATGAGAAAGACAAGTGAGGTTTTCTAAAGAAGCAGTATTTATTTGCTGAAGATCGGCAAATTCTAGGATTTCCAGAACACCTTTCATATTTCCATGGGATCCTATGGACTAACAGTCTTCAAAACATATTTACAGAGAACTTCTAAGCGACGAACATATTTACAGAATTCTTCTAACTTTTCAAACATATTTACAGAGGCGTCGTATCTGTGGCCATCATCTGCATCAGGCCTGGAAGAAAGGAAGAAGCAAAGCTGGACTCTGCTGCCAGCACTGGGCCCAGCTGGGCTGGGAGCTGGCCCCCAGGAGCTGGGACAGGGCTGGCAGGGCTGCTGTGGCCCCAGGCAAGTGCAGGGCAGGCCAGCGCTGGTGCTTGTGGCAGCACAATCCAGGCCCCCTGCGGGCAGCGTGTCCCTGAGCGGGGCCATCCAGCCCAGCCCCAGGCTGGCGTCAGGGCAGCCACTGTGTCTGTGGGCAGGGCATGGGGAGCATCTGCCCGTCTTACTTGTGGGGCTCCATCTTCATCCAAGGACCATGGGCTCCTCCTCATCCTCCTCGTCCACTTCCATCTGCTCGGTATTGTCCTCCTCTTCGACTTCCATCTCCTCAAGTGGCTCTTCTGTGTCTACCTCCATCCTTTCTTCCCCATCCAGCACCATGTCCACTTCCATTTCCTCTATACCATCTCTGGCAGTCTGCAAGAGACAGCACAATCTCACAGTGGGCTTCCTGTCCCACACCATCCATTGCCACGTGGCTGCAGCCTGCTCAAGCAGGCTGCCCCCTCCCTGGAATGGCACTGTACCTCCACTGGCACAGCAGTGCTCATCCTGCTGGGATTGGTGCTCCAGCGCAGGCGTCAGGAAAATCCCAGGCGGCAGCAACAGCTCAGCGCTGACGGGCAGAGCGCAGAGCGAGCGCCAACTGAGCGCTGGCAGCAGGCAGAGTGTCTGCTGTGGTCGTTTCCAGGTGCTGGACGTTCCACCTGGAACACTGTGGGAGCTGTGATGTCACAGAAGTTTCAGGGCCGCGCCACACTGGGAAATGGGCATGGTAGAATGATGAAATCCTTGAATGGTTTGGCTTGGAAGGGACCCTAAAGATCATCTGGTTCCAAGCTGAGCAACTTCCCAGCAGAGCAGGTTGCTGCGGCCCCTGTCCAAGGTGGCCTTGGATGCTCCTTGGCATGGGGTATGCACAGCCTCTCTGCACTGGTCCCAGTGTCAGGGACAAGCACCCTGAGAGGAAAGAACTTCTTCCCATCATGGAATGGATTCCAGCTCTTGCAGTTTCATCTCATTCCCCCTTGTTCTGTCACTTCAGTTCCTGGCGGAGAGTCCTCTCCCACTTCCCTGTGGGTCAGGCTGTTCCTGCAGGGTCACACATGTGGCTGAAGCTGCAGGCAGGAGAGAGAGAAGCCAAGCTGCCAGCCAGAGCAAATGGGGAAAGTGACATGAGAGATGAGCGAAGAAGGAAAAAGTAGAGACATGCAAGGCATTGGGTTGGGTGGGCTGTGGCATTCATGCCTTTCATTAGAGGCCAGGTTCTCTGGTGCACTCAATGACTGTGTGATTGCGGCGTGTCCACAGTGAGCCCGTGTGAGCGAGCTGCACTCCCAGAGGCCGGAGCACACTTGCTTCAAGTGCTGATGCATGAGGCCAGAGACAGGTCTTTGTGTGGAACTCCAAACGCTGTGCATTGCGATGAAGAGGGTCCAGGGCCAGAGAGAAAATGAGGCTGGGGACTGAGGGTTTTATATGGGGGGGAGAAGGGGCGAAGCCAGGGCCTGCAGGGGACAAGAGAGGGAAGAACATTCTCTGGAGAGTAGATATAAGGAAAAAATGGCAGTTGAAGTGGGTGATGGCAACAAAAGCTGCAGATTGCAAGAGGCTGCAAGTGGCCATGGGTGAGAGCCCTGCATTCAGAGGGGTTTCTCTCTTTCACCTTGGTCCCCTTTGCCCTAAGGTATTACAGTTGCAATGAGAGGCCCCTGGGCCTCCACAACTGCCCCCTTTTTGTTTTCAAGAATGAAAGCTTCTGCCATGGACTTTTGCAAGCGTTGAGCAAAACTGGATAAAATAACCAACACAATGAATACAATGTCTCTGCTGCTGTAGAGACACAAGCATATCCTCTCCCCCAAGTAATGAATGGGAAAGGGCCCATAATTTTTTTAGATTCATGGTCTTTGATCAGCAAAGGTGGCTTTTCTTTTCACTGGGCTGCAGTGAAATTAAATGCCAATTGCCTGATGACTGGTGAGTTGGCTCCATAAATGAGGTGTTGTAAAAGTTGAGCACATCAAGGGCCTTGGCCAGTGTCTCAATGGGAGATAATATGTGGACTCCCTGTCTCTGTTGATCAAGGATCCTTTGGATGGAAGAGTGGGCCCTCTGGACTATGGAGTGTCCTGTGGCAGAGTGTGGTATGGCTGTGACATGTTTTATAGCCCACTGGTCAGAAAATGGTTGGAATCAGTGGGAGGTATAAGCAGGACCATGATCAGTTTTAATTTCCTGTGGAACAGGGAAGGTGGAAAAAGCTAAAAAGGAACGTTTTATAGCACCTTTTGATTTCTCACCAGCATGGGCAAAGGCGAAAACCGCACCGTTGTCGGCGTCGATTCAGACGGGGATGTATTTTAGTCTCCCAAAAGGGGCTTGGTGTGTGATGCGTGATTGCCCGATCTGGAGACTCTTTAGTCCTCTTGGGTTGACTCCAGCTGTGACGGAAGCAAAGGCATGTTGCTGACAATTTGGGCAGGCGGCTGCCATGGATCTTGGCTGATCTTGGGTAATTTTAAAGATGCTGAGCGGTGCAGGAATGTTTGGATGGTAGAAGCGGTGGCGGATCCTAGCCTGGTCAGAAACATTCCATAGGGAGGTTTGGAGAGCCGTTGCTGAGGCATCGGCTCTAGCATTGCCTACTATAAATGCAGGAAGGGTGGTATGAGACCTTGTGTACATGATATAGTGTGGGTGTTGTCTGTGGGACAAAAGAGAAATGAAAGGGGAAAGCAAATGCCCTAGTTGGGGTTAGAAATGTCTTTGAAAATGGAATTTTCGGTCCGCTGCACTAGGCCTTAGACATCTGCCGAATCAAATGAATAGGGCCTTTGAAAGCGGAGAAGGTCCTAATGAGTGCAGTCAATTCAGCAATTTGGGCAGGATGAGGATCCCCTGGCTTGGCTTTTGTCTCTTGAGCAATGCAGGCCCAGGGCAGTGCAGGGCAGGCCCAGAAGCAGAGCCCGGAGCCCTTGGAGGCTGCAAGCCTTAAACATCAGTGCCTGCAGCAGCCCAGATGCAGGTGCCACAGTTGCAAAGGCTGTCAAGGCCTTGAGAGTGGGAAGGTGGATTTTGCATCCCTGTGGCCTGATGGCAGCTCTGGAGCCAGGAGTGGCTGTGGCTGCAGCAGGACGGGTGGCTGAAAGTTTCCTGCCTTGCTTTGGTGGCATGGCTGCAGGGGCCAGTGCAGTGAGAGCCCCCTCTGTGCTGGTGGCAGCTCAGCTCTTGGGGACGCCGCTGTGCCCCAGCCCAGGAGCAGCAGCAGTGCCCAGGGGCAGCAGTGGTTCCAGTGGGACCCCCTGTGCACAGGGACCCCCAGCCGCGGGGTGGCCGTGGCAGCAGCCCCAGGGAGCTCCAGCCCCGGGATCCCGGAACAAGTGGAAATCCCAACTGTGCAAATGCTTCCTGTGCCCAAAGGTGTCGGAACCCAGAGCATCTGTCTGGATGCCCTGGATGTCTCAAAGCCCTGGCAGGGGCTCGGAGACCCTGGCAGGAAGCCAAAGACACCTGGAAATTCCATCTTAATTCATGGAGCAAATTTCCAACCTTATATGAAGAACTACAGGCCACAAAAGTTTAAGTAGCACAGTAGTAGGAATCACAGGGTGAAGGACAAAATTATAATGCACTGTACAGGGGGGTTTTATATGTTGTACAGGGGGGATTTAGAATACTGTGCATGGGTCGGGAGTCCCAAGGTGGAGGAATTTGGGCGTGCCCTGTCCTTCTTCTTTCTTCTTCTTGGCATCCATGTTCAGGATGATGTTGGCATGTGTGCATTGGTTCATAGAGAAAGTGCACTTGCCAACAAGGGCGAAAAGTATTGGAAATTAAAGGTAAATATCTACTATGTAGTTTTCACTATAAAAGAGACAACCACCCCGTGGGCGGGGGAGAGTGCCCTTGGCTGTCTTGCTGATCAGACCTCGGCTGGACAGACAGAAAAACTTTGGAGATAAGGAACAATAAAGTCAACTGAAGACCAAAAAGCAAGAGTCCAGACTCCTTCTTCGAAAGCGCGGCCTGCCCAGAACCACCTTTTCCCGTGCTGGGGCAGAGACCACTGGCAGCCGAGCCCGGCACGAAGGAATGAGAAAGACAAGTGAGGTTTTCTAAAGAAGCAGTATTTATTTGCTGAAGATCGGCAAATTCTAGGATTTCCAGAACACCTTTCATATTTCCATGGGATCCTATGGACTAACAGTCTTCAAAACATATTTACAGAGAACTTCTAAGCGACGAACATATTTACAGAATTCTTCTAACTTTTCAAACATATTTACAGAGGCGTCGTATCTGTGGCCATCATCTGCATCAGGCCTGGAAGAAAGGAAGAAGCAAAGCTGGACTCTGCTGCCAGCACTGGGCCCAGCTGGGCTGGGAGCTGGCCCCCAGGAGCTGGGACAGGGCTGGCAGGGCTGCTGTGGCCCCAGGCAAGTGCAGGGCAGGCCAGCGCTGGTGCTTGTGGCAGCACAATCCAGGCCCCCTGCGGGCAGCGTGTCCCTGAGCGGGGCCATCCAGCCCAGCCCCAGGCTGGCGTCAGGGCAGCCACTGTGTCTGTGGGCAGGGCATGGGGAGCATCTGCCCGTCTTACTTGTGGGGCTCCATCTTCATCCAAGGACCATGGGCTCCTCCTCATCCTCCTCGTCCACTTCCATCTGCTCGATATTGTCCTCCTCTTCGACTTCCATCTCCTCAAGTGGCTCTTCTGTGTCTACCTCCATCCTTTCTTCCCCATCCAGCACCATGTCCGCTTCCATTTCCTCTATACCATCTCTGGCAGTCTGCAAGAGACAGCACAATCTCACAGTGGGCTTCCTGTCCCACACCATCCATTGCCACGTGGCTGCAGCCTGCTCAAGCAGGCTGCCCCCTCCCTGGAATGGCACAGTACCTCCACTGGCACAGCAGTGCTCATCCTGCTGGGATTGGTGCTCCAGAGCAGGCGTCAGGAAAATCCCTGGCGGCAGCAACAGCTCAGCGCTGACGGGCAGAGCGCAGAGCGAGCGCCAACTGAGCGCTGGCAGCAGGCAGAGTGTCTGCTGAGGTCGTTTCCAGGTGCTGGACGTTCCACCTGGAACACTGTGGGAGCTGTGATGTCACAGAAGTTTCAGGGCCGCGCCACACTGGGAAATGGGCATGGTAGAATGATGAAATCCTTGAATGGTTTGGCTTGGAAGGGACCCTAAAGATCATCTGGTTCCAAGCTGAGCAACTTCCCAGCAGAGCAGGTTGCTGCGGCCCCTGTCCAAGGTGGCCTTGGATGCTCCTTGGCATGGGGTATGCACAGCCTCTCTGCACTGGTCCCAGTGTCAGGGACAAGCACCCTGAGAGGAAAGAACTTCTTCCCATCATGGAATGGATTCCAGCTCTTGCAGTTTCATCTCATTCCCCCTTGTTCTGTCACTTCAGTTCCTGGCGGAGAGTCCTCTCCCACTTCCCTGTGGGTCAGGCTGTTCCTGCAGGGTCACACATGTGGCTGAAGCTGCAGGCAGGAGAGAGAGAAGCCAAGCTGGCAGAGAGAGGAAATGGGGAAAGTGACATGAGAGATGAGCAAAGAAGGAAAATGTAAAGACATGCAAGGCATTGGGTTGGGTGGGCTGTGGCATTCATGACTTCTTTTAGAGGCCAGCTTCTCTGGTGCACTCAATGACTGTGTGATTGCGGCGTGTCCACAGTGAGCCCGTGTGAGCGAGCTGCACTGCCAGAGGCCGGAGCACACTTGCTTCAAGTGCTGATGCATGAGGCCAGAGACGGGTCTTTGTGTGCAACTCCAAACGCTGTGCATTGCGATGAAGAGGGTCCAGGGCCAGAGAGAAAATGAGGCTGGGGACTGAGGGTTTTATATGGGGGGGAGAAGGGGCGAAGCCAGGGCCTGCAGGGGACAAGAGAGGGAAGAACATTCTCTGGAGAGTAGATATAAGGAAAAAATGGCAGTTGAAGTGGGTGATGGCAACAAAAGCTGCAGATTGCAAGAGGCTGCAAGTGGCCATGGGTGAGAGGCCTGCATTCAGAGGGGTTTCTCTCTTTCACCTTGGTCCCCTTTGCCCTAAGGTATTACAGTTGCAATGAGAGGCCCCTGGGCCTCCACAACTGCCCCCTTTTTGTTTTCAAGAATGAAAGCTTCTGCCATGGACTTTTGCAAGCGTTGAGCAAAACTGGATAAAATAACCAACACAATGAATACAATGTCTCTGCTGCTGTAGAGACACAAGCATATCCTCTCCCCCAAGTAATGAATGGGAAAGGGCCCATAATTTTTTTAGATTCAGGGTCTTTGATCCACACAGGTGGCTTTTCTTTTCACTGGGCTGCAGTGAAATTAAATGCCAATTGCCTGATGACTGGTGAGTTGGCTCCATAAATGAGGTGTTGAAAAAGTTGAGCACATCAAGGGCCTTGGCCAGTGTCTCAATGGGAGATAATATGTGGACTCCCTGTCTCTGTTGATCAAGGATCCTTTGGATGGACCAGTGGGCCCTCTGGACTATGGAGTGTCCTGTGGCAGAGTGTGGTATGGCTGTGACATGTTTTATAGCCCACTGGTCAGAAAATGGTTGGAATCAGTGGGAGGTATAAGCAGGACCATGATCAGTTTTAATTTCCTGTGGAACAGGGAAGGTGGAAAAAGCTAAAAAGGAAGGTTTTATAGCACCTTTTGATTTCTCACCAGCATGGGCAAAGGCGAAAACCGCACCGTTGTCGGCGTCGATTCAGACGGGGATATATTTTAGTCTCCCAAAAGGGGCTTGGTGTGTGATGCGTGATTGCCCGATCTGGAGACTCTTTAGTCCTCTTGGGTTGAGTGCAGCTGTGACGGAAGCAAAGGCATGTTGCTGACAATTTGGGCAGGCGGCTGCCATGGATCTTGGCTGATCTTGGGTAATTTTAAAGATGCTGAGCGGTGCAGGAATGTTTGGATGGTAGAAGCGGTGGCGGATCCTAGCCTGGTCAGAAACATTCCATAGGGAGGTTTGGAGAGCCGTTGCTGAGGCATCGGCTCTAGCATTGCCTACTATAAATGCAGGAAGGGTGGTATGAGACCTTGTGTACATGATATAGTGTGGGTGTTGTCTGTGGGACAAAAGAGAAATGAAAGGGGAAAGCAAATGCTCTAGTTGGGGTTAGAAATGTCTTTGAAAATGGAATTTTCGGTCCGCTGCACTAGGCCTTAGACATCTGCCGAATCAAATGAATAGGGCCTTTGAAAGCGGAGAAGGTCCTAATGAGTGCAGTCAATTCAGCAATTTGGGCAGGATGAGGATCCCCTGGCTTGGCTTTTGTCTCTTGAGCAATGCAGGCCCAGGGCAGTGCAGGGCAGGCCCAGAAGCAGAGCCCGGAGCCCTTGGAGGCTGCAAGCCTTAAACATCAGCGCCTGCAGCAGCCCAGATGCAGGTGCCACAGTTGCCAAGGCTGTCAAGGCCTTGAGAGCGGGAAGGTGGATTTTGCATCCCTGTGGCCTGATGGCAGCTCTGGAGCCAGGAGTGGCTGTGGCTGCAGCAGGACGGGTGGCTGAAAGTTTCCTGCCTTGCTTTGGTGGCATGGCTGCAGGGGCCAGTGCAGTGAGAGCCCCCTCTGTGCTGGTGGCAGCTCAGCTCTTGGGGACGCCGCTGTGCCCCAGCCCAGGAGCAGCAGCAGTGCCCAGGGGCAGCAGTGGTGCCAGTGGGACCCCCTGTGCACAGGGACCCCCAGCCGCGGGGTGGCCGTGGCAGCAGCCCCAGGGAGCTCCAGCCCCGGGATCCCGGAACAAGTGGAAATCCCAACTGTGCAAATGCTTCCTGTGCCCAAAAGTGTTGGAACCCAGAGCATCTCTCTGGATGCCCTGGATGTCTCAAAGCCCTGGCAGGGGCTCGGAGACCCTGGCAGGAAGCCAAAGACACCTGGAAATTCCATCTTAATTCATGGAGCAAATTGCCAACCTTATATGAAGAACTACAGGCCACAAAAGTTTAAGTAGCACAGTAGTAGGAATCACAGGGTGAAGGACAAAATTATAATGCACTGTACAGGGGGGTTTTATATGTTGTACAGGGGGGATTTAGAATACTGTGCATGGGTCGGGAGTCCCAAGGTGGAGGAATTTGGGCGTGCCCTGTCCTTCTTCTTTCTTCTTCTTGGCATCCATGTTCAGGATGATGTTGGCATGTGTGCATTGGTTCATAGAGAAAGTGCACTTGCCAACAAGGGCGAAAAGTATTGGAAATTAAAGGTAAATATCTACTATGTAGTTTTCACTATAAAAGAGACAACCACCCCGTGGGCGGGGGAGAGTGCCCTTGGCTGTCTTGCTGATCAGACCTCGGCTGGACAGACAGAAAAACTTTGGAGATAAGGAACAATAAAGTCAACTGAAGACCAAAAAGCAAGAGTCCAGACTCCTTCTTCGAAAGCGCGGCCTGCCCAGAACCACCTTTTCCCGTGCTGGGGCAGAGACCACTGGCAGCCGAGCCCGGCACAAAGGAATGAGAAAGACAAGTGAGGTTTTCTAAAGAAGCAGTATTTATTTGCTGAAGATCGGCAAATTCTAGGATTTCCAGAACACCTTTCATATTTCCATGGGATCCTATGGACTAACAGTCTTCAAAACATATTTACAGAGAATTTCTAAGCGACGAACATATTTACAGAATTCTTCTAACTTTTCAAACATATTTACAGAGGCGTCGTATCTGTGGCCATCATCTGCATCAGGCCTGGAAGAAAGGAAGAAGCAAAGCTGGACTCTGCTGCCAGCACTGGGCCCAGCTGGGCTGGGAGCTGGCCCCCAGGAGCTGGGACAGGGCTGGCAGGGCTGCTGTGGCCCCAGGCAAGTGCAGGGCAGGCCAGGGCTGGTGCGTGTGCCAGCACAATCCAGGCCCCCCTGCGGGCAGCGTGTCCCTGAGCGGGGCCATCCAGCCCAGCCCAAGCCTGGCGACAGGGCAGCCACTGTGTCTGTGGGCAGGGCATGGGGAGCATCTGCCTGTCTTACTTGTGGGGCTCCAACTTCATCCAAGGACCATGGGCTCCTCCTCATCCTCCTCGTCCACTTCCATCTGCTCGATATTGTCCTCCTCTTCGACTTCCATCTCCTCAAGTGGCTCTTCTGTGTCTACCTCCATCCTTTCTTCCCCATCCAGCACCATGTCCACTTCCATTTCCTCTATACCATCTCTGGCAGTCTGCAAGAGACAGCACAATCTCACAGTGGGCTTCCTGTCCCACACCATCCATTGCCACGCGGCTGCTGCCTGCTCAAGCAGGCTGCCCCCTCCCTGGAATGGCACTGTACCTCCACTGGCACAGCAGTGCTCATCCTGCTGGGATTGGTGCTCCAGAGCAGGCGTCAGGAAAATCCCAGGTGGCAGCAACAGCTCAGCGCTGACGGGCAGAGCGCAGAGCGAGCGCCAACTGAGCGCTGGCAGCAGGCAGAGTGTCTGCTGAGGTCGTTTCCAGGTGCTGGACGTTCCACCTGGAACACTGTGGGAGCTGTGATGTCACAGAAGTTTCAGGGCCGCGCCACACTGGGAAATGGGCATGGTAGAATGATGAAATCCTTGAATGGTTTGGCTTGGAAGGGACCCTAAAGATCATCTGGTTCCAAGCTGAGCAACTTCCCAGCAGAGCAGGTTGCTGCGGCCCCTGTCCAAGGTGGCCTTGGATGCTCCTTGGCATGGGGTATGCACAGCCTCTCTGCACTGGTCCCAGTGTCAGGGACAAGCACCCTGAGAGGAAAGAACTTCTTCCCATCATGGAATGGATTCCAGCTCTTGCAGTTTCATCTCATTCCCCCTTGTTCTGTCACTTCAGTTCCTGGCGGAGAGTCCTCTCCCACTTCCCTGTGGGTCAGGCTGTTCCTGCAGGGTCACACATGTGGCTGAAGCTGCAGGCAGGAGAGAGAGAAGCCAAGCTGGCAGAGAGAGGAAATGGGGAAAGTGACATGAGAGATGAGCAAAGAAGGAAAAAGTAGAGACATGCAAGGCATTGGGTTGGGTGGGCTGCGGGATTCATGACTTCTTTTAGAGGCCAGCTTCTCTGGTGCACTCAATGACTGTGTGATTGCGGCGTGTCCACAGTGAGCCCGTGTGAGCGAGCTGCACTGCCAGAGGCCGGAGCACACTTGCTTCAAGTGCTGATGCATGAGGCCAGAGACGGGTCTTTGTGTGCAACTCCAAACGCTGTGCATTGTGATGAAGAGGGTCCAGGGCCAGAGAGAAAATGAGGCTGGGGACTGAGGGTTTTATATGGGGGGGAGAAGGGGCGAAGCCAGGGCCTGCAGGGGACAAGAGAGGGAAGAACATTCTCTGGAGAGTAGATATAAGGAAAAAATGGCAGTTGAAGTGGGTGATGGCAACAAAAGCTGCAGATTGCAAGAGGCTGCAAGTGGCCATGGGTGAGAGCCCTGCATTCAGAGGGGTTTCTCTCTTTCACCTTGGTCCCCTTTGCCCTAAGGTATTACAGTTGCAATGAGAGGCCCCTGGGCCTCCACAACTGCCCCCTTTTTGTTTTCAAGAATGAAAGCTTCTGCCATGGACTTTTGCAAGCGTTGAGCAAAACTGGATAAAATAACCAACACAATGAATACAATGTCTCTGCTGCTGTAGAGACACAAGCATATCCTCTCCCCCAAGTAATGAATGGGAAAGGGCCCATAATTTTTTTAGATTCAGGGTCTTTGATCAGCAAAGGTGGCTTTTCTTTTCACTGGGCTGCAGTGAAATTAAATGCCAATTGCCTGATGACTGGTGAGTTGGCTCCATAAATGAGGTGTTGAAAAAGTTGAGCACATCAAGGGCCTTGGCCAGTGTCTCAATGGGAGATAATATGTGGACTCCCTGTCTCTGTTGATCAAGGATCCTTTGGATGGACCAGTGGGCCCTCTGGACTATGGAGTGTCCTGTGGCAGAGTGTGGTATGGCTGTGACATGTTTTATAGCCCACTGGTCAGAAAATGGTTGGAATCAGTGGGAGGTATAAGCAGGACCATGATCAGTTTTAATTTCCTGTGGAACAGGGAAGGTGGAAAAAGCTAAAAAGGAAGGTTTTATAGCACCTTTTGATTTCTCACCAGCATGGGCAAAGGCGAAAACCGCACCGTTGTCGGCGTCGATTCAGACGGGGATATATTTTAGTCTCCCAAAAGGGGCTTGGTGTGTGATGCGTGATTGCCTGATCTGGAGACTCTTTAGTCCTCTTGGGTTGAGTGCAGCTGTGACGGAAGCAAAGGCATGTTGCTGACAATTTGGGCAGGCGGCTGCCATGGATCTTGGCTGATCTTGGGTAATTTTAAAGATGCTGAGCGGTGCAGGAATGTTTGGATGGTAGAAGCGGTGGCGGATCCTAGCCTGGTCAGAAACATTCCATAGGGAGGTTTGGAGAGCCGTTGCTGAGGCATCGGCTCTAGCATTGCCTACTATAAATGCAGGAAGGGTGGTATGAGACCTTGTGTACATGATATAGTGTGGGTGTTGTCTGTGGGACAAAAGAGAAATGAAAGGGGAAAGCAAATGCTCTAGTTGGGGTTAGAAATGTCTTTGAAAATGGAATTTTCGGTCCGCTGCACTAGGCCTTAGACATCTGCCGAATCAAATGAATAGGGCCTTTGAAAGCGGAGAAGGTCCTAACGAGTGCAGTCAATTCAGCAATTTGGGCAGGATGAGGATCCCCTGGCTTGGCTTTTGTCTCTTGAGCAATGCAGGCCCAGGGCAGTGCAGGGCAGGCCCAGAAGCAGAGCCCGGAGCCCTTGGAGGCTGCAAGCCTTAAACATCAGCGCCTGCAGCAGCCCAGATGCAGGTGCCACAGTTGCCAAGGCTGTCAAGGCCTTGAGAGCGGGAAGGTGGATTTTGCATCCCTGTGGCCTGATGGCAGCTCTGGAGCCAGGAGTGGCTGTGGCTGCAGCAGGACGGGTGGCTGAAAGTTTCCTGCCTTGCTTTGGTGGCATGGCTGCAGGGGCCAGTGCAGTGAGAGCCCCCTCTGTGCTGGTGGCAGCTCAGCTCTTGGGGACGCCGCTGTGCCCCAGCCCAGGAGCAGCAGCAGTGCCCAGGGGCAGCAGTGGTGCCAGTGGGACCCCCTGTGCACAGGGACCCCCAGCCGCGGGGTGGCCGTGGCAGCAGCCCCAGGGAGCTCCAGCCCCGGGATCCCGGAACAAGTG
Organism: Passer domesticus; assembly: GCF_036417665.1. NCBI lineage: Eukaryota > Metazoa > Chordata > Aves > Passeriformes > Passeridae > Passer > Passer domesticus. The sequence goes on along the minus strand of NC_087493.1, from coordinate 741,987 downwards.
GAAATCCCAACTGTGCAAATGCTTCCTGTGCCCAAAAGTGTTGGAACCCAGAGCATCTCTCTGGATGCCCTGGATGTCTCAAAGCCCTGGCAGGGGCTCGGAGACCCTGGCAGGAAGCCAAAGACACCTGGAAATTCCATCTTAATTCATGGAGCAAATTGCCAACCTTATATGAAGAACTACAGGCCACAAAAGTTTAAGTAGCACAGTAGTAGGAATCACAGGGTGAAGGACAAAATTATAATGCACTGTACAGGGGGGTTTTATATGTTGTACAGGGGGGATTTAGAATACTGTGCATGGGTCGGGAGTCCCAAGGTGGAGGAATTTGGGCGTGCCCTGTCCTTCTTCTTTCTTCTTCTTGGCATCCATGTTCAGGATGATGTTGGCATGTGTGCATTGGTTCATAGAGAAAGTGCACTTGCCAACAAGGGCGAAAAGTATTGGAAATTAAAGGTAAATATCTACTATGTAGTTTTCACTATAAAAGAGACAACCACCCCGTGGGCGGGGGAGAGTGCCCTTGGCTGTCTTGCTGATCAGACCTCGGCTGGACAGACAGAAAAACTTTGGAGATAAGGAACAATAAAGTCAACTGAAGACCAAAAAGCAAGAGTCCAGACTCCTTCTTCGAAAGCGCGGCCTGCCCAGAACCACCTTTTCCCGTGCTGGGGCAGAGACCACTGGCAGCCGAGCCCGGCACAAAGGAATGAGAAAGACAAGTGAGGTTTTCTAAAGAAGCAGTATTTATTTGCTGAAGATCGGCAAATTCTAGGATTTCCAGAACACCTTTCATATTTCCATGGGATCCTATGGACTAACAGTCTTCAAAACATATTTACAGAGAATTTCTAAGCGACGAACATATTTACAGAATTCTTCTAACTTTTCAAACATATTTACAGAGGCGTCGTATCTGTGGCCATCATCTGCATCAGGCCTGGAAGAAAGGAAGAAGCAAAGCTGGACTCTGCTGCCAGCACTGGGCCCAGCTGGGCTGGGAGCTGGCCCCCAGGAGCTGGGACAGGGCTGGCAGGGCTGCTGTGGCCCCAGGCAAGTGCAGGGCAGGCCAGGGCTGGTGCGTGTGCCAGCACAATCCAGGCCCCCCTGCGGGCAGCGTGTCCCTGAGCGGGGCCATCCAGCCCAGCCCAAGCCTGGCGACAGGGCAGCCACTGTGTCTGTGGGCAGGGCATGGGGAGCATCTGCCTGTCTTACTTGTGGGGCTCCAACTTCATCCAAGGACCATGGGCTCCTCCTCATCCTCCTCGTCCACTTCCATCTGCTCGATATTGTCCTCCTCTTCGACTTCCATCTCCTCAAGTGGCTCTTCTGTGTCTACCTCCATCCTTTCTTCCCCATCCAGCACCATGTCCACTTCCATTTCCTCTATACCATCTCTGGCAGTCTGCAAGAGACAGCACAATCTCACAGTGGGCTTCCTGTCCCACACCATCCATTGCCACGCGGCTGCTGCCTGCTCAAGCAGGCTGCCCCCTCCCTGGAATGGCACTGTACCTCCACTGGCACAGCAGTGCTCATCCTGCTGGGATTGGTGCTCCAGAGCAGGCGTCAGGAAAATCCCAGGTGGCAGCAACAGCTCAGCGCTGACGGGCAGAGCGCAGAGCGAGCGCCAACTGAGCGCTGGCAGCAGGCAGAGTGTCTGCTCTGCTGGTTTCCAGGTGCTGGACGTTCCACCTGGAACACTGTGGGAGCTGTGATGTCACAGAAGTTTCAGGGCCGCGCCACACTGGGAAATGGGCATGGTAGAATGATGAAATCCTTGAATGGTTTGGCTTGGAAGGGACCCTAAAGATCATCTGGTTCCAAGCTGAGCAACTTCCCAGCAGAGCAGGTTGCTGCGGCCCCTGTCCAAGGTGGCCTTGGATGCTCCTTGGCATGGGGTATGCACAGCCTCTCTGCACTGGTCCCAGTGTCAGGGACAAGCACCCTGAGAGGAAAGAACTTCTTCCCATCATGGAATGGATTCCAGCTCTTGCAGTTTCATCTCATTCCCCCTTGTTCTGTCACTTCAGTTCCTGGCGGAGAGTCCTCTCCCACTTCCCTGTGGGTCAGGCTGTTCCTGCAGGGTCACACATGTGGCTGAAGCTGCAGGCAGGAGAGAGAGAAGCCAAGCTGGCAGAGAGAGGAAATGGGGAAAGTGACATGAGAGATGAGCAAAGAAGGAAAAAGTAGAGACATGCAAGGCATTGGGTTGGGTGGGCTGCGGGATTCATGACTTCTTTTAGAGGCCAGCTTCTCTGGTGCACTCAATGACTGTGTGATTGCGGCGTGTCCACAGTGAGCCCGTGTGAGCGAGCTGCACTGCCAGAGGCCGGAGCACACTTGCTTCAAGTGCTGATGCATGAGGCCAGAGACGGGTCTTTGTGTGCAACTCCAAACGCTGTGCATTGCGATGAAGAGGGTCCAGGGCCAGAGAGAAAATGAGGCTGGGGACTGAGGGTTTTATATGGGGGGGAGAAGGGGCGAAGCCAGGGCCTGCAGGGGACAAGAGAGGGAAGAACATTCTCTGGAGAGTAGATATAAGGAAAAAATGGCAGTTGAAGTGGGTGATGGCAACAAAAGCTGCAGATTGCAAGAGGCTGCAAGTGGCCATGGGTGAGAGCCCTGCATTCAGAGGGGTTTCTCTCTTTCACCTTGGTCCCCTTTGCCCTAAGGTATTACAGTTGCAATGAGAGGCCCCTGGGCCTCCACAACTGCCCCCTTTTTGTTTTCAAGAATGAAAGCTTCTGCCATGGACTTTTGCAAGCGTTGAGCAAAACTGGATAAAATAACCAACACAATGAATACAATGTCTCTGCTGCTGTAGAGACACAAGCATATCCTCTCCCCCAAGTAATGAATGGGAAAGGGCCCATAATTTTTTTAGATTCAGGGTCTTTGATCCACACAGGTGGCTTTTCTTTTCACTGGGCTGCAGTGAAATTAAATGCCAATTGCCTGATGACTGGTGAGTTGGCTCCATAAATGAGGTGTTGAAAAAGTTGAGCACATCAAGGGCCTTGGCCAGTGTCTCAATGGGAGATAATATGTGGACTCCCTGTCTCTGTTGATCAAGGATCCTTTGGATGGACCAGTGGGCCCTCTGGACTATGGAGTGTCCTGTGGCAGAGTGTGGTATGGCTGTGACATGTTTTATAGCCCACTGGTCAGAAAATGGTTGGAATCAGTGGGAGGTATAAGCAGGACCATGATCAGTTTTAATTTCCTGTGGAACAGGGAAGGTGGAAAAAGCTAAAAAGGAAGGTTTTATAGCACCTTTTGATTTCTCACCAGCATGGGCAAAGGCGAAAACCGCACCGTTGTCGGCGTCGATTCAGACGGGGATATATTTTAGTCTCCCAAAAGGGGCTTGGTGTGTGATGCGTGATTGCCCGATCTGGAGACTCTTTAGTCCTCTTGGGTTGACTCCAGCTGTGACAGAAGCAAAGGCATGTTGCTGACAATTTGGGCAGGCGGCTGCCATGGATCTTGCCTGATCTTGGGTAATTTTAAAGATGCTGAGCGGTGCAAGAATGTTTGGATGGTAGAAGCGGTGGCGGATCCTAGCCTGGTCAAAAACATTCCCTAGGGAGGTTTGGAGAACCATTGCTGAGGCATCTGCTCTAGCATTGCCTACTATAAATGCAGGAAGGGTGGTATGAGACCTTGTGTACATGATATAGTGTGGGTGTTGTCTGTGGGACAAAAGAGAAATGAAAGGGGAAAGCAAATGCTCTAGTTGGGGTTAGAAATGTCTTTGAAAATGGAATTTTCGGTCCGCTGCACTAGGCCTTAGACATCTGCCGAATCAGTGATCAAATGAATAGGGCCTTTGAAAGCGGAGAAGGTCCTAACGAGTGCAGTCAATTCAGCAATTTGGGCAGGATGAGGATCCCCTGGCTTGGCTTTTGTCTCTTGAGCAATGCAGGCCCAGGGCAGTGCAGGGCAGGCCCAGAAGCAGAGCCCGGAGCCCTTGGAGGCTGCAAGCCTTAAACATCAGCGCCTGCAGCAGCCCAGATGCAGGTGCCACAGTTGCCAAGGCTGTCAAGGCCTTGAGAGTGGGAAGGTGGATTTTGCATCCCTGTGGCCTGATGGCAGCTCTGGAGCCAGGAGTGGCTGTGGCTGCAGCAGGACGGGTGGCTGAAAGTTTCCTGCCTTGCTTTGGTGGCATGGCTGCAGGGGCCAGTGCAGTGAGAGCCCCCTCTGTGCTGGTGGCAGCTCAGCTCTTGGGGACGCCGCTGTGCCCCAGCCCAGGAGCAGCAGCAGTGCCCAGGGGCAGCAGTGGTGCCAGTGGGACCCCCTGTGCACAGGGACCCCCAGCCGCGGGGTGGCCGTGGCAGCAGCCCCAGGGAGCTCCAGCCCCGGGATCCCGGAACAAGTGGAAATCCCAACTGTGCAAATGCTTCCTGTGCCCAAAAGTGTTGGAACCCAGAGCATCTGTCTGGATGCCCTGGATGTCTCAAAGCCCTGGCAGGGGCTCGGAGACCCTGGCAGGAAGCCAAAGACACCTGGAAATTCCATCTTAATTCATGGAGCAAATTGCCAACCTTATATGAAGAACTACAGGCCACAAAAGTTTAAGTAGCACAGTAGTAGGAATCACAGGGTGAAGGACAAAATTATAATGCACTGTACAGGGGGGTTTTATATGTTGTACAGGGGGGATTTAGAATACTGTGCATGGGTCGGGAGTCCCAAGGTGGAGGAATTTGGGCGTGCCCTGTCCTTCTTCTTTCTTCTTCTTGGCATCCATGTTCAGGATGATGTTGGCATGTGTGCATTGGTTCATAGAGAAAGTGCACTTGCCAACAAGGGCGAAAAGTATTGGAAATTAAAGGTAAATATCTACTATGTAGTTTTCACTATAAAAGAGACAACCACCCCGTGGGCGGGGGAGAGTGCCCTTGGCTGTCTTGCTGATCAGACCTCGGCTGGACAGACAGAAAAACTTTGGAGATAAGGAACAATAAAGTCAACTGAAGACCAAAAAGCAAGAGTCCAGACTCCTTCTTCGAAAGCGCGGCCTGCCCAGAACCACCTTTTCCCGTGCTGGGGCAGAGACCACTGGCAGCCGAGCCCGGCACGAAGGAATGAGAAAGACAAGTGAGGTTTTCTAAAGAAGCAGTATTTATTTGCTGAAGATCGGCAAATTCTAGGATTTCCAGAACACCTTTCATATTTCCATGGGATCCTATGGACTAACAGTCTTCAAAACATATTTACAGAGAATTTCTAAGCGACGAACATATTTACAGAATTCTTCTAACTTTTCAAACATATTTACAGAGGCGTCGTATCTGTGGCCATCATCTGCATCAGGCCTGGAAGAAAGGAAGAAGCAAAGCTGGACTCTGCTGCCAGCACTGGGCCCAGCTGGGCTGGGAGCTGGCCCCCAGGAGCTGGGACAGGGCTGGCAGGGCTGCTGTGGCCCCAGGCAAGTGCAGGGCAGGCCAGGGCTGGTGCGTGTGCCAGCACAATCCAGGCCCCCCTGCGGGCAGCGTGTCCCTGAGCGGGGCCATCCAGCCCAGCCCAAGCCTGGCGACAGGGCAGCCACTGTGTCTGTGGGCAGGGCATGGGGAGCATCTGCCTGTCTTACTTGTGGGGCTCCAACTTCATCCAAGGACCATGGGCTCCTCCTCATCCTCCTCGTCCACTTCCATCTGCTCGATATTGTCCTCCTCTTCGACTTCCATCTCCTCAAGTGGCTCTTCTGTGTCTACCTCCATCCTTTCTTCCCCATCCAGCACCATGTCCACTTCCATTTCCTCTATACCATCTCTGGCAGTCTGCAAGAGACAGCACAATCTCACAGTGGGCTTCCTGTCCCACACCATCCATTGCCACGCGGCTGCTGCCTGCTCAAGCAGGCTGCCCCCTCCCTGGAATGGCACTGTACCTCCACTGGCACAGCAGTGCTCATCCTGCTGGGATTGGTGCTCCAGAGCAGGCGTCAGGAAAATCCCAGGTGGCAGCAACAGCTCAGCGCTGACGGGCAGAGCGCAGAGCGAGCGCCAACTGAGCGCTGGCAGCAGGCAGAGTGTCTGCTGAGGTCGTTTCCAGGTGCTGGACGTTCCACCTGGAACACTGTGGGAGCTGTGATGTCACAGAAGTTTCAGGGCCGCGCCACACTGGGAAATGGGCATGGTAGAATGATGAAATCCTTGAATGGTTTGGCTTGGAAGGGACCCTAAAGATCATCTGGTTCCAAGCTGAGCAACTTCCCAGCAGAGCAGGTTGCTGCGGCCCCTGTCCAAGGTGGCCTTGGATGCTCCTTGGCATGGGGTATGCACAGCCTCTCTGCACTGGTCCCAGTGTCAGGGACAAGCACCCTGAGAGGAAAGAACTTCTTCCCATCATGGAATGGATTCCAGCTCTTGCAGTTTCATCTCATTCCCCCTTGTTCTGTCACTTCAGTTCCTGGCGGAGAGTCCTCTCCCACTTCCCTGTGGGTCAGGCTGTTCCTGCAGGGTCACACATGTGGCTGAAGCTGCAGGCAGGAGAGAGAGAAGCCAAGCTGGCAGAGAGAGGAAATGGGGAAAGTGACATGAGAGATGAGCAAAGAAGGAAAATGTAAAGACATGCAAGGCATTGGGTTGGGTGGGCTGCGGGATTCATGACTTCTTTTAGAGGCCAGCTTCTCTGGTGCACTCAATGACTGTGTGATTGCGGCGTGTCCACAGTGAGCCCGTGTGAGCGAGCTGCACTGCCAGAGGCCGGAGCACACTTGCTTCAAGTGCTGATGCATGAGGCCAGAGACGGGTCTTTGTGTGGAACTCCAAACGCTGTGCATTGCGATGAAGAGGGTCCAGGGCCAGAGAGAAAATGAGGCTGGGGACTGAGGGTTTTATATGGGGGGGAGAAGGGGCGAAGCCAGGGCCTGCAGGGGACAAGAGAGGGAAGAACATTCTCTGGAGAGTAGATATAAGGAAAAAATGGCAGTTGAAGTGGGTGATGGCAACAAAAGCTGCAGATTGCAAGAGGCTGCAAGTGGCCATGGGTGAGAGCCCTGCATTCAGAGGGGTTTCTCTCTTTCACCTTGGTCCCCTTTGCCCTAAGGTATTACAGTTGCAATGAGAGGCCCCTGGGCCTCCACAACTGCCCCCTTTTTGTTTTCAAGAATGAAAGCTTCTGCCATGGACTTTTGCAAGCGTTGAGCAAAACTGGATAAAATAACCAACACAATGAATACAATGTCTCTGCTGCTGTAGAGACACAAGCATATCCTCTCCCCCAAGTAATGAATGGGAAAGGGCCCATAATTTTTTTAGATTCATGGTCTTTGATCAGCAAAGGTGGCTTTTCTTTTCACTGGGCTGCAGTGAAATTAAATGCCAATTGCCTGATGACTGGTGAGTTGGCTCCATAAATGAGGTGTTGTAAAAGTTGAGCACATCAAGGGCCTTGGCCAGTGTCTCAATGGGAGATAATATGTGGACTCCCTGTCTCTGTTGATCAAGGATCCTTTGGATGGAAGAGTGGGCCCTCTGGACTATGGAGTGTCCTGTGGCAGAGTGTGGTATGGCTGTGACATGTTTTATAGCCCACTGGTCAGAAAATGGTTGGAATCAGTGGGAGGTATAAGCAGGACCATGATCAGTTTTAATTTCCTGTGGAACAGGGAAGGTGGAAAAAGCTAAAAAGGAACGTTTTATAGCACCTTTTGATTTCTCACCAGCATGGGCAAAGGCGAAAACCGCACCGTTGTCGGCGTCGATTCAGACGGGGATGTATTTTAGTCTCCCAAAAGGGGCTTGGTGTGTGATGCGTGATTGCCCGATCTGGAGACTCTTTAGTCCTCTTGGGTTGACTCCAGCTGTGACGGAAGCAAAGGCATGTTGCTGACAATTTGGGCAGGCGGCTGCCATGGATCTTGGCTGATCTTGGGTAATTTTAAAGATGCTGAGCGGTGCAGGAATGTTTGGATGGTAGAAGCGGTGGCGGATCCTAGCCTGGTCAGAAACATTCCATAGGGAGGTTTGGAGAGCCGTTGCTGAGGCATCGGCTCTAGCATTGCCTACTATAAATGCAGGAAGGGTGGTATGAGACCTTGTGTACATGATATAGTGTGGGTGTTGTCTGTGGGACAAAAGAGAAATGAAAGGGGAAAGCAAATGCCCTAGTTGGGGTTAGAAATGTCTTTGAAAATGGAATTTTCGGTCCGCTGCACTAGGCCTTAGACATCTGCCGAATCAAATGAATAGGGCCTTTGAAAGCGGAGAAGGTCCTAATGAGTGCAGTCAATTCAGCAATTTGGGCAGGATGAGGATCCCCTGGCTTGGCTTTTGTCTCTTGAGCAATGCAGGCCCAGGGCAGTGCAGGGCAGGCCCAGAAGCAGAGCCCGGAGCCCTTGGAGGCTGCAAGCCTTAAACATCAGTGCCTGCAGCAGCCCAGATGCAGGTGCCACAGTTGCAAAGGCTGTCAAGGCCTTGAGAGTGGGAAGGTGGATTTTGCATCCCTGTGGCCTGATGGCAGCTCTGGAGCCAGGAGTGGCTGTGGCTGCAGCAGGACGGGTGGCTGAAAGTTTCCTGCCTTGCTTTGGTGGCATGGCTGCAGGGGCCAGTGCAGTGAGAGCCCCCTCTGTGCTGGTGGCAGCTCAGCTCTTGGGGACGCCGCTGTGCCCCAGCCCAGGAGCAGCAGCAGTGCCCAGGGGCAGCAGTGGTTCCAGTGGGACCCCCTGTGCACAGGGACCCCCAGCCGCGGGGTGGCCGTGGCAGCAGCCCCAGGGAGCTCCAGCCCCGGGATCCCGGAACAAGTGGAAATCCCAACTGTGCAAATGCTTCCTGTGCCCAAAGGTGTCGGAACCCAGAGCATCTGTCTGGATGCCCTGGATGTCTCAAAGCCCTGGCAGGGGCTCGGAGACCCTGGCAGGAAGCCAAAGACACCTGGAAATTCCATCTTAATTCATGGAGCAAATTGCCAACCTTATATGAAGAACTACAGGCCACAAAAGTTTAAGTAGCACAGTAGTAGGAATCACAGGGTGAAGGACAAAATTATAATGCACTGTACAGGGGGGTTTTATATGTTGTACAGGGGGGATTTAGAATACTGTGCATGGGTCGGGAGTCCCAAGGTGGAGGAATTTGGGCGTGCCCTGTCCTTCTTCTTTCTTCTTCTTGGCATCCATGTTCAGGATGATGTTGGCATGTGTGCATTGGTTCATAGAGAAAGTGCACTTGCCAACAAGGGCGAAAAGTATTGGAAATTAAAGGTAAATATCTACTATGTAGTTTTCACTATAAAAGAGACAACCACCCCGTGGGCGGGGGAGAGTGCCCTTGGCTGTCTTGCTGATCAGACCTCGGCTGGACAGACAGAAAAACTTTGGAGATAAGGAACAATAAAGTCAACTGAAGACCAAAAAGCAAGAGTCCAGACTCCTTCTTCGAAAGCGCGGCCTGCCCAGAACCACCTTTTCCCGTGCTGGGGCAGAGACCACTGGCAGCCGAGCCCGGCACGAAGGAATGAGAAAGACAAGTGAGGTTTTCTAAAGAAGCAGTATTTATTTGCTGAAGATCGGCAAATTCTAGGATTTCCAGAACACCTTTCATATTTCCATGGGATCCTATGGACTAACAGTCTTCAAAACATATTTACAGAGAACTTCTAAGCGACGAACATATTTACAGAATTCTTCTAACTTTTCAAACATATTTACAGAGGCGTCGTATCTGTGGCCATCATCTGCATCAGGCCTGGAAGAAAGGAAGAAGCAAAGCTGGACTCTGCTGCCAGCACTGGGCCCAGCTGGGCTGGGAGCTGGCCCCCAGGAGCTGGGACAGGGCTGGCAGGGCTGCTGTGGCCCCAGGCAAGTGCAGGGCAGGCCAGCGCTGGTGCTTGTGGCAGCACAATCCAGGCCCCCTGCGGGCAGCGTGTCCCTGAGCGGGGCCATCCAGCCCAGCCCCAGGCTGGCGTCAGGGCAGCCACTGTGTCTGTGGGCAGGGCATGGGGAGCATCTGCCTGTCTTACTTGTGGGGCTCCATCTTCATCCAAGGACCATGGGCTCCTCCTCATCCTCCTCGTCCACTTCCATCTGCTCGATATTGTCCTCCTCTTCGACTTCCATCTCCTCAAGTGGCTCTTCTGTGTCTACCTCCATCCTTTCTTCCCCATCCAGCACCATGTCCGCTTCCATTTCCTCTATACCATCTCTGGCAGTCTGCAAGAGACAGCACAATCTCACAGTGGGCTTCCTGTCCCACACCATCCATTGCCACGTGGCTGCAGCCTGCTCAAGCAGGCTGCCCCCTCCCTGGAATGGCACAGTACCTCCACTGGCACAGCAGTGCTCATCCTGCTGGGATTGGTGCTCCAGAGCAGGCGTCAGGAAAATCCCTGGCGGCAGCAACAGCTCAGCGCTGACGGGCAGAGCGCAGAGCGAGCGCCAACTGAGCGCTGGCAGCAGGCAGAGTGTCTGCTGAGGTCGTTTCCAGGTGCTGGACGTTCCACCTGGAACACTGTGGGAGCTGTGATGTCACAGAAGTTTCAGGGCCGCGCCACACTGGGAAATGGGCATGGTAGAATGATGAAATCCTTGAATGGTTTGGCTTGGAAGGGACCCTAAAGATCATCTGGTTCCAAGCTGAGCAACTTCCCAGCAGAGCAGGTTGCTGCGGCCCCTGTCCAAGGTGGCCTTGGATGCTCCTTGGCATGGGGTATGCACAGCCTCTCTGCACTGGTCCCAGTGTCAGGGACAAGCACCCTGAGAGGAAAGAACTTCTTCCCATCATGGAATGGATTCCAGCTCTTGCAGTTTCATCTCATTCCCCCTTGTTCTGTCACTTCAGTTCCTGGCGGAGAGTCCTCTCCCACTTCCCTGTGGGTCAGGCTGTTCCTGCAGGGTCACACATGTGGCTGAAGCTGCAGGCAGGAGAGAGAGAAGCCAAGCTGGCAGAGAGAGGAAATGGGGAAAGTGACATGAGAGATGAGCAAAGAAGGAAAATGTAAAGACATGCAAGGCATTGGGTTGGGTGGGCTGTGGCATTCATGACTTCTTTTAGAGGCCAGCTTCTCTGGTGCACTCAATGACTGTGTGATTGCGGCGTGTCCACAGTGAGCCCGTGTGAGCGAGCTGCACTGCCAGAGGCCGGAGCACACTTGCTTCAAGTGCTGATGCATGAGGCCAGAGACGGGTCTTTGTGTGCAACTCCAAACGCTGTGCATTGCGATGAAGAGGGTCCAGGGCCAGAGAGAAAATGAGGCTGGGGACTGAGGGTTTTATATGGGGGGGAGAAGGGGCGAAGCCAGGGCCTGCAGGGGACAAGAGAGGGAAGAACATTCTCTGGAGAGTAGATATAAGGAAAAAATGGCAGTTGAAGTGGGTGATGGCAACAAAAGCTGCAGATTGCAAGAGGCTGCAAGTGGCCATGGGTGAGAGGCCTGCATTCAGAGGGGTTTCTCTCTTTCACCTTGGTCCCCTTTGCCCTAAGGTATTACAGTTGCAATGAGAGGCCCCTGGGCCTCCACAACTGCCCCCTTTTTGTTTTCAAGAATGAAAGCTTCTGCCATGGACTTTTGCAAGCGTTGAGCAAAACTGGATAAAATAACCAACACAATGAATACAATGTCTCTGCTGCTGTAGAGACACAAGCATATCCTCTCCCCCAAGTAATGAATGGGAAAGGGCCCATAATTTTTTTAGATTCAGGGTCTTTGATCCACACAGGTGGCTTTTCTTTTCACTGGGCTGCAGTGAAATTAAATGCCAATTGCCTGATGACTGGTGAGTTGGCTCCATAAATGAGGTGTTGAAAAAGTTGAGCACATCAAGGGCCTTGGCCAGTGTCTCAATGGGAGATAATATGTGGACTCCCTGTCTCTGTTGATCAAGGATCCTTTGGATGGACCAGTGGGCCCTCTGGACTATGGAGTGTCCTGTGGCAGAGTGTGGTATGGCTGTGACATGTTTTATAGCCCACTGGTCAGAAAATGGTTGGAATCAGTGGGAGGTATAAGCAGGACCATGATCAGTTTTAATTTCCTGTGGAACAGGGAAGGTGGAAAAAGCTAAAAAGGAAGGTTTTATAGCACCTTTTGATTTCTCACCAGCATGGGCAAAGGCGAAAACCGCACCGTTGTCGGCGTCGATTCAGACGGGGATATATTTTAGTCTCCCAAAAGGGGCTTGGTGTGTGATGCGTGATTGCCCGATCTGGAGACTCTTTAGTCCTCTTGGGTTGAGTGCAGCTGTGACGGAAGCAAAGGCATGTTGCTGACAATTTGGGCAGGCGGCTGCCATGGATCTTGGCTGATCTTGGGTAATTTTAAAGATGCTGAGCGGTGCAGGAATGTTTGGATGGTAGAAGCGGTGGCGGATCCTAGCCTGGTCAGAAACATTCCATAGGGAGGTTTGGAGAGCCGTTGCTGAGGCATCGGCTCTAGCATTGCCTACTATAAATGCAGGAAGGGTGGTATGAGACCTTGTGTACATGATATAGTGTGGGTGTTGTCTGTGGGACAAAAGAGAAATGAAAGGGGAAAGCAAATGCTCTAGTTGGGGTTAGAAATGTCTTTGAAAATGGAATTTTCGGTCCGCTGCACTAGGCCTTAGACATCTGCCGAATCAAATGAATAGGGCCTTTGAAAGCGGAGAAGGTCCTAACGAGTGCAGTCAATTCAGCAATTTGGGCAGGATGAGGATCCCCTGGCTTGGCTTTTGTCTCTTGAGCAATGCAGGCCCAGGGCAGTGCAGGGCAGGCCCAGAAGCAGAGCCCGGAGCCCTTGGAGGCTGCAAGCCTTAAACATCAGCGCCTGCAGCAGCCCAGATGCAGGTGCCACAGTTGCCAAGGCTGTCAAGGCCTTGAGAGCGGGAAGGTGGATTTTGCATCCCTGTGGCCTGATGGCAGCTCTGGAGCCAGGAGTGGCTGTGGCTGCAGCAGGACGGGTGGCTGAAAGTTTCCTGCCTTGCTTTGGTGGCATGGCTGCAGGGGCCAGTGCAGTGAGAGCCCCCTCTGTGCTGGTGGCAGCTCAGCTCTTGGGGACGCCGCTGTGCCCCAGCCCAGGAGCAGCAGCAGTGCCCAGGGGCAGCAGTGGTGCCAGTGGGACCCCCTGTGCACAGGGACCCCCAGCCGCGGGGTGGCCGTGGCAGCAGCCCCAGGGAGCTCCAGCCCCGGGATCCCGGAACAAGTGGAAATCCCAACTGTGCAAATGCTTCCTGTGCCCAAAAGTGTTGGAACCCAGAGCATCTCTCTGGATGCCCTGGATGTCTCAAAGCCCTGGCAGGGGCTCGGAGACCCTGGCAGGAAGCCAAAGACACCTGGAAATTCCATCTTAATTCATGGAGCAAATTGCCAACCTTATATGAAGAACTACAGGCCACAAAAGTTTAAGTAGCACAGTAGTAGGAATCACAGGGTGAAGGACAAAATTATAATGCACTGTACAGGGGGGTTTTATATGTTGTACAGGGGGGATTTAGAATACTGTGCATGGGTCGGGAGTCCCAAGGTGGAGGAATTTGGGCGTGCCCTGTCCTTCTTCTTTCTTCTTCTTGGCATCCATGTTCAGGATGATGTTGGCATGTGTGCATTGGTTCATAGAGAAAGTGCACTTGCCAACAAGGGCGAAAAGTATTGGAAATTAAAGGTAAATATCTACTATGTAGTTTTCACTATAAAAGAGACAACCACCCCGTGGGCGGGGGAGAGTGCCCTTGGCTGTCTTGCTGATCAGACCTCGGCTGGACAGACAGAAAAACTTTGGAGATAAGGAACAATAAAGTCAACTGAAGACCAAAAAGCAAGAGTCCAGACTCCTTCTTCGAAAGCGCGGCCTGCCCAGAACCACCTTTTCCCGTGCTGGGGCAGAGACCACTGGCAGCCGAGCCCGGCACAAAGGAATGAGAAAGACAAGTGAGGTTTTCTAAAGAAGCAGTATTTATTTGCTGAAGATCGGCAAATTCTAGGATTTCCAGAACACCTTTCATATTTCCATGGGATCCTATGGACTAACAGTCTTCAAAACATATTTACAGAGAATTTCTAAGCGACGAACATATTTACAGAATTCTTCTAACTTTTCAAACATATTTACAGAGGCGTCGTATCTGTGGCCATCATCTGCATCAGGCCTGGAAGAAAGGAAGAAGCAAAGCTGGACTCTGCTGCCAGCACTGGGCCCAGCTGGGCTGGGAGCTGGCCCCCAGGAGCTGGGACAGGGCTGGCAGGGCTGCTGTGGCCCCAGGCAAGTGCAGGGCAGGCCAGGGCTGGTGCGTGTGCCAGCACAATCCAGGCCCCCCTGCGGGCAGCGTGTCCCTGAGCGGGGCCATCCAGCCCAGCCCAAGCCTGGCGACAGGGCAGCCACTGTGTCTGTGGGCAGGGCATGGGGAGCATCTGCCTGTCTTACTTGTGGGGCTCCAACTTCATCCAAGGACCATGGGCTCCTCCTCATCCTCCTCGTCCACTTCCATCTGCTCGATATTGTCCTCCTCTTCGACTTCCATCTCCTCAAGTGGCTCTTCTGTGTCTACCTCCATCCTTTCTTCCCCAT